>NW_024870687.1:217500-942500 GCF_019054845.1 Dipodomys spectabilis
ACATCAAGCTTGACAACTAAACAAAAGAAGACCTGTGTTTCTATGTATTGGCATTCATTTCAATTAGCATCATTTCGTATGGTCATGTATATATTCATAACTTCTATGCTACTCTAATCCACTTTCAGGAGTAATAGGCCAATGCTACTCATTGCAAGTGAGGGAAATCATAGAGCTCATGTTTCTTTGGGCCTGGCTTGATTAACTTAGTATGATTTCTCCCAAGTCTTTTCATTTTCTTACAAAAGGGACTATGCCACTCTTTCTGATAGAAGCATAAAATTACATTCTGTAAATATACCATATTTTCTTGATCCATTCATCTATTGAGGGGCAACTGGGTTGGCTCCATATCTTAGCTATGGTAAACAATGCTGCAATGAACATAGTTGTTCTGGTAGCTTATTGTGCCCTAGTTTGAGATCATTTGGATAACTGTGAGGAGTGGGATTGCTAGATCTTAAGGGAGTTCTATGTTTAGTCTTTTGAGGAACCTTCATACTGCCTTCAGAGTGGTTGAACCATCAGTGTGGTAGGGTTCTCATTTAGGCATATCCACCCCAGCATTTGTTATTATTTGTTTTCTTGATAGTGGACATTCTAACTGTGGTGAATGGGATCTAAATGTGGTTTTGGTTTTGATTTGCATTTCTTTTATGACCAGTGATGCTGAGCATCCCCCTTCTGTTTCTGAGAGGCCACACTATAACAAGTTTCTAATGTCTCAACAGAGGCATAGAAACTTGTAATATTGTATGCTTTTTGTTGTACCTTCACTTGGAGCTTCCAATAACTCCTATAACTTACAACAAAGGTTTGTACTAATTACCTTACTGAAAAAAAACACTAATTTTGAAAAAATATAGAAAAATGTATCTTTGTCAGGGGTTCCAGTGAATACTAAGGAAGTTTCTTTACTGGGAAATTTTACTTGATTGCTTGTTCTTTATGTTATTTGAACACATGTTGAATTTGGGGTTCCCCCCCCAACCCAACAACAAACTAGTAACTATGTTGCCTCATTGGATTTTGCTTCACAAGTTACAAAATATTTTGACGTATTTTTGGTTTCCTGTTGGGGGAAGGTTGGCGTTTGAAGTACTAGTGGGCCAGTACTCAGGCTTGAACTGAGGGTCTGGAGCTCTTCCTTAGATTGCTTTACTCAGTGCTGTCACTGTGCCACTCGAACCACATCTCCACGTCTGGCTTTTTCTACTTAATTGAAGATAAGAAATTGAGGATTTATTAGCTTGGGTTGGCATCAAACTGTGATCCTCAGATCCCATCCTTGTGAACGCTAAGATTACAAGAATGATCCAGAGGCTGGATATATTGTGCTCCCTATGAAACCTAAACAAGGGCACATAATTCTGAAGCATGTGTGTAAGATTATGCATTTCTCTGTACAGCATTTTCACAATAAAAAAAGAAAATTAGTTAGAAAATATAGCCCTTATATGTGTGTATACATAATATAAATGTGCAGAGGGCAATGAGGATGTATCTGCTGATTTTGAGGAAAGATTTCACCTATGGCTTTTCACACACTGGGCTACGCTGTACAGAAAGATTGAGACTAAAGGTGAGGTAATTGATGTCATCATCCCATTCATCTACATCCCTTGTCAACATGTATGCACATATATACTGTGGTGTAATCATGATTATTTTGTGTATGAGAGGCAGTACTGGGGTTGAATTCAGGACCTAGGTACTCTTGCTTAGCTTTTATATGCTCTACCATTTGAAGCACAGCTCATCTTTCTGTATTTACTGTTTAAATGGAGGTAAGAATCTTTTTTGATTAGTTGGCTTTGAACTGAGTTCCTCATATCTCAGAGTTCTGAGTACTTAGTTTTACAGGCCTGTGCTTCCAATGCCTAGCTTTCATTATTACTTTTACAAGCTATATGCTCACACACATTCCTTGAATTTCAAAAGTCTCACTGTTCAGGCTGACAAGATGTGAGGAAAGATGGTTGAGTGGATAAGTTACCAAATGGGCCTCTAGCCCCATTAACATCATTCTGGCAGTTACTTGCATTTCAGTCAGTGAGTACATATTTCTAATTTCACTCTGTCTTTTTTAAATGCCATTTTGAACTGTCTTTGATACATCTTTTAAATATTATCTCCCAAACAGAAGATATTATGTGAATATATTTGATAATATTTCAAATAGGGATGTTATTGTGTGTCTGGATGTCTGTTGTCAGAGGCTGTCCATCTGGGCTTCAGGAACAGAGCTAATGTTTCCTGTCTGCTGGTTGCAGACAGGAAGGATTTTCCTGGCCAGGCTTTGACATGGGATCCATTCATCTTAGACTGCTAACTAGCTAGGATAACAAGCATGAACCATCACCAACCTGCTTGTTTTAGAAGCATTGCTTTTCCTTCATTGATTTTTTTTTTCCTGGAAGGTTGATATAGACAGACTGCTTGTACCTCATGATAATGTGATTTGAATAATACCCTTAGGCTCTGGCATTTCTGAAACTGATTTCCACAGTTCTAGACAAATGAAATTGTTCTAAAGCCAATAGCATTTTCCTTCTGAGAAGTTAGGTCTCTTATTTAAATCTCTTATCTTTTCCTTTGGCAAAACAATCAGGATGTTTCTGTAAAACTATTTCTTGAGATTATTAGAGATATAAGGTATCATGTACACACTTTCAAATAATCTCTCCTTTTATAAACATATGTTTATATAGAAGAATGATGACTATTGAATTAATTTGATAACCACTCTAGAATTTTTAAGCTTTAATGCTTATTAACTCAAAGGAGGATTATAAACATTCAGAATAGTGGAATGGGGCTACTACTCATTTGATGTATGTGGAAAGATGATCAGAATTCTTATGAATAATAAAATATATCTTCAAATTTCCAATGGCTGACTGCTATGCTAACTGGGAGGAGACATTGGTGCTGCCAGGGATTTGAAAGTTGGTAATGAAGCAAAATATCCTGGGAGAGCATTTGCTAAGGATATAATTTCCAAGACTCATACCAAATACATTGAATTAGAATGCTAAGTGATGAATGACTGAGCACCAAATTTTATTTGTTGGCTTCTTTGTTTTTGACGTCCTGGGATTTGGGCCTAAGGCCTGGGTGCTGTTTCTTAGTTTTTTCCTCAAGGCTAGTGATCTTCCAGTTGAATCACAGCTTCATATCCATATTTTTGGTGTTTAATTGGATATGTCTTACCAAATTTCCTCTTTGGGCTTCTTAAAACTCATCCTCAGATATCAGCCTCCTGAGTAAGTAGGATTCCAATTGTAAGCCACCAGAGCCCAGATAGAATCACATTTTAGAAGTATTCTTTCGGTGAATCAGATGTGTCTGACTACTATTTTAGCACTTTGGTTCCAGTGGGTCATGTCAGTTTTATAATAAAATCAGAACTTTTCTTCTTGTAATCTGCAGTATCCAATATCTATCTAATTTATTCTTATCTTCATTTCGGACCTCTTTTTTCTTCATTGTACATTTCCATTCTTACTTCACAAGCAAGCATGTCAATGCTGTTTTCCTTTTCTGAAGCAAGTCAGGTCCATTCCCATCAATGGGGGATGTATTTGCTGTTCTTATTGCCTGGAGTACCTGCTCCTAGATAATTGCCTGGATGATGGCTCCCATATCAACTATCTCTTGTTCAGCGTTGTCTCCTCCCATCCTCACTGTGAAGTTGTTGCTACAAAATCACCAATGTCATGTCTCTGATTTATAGGAATTATCATTATGATTTCTGATTTTCGTTTCAGCATGAAATTGTTGAGGAGAGATCCACATTAACTTCTGTTTCTCCAATATCTATAATAGTGCCTAATCCTTAGTGTTCAGGAGTCTTACATGGAGATCAACCTTCCCCAGCTCGATTTATCCTAACTTCTGGTCAGGACAGCTCTTCAAGCTGAAGTCTGGTGGCTAGAAATCATTCCCTTTCATTCTTTGTGCCTGTTGGTGTTGTTGAGTCCACTTCAGGGCAAAACGAGAACCTGACACCTATTTTTGCTATGGCATAGGTGGCTGTGACATCATAGAAATTATAGCCATTATTTTGTGAAGCTGTGTGAGGACATTCTCCCCCACATAATTTCTTCCATATATGTGTCTCCTTTGCCCAGGAGTGCATTCAACAATTCAACAACAAAACTATCATCCACTTCCTGATACACTCAGAGTATGTTTCTATTTCCTTTAAAAAAAGAAAAATCCAAGACATGCTTTGGTGATTTGTCATTGAATTACTGAAACAGAGTATATAATTTTATGTATTTGTAAGTCTTTGTCCATCTCTCTTGAGCCCTTGTCATACTTCTATGTGTTTGCAGCTTGGGAAGGGAAATAAGGTTTAATTCAGTATAGTCAAAGATTAAAGTTCAGAAGGCTCTTTTTAGACCCTTTTGGAGGAAATGCCTACTTTCTATCTGATGGATGTTCCACAGATGGCAATCTTGGTACAGAAACTGAGTAGAGTGTCATAAAAGGTTGTCCTGATTTCTGCTGACTTTCCTCTGGGTTTGGGGAGTGTGATCCCACTGCATATGTGTCTCTTTGAAGGACACAGGCCTCCTCTGAAAATCTAAGGCCTTTGGGGTAAGAGAGACTAAACCTCAGAACCCAGCTTCCCACATCACTAGGATTACAGGCCTGAGTCTCATGGACTCAACTCATAGCTTCATTTTTATACATAGTATAGTCAGTTTCATTATAATCACTTCTTAGACAGATATATATATAAATATATATATATATATGTTTATTCATCTATTTATAATCAGTGTTAGATCTAGAAACACACAAATATACATTCATATAATCATATAATTATAATCAAATTATAGCTGTGTTTCCCCCAAAATATTTTACACTAATATTTTGTGAAATAATTACTCAAGACTAAAAATTTAAATGCCTTTGTAGTTTGAAAAATCATATTCAATTTCATATATTATATAATATACCATATATAACATCAATAATATAACATGTATTTACATACATCTGATTTAATTGTGTTATTTTCCTGCCTGATTTTGTGTTTGTTCATCTATGTAAGCCTTCTTTCTTCTATTGATGATAGTTTTTACTTTCCAGTATACATATTTCCTATATATTTTGTCAAATATCAAACATAAGGAGATTTTTATATTATTGTAGGTAAATTTTTCTTCCATATTTACCCAAAGCACAAAGAAAATATATACAGATTTGAACTAACTGTTGGAAGAGTGTCCCACATACCACTATAAGTATTGTGTCATTGGTCCCAATTGACAGAATAGCTTTCTAGGACATCTTATCTGCTGTCCAAGACCTTTTCTAGCCACCTTATCAACCCATCCAGGCATGGCTTGGCTTCTTTGCTGCTCCCTGTGCATTTAACAGTTCCCTGTATACACAGTAGGCTCTCTTGTACAGCCCCCTGTCATTCTGTGTTTTCCCCCAACAGCACACATATGCATGATGCTTCAGATTGTAGGCTTAAAAAGAAACGTATTTAAGATTCATGAATCTACAATATATCAAAAGCATTGATATTTTAATAAAGTTAGAAAAATAAATAGAATTAACACTTTACAACAATCAGAACAAAAAGAAAAATAAAGATTTTTTTCCAGGAAGGGGGAATGGAATCTCTAAATCTAGATTGGTCTCTAAGTTGCCTTCAGGCAGAAATTCTGCCTCTGAGTCCTCAAAGGGATTTATTTCATCACTAAAGACAGGATTTTCTTCCTGAGTCCAGGGAGGGACAAATTCTAATTTCTTAATTGGAAATTGGATCGCCTGCAAGAGGACAGATTGGTCTTGGTATTCTGTGAGGAAAGATTCTCTTTCCTCAACTGAATCTAGAGTTTGGACCTCTCTTATTTGTTTTGCTGAACATAGACTGGGATCATTTTCCATTAGCACACATTTACCCTGCACACCAAGACGAGTCTTTTTGAATGGTTTGGCGCCGATCTAGGTGGATTGTGAATATCAATAGGAGACATTCTGGATCATCTTCTTCCTTGCTTGTATGTGCAGGTGTACTTGCATCACATGTGGTGTTCAGAACCAGTGAGATGTCCACAAGACTCAAAACTTGTTTGGGCCTTTCCACAAGTTAAACAAAAAGCCCTCTATGTTCACATGCTTTCTGGAGATTAGTGATGGCTTCCGATCTCTATCAGTCACCATAGATGACATCACTGATGGGTTCTTTATCTGGAGTTCTGCAAGAGTTGTTCTACGGTGATGCAAACCTGAGCATGGAAATAGGTTCAGGAGTCTTAGAACTGTAGAAGTTAAGGTGTGACTAAACTTTCATGAGCATCTAATGGGGGAAGCTGTAGAACTTGAGTTTGGACTGAACACTGATGAGAAGGTAGGATGTTTCTAATGAGTCATTACTTCCAAGTTGTTTTAAAAGGAGAACAGATATTACCTGGCAAAGAATATCTATAAAAGGACATTTTGCCAAGCTGGGCATACTAAGGGCTCTTGGCCAATCAGGCACAGACCTAGAGACTCAGGTTCCATCCATACTCACCAGATCTGAGGCATATAAACAAGGACTTCTTCTTTTCCTTGGTCTCAAGGATCATGAGTTCCTCCAGCTGCTCCAGAAGAATATGTGAGCATAAGAGCAAGTCTGAAGATGGCATGTTGAGCTTGACATACTGTGTAAGTTCTTTCATGGTGTCATGGTACTTGTGCTCATAGAAATCATCATGGTAGAAGTCCACCCACATAGGAAAGATGGAACAAACCATGCTGTGGGCAGACAAGGAAAATGAGAGCCACCCTCCACATCCTGAGGCTATAGCGTTTTTCTGGCAGGACATGCATGTTGGGATGTGGGAAGAGACTCCTGCAAGCAGGATGCTCCTCACAATTTCTCAATTACAATACTCTAAAATTCTCCCTGTGATAGGAGGAGAAATTTGTTTTCTCCACTGAATCTGACTTGTTATACACAGACCTCCTTGTCATCCATGAGAGTCCAAAACAACAACGGCATCCACAATGTGTAATCTGCTATCCACTGAAGTGCCAAGCCTCAACTCCCTGATGAAAATCACAACTGGTGTGCAAAGAAGAATGTTGACTTTCAATCAGAAACCTCAAAGATATCCATTTTTCAAGGACAGAAATTCTCTTTGTCCCAACGTCAACTTTCTTCTTCATCTTGTTCATCTTCCTCCCAGTTATGGTAGAAGGATCTGTACCAATGGGAGGAGAGAAGGAGAATAACTCTGTGCTTCTCCTTTTTCTGAACTAACAGGACACACTTGGGACTGGTTAAGTCCCACAGAGTAATGTAAACATGACCGACAAAAAGTGGAGATATGTCTACAAATTTCAAGTAAATTCTGTGAGGAATGTTTATATGCATCTGTCCAAATAAGTGCACAATGGCTCATGCCTCTAATCTTACTAACTAGTAGTGTGAGATCTGAGGATCACAGTTTGAACACAGTCTAATTTGTAAAATTCTAAAGATACTTCAGTGACCAGCCAAAGGTCAGACCTGGACTTGGGGATCAAATTATAGAGTGCTACGAACAGGACAACTCTCAGGCCCGGAATTCAAGCTCAAGTTGCATTTTTCATCTGTCTATATTCCTTCAAAGGCCTCCAAGAAGGTTAGGGTGGACGTTGGGTGCCACTGGCTCATTCCTTTAATCCTAGTCTCTCAGCAAGCAAACTGCTAAGGCTCCACTAGTTTCTGTGAAAAATGAAATGTTCTGGCAGCCCAGTTCTAAGGAGTTAGCCGGGAAGTGAACTTCTTTGTCTCAAGACAAGCTCCTGTGATCAGACCCCAGTGAAACAGTCTCAGAGAGTACCAAGTATTCCAATAATCTGCCAGTATGTCTCATCCCTGTTTGAAAGAGGAACACTCACTGTTTAAAACAATATCCATCAACTGCTCCATTGTCTCCTACTCTATAGTGTTGAAGAATGTTTCTAACATAGAAAAGATCACCTTTCTGGTAGGCAGGGACCAGGTTCATTACCAGCATTTTCCAACAAGCCTGAGTCCAAGCTCTCTATATTATAAGGCATATTCAGGGTTTGGGCTGACTCATTGTCATACTGAGGTGGTAAAAAAGAATGGATTTTTGAAACATGGAATTGGGAGTACACTTCAAAATGATTAATAGCGTGGATTGAAAAGTACACAGTAAATATTTTCTCAGTATACACATATAAAAGCACACAAGAAGAAGGTTGTACTGTGGCCTAGGATGAGATTAAATAGGTTTCCTGTCATAGTTATACCTGGCATGAGTTTCCTTGTGATTTCCTTGGTTTCGTCTTATAAAAAGGCCTGAGAATATGGATTCGTGTTTTGGCACTGATCCAATGTCTGCAGCATTGAGTGAGGCACTCGAGTGAGGCACTCACACCTCTCACGCCTGAGACCTGAGTCTCTTGAACTTTCTTGTTCCTGAGCTACAGGCCACTTGAGCTGGCTTGAGCTAACTGTCAGTTACAGTTGTCTGGCTCTCAGAGTTCCATATTCTATTCCATTGTGAGGTAGAGAGTGTCATCTCTCAGAGACCAATGATCTAAACTGCTTGCTCACATAAGACCATCCCAAAGACATAGTGGAGACTGAAATCTCCCCTCCTACATCACTCTATACACATGTGAACATTGTCAAATCCCAACATCCTCAGCTAGGTCTGGGAATCAGCATGTTCTCAACCTCAAGGAACACTTTCTAGGTCAGATCCATGCCTTATTTGTCACTATTCCTCTCATCCTGCAGAAATCATTTTGCCTCTCAGGGCCCTCTCAGCCTACCATGTACTTCTTGCATCAATTTTTGAAATCTATATCCTAGGACTTTGTTAGTTTTTTGTTTCCTAATCTTGTTTGCCCTTTAATCCCCAGTGTGCTGTCATCTGGAAAAAAAGTAAGTACTTAGAGGTGGAAAATCATACAATTATTGAAAAATAAACCTTACACATATTGCCAGACCTTTTTATAGATGTACATTTTTTTAAGATAGAGTATTTTTTATACTTTTGTCATATTTTATGACAGAGGGGAAGGGGAGGAGGGAAGAGGTGCTGTATTGTCTTCTCATAATTCAATGATTATTATAGAAAAATACTATAGTTGAAGGAATGTAAGCTTTAAATATAAAAACTGTGCTCCTGTTCTTTTTTATAAGCTAGTCACTTATAAAGAATTCCTCACTAAAGTCTTGACTTCTTTGTCCCATGAACTATCCTCCTCCTTCAAAATAATCAGGAAAAAAACCTTTACAAATGAGTGGACTGTTGCCCAATCTCTGGAAAAGAATTTAGGATACAACATTGCCAGAGAATCTGTGAGTGTACATGTGTGTTGGTGTGTGTGTGTATATGTGTGAGGGTGTGTTGTGCATATCTATGTTTTAGGTCTTGAATTCAGGGGCTATATGACAAGGCTGAGTATCTTTCTGGTGACTGTAGTGATCTACCAATTGTGCCACAGTTCCACTGCAAGCTTTCTGTAGTGAACTGGAGAGGAGAGACTCTTAAAATTTCATGCTCAGCCTGTATGAACTAAATCTCAGGTCTCAAACTCCTGATTAGTTAGAGTTATATTTATCAGCCTCCATAACCTGGTGATAAAACAGTGTAATTGGAGGCAGTGGGGTTGCAAGTTTCAGTCTAGCTTCACAACATTCTATATCATAAAACAGCAACAGTAGAACACTATATAAAAATACAATAATAAGATGTAATTAGAATATAATTTAGTGATATAGTCTGTTAGCATAATTTTCAGGAAACCATGGTATTAATGATTTAGCATCACAAATCCATACAAAATGAGATAATTTCAGTAGACTCTACAAATTTTTAATTCCATCATATAATGATTTCAAAACATTACAATAAACAGGAAAACATTCATACTTATAATGTAAAAAGATGTAAAAAGTTGAAGATGGCCGATTATGAAATGGGAAATTCTACACTGTAGGAAAATTATTGTCATTTCAATGTTTGGTGGTATTGTCATGTTGAATATATGATAATATTCTTCAGAGGAGCAATAGATAAATATATATTTATTACACATATTCTAACTTGTCTCTATCTTTATCAACTTCCAATATTCTTCACATTGTCAGTGTATTCGTGTTTATGGTATATTCCAAAATAGCTAACAGAGTCAGGAGGTTACCAAAATACATTAGCTTGAATGTTTTAGGAGATAAACCTGCTAATTATATTGACTATTTTATGTATTTAACACGTAATGTGTTATCATTGTACTCTCTAAGTATATACATAAGCTATTCAATGTGAAATGGAATATAACATGGCTTTGCCTGTAAAGCTAGGTATTTGGGACATCAGTTCCAGACCAGTGTAGAGTTACCTGCAATGATCCTCAACCCCTGGCTATGCGAGATGGAATACTTCTATCATCCCAGGCCCATGGGGTGTTGAGAATAGGAGGATTTCAATTCCATGCCATTCTAGGAAAGACCGTACACATGCCTCCATCTCAACAAAAGAAAGTTCAACACTGGCTAGCACTTATCATCCCCACCTATGTGAAAATAAAAATAAGAGCATTGTAGTTTAAGAAACAAACAATATTAAAACATGGCAATACAAACCATCATGAAAAAATCTTATCTAGTGTTTGTTTCTTATAACTGTAATCCTAAATCTAGCTAGGATTATATATGTGAGCCAGAGGCAACAAGGAGCCAGAGGCAACAAGCGGTTCATTTTAAAAATGAGTATTTAAAGCCAGGTGCCAATCTCTCATGCCTGAAATCGCAGCTAGTCATGAGGCTGAGATCTGAGCATCGCAGTTCAAAGCCAGCCCAGGAAGAAAAGTCCCCATACGACTCTTATCTCCAATTAACAACTCATAAAATAGAAGTGACTCTGTGGCTCAATTGGTATAATGCTAACAACCTTGAGCACAGAGTCTCAGGGATAGTGCCCAGGCCCTGATTCCAAGCCCCACAACTGTCAAAAAATGAATAAATAAACATTTTAAAGTCGGAATTTCTTGTAAATTAAAATGACAGCGGTGGTATACAATTCTACAGACTACTACAGATTTCATTATATTTGTAGTTAGAAAAAGTAGCAGCACTTGAATAAAGGACATTTTTTCATAAACTAGGGCATATTGGTCTCTAATTCGAGGAAACTGCTGGACTCATAGGTTATATTTTTGGGTGGCTTATTGTTTTGTTTTTAGAACAGGATGACAAACCTTATTTCTGCCAATTGACATTTGGATATGTCTATCATCATTCAAAGGCCATGTAAAATTAAAAGTAAAGACAAGACACAGTCAACTGGCAATAAGTTTACTTGTCTTTATGCCATGTTCCAAATGATTTGTTTAGCTTATATGTCCCTATGGCCCATAGTTTCCTATTCCTGCCTTCCTCAAAATACAAGCATGTTCCACCAATTCAGATTTGAGCAGGCAATATGTAGTATTAGTGCCAAGAGTCAAAGAAAATTGTAACAAAACCAGGGAAGCATGAAACCAACACATTAGTAGCTGGACACTGGGGACTCAGGCCTATAATCCTAGCTACTCAGGAGGCTGATGATCACAGTTCAAAGACAGCAGGAGTGAGAAAATCTGTGACTCTTCTCTCCAATTAACAACCAAAAAGCCATAAAGGGAGCTGGGACTCCAGAGGTAGAGTAGCCTTGATTACAAAAACTCAGGTGCAGCAACCAATCCTGAGTTGAAGCTGATGGTTAGGCACAAAAACAAAAACAAACAACAACAACAAAACAAGCAAAAACTGGGGGAAAGCTCAGGAAAGGATTGCATTGTCTACAAGGCAAATGTACACATTACATGGACTGTGATATGGTAAACTCACTCTACACACCTTAGTAACAATTACATTTAAAAAAGAATCTGAGAAATCCCAAAGCCGTGGACCTTATGACGTGCATCTGCTTTCTAGTATTTCAAAGTCCCATCATCTGACCTGGTAGCACACATGTTGTAGCCCAGGGTGTTTATAAAATATGAAAGCAGAGATCTTTTCAGATTGTCCCACCAAATCTTTGATTACTTTAAGCTAAAAACAAAGCAAAGCAAAGCAAACAAAATAGACTTTAAGGTTAATTAGGCTGCTATTAAAAATTCAGATGTTGGTAGTCTTTGTGAAGAGGAAGGGAAAAAAATTATGTAAATAGGTATACAGGTGGATCCATAGCGACAATGAAATGTACAACATATTATGTCAAAAAACGAACTTTACAACTTTGGAGGAGGAAGTGGAAGATGGGAAGGGATGAAAAGGGGAAATAAAGGAGGAGGCACCAATGCTTAATAAGACATGTACTCATAATCTTGCAAATGTAATTGCAACTTCTCTGTACATTATTTTCAAAATTAAAAAATTGAAAAAAAAGATTCCAGTCAGAATTATACTGTTAAATGATGAGTAAGTACATATGTTTTGTAGATACTGATCTCACATATGTCAAAAAATATCCATGAATTCATAACTAGAAACTCTGAAGTGTAAGGTATATTAATTAGGTAAGTTTCATTAGGTAACCAATGAAGAGAACACCACATGGTATTCAGTCAAGTAAAGTAGTTTATTTACTGAACTGCTTCCCATGCCATATATGGTGGAGAGGCATGTGAAAAAAAGGGGGTTGACCCAACCTCAGGCCATGACATATCTAGGCCAAGGCCCGGATGAGATATGGCCTGGTGGGGGAAAATTCTGGCCACACTAGATGTGACCTCAGGGCCTGGGAATCTCCTCTGGCCAAATGGAAAGTGTGACCAGAGGCTGACCAGGTTGTGATCTAGCAGGAGGGGGAGGTGTCTGCCTCCAGGCATGGCAGATACCTAGGTAACACATAAAGGATGGAAACTTAGCCAAGAAGAGGGGAAGTGTCTGCATAGGGTCTGCATGGCTAGGGCAGACCTAATACCAAATAGAGGTAGCACCTCTGCCATGTAACTCCTGACTCCAAACCGTTCATTCTCAATCATTATCTTTCTTTTTTTTCTTTTTTCTTTCTTTCTTTCTTTCTTTCTTTCTTTCTTTCTTTCTTTCTTTCTTTCTTTCTTTCTTTCTTTCTTTCTTTCTTTCCTTCTTACTTCTTTCCTTCCTTCGTTTCTTCCTTCCTTCCTTCCTTTCTTTCTTTCTTTCTTTCTTTCTTTCTTTCTTTCTTTCTTTCTTTCTTTCTTTCTTTCTTTCTTCCTTTCTTTCTTTCTTTCTTTCTTTCCTTCTTCCTTCTTTCCTTGTTCCTTCTTCCTTCCTTCGTTTCTTCCTTCCTTCCTTCCTTCCTTCCTTCCTTCCTTCCTTCCTTCCTTTCTTTCTTTCTTTCTTTCTTTCCTTCCTTCCTTTCTTCCTTTCTTTCTTTCTTTCTTTCCTTCTTCCTTCTTTCCTTCCTTCGTTTCTTCCTTCCTTCCTTCCTTCCTTCCTTTCTTTCTTTCTTTCTTTTTTCCTTCCTTCGTTTCTTCCTTCCTTCCTTCCTTCCTTCCTTTCTTTCTTTCTTTCTTTCTTTCTTTCTTTCTTTCTTTCTTTCTTTCTTTCTTTCTTTCTTCCTTCTTCCTTCTTTCCTTGTTCCTTCTTCCTTCCTTCGTTTCTTCCTTCCTTCCTTCCTTCCTTCCTTCCTTCCTTCCTTCCTTCCTTCCTTCCTTCCTTCCTTTCTTTCTTTCTTTCTTTCTTTCCTTCTTTCCTTCCTTCCTTTCTTCCTTTCTTTCTTTCTTTCTTTCTTTCTTTCTTTCTTTCTTTCTTTCTTTCTTTCTTTCTTTCTTTCTTTCTTTCTTTCTTTCTTTCTTTCTTTCTTTCTTTTTTTGGGTCTCGTCATGGGCCTGAACCCTGGGCCTGGGCGCTGTCCCTCAACTCTTCAGCTCAAGGCTATCGCTCTACCACGTGAGCCACAGCGCCACTTCCGGCTTTTTTTTTTTTTGCTTATGTGGTGCTGAGGAATCGAACTCAGGGCCTCTGGCATGCAAGGCAAGCGCTCTACCACTGAGCCATCTTCCCAGCCCCATTTCTTTCTTTCTTTCTTTCTTTCTGTCTTTTTCTTTCCTTTCATCCTTCTTTCTTTCTTCCTTCCTATCTTCTTTCCTTCCTTCCTTCCTTCCTTCCTTCCTTCCTTCTTTCCTTCCTTCCTTCCTTCCTTTCTGTTCTCTCTCCCTCTCTCTGTCTATTTCTCCTCTCTTTCACTCACCCTCCCTCTCTCCCCTACCTCAATATTCTCAATTGTGAGTTGAACTCACAAGCTGTGAAGAACAGCTCAATTGGCAAATGTGAAATTTAATTTACTGTTACCTTACACCTCTACCACAGGTCACTGAAATCAAATAATGAGCACTCAGAAGCATGGCATCTCAGCCATTTGGAGGAGGAAAGCTAGCACATTCACTGCATTCTGGAGGCCCACCCTGGGAAGGTGGGGGAGACTCCTCCCTCCTCTTGGCTAAATCTCAGCCCAGTTTCTGCATAAGAAGATGTGACTGCCTCCAAGTGAGCCAGTTACCTAAGTGACACAGGTACTGGGCAGAGACTTAGCCTCTTGTGGTGTTGAGATTAACGACGTGATTCAACATTATCCACTAGTTTGTTGAGATTGAGACTTCCTAAATTTTTGGTTAGGCTATGTTCAAATTGTGATCTATTTACTTCTGATTGCTTACCATGATTATAGATGTGAACCAGCACATCAGACCATTCAAAGATCTTTACCACGCATGGAAGATATTAAGCTTATTTTCCCAGATGACATACAAGTTGACAGACAGCAAAACAATCCTGAATTCTGGTCGAGATGTTTTTTAATATGAAGCAAAATTTACTTAGCAAAATATCTGACTACTGTGATTATACTTCCAAACTTACTCTACATTTTAATATCAAATCACCTATGAGCCAATGATTCACTCCAATTACCTGTAATCATTTATTTCTGTCATATCTTCTAGAGGTAGGCAGAACTGGAGCACACACTATTAACTAAAGTGGTAGAAATTTGAGAGGATCACAGTTCTGAATCAGTCTAGGAAGAAAAGTATCACCCATATCAACCTACTAGGTAGGTATATTGGAATGAAATCATGGCCCCTGCTTTTGGAGCTAGGTGCAAAAATTGCTATTCTATGAGTAAAGAATCTTAAACAAGAAAGGATTAGTGGAGTGACTCCAGTGTTGGAGTACTTGTCTGGCAAACACTACATCAAAACTGAAATCAATTTCCTAAAGATAAAATAAGAAAAGGAAAGAAAGAACAACTCCTAGTGAATATGTTTTCAATGTAATGATTTAAACTAACTTATTGTAGTTATAATGCCATCATTTATTTCTAGGGCAAACGCATTTTGTGTCAAGCCTAAATGAAAAAATTAACACATTATATAAAAAGCTTTGGTAAAACACAGGTCTGGCTTACAATTGTGAATACTTATGTTTGCATGTGCAATGGTGTTGCAGGGTTGTTAAGGTTTATGGAAGTCCATCCTTTAGATGAACTTGACATGATGAAGTTACCTAACCATACAGTTCACTGGACAGATACTGCTGCTATATATATATATATATATATATATATATATATATATATATATATATATATATATACAAGTGTGAATATATATATATATAATATATATATATTCACACTTGTATGTATTTATATATTAAGTGACATGTAAATAAAATAAAATTTACAATGAATAAATTTAATGAACAGATACCTTTCCTAGATAATCATTTAATGAATAAATTCATGTCTTATAGTCTCCAGTGCTATATCACACTTAAATCGTTGCTGATCCCCTTCAGCTTTTTTATGATATTTTTTTCAGATGAAAAAGCCTGCCAATAAATATACTTGTATGACATTCTTTTCTTTATGAAATGAAAAGCATGTTTTGTAATATTGCTCTTTATGTGTCATCAAAATATTTTTTTATAACTTCAAGTACATATTGCCTTATACTTAGATTTCACTCATCTTCCAATAATACCTATGGGAAGGAGAAAATGAAGGATCATTCTGTTACTTTGGGAGCTTCTGTTATTAATCACTGCATAAATATTATGAATATGGAACTCTGAAATTATTTATAGAGACGACTTGAAAGTTTCCTTTCTACACACTCATGCTACTCTCTCAACTAAATCATAGAACTTAAAATAAGTAACATTTTAGCTGGGAGCTGGTGCTTCATGCCGGTAATCCTAGCTATGCAAGAGCTAAGATCTGAAGATGGTAGTTCAAAGCTAGCCCTTGCAGGAAATCTGTGACACTCTTGCCTCCAATTAAACACCAAAAAACTGGAAATGGCACTGTGGCTCAAGTGTAAAGTGCTAGTCTTTATCTAAAGAACTTAGGGACAGCACCCAGGCCTGGAGTTCAAGCCTCATGACCAACAAAAATAAAAAAGGAAAAAAAGTGAGGGAAAACAACATTTTTGGGGGTCTGGTTGTAGGGCCTGAACTCTGGGCCTGGGTGCTGCCCCTCAGCTCTTCAGCTTAAGGCTAGCGCTCTACCACTTGAGCCACAGAGCCACTTCCAGCTTTTTTCTTTTTGCTTATGTGGTGCTGGGGAATCGAACCCAGGGCCTCATGCATTGCAAGGCAAGCGCTCTACCACTGAGCCACCTCCCAGCCCCGGGAAAACAACATTTTAAAAGTAATGTGCACATATACACAAAAATTGTATAGAAATAAAATTATAGCCGTCCCTGAACTGGCAAAAAAGAGATTAAAATGAAATTGCCTTCAATCATTCATTTAGATAATCTATACTGAGGGCAAGCTATTGGAGCTCACATCGCTAATTAAAGGGGTAGAATTTGAGAGGATCTCACTTCAGAACCAGGGTGCCAGGAAAATAAAATGATTCTCATATTATCCTAAAGCCTGGCAAGCTGGAATGCATTTGTGATCCCAGTTACTTGGCAGACATAAGTGAGAAACTTAGCCTCTGTTGAGTCCTCAGCAAAAGTGATAACCTATGAGCAAAGTAACTAAATTAAAAAAGGATAGTTTTAATGGCATAATACTTGTTCAGCAAACAAAATATCTAAATTCATACTCATTTCATAAAAGAGGAAAGAAAAGGGAAGAAAGAAAGTAAGAAAGAGAAAAGAAAGAGAAAGAAAAGAATGCACAGAAGGAGAAGGACAGAAGGGAAGGAAGGAAGGAAATAAGAAAGGAAAGTAGGAAGGAAGGAAGGATGGAGGGAAGGAAGGAAGGAAGAAGGAAGGAAGGAAGGAAAGAAGGAGATAAGGAAGAAAAGAAGGAAGGACAGAAGGAAGGAAATAAGGAAGGACAGAAGGAAGGAAGGAAGGAAGGGAAAGAAAGAAAGAAAGAAAGAAAGAAAGAAAGAAAGAAAGAAAGAAAGAAAGAAAGAAAGAAAGAAAGAAAGAAAGAAAGAAAGAAAGAAAGAAAGAAAGAAAGAAAGAAAAGGAGAAATAAAGGAATTAAAAGAAAGAAAGGAAAAGAAAAAAGAAAGAAAGGGAGGAAGAAAGAAAGGGTGAAAGAGAGGTATAAAAAACCTCAGCATGTGTTAGATGTTAATAATTACCCTAAATTATTTAAACTATAAATGTCATCATTCAAATATCTGGGCAGGAACATTTTATATCAAGCCCTGTTGTATGGACATGGGACCCCAAAAAGACCATCAGAGACCACGACCAATGCAACAGCAAAAGAGTCATTTATTTGCAAACTCAAGCTTGGTCTTCCACGCACTGGTAATCGGTGACAATAAGAGTCCCCAAGCACAAAATCAGCATAGCTTTTATAGTATTGAACAAAAAAGTTTAGGGAATTTCCACACAAGCAGTTACATGATTGATTTGAGTCCACCCTAAACATACTGCCCTTTTTCTGAACTGTTGGTATGTTCTGTTCCTCGAACACTTGGACAACTGTTCTGCTTTCTTAAGGGTGGACAGTGTTGGTGGGAACCTTTGTTTTTTTTCTCTCTCTTGGGGTTACTCTGAGGGCAGCCTAGCACAAGATGGTGGAGTTAATCTCAAGTTGAATTTACTTTGGCTCTTCATTCCCTCCTCTTCTAGAGCATTGAGGACCACTCATGTTCCCCTAATTGGCACAGTCTTCTATATTTACAGTTTGGTATTGGGATCTCAGAACTAATAGATGGATTGTGCTGATCCTCTCTTTTACAAAGGACACCAGTCTACAAGGTTCGATTGTGAGTAACAAAATTAACAGTACCAAAGGCCCTGACTTTTTCTTCTAACAATCTTGACTCTGTATATAACAGCTAACTTAATTTTATACCAGCTATACTCGTAAGCTCCATACCATTTGCTAAATACTTAAACTTTCTGAGGTTTGTCTTCTTTACAAACATTTTAAGACAATCTTTACTTTTAAAATCCTTTCTTATCCAGAGGATACCAATTTTCCCCCAGTTCTTTTCCTAAGGCTTTCTGTACCACCCTCCTCTTCTTTACAATTCCTTGAGCTTCTTTGTGGTGAAAGTTTAAAACTGCCCATTTTTCCTTTGACTTGTGGAACCAAGTTATCTCAGAAAGCCTCAAGGCACCAGTGGGATGAAAAGCTTGCTAAATTTTTTATTTTGGGGGGTCCGGTTGTGGGGCCTCAACTCTGGGTCTGGGCACTGTCCCTCAGCTCAAGGCTCAAGCTAATGCTCTACCACTTGAGGCACAGCGCCAGTTCCGGCTTTTTTCTTTTTGCTTATGTGGTGCTGAGGAATCGAACCAAGGGCCTGAGGCATGCAAGGCAAGCGCTCTACCACTGAGCTACCTTCCCAGCCTAAGCTTGCTAGATTTTAAGGCTAAGATTAGGGCTGGGTCTCATTCCTCATACTATGTCCATTGATTAAAAAATTCTCTCCTTTATCTTTAAAACACACCCAGAAGGAAGCAAGTTATTACCATATCAGAACCAAACTAGGCTGTGATCTTGAAGTGCCTAAGGCAAGCCAGTGATATCCTCATTCCCAATATCTACTGTGGGAGTTTAGAGGGGTTACTGCATATTACCAAGAGAATGTCCCACAAGATCTTAGTTGTAGCAGCTTTCAACCGGGAAACATTTTCAGGTGATCGAATCAGGCAGGAGTGCAGTATACTTTTACCACGGTGGAAGTGGTCTGGGTGATGATGTAGATTTCCTCCAGGTAACTGTCAGGCTGTTGTTGAACTTTACCCATTAGGGTGTGCAGCAGCAGCAGCAGTGTCTCTCAGTGGTTCCAAGGGACTGTCACACCTCGTGCTGGACTGCAAATTACTACATAGACAGGTAAGGATGCATTGTATACACTTGGCAGGCTGTGACCCCACTAGTTTTTAAGACAATTTATATAATAATCCAGGACAATTTACCAAGATGACAACTTTTTAAACAATAATTATTTTAATAAGGCTAGGATTTTCTAAGCAGGCTCAGGCCTGTACTACTATTTCCCATGCCTTTTCCTTCTGTCTATTTTGCCACATTTTTTAAAAAATGAATATTTTCCCTTGTTCTTAAAAGGGGATGATGGGCAAAGATTCATCTTCTGTCACTTCTTCAAGCTGACTCAGGAGTGTTGATCCTACCTTGCCAGGAACCTATAAACTTAGCTTATTTTACAAAGAGGTTACCAGGGATAGATGTCATTAAGAACAATATTTTAACTTTTGACAAATGCACAGACCATTTTTCTGGCTACAGCAGTGGAGCTTATTTAGCCTTCGGGTTTGCAAAAGGATCTTTTTGGATTGCTTAGGAACGTGATCTCTAGTAATCCTAACAATGTCTGAGATACCTATGCAGGCCTTCAGACAGATATCGATAGAGACACACTATCAGGTTTACAAACTTTTCCTGAGCTGATGTATTTCATGTAGCTGGTGCCAATTCAAAAGTTACTGCCAATTAGAGCTTTTGGCACATACAGGGGTTGAGACTTAAATTATCCTCCACATTTTACAACCTTAGCTTTTTACTACTATCACAGATGACTGACAAGTTCCTGTCCCTTACAGTCATAGACACTAGGCATGCTTACAAACTATCTTCCCATGACCTCCTGGCTCTGACTAATTTGTGAAGGGCCATGCACAAATGCCTCAAGGATCTGACATTATTTCTGCCATCTAAGCAGTGGCTTAGGGTCTGTGGATGCTCGCCCATTATTTTCATCCAAGGAGTGTCTTCATCACTCTGGGAACAATTCCTCACTGGCAATTCCCTTAGTTGGTTGCTGGACTTGAACTTGGGGCCTGAGTGCTGTTCCTCAGCTCTAAAGCTCAAGGCTAGCACTCTGCCACATTGAATCTTAAAGCAGGTCTGCTTGATCATTCTGCCTTCTGCTGGCTGAGTAGAGGTGACATTCTCACAGGGACCTTTATCTGCCCAGCCTGGATTCGAACCAATTTTCAGATCAATGAGTCTCATAAAAGGCCATGTTACTCCAATTAAACAATTAGAACAATTTTACTTTTAAACTTTATATACAGAAATCCATTCTTAATATGTAAGCCTCCTATTTATCTCTGTTTAAATATTCTATACTTTAGTTTCTAGTTGCATGTTGAAAAACCCCTTAAACTCTCGAGGCTAGGTGTCACTCATTTCCTTTGGCTGATTGTTTTAAAACAGATACACATGGAAACTTTTACGCTCAAATAACATTTTTTCCTTAATTCAAAAATTAAAATCACCATCACTGTACCAAAAGCTAGACTTAACACCTTTATGCCTTAAAAATAACATATCCAATGGCAGAATATCATTGAGAGCAAACCACATTATACAAATAAACTTTTTAATCCTCTTTTTAAGGCCTTCTTAATTTTAATTTTAACACATCCAAGGGGTAGTTTTAGCAATGTTAATCAGATCTTCACATCACTCATTTTTACCATCATGTTTCCAGTGTCTCTCTGCAGGGAAATGGGGCAGAATAAATATGGTTCACTTGGCCCTTCCTGTGGAATGGGAACACACCCAATCCGACTCTTTAGGGTTAGTTGAACTGCGTTTTTGCCAGATGGCCCTCTTTCACCATGTGTGGACTCTTCCCGGGGCCTGTTCCACCATGCATGACAAGCTGAACTGCACTTCTGCCTACTCACCCTTCACTTCTAAAGATAGGTCTTCTGTTGGCTTCTAAATTTCTCCTTTTTGTTAAGCCATATAACTTGATTACAGTATAAACAGCCTTATGCATTCTAAAATACCAGATTTTCTAATTTTTAAGTTAAAGAATCCTTAAAAAGCCGTTTCAAACGATGTGAAAATGCTTTAAAAAATTTTTAGTAATGATCAAATCTCATAACCTTTTGAACTTTAAACTTAAACTCAGCCAATTGTTACAGCAGGCTGACAATTTCTATCATGAAAATATTCACAAACACATACAAAACACACTCAGATTTTTAATTACGGAAAAATCAAAATCAGTTATATGTACATTTTAAAGTTTTGAAAGAAAAATTTAAGACAGTATTTATTTTAATCTAAGTAACTTAGTTGAGCTTCATTTTCCCAGGGCTTGCTTATTTAGGAAGACATTTCAAAAATTGGTCTTTTGAATCCCTTCTTTTGGATGAAGGCTGGGGGTGGGATTCACCTGAAATTAAACTGGCCTGATTTTTATCCAATTTTAGACAAGAGCACTTTACATTTTCAGGACTACCTGAAAACCCAAAACCAGGCACAAATCCTTCTCTGTGACTGAGGCCAGCTGGAGGCTGGAACTATTATTTCCCCAGATATGTTCAAAATCACATTTGTAATAAAAGTTACTAGACGAGACCTTCATGGATGAGGTGTTATGGGGTTTCTGGTGGAGCTCTGTCTGTTTTAAGGGAGGAGTTGGTATTGGAACAGCCTGTATGAAGGAACAGGACAGGGCATTGAGGGCGAAGGCCAATCTGTGTAGGGATTTGAGACATCAGGGAGGAAACAGGAAGGACTAAACTTGTTAGTGGAGGGGTCTCTTGTGGAGTAGGCGGGTTTTAGGATGAAGGCTGGCAGGTGGACAGGTTTTCATTGGAAGAAGGTGGGGTCACTGGGGAGGAGGCTGTTTGGGGCAGGGCTTTGAAAAGGAAGAACAAGGCTACAAAGGAAGATGTTACTTAGAGGAGGGGATCTGGTGGAACACTGTGACCCCTTGTGGGATATGTAGGGTTAGGTTTCCCCTAACGCAGGGCAGGGAAGGGAGGCAAGAGGTTGACAGAAGGTAGGGATTCTGGAGCAGGAATTCAGAGCTATGAGGGAGTTGCTTTTCAGAGTGTGGCTTTGAGAGGGCAGGGTGGTACTAGGAAGACAAAGACTAAGGGGTGGGTTTCTCATGGAGAATGGCAGGCCTTCGGGAAGTGTGTTAGGGTGGAGGTGGGGTTTCCAGCAGAGCACAATGTAGTCACAATGTATGGAGGCGTTTTTCAGGACCAGGGCTTTGTGAGAGCAGTGATAAGATCCAGTGTACTAAACTAGTTAGGATGAGTTTTCTGGTGTAGCCAGTCACCACTTCGAAAAGAGGAGTAAGGTTGGATGGGTATTTCAGTGTTGTAAGGCAGGACATGGACTATGGACAGGATTTCCAGCAGGGCAAAACAACCTTCCAAAAGGGACTATGGAGGGACTGGGATTTACAGTTGAGTCTAGTGAGGCTTCCAAAGGGACGCCAACTGGTGCAGTGGTTTCCAGTAAAGCAATGTGGGTGTCGAGAGATGGGAGAGTCTGGTGGAGGTTTTCTAGGCTTCCAGAAAGAGGCCAACTGGAACAGTGGCTTCCAATGGAGCAATGTGGATGTCTAGAAATGTCATAGTGTGGTGGGGGTTTTCTTGTTGGATTTTCAGGAGCATGGCATGGTTTGGAGCCATGGGGCTAGTTGGAGGAGGGGCTCTGAGAAGGAGTGGAAATGCTAAAATGGTGTAGGATAATTGTGGGCAGGGTATCTGGTGGAGTAGGATGTGGAATTGACGGAGGAGCCAATATGAGGCAGATTTATCTGGAGAGCAAGGCAGGGCATTGAGAGAGTAGATGTGGGAGGTAGAGCAGCTTGTGTTGAAGCAGGGCTGTCTTTCCAGGCAGGAGATGGGCTGTGTGAGAAGCTTCTGGCCAAGCAAGGCAGGACTGCATGGCAGTTATAGGAAGGTGAATGGTTTTTGGTATAGCATGATGGGCTTTGTGGGAAGAGGTAGGTTCAGGGCTGTGTTTGAGAGGTTAGGCCTCTTTCAAGTAGGGTAGTTATGGGCAGAGTTTCTGATGAAACCGGGGGGGGGGGGGTGGTTGGAGTGAGAAGTCTGGTTGGTGGTGGGGTATGAAAGTGAAGGGAGGAGTTTGGAGGTACTAGGATATGGGAGCAATGTGACTATGAGGGGCTAGAGTAGTTAGGGGGGGGGACCTTATCTGGTGGATGAAGTGGGGATTTGAGGGAGGAGCCTGGTGTAGGTGGGGTTCTATTGCAGCAAGGTGGGACACAGAAGGAGATATGAATGTGGTCTGGTTTCTGGTGGTGCAGAGCAGGGATTCCAGGAAGGGGTGGAGCGAAAGAGGGATTTTCCTAAAGCAGAGGAGGGCTCTCAGGAAGGAGTCTGGTTGCAGTCAGGCCTTTGTAAGTTTTTAGCAGGGCTACCAGGGGGTAGGTTACTTAGGTTGATCTTTTTAAGGAGGAGGCTGACAAGAAGTGGGTTTCCAGTTGATCTAGTCAAGTTTTATGGGAAGGAGGGATAGCAAATGGGCAAGACCTAGTGAAGAGTGGGGCTAAAAAAAATAAAAAGTTACTACTAATAAATACAATATAAGAACATCATTTTCATTCAGTGTAGAATTATATTACTTTTATGTGTATGAGAGATACTGGAGAAAGTAACCAAGTGTTAATTCCTTCCTAGGGAAATTTTTCTTTATTCCAGTTGATTGAAAATAAAACCATAGGTTAAATCAGGCTCAGAGGCACACAGTAGACTAAGACACATGAAGCCATGAACTTGATTTCCCAGCACCACTATTAAGGACCACAAATAAAAAGTTTAAAATATCTCACTTGGTCATAATGGACAATATTATCTTAAAATTGTGAATGAATACAACTTTTACTCTAACTATTTTAGAAATCCTAAAACTAAGTAAGTAGTAATGTTCTAACTTTATGCAATATTGGAAAGTATACTAAAAATAATTAGGAAAATATAAAATTTTACACAGAATGTTAATTCTCCAGCATCAATTCTAATCCAAAAGAATTTAAAACCAGAAAATTACGACATAGTGAGATTGCAGCATGGTTTCTTTTCAATCATCAAAATGGTGACTTAAGCAATGTGTCTTTATCATCAGATGCATCAATGTTAAAAACATATCTAAGGGCTGGGAAGGTGGCTCAGTGGTAGAGCGCTTGCCTTGCATGCCTGAGGCCCTGGGTTCGATTCCTCAGAACCACATACGCAAAAAGAAAAAAGCCAGAAGTGGCGCTGTGGCTCAAGTGGTAGAGCGCTAGCCTTGAGCTGAAGAGGTGAGGGACTGCTCCCAAGCCCAGAGTTCAGGCCCCACGACCGGACCCCCCCCCCAAAAAAAGAAAAAAAAAACATATCTAAGAATGTGAAGCATTACTCTACAGACCCTGAAGAAACTCAGAAGGATCTGTGAAATGATGTTGGAATAAAATTAATGACTAATTACAGTAGGAATTGATCTTCACTAGGCCCATAAATACTTTCCAGAAGAAAAAGCTACATTGAAAAATAAACAGTGAAAAGGAAGCAGGCAGGCAGACCTTGAAGTAAACATTATCCAATTAACAACATCTACGGAGGCATGATTGCAATCTTCTTTTTTTTATATATTTTATTTTATTTTATTTGTGAACATACTGTACAGAGGGGTTACAATTACATGGGCAGGATAATGCATATATTTCTTACTGAGCATTGCAGCCTCCTCATTTGTTTACACTTTACCTCCCTTCCCAGCCTCCCCCCTCCCCCCCACCCAACCCTTCCCCCCCTCCGCACTCCCCCCGACATTGTAAAGCTCATTTTTGATATGACATTTTGTACTTCTCATTGTTGCAACCGGTCCACCTGAATCCTTAAACGCCTTGTTTTTCCCCATCTCCTCCACAAGTTATACTGACATCAAATATGATTCTTTGGTCTTGGCTTAATTCAGTTAATATAATTTTTTCCAAGTCTTTCCATTTCCTAACAAGGGGGCAATGTCATTCTTTCTGATGGAGGCATAGAATTCCATTGTGTATATATACCACATTTTCTTGATCCATTCATCTACTGAGGGGCATCTGGGTTGGTTCCATATCTTAGCTATGGTAAATAATGCTGCAATAAACATAGTCGTGCTGGTAGCTTTAGTGTGATCTTCTTTGTAAACATTTGGGTAAATGCCCAAAAGTGGGACTGCTGGGTCATAGGGGAGCTCTATGTGGAGTCTTTTGAGGAACCACCATACTACTTTCCAAAGTGGTTGAACAATTTTACACTATCACCAACAATAAAGTAAGGTTCCCTTCTGTCCACATCCCCTCAAACACCTGTTGTTATTAGAGTTCTTGATTTTTGCCATTCTAACTGGAGTGAGGTGGTATCTCAATGTTGTTTTGATTTGCGTTTCTTTTATGGTTAGGGATGTTGAGCATTTCCTCATGTATCTATTGGCCATCCTTCTTTCTT
Organism: Dipodomys spectabilis; assembly: GCF_019054845.1. Lineage (NCBI taxonomy): Eukaryota > Metazoa > Chordata > Mammalia > Rodentia > Heteromyidae > Dipodomys > Dipodomys spectabilis. The sequence continues at coordinate 243,148 of NW_024870687.1, forward strand.
CTTCAGAGAAGTTTCTCTTTAAGTCTTTCGCCCACTTATTTATTGAACAGTTGTTTCTTGAGGATTTGTTGTTGGGGGATTTTTTTTTTGAGTCCCAAGTATGTTTTAGATATGAGACCCTTGTCCGTTACATGGCTAGTACAGATCTTCTCCCAATCTGTGGGCTTTCTGTTGATCTTGCTAGCTATATCCTTTGCCATGCAGAAGCCCTGCAACTTCATGCAATCCCATTTGTCCAACCTTTCTTTGATCTGTTGTGTTTCTGGGTCTCTATTCAGAAAACTTTGGCCTGCGCCAAGGAGACCTAGGGTTTCTACTATTCCATCCTTTAATGTTTTCAGAGTTTCTGCTTTGACTTCGAGTTCTTTGATCCATTTCGAGTTGATTCTGGTGCAGAGTGATGTATAAGGATCTAGCTTTAGTTTTCTACAAATAGTTAACCAATTTTGCGAGCACCATTTACTGAAGACCCTGTCTTCTTCCATTCTATTTTTTTAGCTCCCTTATCAAAGATTAGATGGCTTTCGGTCTGGAGGTTCATTTCTGGGTTTTCAATTCTATTCCATTGGTCCTGAGGTCTGTTCTTATGCAAACACCAAGCTGTTTTGATTACTATCGCTTTATAGTAGAGTTTCAAATTTGGTATTGATATTCCTCCAGCCGTGTTCTTTCTGTTGAGGAGCGTTTTTGCTATTCGGGGTGTTTTATTATTCCACATGAATTTTTGGATTGCCTCTTCTATTTCCTTGAAGAATGAGGTTGGAATTTTGATGAGTATCGCATTGAATTTGGAGATAGCCTTGGGAAGTATGGCCATTTTCAGGATGTTAATCTTTCCAATACAGGAGCATGGAAGGTTTTGCCATTTTCTAAGTTCTGTGTTGATTTCCTTTTTCAAGATTTTAAATTTTCATCATAGAGGTCCTTCACTTCTTTGGTTATGTTAATTCCTAGGTATTTTATTTTTTGTGTGGCTATTACAAATGGAGTTGCTTTCCTAATTTCAGCCACACTTTTCTCATTGTTGGCATACAGAAAAGCCATTGATTTTGGGGGGTTAATTTTATAACCTGCTACTTTGCCAAAGTTTTGAATCAGCTTGAGTAATTTGGGAGTGGAGTCTATGGGATTCTTTAAATACAAGATCATGTCGTCTGCAAAGAGGGAGAGTATTATTTCTTCTTTACCTATTTGGATACCCTTTATGTCTGCATCTTGTCTTATTGCTGTAGCTAGGCATTCTAATACTAGATTGAAGAGAAGTGGAGAGAGTGGACATCCTTGTCTTGTTCCTGAGTTAAGAGGAAACGGCTTTAGTTTTTCAACATTAATTATAATGCTGGCTGTAGGTTTGTCATATACAGCCTTTATTGTATTGAGGAATGTTCCATGGATTCTTAATTTTTCCAAAACCTACATCATAAAGCGATGTTGGATCTTGTCGAATGCTTTTTCTGCATCTATTGAGATAACCATGTGGTTCTTACTCTTGCTCCTGTTGATGTGATGAATAATATTAATTGATTTGCGTATATTGAAGCAGCTTTGCATCCCTGAAATGAATCCTGTTTGATCGTGGTGTATGATTTTTTGGATGAATTGTTGAAGTCGATTGGCCAAATTTTTGTCGAGAAGTTTTGCATCAGTGTTCATCAAACAAATGGGCCTATAGTTCTCTTTCTTTGATGAGTCCCTGCCTGGTTTTGGGATGAAGGTTATGAATGATTCATAGAATGTGTTTGGTAGTGAGCTTTCTCTTTCAATTTCATTGAAGAGTTGGAGGAGTATTGGTGTGAGCTCTGCTTTGAAGCCTTTGTAAAATTCCGCTGTAAAATCATCTGGTCCTGGACTTTTCTTAGCTGGGAGGTCTCTTATTGCTGTTTCTATTTCAATGCTTGATATGGGTCTGTTAAGATGTTTTAACTCATCTTGGTTTAGTTTTGGCATGTCAATATTTGCTAGAAAACGGTCCATTTCTGTCAAGTTCTCATACTTATTAGCATAAATGTTTGAGAAGTATTCCCTTTAATGTTCTGAATCTTGGTTGTTTCTGTGGTGATTTTTCCATTTTCAACTCTGAGTTTATTAATTTGGGGTGTGTTCTCTTCTTTTTCTGATAAGATTTGCTAAGGGTCTGTCAATTTTGTTAAGTTTTTCGAAGAACCAAATCTTTGTTTTGTTGATTCTTTCTATAGATTTTTTGGATTCTAATTCATTTAATTCTGATTTAATTTTAATCATTTCTTTCCGCCTACTGGATTGGGGTTTATCTTGCTGCTCTTTTTCAAGGAGGTTTAGATGTGTCATTAAATTGTTTGTTTCATATCTCTCCAATTTGTTGATGTAGGAGCTCTGAGCTGTAAACTTGCCTCTGAGTATTGCCTTTGCTGCATCCCAGAGGAGCTGGTAATTTGTGTGTTCATTTTTGTTGAATAGCATGAACATTTGAATTTCCTTTCTAATCTCTTCCATGACACACTCATGATTCAGCAGTGTTTTGTTCAGCCTCCATGTGATACCGGACATTCTTTGGTGGCTTTTGGTCTTGAGTTCCAATTTTATTCCCTTGTGGTCAGAGAGAATGCAAGGTATAACTTCAATGTTTCTGAATTTAGACAAGTTTGCTTTGTGGCCTAAAGTGTGGTCAATTTAGAAAACGTTCCATGTGCTGCTGAGAAAAACGTGTATTCTGATGCTGCTGGGTGAAATATTTGGTAGATGTCGGTTAAGTCTAGTTGATCTATGCAGCTGTTTAGATCTGTGGTTTCTCTGTTGAATTTTTGCCGAGTTGAACTATCTAGTGGGGAGAGTGGTGTGTTAAAAACCCCAACAATTAATGTCTTTGGATCTATATGGGATTTGAGGGAAAGTAGTGTTTCTTTGATAAATTTGGGTGCTCCTTTAATTGGCGAATAGATATTTAGAATTGTAATATCCTCCTGAAGGAGAGATCCCTTAATTAGTATGTAGCGACCTTCTTTATCTCTTCTCACAAATTTTAATTTGAAGTCTATTTTATCTGATATTAGGATTGCAACTCCCGCCTGTTTATGAGGGCCATTTGCTTGGTAGATTTTGTTGCAGCTTTTAACATTGAAAAAGTGTTTGTTTTTACGGGCAAGATGTGATTCCTGCAGGCAGCATATAGAAGGGTCTTGTTTTTTAATCCAACTAGACAGTCTATGTCGCTTAATTGGAGAGTTCAGTGTGTTAACGTTAAGAGATAGGACTGAGAGGTATTTGGGAGTTCCTGCCTTGTTATCCACCTTCTTGGGGGCTGCGAAATCTGGGTTCTTCCTATGGTTCTTGGATTCTCAGTTTGGGTGCAGTTTCTTGGCCTTTATTTTGGTCTTGTTGGTTTTCTATGTGTAGGACATCTTTAAGAATCTTTTGTAGGGCTGGTTTGGTGGAGATGTATTGTTTCAATTTTTCTTTGCTATGGAAGGTTTTTATTTGTCCTTCAGTTATGAAGGAGAGTTTAGCTGGGTACAGTATTCTTGGTTGATAGTTGTTTGCTTTTATGGCATGGCATACATCATTCCAGGCTCTTCTTGCTTTGATTGTTTCTGCTGAGAAATCTGAGGTGATTCTAATTGGTTTCCCTTTATAGGTGATTAATGTTTTCTCCTTGACAGCTTTAAGGATCTTTTCCTTAGTCTGACTTGATCCTGTGTGGGTTATAATGTGACGATGGGATGTCCTATTCTGGTCTGGTCTATTTGGGGTTCTAAAAGCTTCTTGTATCTGAATAGGCCTATCTTTTTGTATGTTTGGGAAGTTCTCTGCTAGGATCCTGTTAAACTAATTTCCTAGACCATTAACTTCTGTTTCTAGGTGCTCCTCTACACCCATTATCCTTAGATTAGGCCTTCTGATGTTTTCTTGCAAGTGTTGGATAGATCTATCATATTTCTTGGACTTGTCTTGGATGGTTGTATGTGCTTTCTCTATAATATCTAGGCTGTCTTCAATCCCTGAGATTCGATCTTCTGCATGGTCTAACCTACTGTCAAGACTCTCTACTTTGTTTTTTATCTCTTTTCCTTCTAATTGGTCAGCTTTGATGGCTTCAAATTCTTAGTTGAAGCTCTGTTTTAGGTCTTGTATGAATTTCTTTACTTCCTTCATTTGGTGTTCAGTGTTTATTCTTAAATCACTTAGTTGATTGGTTATGGTTTCTTTGGGCTCCCATTCCTTCTGTTGGGTTCCATTCAGCATTCCCTTTGTGGTCTCCTTGACTTCCTCCAGCTCTTTGTTAATGGATTCCATGAATGCCTTTAGTGATCTTTGTGTATTCTCTTCCTGATCTCTCAATTCCTGTATTACTCTTTGATTAGCTTCCTCCCGTTCGTGGGATTCGTGCATTCTCTTTGAGTGTTCTCAGCCTGTTCAAGCCATTCCTGCCTTTCTCTTTGAGTATTCTCACGCTGCTCACGCAAATCCTGTATCAGTTTTTGAGTAGCTTCCTTACGCTTATATTCCTGTATAAACTTTTGGATTGCCTCCTCTCTCTCCCTATCACGTTCATACAGAGTCCTTTGTATGTTTTCAAACTTTTCCTTTATCATGTTTGCCAGCAGTGTTTGTAGAGCTATTTGGGAACTCTCCTCTGGATTATTCATTATCTGTTCTGTCCCCTGATTACCAAGATTGGGAATTGAGATACCCGGATTTGCCATTTTTCTTGTGTTTTCCAGCTTACACTCCCCATTTGAGATGAAAATAGCACCAGTTTTGTGCTAGAACACTATCTTAAGGCAACCATCAACCAAAGTCTGAATTTGTACAGTCAATAATCTACAGATACAATCTAGTTCAACAGATATATCTATTCAACATCAAACAACTATATGTTAATGTTTGAGCTGCCTTGAACTGCAATCCTCTGATCTCAGCCTCCTATCCACCTAGTGTAATAAGCATGAGCTAACAGTGCTCAGCTTCAGAGTTTTATTTATAAGTTTATGAAAAATTTTAAAAACACCTGACCATCACTCTTTGACTCATTGACAAAGGAAAATAAACTGGAATATATTTCTCTGTCCAATATTAAAGCTGTTAGTGTAAAATTGTTATATTTGTAGAGAAAAGATTATACAGCCTAATGTGTCTGTAGGGCACCAGATTAGAGCCACATAATTATTATTAAGGAATATTTAATAAGAGTGTAATATCAAACACTTGTGGAGTGACATACTCTTTAATAAGTGGTGATAGGTTAGACAATATTAGGGAGAATTAAAAAGTGAAAATTGACTTAAAATAACAATTTATTCAAATATTAACTTCAAGCAGGATTTGAAAGTGGCATGTAAAACAAAAAGAATGATGTAAATGTGTAACAAAGGAAGATGTCTTGACAATTTTGGAGATGAAGCATACTTAAATTTGGCATTAAAATTATAGGAAAGGAAAACGATATAGTAGAACTCAAAAAAGTATAAAATAATTTAGTCTGTGAAAGCTCATATGCAAGTAGTGAATAAAAGTTGGGATCAGGGGAGTCATGTATATCAACCTAACTACTTGGTAGGGTGTGATGTGAGTACTGTTGTTTGAAGGCAGCCCACAAAATAAAGTTCCTGAGAATTTTATCTCTGATTAATCAGCAAAAAAGCCAGAACTGAGGCTTGACTCAAATGGTAAATTGTTGACAAAATGCAACAAATCTCAGGGGCCCTGAGTTCAATCCCTAGGACCATACCTACATGTAAAAAAGTAATAGTAGTAATACTAATAGTGATGATGCTGATGATGCTGCTGCTGCTGCTGCTGCTGATAATGATGATGAAAGGTACCCATAGTAAGGATAAAATAATTACAAATCCTGTACCTGAAGAATGCCTTAAATCTAGAGTCTACATGGGAGTCTCAAAACCTAATGTTAAAAAAATCAGTTAGAAAACATCAAAATACCTCTTGTGAAAAATAAGCACAAGAAAATCATCATCAGTAATCAAATGAATGCACATTAAAACTAACATGACATCATAAAACATGTATGAGAATTACTTCACATAATACAATAATGTCCATACTAAATGCTATCAAGAAACAGAGAAACTGTATGCTGGCAGAAATGTCAAATGGGAAAGCCACTTTTGAAAACATTTTGACAGTTTCCTAGAATATGCAATATGCAGCCACCCACAATATAGCACAGGAATTGAGCTCTTCAGGCTTTGTCTCATGGAAATCAAATGTAACATTCACCCAAAGGCCAAAACACAGAGTTTTATAGAAGCATAATTTCCTCTAGTCAAAGAAATAGAAATCAGTTCAGGGTTTCTTCAGGTGAATGGGAAACAAATTATACTACATTCTATAATGACAGAACCAAAGGCAATGCGTGGGAATGCAATACAATATTAAGGCATACAACAACTGGCAATAACCTACCATAGATTTGAAGGCAATCTTCAACGCATATTTATTGCATGATCTAGAAGTCGGAGCAAAAAAAAATGTGTTCGTTTCCAGGATGAAACAGGTTTTGGATGGGACAAAGAGAAGTGGAGGGTTTAATTATAGAAGGGAAATATGGGACAGACACATTTTTGGAAAAGAAACGTTTCTGTAAATATGATATATTAATATAGAGTTGATAAAATTATATTGGACGTAATATGTGCACAAAATAATTATAACAACTGAAGTCTGCATAATGTACTTGTGAAATATTAATGTCCTACTTACTATGTCATACTTATAAATATTCAAAGAAACAGGGAAAATATTCAAGGGATTTCTCTGTGTTCTTATTATAACATCATAAAGAAGCATACTAACCTCAATAGAATTTAAACATACATAGAAAATAGAAGTCAATATTGAATATTTACATTGAAAAATATTCTGAGTCCAAACTTGGAATGAAATGTACCTTGCTAATTAGAAGGCAGAACTTTAGAACACTGACATCCAGGGCCAGTTCTCACAAAAAAAAATCGTGAGAAACTACAAAAACAAAGAAAGCTAGATATAGTGTAATTTCCCTCTTATCTCACATTTGTGGAAGCCATAGGAAAGCGATTATTGCTCGAGAGGCTTGGCTAAAAAGTAAGACCTCATCTGAAAAATAATCTAAAGTGGTCAGAGCCTTAGCAACTTCAAGCACCAGTAGTGCCAAAGGAAAAAAAGAGAAGAAGAAAACAGAAAACTAAAGGAAAGGATAGCAAAGGAAAACTATTTCCTCTTTATTCTTGTAGTTTCATGTCACTGAATACAAGAATTGAGAGTAAATTGTATACTGTTTTAGGATTCAGGCCTCTCTAACATGAAAGCATTTATTTCTAGTAATTATTTTATTATTACTATTTGATAAGTTATTATGCCTTCTTGGAGATTGAACACCTGGCTTTGTATATATTAGTCTAGTCCTACAACTGAGCTCTACCCCAGCTATCTTGTATAATTTTGGAAATTGTTTATGAATTCTTCAATAGAGAGCTACTCTACTTTTCATCTTATCATTTCTCTCCCACTTTTTCCTCTATGTATTTTAGTTTTTGTTTTGAAAACTTTCCTTGATTTTATCTTTTAAACTTAGAAATTTGCTTTGAGATAACAGGGAAATCGCCTATTTTTATGACATCTATTAAAATTATATACAGATATATGTATTTCACATGCATGATTGATTCTTAGAGTTCATTGCAATATGGTCATATGCATGTAGCTATTGAGTCATTGTGATCCTCTCCTTAGAATAGCTCCCTTGTTTTCACCATGTGAATGCTTAGAGTGCTGTTAGTTAATCATGTCCAAGTATAATTATTTGTCTTTTATTACCTACTGGATTAACTTGTAGATTTATGGACATATTCTAGTTATTACAAAGGTGGAAAACAATACAACATATATTTAATTGGATCTGTTTTATTTCACTAAATATCATTTTTTCCAGTCTTTCTTTTTCCTCAGGAATGAGGTAGTGCCCTTCTTTCCAATAAAAGCACAAAATTCCATCAGTACAACAGAATTGAAGACCCAGAAATGAATCCACTCCTATAGGCACATAATCTTTGATAAGAGAGCCAGAAAAACAGGATGGAAGAAAGATAGCCTCTTCAAAAAATTGTGCTGGTAGAATTTGCTGTACACAGAAAACTGAAGTTAGATCCTTATATATCGCCCTACACCAGAATCGATTGCAAATTGATCAAAGACCTCAATGTAAGTCCAGATACCTTTAAAAATGTTACAGGACGGGTTAGGGGAAACATGAGGGCTCCTTGGCATAGGTTAAAACTTCCAAAGATGACGAAGCACAACAAATCAAAGTAAGTCTGGATAAATGGGATTACATCAAACCAAATCAATCATTTGTCACACTCAAAGGCCATGGAGAAAAAACTGATAGTGTAGCACAGATTTATTAGGAAGCAAATCTACAGATGAGAGCTGCAGTGAATGCTAAACACTTAATCCCTTTTCTAACTAGGTTATGTATAGTGGGTTTACATGAATATAAGAGGTTTCTGTTGGGGATTAGAAAAAAACAACTAATTCTATGACATAGATAGCATGTGAAATGAGTTGTAGCTTGAGAAAGGAGGGATTAAGGCAATGGGGTCTAGTTAAAAGACTTGGCTTGGTGCCAGCTAATAAGGCAAGGGAAGGTGGATAAAGCAGGAGTCGTTATAAACAAAAGCTCTGGTCTGAAGCCTCAAAATAAGGACCCTTGTCTATGTGAACCAAACAGTCTCTAACATGAGGTTTTATTTAAATTAACAAGCACGAGTTTAAATTTTTGCAGAATGGGATGGTGCATATTCACAGGCAATGTCTGCTATGTCAGGTAATCAAATCTACTCTTTCACATGTTACCCAAAAGCCAGGTTTCAACACAAATGAGTACAATGAGATTGTACAAATGAGACTATGATTTGTCTCTCTCATGTATTACAACATTTCTCATGATCTTTTCTACTATTTTGTCTTCATTATTGATGTTAATAGTACTTTTTATTGTTGTCTTCTGTGTATATGCCATTTTTATGGCTTGAACTCAATGTTTAATGGTCTCCATTGTATTTTTTGGCTCATAGGTGATGACACTATTCCTTGAGCCACATTCTCACCTTCTCCTTCTTGTCGGATAATTGGAGATAAATGTTCACATTTTTGTCTGTTTGCACTGACATTGAACTAAAATCTTCAGGTCTTAGCCTCCTGAGTTTCTAGGATTCTACACATGAGCTGTTAACACCAATCTTTGCTTTACTGATATTTTAATTATGTGGTAGAAGAAAGTGAAAGTATATTTGTGTTAAGTGTGCAATTTTCAAATACAAGTTTGAATCAACTTGTTATAATGTAACTGTTATCAATTTTAACAGTTAAGTCAATGAATATTACACATTCCCACAGAAATAGAATTGAAAACAAAAGGCATAATTGTTTTCCTAAAACAAGTAATGGAACCATGAATTTCTTTCACTTTACAATTCATACTTTATATAATTTTAATTAGCAGACTTCCATGACTAAAAGTTAATATATTTATTGTATACCATAAGAAGCAAAGTGATTATAGTTAAGAATAGATATTTCATCAGAGCCAAAAGATAAAGTTTTGAGCAGTCTCACTAAAGAGAAATGTTACATACAGAAACTATTGGATATAATATAGCTTGATCATTACACAAGATATAAATGAATGGAATTACCACTCCATACTTCATAAATGTGTAAAATTAATTATGAAATAGTTGCCAGTGGTTCATACTTGTAATCCTAGCTACTAAGGATTCAGAGCTGAGAATCCTAGCTACTAAGGATTCAGAGCTGAGAATCATGGTTCAAAACCAGCCTAGGCAGGAAAGTCCATGAGACTCATATCCAATGAGCCAATAAAAAACTGGCAGTGGCTCAAGTGGTAGAGCACTAGCTTTGAGCTGAACAGTTGAGAGAAAGCGTCCAGACCCAGATTTCAAACCCCACAACCGCCAAAAATAAAAATAAACAGGTAAAAATATTTTGACATTAATGTTAAAATTTATATTCTAAAACTTTTTAAATCTTCACTAGATATAATAGTTTACACAAATGTAGGGAACTGTTTTCTGGTCTTATTTGTCATTGAATCAATTGTGTAAATCACACATTTCTCACTCAATTCATATTTATGTTTATATACATATATATCATAAGTATAATTAACTGATAAGTGATAGCCAGTGCTGTTTATGGAATCTCTCTTGACTTTCTAACATTAACCCTTCTACCCTAAAATCTATATGCCCTCCAATCTTTCCAGAGGTTTCATTTACAGTAACGTTACTCATCTCATAGAAGCAGAAAAGTATAAGCCATAATCATTGTTTGGAACAACTGTCACATTTACATGCATTTCACTTAGTTTAAGAACCATGCCAGTAATAGCAAAATGTCTTCTGAGCTATTCAATCTCTTAAGTGATGAAAATTTTTAATTATACACCTATTTTTTTTACTAAAATCCTATTCCTTAGGAAGATCTTTTTGTGAAACTCTGTGTTCCTGATTAGAGGCTGGAAAAAAGGCAATAATGAAAATAGCCAAGGAAAATATTTGAAAACATTTTAAAAAGCAATAACAGACACTCATTTTTTCACTGGTTTCAATGAAAATGTACATTAAAGTATCACGTTTTTGTTACCACTTAAACTTCAATTAGCAGTGTAGAAGGAAACAGAAAACTTTGTTTGAAGACAACTTGACTTTGAACAATTCAAAATAAGGATAATGGATTTATCTTGTTTTTCTGTGTAGTTGCCAAAATAATAGAGAGCAATGCCCAAAGGCAAGAAAACACCTAAGCCAAAGCAATAAACTTTTGCCTATAAAATAATTGTAAGGGTCTGACTCTCAAAACCAGGCTTGCAAAGAGGAAAAGTGTATTTGCTTTAGTGTGAACAATAAAAAATATAAAAATCCTTTATTAATATTTTACATATCTTGACTAGGATTTCTCTTGTTGGAGAAGAGGAAAGTTATGAAAAAGATCAAGATTGTTTGACTAATCCCAAAGATCATTCTTATTTATTAGCTATAGCAACACAAGTAGACTTGTTTACTCTTAGTATCATTCTTTTTTACATTTAGAAGCATTATTTGTTGCTGGGTTATAAGCTGCAAACCCTTAAGTATTAATAAAGAGTCACTTCCTATGAGAGGAAAGTTGCTGTGTAAACACACCTAAAATATCAAAGACAGAATAGGGGAAACTATCTTCTAGCTATATCACAATCTGTAGGTGTTTCCCATTGTTCCAAGGGACCCATTTTTGTTATCTTCTTTTTCACCATCTAGTGCTCTTATAACATCCTATACCATTCTGGGATTGTTGTATCTTTACTGGATTCTCTAATTTCTGTTGGAAAGTTAGGAAGGATAAAAAATTGAGTTTCTGTTTCTGTTTTACTTTATTTTTTTTAAATTACTTTAGAAACTATAACTCAAAATGACATAAATTATCTTTATAATACTAGGAGAAAGATTTCATTTCCATATTCTTACCTTAGCTTTCTACATAACTGTAGCAATTAGTGATCCCCAAAGGTGAAAATAAAGATAGGGAGCTCCTTATTTAGATATTATATATAATTTCAAGACTTCATTAATGCAAAGCCTTTAGTAGTATGTACATCATACATGTATACAAAGCCAGTGGCAACTTTTTCTTATTCTCAGAAACTAGGACATGTGGTGTCCCTGTAGTTGCATCAGTAAAAGGCTGTAGTTGACTTGGTTTACTCTATCAAATCTGTCAAATTTCGACAAGTTAAGTGGCTTGTATAATCCATATTTATCATTTTAGTTCTAAAGGACAGAAATCTAAAAGAAGTCTCACTAGATGAAAATCGAGCCACCTACAGAGGTGAAATACTTTTCAGATGATTCTAGTGGAAACGGCATTTACTTCCTGTTCTGCTTTCCAGAAACTTCAGAATCTGGGTTGTTGTCTTTTCCTCTGTCTTCTAATGTAGCATCTTTACATATTTCTGAGGGTTCTTACCCTAATCATGTTCCTTTCCCTCTACAGCTGGGACTTTTAAGTACCCATTTGAATATTCTTCCCCCATCTGATAATTATACAAATTTTTGCTCCTTGGGTAAAGAAAGGTGTTTATTTTACAAACTAGTATTTAGATGGAGAGATAGATAGATAGATAGACAGATAGATAAATAGATAGATAGAGAGATAGATAGATAGATAGGTAGGTAGGTAGATAGATAGATAGATAGATAGATAGATAGATAGATAGATAGATGGATAGATAGATAGATAGATAGATAGATAGATAGATAGATAGATAGATAGATAGATAGATAGATAGATAGATAGATAGATAGATAGATAGATAGATAGATAGATAGATAGATAGATAGATAGATAGATAGATAGATAGATAGATATGTATAACATGCAAAACTACATTTGAGGAATTAGATATTTGGGGATGATATTTTGGGAAGGTATTTCACTGCCTACCACAATAAGTGTGTAGCATTCCTTCTACTATAAACTGTTATCCTTTCATTAAATTTGAACAACATATTTCTTCTATGAAATATAACTTAAAAACTTTATTCCCAGAAAGCAATTAATCTAAATCCCAGAGAGCAGCTCCTGAAGCAGTGCTGGCACTCGCACTTTTTATACATTCTGTTTAAAATCTTCTCTTTTCAAGAGCTTTTGACTGATATTATTTTGGAATTATGGTTAATATTAACTTGACAGCTATTTTTAAAGACTATACCACCCAAAACTGGTTCTCTTTTTCTAATTTTTTGTGTCATCTATTTCTGAAACACAGTTATTTGAATTACATGAACTGCATATTGAAATTGAATCAGTGTGGAGAGGAAAAGAAGAAAAAAGTTGTCTCTGTGTGTATGTCACATTAAAACTGTATCTAACAGCTATTTATACTAAAATCATTTATTTTTCATTATGTATAGATTCTGATAAGATTTAGCCTCTCAACTCACAAAATGTTAAAGCAGTCTTATTTTTTTGCCTGCCAAAAGCAAACAACAAATTACTATTTATTTTAAAAAATTTTTAAAAATTACTATTTATTTAAAAAAATTATTTTAAAAAATTAGCCAAGGGAAATGGTTTATTAGATATTTAGAGTCCTGGTCCCACACTACGGTGGAAGCCAGACAAGGAAAACATCATATATTTATTCTTCTTTGAGCCACTCTGATTTACTTCACCTATTTCTGAAAGAATGAAATTCTGGCTTTGAAGGCTTTTGCTTGATATCTACAATGTGTCATTCTTATTTCATTAATCGGAGAATTTGGAGAAAGGATGAGAATTCACAGTAGAAAAAGGAGAAGAGGAAATGAAAAGGAAAAATCTAGACATTTTGTTCTTCCTCATCTCAATGACAAGGTCTGGATAATGATTGTGGATATTAGATACAGTGGTCTATAGTGATTAAACACATATATAGAAAAAGATAACTCCACAAGTGATCACATGGAGAATGCTTATTTATAAAATAATGAATAGCATCAAACAGGAAATGTTATCTATTTGTTTAGTTCTTGTTTAGTGTTTGTTAAATTCTGGTGTGCTATAGTCAACTATCATAAACATATACAAGAATGGTAAGAAACTAACATCTTAATATCATTCTAATATTATCTTAGTTCTGCCTGTTTTTTTAAATATATATATATGTATATATGTGTGTGTGTGTGTGTGTGTTTGTGTGTGTGTGTGTGTGTGTGTGTGTGTGTCTGTATTTGAGTTTTGTCTCTATTTCACATGCTATATTCTTCCAGTATATAAATTGAAAGAAGACTCCCTCTAGAAATATGCTATTTTTATGGCTAAGGGAAAACAAGTCAGCTGCTAGACACAGACAATGGGCTAGAAATCTTCCCCTAGAAATACCCTTTGACCACTTCTGGTTCATTTTTGTAAGCTGAAGTAAATCACATGTTGACATTGCAGAGTAGAGGTAAATCTCACCTACAGGAAGCTGATGCAGGACAGGGAAATATGCCAAGAAATACAATACTTGAGAAAAGAGGAAAAAGAAGAGAACGATAATACAACCAATCATACTTGTCATCACATGTCTCTGCAGGAAGGAAGCTATTATGTACCTTTGTTTCTAAAAATACTAAGAACTTCAAATCATGATTTTATGCTTGTATGTTACAGGAATTAGAGAACATTTTGATACTAAAACAGCATAAAATCTCAAAGAAAGCTGGATTAATCATTTCAATACTACATTTTGTTCTGCTAAGAGAAGAAATTATTTTATAGACAATACTTTCTACTTTCTTCCTAGTATCTTTTTTTCCAGAAATGGATTTTGTTAACAAGTGACTATGAACAAGAATAAATTCCTTAATTTATCTGCTTCTTGTGCAGATAGCAGAGTCAATTAGATGTGTGTGGGAGTTCATCGGTAGCACTTTTTAAAAATGCAAAAAATGAGGACAGGGAGCAAATATACATATTTTTCCACCATCACCTTCCACATCCTCCTTCTTCTTTCCTAGGAAACACAACCAATCAATAAAAAGTCTTAGACATTCAGCTCTTGACCTTGAAAGTGGAAGCAGAATGTTATCGATGTCAGAGATGACTGTTAATGGTGCTTTACATAATAATGTCACATGTAACAGCCCTATGAGTCCTGCAGGTCTTAACACTGTATTTCATTAGTGATGTGATAGGAATGCCAGCAATACTGAACTTAGTATTGTTTTCCACTTCTTTTCTATGACCTAGCCAAAATTATAATACATAGTAATGAAATGAAAAAGTAATACCATCTTAAGAAAGTCATTTAGGGCTCTGGGAATGTGGCTTTATATTACAGTTATTTCCTAGCATGCATGAAACCCTGGAATCCATTGCTTAGTACCAAATACACAGAAAAAGAAACACAAGAAGTGGTACTGTGGCTGAAGTGGAAGAGTGCTAGCCTTGAGGAAAAAAAAACTCTCAAGAATAGTTCCCTGGCCCTGAGTTCAAGCTCCAGGACTGGCAAAAAATCATTTAGTTAGTAAATACAAAATAACCATACATGTAATATATAATTGCTCCTTCCATACTGATATCTGACAATAATCCTTAATTCATATACTTTACCTATATCAGAAAACTGTATTGAACAAAAAAAGTTTTGTTAATAGGTCACGGCAAGTAATGACAGGAATGTGTTTAGATACCAGGTTTTAGATATCAGGTGAAGATTAATCCTGGAAATTCAAAATTCCAGGCTTTTGAGTGTTCAATGCTTATCACAATGAGAAGGGTAGTCTAAGTGAGATTTTGGAAATCTTTTTGTCAGGCATAGCACCAAAAAGGCAGAAGCTAATGAATAGTTTTGACAGAAGAGAAGGAATAACTCCAGATGGAAGGAATAAATGATAATAATAACTAAGTTATACCAAAAACAGTTCTAGGGAAACATTTTTGGTTATTGAAGAACTAGTTATCAAATAGGCTTATTCCTCATTGCCTTTGGCATTCTAAATTTCTTTGGCTAGTTCCTAATTCCTGTGAGATAAGTTTTATTTCCTTCTTTCATACCTGATCTCCTTTCCTTTCTAAACATCTCAGTCTCTATTTAACTATGAACAATTTCTGCTGCTAAGTCAGCATACGCAGACAGCAGAGGATGCTAATGTAAGAGTTCCATACCTCATGAGTCATTAATGTAACAACATGGAAAAGGAGGACATATTTATTGCTAACTCAATTTTTCTGAAAAGCGAAAATGTCATCATTTGATTCAAATTTCCATTCTCTGTCTACATAGTGTCATTACCTGCACATAAATGCAAATATGAGCTGGGTGCTGGTGGCTCATGCCTGTAATCCTAGCTACTCAGGAGGTTGAGACCAGAGAATTGTGGTTCAAAGCCAGCCTGGTCAGGAAAGTCCACGATACACTTAACTTCCGTTAACCACCAGAAACCTGGAAGTGGTGCTGTACCTAAAGTGGTAGCGTGCACAACCGGAGCTGAAGAGCTCAGGGCCAGCACCCAGGATCAGAGTTCAAGCCCTATGGCCAACAAAAAAATTGCAAATATGACTTTAAGTTTCCCCAAAAGGAACTATGAAGTCAATAGTTATCATCCCAATCAGAAAAAAATCCAAAGTGATCCAGTGCACCTACTTTTGCTGAGTAATTTAAGTTATGGCTTCTTTGCTGGACATATTCTCTTCTTTTAAAAATTGTCAAATATTAGTTTTATAGTAAACTGCATCTAGTATTTCTTGGTTCAAAACAGAAATCTTGATACAGTTGATGTCACTTGGCTTTCTTACTATCTCAGTTCAAAGCCAACCCATGCAGGAGAGTCTGTCAAATTCTTATCTGTATTTAAACACCAAAAAACCAGAAGTGGAGTTTTGGCTCAAGCAGTAGAGTACTAGATTTGGGGTCAAAACACCAAAAAACCGGAAGTGCAGTTTTGGCTCAAGCAGTAGAGTACTAGATTTGGGGGCAGTTGGACATGGAAGACAATTGTTCAGAGACAGGGTCCAGCCTCTGACTTCAAGCCCCAGAACCAGCACCAAGAAAACAAACAAACAAGCACAAAACCCCACATATTACTTTGGGACCATCATTAAAGCACTGGTTTGAGAAGAGGCTCCTTTTGCTGATCATACTCAGTGTATTCTGCTTTTTTAGAATCCTTATTGTTATGGAGAACTCAGGACCAGACAAAAGAAATTGATAACTGACTCACAATAAGAAAATCATCTCAGGAGTGAAATATCCTTCCATAAGACACTTTAAAACTTACATGTCTTTGTTCCTTTGCAGTAGAACACTTTTCAAACAAAGTTATTTTTTTCCTATGCTGGCCTTCAAATGGCATATTGTTTCCTTTTGTAATACTCTCAACTACAAGTTTACAGACAAGTTTTATGAGTAAAAAACAGACTCGAATAAGCCCAGTACAGAGTTTCCTTCAAGCCTTGTATTCTTTTCTTAACTTGAACTTTGTCATTTCTTTATGTTCAATTCCTCTCTTGGGATCAGTTTCCACTTGCAGTAACAGTTCCTTCCACTTATATTCAGTAAATATCTATTGTGCTGATCCAGGTAAAATGAATGTTTTCTGGCTTCATTGAAATAGCACAAAGACATCGTTGGACATTAGGTAACACGTGGAATTTAAATGGCTTATAAAAACATTATCAATGTACATATGGCAATATAAGATGACGTTAAGTGATATGAACCCCAAGATAGGGACACATCTTGTTGTTCCTTTCTTGCTATTGTTTTTAATATATCTAAAATGTACTATGTGATTTTTTTGGTTTCTCTTCTATGTTCTTCCCCCACATATATCCCATTTTCACTTGATATTATTTCGGTGCTTGCATCATTTTTCTAATGTGAGGAGGGGAAGGGAAATAACAAAATGCTGAAACAAGGATACAATATGACACACTGTAACAATGAGATGAATAAGACACTATGTAGAAAATGAACTTTACAACCTTGGGAGGGAAGGGGGAATTGTGGAGATGGGGAGGGAAGGGATGGCAGGGGAAAATAAAGGAGGAGGTAGCAATGCTCGATTGATTGGAAATGTACTCATTACCTTACTTAAGTAACTCTAACACTCTGTACATTATTTTTACAATAAGAAGCATGAAAAAAACATTATCCAGGAGTACATTAAGTACAAATTTCATAAGTTCTCTGTAAATTAAGGCTAATTTTAACTGGTAAGAAGTTTCACAGAAACTTTGTGTGTGTGTGTGTGTGTGTGTGTGTTGTGCAGTATTGCCCAAGTGTAGATAAGTTAACAGTAGAAGAAACTATAGGAATAATAGGAGAGAAAAGTTCTGTGTTTAAGTATAATTGTTCAATATACTATAGAAGACTCTACAAATAAAACAACTTTGAAACAATAAAGCCAAGGCCAGTATATAGATCTATGGGAGTGATATAGAGAAAGCATTACTACCAAGTGGAACATGAAGGATGAGGCCACTCTCTTTCTTCTAATACATCTAAATCATGGTAGCTAGTCACGCAAATCTGTAAAAAGTAGAATGGAAGAATAATTCTGGTTCCAAAGCAAGTCAGATATGAGAGCATGGACTTAACTGTAAAAAAAGGCCATGTTGAGACCGCAGTAATTATACTAGCAATAACCTGGTGGCTCACATCACATTTCTTTTTCTTTCTTTTTTTAATCTTTCTTTATTTTTATGGTTGTAGGGCTTGATCTCTGGGCCTTTTCGATGTCCCACCGTTCTTCAGTTCAAGGCTAGCACTCTACCACTTGAGCCAAAGATCCACTTCCAGTTTTCTGCTGGTTAATTGTAGATAAGTGCTTCAGAAACTTTCCTACTTGTGCTGGATTTGAACTACAATCCTCAGATCTCAGCCTCCTGAGTAGCTAGGATTATAGGACTGAGCCAGTGGAACCCGGCTTAAGATTACATTTCTAACAGTGTACACTAAGTATATGAAATGTGTATGTTCATCTAGCTTTATATGAATTTTTGAGTTGAAAATCTGTGCTACAGCTTAGACTTTACACTCACAAAAATGCTTGTAGTTTAAAAGTTGATATTCCTGGAAAGATAAAACCTAAGAATGTAAAGGAGTCTGGGAAGTTCAATTTGCATCCATCTTGGGCAGAACAGCCTTTGCGACACTACCTATAATTAACCAGCCAAAAGCTGCATTGGAAAAATGGTTCAAGTGATGGAATACTAGTTTTGAGCAAGATTACTGAATAAGAGCTTGATGTTTTAGCATACATTCACACAAGTACGCACATAGACACAGAGGCATTTATATGTGCAAACACACATATGACACAATTCTCAGAATGTGTAGAAAAGTTAGAAAATATGTTCTGAGACTAGAATCAAGTGATACATTTTAATATTAGAAAGTCCTCAGGTGAACTTTCTTCAAAAAAGTTTGAGACTATTACATAGGTAGGGACTAGAGATAGTAAGAGAGTCAAGTAATTATGATTGAAAGGATCGGATCCATGGAGGAATGAATCAGAGATCCCAGCATGTGCATCTGAAAATGATCATATCCTGTGTCAAATATTAGAAGATCTTCGAAAAAAGTACATAAACACTCTGAGCAGTCAGTCTAGTGGATAATATCATTGGAGAAGTTCAGATTTGCTAGTCTGTGTCTAGATTAAATAAACCAACAAACCATGGCAGGGCAATGTGATACAAGCCTGGAATTCTAACGCTCAGATTAAAACAGGAGATTAAAGAGTGGAATTACATAGTAATACCTTCCATGGACCAGGCAGTATAATTTTGTCTAATAACACAAACCAAACAACAAGAAAGGAATACACAGTTGCAAGTTTGGGCTAATTTTGTCATAATGTTTTGAGAAGTAAAGTTTCTATTGAAATGCAACTTACACATAATCCTAAATTGTGTTTTAAATGCTCTCTTCATTACAGAACATTCCTAGATGCAAAATAGCTCATGATTTCTAACCAAAAATTTGAAAAAGCTAGCATCATTCTGTTGGATTCCGAAGAAATGGTGAAGGATTACAAAAGCTTAAGCATGGAGAAATTGCAAAGTTCATTTAATGTAGGACTTTGTAAACCTGGCTAAATAAGAAATTAGATTTGAAACAAATATTTTTTTGTAATTTCATACTCTATAGGAGGCTACAAAATTGTATTCAAGTAGGTTTAATTTAGAAATGCACAAATGATTCTGGAATTCTATTTGCCTAGAATATTCTTTCAAGTGAGGTATACTTAGAACTTAGTTAATAGATAATTACAACAGTTCATGTATGACATGAATAATCTAGAGAGAGTTGCCAACAAATGGATGCTATTAATTTATGAATTTAGAAAAAGTGCAATTTTTGAGACTTTGGTGTAACATGGTATGAAGAGAGTAATTCTGTGAAATCATTTTTTCTTCTACCTATACATAACACAGGAAGAAATTTCCTTAATTGCATACCTTTATATACAATGAGAAAAAAAGCTATGTTTGAGGTTTGTTTTTATTTTGTTTTTGTTCTTTAATTTCTCCTAGGGCTTAACCTCTGGCCTGAGTACTGTCCCTGAGCCTGTTTTTGCTCAAGGCTACTGCTCTACCACTTGAACCTCAGTGCCACTGTGTCTGGCTTTTCCTGAACAGTTTATGGGAGATAAGAATCTAAGGAAACTTCCTGCCTAGGTGGGATTTGAACCATAATCTTCAGATCTTAATATTCAGATATTCAGATCTCCTGAATATCTATGATAGAGAAAATAATAATAATAATATAATAAAATAAGTATAACAATAAATAATATTTGCAAGTGTTCTTATCTCAAGAATAACACTGGGGGGAAATGATGCAGCAAAATTTATTGTAGTGTTCTTTGCACAATTGGGAGGGCATCACAGCAGAAGAGTAGTATTTTTTCAAAATAGTGTTAAGTAAGTCATGATGTGAATTTAGGAAATTTTAAGGTGCAATTTACAAGTTGGAAACTGTTGTGCTAGGATGACTTTATAGCATAAAAACTTGGGATTAATTGTCATAGAAATAATAGCTTGCTCTGATGAACAAATGTATACTCTTCAGGAATTAATTATTATAAATAGTTCATAAGTTTATTTTCTACCAGAATGTGGCTATTTTTTGTTGAATTTTAAATATGCAACATCCCATTGGAAACTGCATCTATTGCAGAATTAAATAAAAGGCAAACACATACTATTTGAAATGTCTGTGGTATGGCATGTTCAGAATTTGAAAATGAATATTTAGTAGTCATAGGAATTTTGAAGAACACATATATTCTCTTCTCTTAACAATTATTGACTTTTGAAAGTTAGTAATTTCTATAGACTAGAACTGTTTTCTGTTTTAGTATGAGACATTACTAAAATAATGTTTTTTCAAAATAATGGCAAAGTATATTCTGAAAATATTGTATAGTTTGATAACATTCAAGTTGATGACCCTCTGATAAAGAAAGAGGTAATTGATTAATATTTACTATACCTATACAGTGAAATAATATATTATGTAGCTTATATTTTA
Organism: Dipodomys spectabilis; assembly: GCF_019054845.1. NCBI lineage: Eukaryota > Metazoa > Chordata > Mammalia > Rodentia > Heteromyidae > Dipodomys > Dipodomys spectabilis. Next base: position 264,188 of record NW_024870687.1, read on the forward strand.
ATTAAATTTTATTGTCAAGGGGTATATCTAGAAGGGGTTGCAGTAATTGTAAGGTAGTGAATACATAACATGAACTTTTTACCCACTCTCTCATTTTTTTCACTGTTTTCTTTCACCCCAATTCCCCTCACAAGTTGTAAGGTAAATTTCCAACATTTTGTTTTGTGAGTATTGCTATTGCATTGGTTTGCCATTTGTCCTTTGTCTCGCCATTTTGTTGTTCCTCTTCCCTTGCCAAATTAAGATAACTGTATATACAATGACACATGATACTGAAAACAAATACAATAGGGAACAAGCCATAAGAGAAAACACAAAAGAAAAAAGAAATCACATAGTACATTAAAAACAACAACCACAAAGAAAAACCTCTGTTTCCATATGTAGGAGTTCATTTTGCTCAGCATCAACTTACACATAGCTATTGAACCATTGTGCTCATCTGCTAGGACAATCCTAGATATTTCCTACTTATTACAAATGAGGGAAACCATGGAATCTATTTCTTTGTGTCTTGTGAATTTACTTAGTAGGATTTTTCCAAGTCTTTCCATTTCCTTATGAATTAGAAGCAAATAATTCCACCGGGTATGTATGTATATATATATATATATATATATATATATATACCACATTTTGTCCATTCGTTCATCTACTGAGTGGCACATTGGTTTAAAACATGATTGCATGTAAGTATCACGTAGGGCCATTCAAAAATGACAGATGCCACTTCCCCAGACATTCTGAAATCATGATTTCTATGTAAGATAGGATTTCTTGGTGGTAGAAGTGTTGAGATATGTGGATCAGTCTAATGTATATCTTGCATTGAATCAGGCAGGAAGATATCCAATATCATATAGGATAAAAATGGTAGTGACAAAATATTCCCTTGAGAAAGATATAAGAGTTTGTCAGAAGTATGAAGTAGTTCAGATAATTTTGAAGGATTTAGAAATGCAAGCGCAAATATGTCTTTTTAAATAAAAATTATGTAAGTAAGGGGCAAAAGAAGCGGAAGAGAAGAAATAACTGACAGCATATCATTGTCCCAAGTATAAAAGGACATAATCTATAACTTCCAAGTTAAAAAGAGACCAATATAATACGTCCCACTTAATTTAGGTACTTGCAAAATGTTTACTTGGTTTTTTTCCTAGTTTAATGCTCCAAAATAAATGAAGACGTACTTCAACCTGAACACTAACTCTGATTAGCCTACTTTTGCTCACTTTGCACTTTGAAAATAATCCCTAAATTGATTATGTTGTGGCTGATTAGAGTCAGACCAAAGGGCTTCTACTTGTACAATTATCCCGGAATCGTTTAAAGCAGTTTCCCCTGAAGATATCCGATTACATTGTCTGAAGCTGTACGTTGAACACACCCTCACACTTGAGCACATAATTTCAAATTACTCTTCAGCATTTCCTTGGCACATTCTACTTTGTGCCTCTGTCTTTTTGCACATTCCTTTTGACTTCATAGTTGCTCTATTTCCATTTCATCTGTAAATACTGCTAAGAACATTGTTCAACTATCACTTCTTGTTTGCACATGCCCAGTTTATGTATGAATGTACTTTGTCCATGTTAAGCAATAGGGTAGTACTCACTCTCTGAGGAGAAAAGTTCCACAAGATAACACTATGCCCACATTAGAGGGTGTAGAATTTGAAGCATTTTGAGACAAACAGTGATATTAGAATTGAAAGGCTCCTTAGGGACATTTTTTTGGTGCTCATTAGTTTACCCAGGAGAAATATAAATATCCACAAAATCTGTAGCTAATTAGTGAGTATCCGAATTAACACTAGATCTTAGACGTTGTGTTAAAACAAGTCACCACTGTATTGTTGTTAAATCAGAATCCTTCCCTACTTGCAAATAGGTATAAAAAAATGAAAGAAAGGCATTAAAGCAAAATGTCTTATCTCTTTAGGCATTTAATCCTAGAGGTGAGGGTAATGTCTGAACTCTTCCATTCAATAAAAGCTTGAAGTTTATGAGTACTTCCTACATACAAGAATTTGTGGCAGGTTGATGGACAGGGTTATTTCAGCATGGAGATATCCCTAATAAGAATTAGAATTAAATAGAGTATATGGCAGTTGTGATGTGTCAATGGCTATTGACGCATTTTCTATTCTAAAGAGGAATCAATTCTAGGAGTCTTCAGTCACATCAGTAAAGCTGTATGTTCAAACTAATACTTGGTGATACTTTTCCTACATTTATAATGAATAAGCTAATAAAATATCCAGACATATCTAAAGATATTTCAATAAAATCCCAAACTGTTGTGGATACATGGGTCACTCATTAGAACTCTAGGACAAATTAGGCTTGTGTCTGCTGTAGTTCAATCTCTAATCTGCTGGCTAAACAAAGTTCAAAAATATTCACAGAATAGCCCTAAGTAAAGTTCATGAGAGTTATATTTGTATGATTTTGCTAAGGTTAGGATAAAAGCATATGTTCCCAGCATTTAAAATCAACAGGATCTGTTGAATTCATTGATCCAGAATTTTATGGCTTTGAATTCATACCTCAAAATTTTATCAATATGACTTTCACCAAAACACTGTTCTTATTAAACTTGTCTATGTCCTTTTACTTTTCAAATCCAAATAGCATATTTCCTTCAATATCTTCCTGAAAATTCTTTCCTTCCTTTACTTCAGAAAATCTGTGTTTATTACATTTCTGGTTCCTTGTTTTTCTCTTTCTTCCAATCTTGTCCACTCTGGTGCTCACATTGCCCACACTTGTGTGAGAACTTTACATTTCCTCTTCCCTTCAATAATACCACCCCAATTTTATTATAATTTTTCATATTCATGGTAGTGGATATTTTGATGATGTCTAAACAGACCTATTTTTGCATCTGTTTAATATGAACTTCAGAATAATCAGAGAGTTTTATGCCCTAAATCCATCATTTCAACCTGTCGTCCTTATTACTAAGAATATCACTAACACAGTTGCCAGCCAGACCAGTGGAAGCACCTGAGATTTCTTCTTACCTTCTACTCCCTCCCATTAAATAAGATGAATGATCAAGATTTTCTTAGGTTCTGTCACTAATATGATTTCTATGTACTCCTTTTTATGCCCCTGACACCAGCCTGTTTCATTTACTCATCACTGTCACCTAGTCCTAAAACAACCATTCCCAAAGTATGCTTTTTCCCCATAGTCTTTTCATATTGGTCCTCTCCATCACCAAATTATCTCTTTGTAAGCACACAGAGTGAAGACCTCAGACAAAAATTCTGCTATCATTCTTACTCACTACATTGACTGTTAGCCTTACATTTCTCATCTGTAAATGGATGTAATCTACCAGAAAAAATGAAGAATATATTTGTTGACTTCTAGAGCAAGAAAAGAGAAAAGTGAAGAGACCTTATATTTTCCAACTTACCTTACAAATAAGGAAAGAGTCAAATTCAGTTTGTTGGTATAAAGTCACAAATTGTTTCATGCAGAAATAAAAATACATTTTACCTCCCTGCTCTAAGGCCTAAAATCTTTTAAGGTAACTACAGATATGTAAGTAGTATTACGTAAATTATGACATGTGCTCCTATTTCACCCTGTAATATTTTCAGAGTGTCTGCTTTGACTTCGAGGTCTTTGATCCATTTGGAGTTGATTCTGGTGCAGGGTGATATATAAGGATCTAGCTTTAGTTTTCTACAAGTAGTTAACCAATTTTGCCAGCACCATTTACCGAAGAGCCTCTCTTTCTTCCATTCTATTGTTTTAGCTCCCTTATCGAAGATTAGATGGCTATAGGTCTGTAGGTTGATTTCTGGGTTTTCAATTCTATTCCATTGTACCTGAGGTCTGTTCTTATGCTAAACCAAGCTGTTTCGATTACTATGGCTTTATAGTAGAGTTTGAAATTTGGTATTGATATTCCTCCAGCACTGTTCTTTCCGTTGAGGAGCGTTTTTGCTATTCAGGGTCTTTTATTGTTCCATATGAATTTTTGGATTGACTCTTCTATTTCCTTGAAGAATGAGGTTGGAATTTTGGTGGGTATCGCGTTGAATTTGTAGACAGCATTAGGAAGTATTGTCATTTTCATGATGTTAATATTTCCAATCCAGGAGCATGGTAGATTTTGCCATTTTCTAAGATCTGTTTTGATTTCCTTCTTCAAGATTTTAAAGTTTTCATCATAGAGGTCCTTCACTTCTTTGGTTAAGTTAATTCCTAGGTATTTTATTTTTTGTGGGGCTATTACAAATGGAGTTGCTTTCCTAATTTCAGCCACACTTTTCTCATTGTTGGCATACAGAAAGCCATTGATTTTGGGGGGTTAATTTTATACCCTGCTACTTTGCCAAAGTTTGAATCAGGTTGAGCAATTTGGGAGTGGAGGCTATGGGATTCTTTAAATACAAGATCATGTCATCTGCCAAGAGGGAGAGTTTTATTTCTTCTTTCCCTATTTGGATCCCCTTTATGTCTGCATCTTGTCTTATTGCTGTAGCTAGGCATTCTAATACTAGATTGAAGAGAAGTGGAGAGACTGGACATCCTTGTCTTGTTCCTGAGTTAAGAGGAAACGGCTTTAGTTTTTCACCATTAAGTATAATGCTGGCTGTAAGTTTGTCATATACAGCCTTTATTGTATTGAGGAATGTTCCATGGATTCCTAATTTTTCCAAAACCTCCATCATAAAGAGGTGTTGGATCTTGTCGAATGCTTTTTCTGCATCTATTGGAATAACCATGTGGTTCTTATTCTTGCTCCTGTTGATGTGATGAATAATATTAATTGATTTGCGTATATTGAAGCAGCTTTGCATCCCTGAAATGAATCCTGTTTGATCGTGGTGCATGATTTTTTGGATGAATTGTTGAAGTCATTGGCCAAAATTTTGTTGAGAAGTTTTGCATCAATGCTCATCAAAGAAATGTGTTTATAGTTCTCTTTCTTTGATGAGTCCCTGCCTCGTTTGGGATGAGGGTTATGATTGCTTCATAGAATGTGTTCGGTAGTGAACTTTCTGTTTCAATTAATTGAAGATTTGGAGGAGTATTGGTGTGAGCTCTGCTATGAAGGACTTGTAGAATTCTGCTGGAAAACCATCTAGTTTGGGGAGGGGAAGGGAAACAACAGAATTCTGAAAAAGAGATTCATGATGACCAATTGTAACAATGATATGAACAAGACACTATGTAGAAAACGAACTTTACAACTTGGGGAGTGGAGCGGGAATTTAGTAGATGGAGAAGGAACGGATACCACAGCAAAAACAAAAGAGGATGTAAAAATAGGAAATATAATCATTACCTTACTTATGTGACTCTAAGCCCTCTGTAAACTATTTTTACTATAAAAGAAGAAACCATTATCCAGGAGTACATTAAGTTCAAATTTCATAAGTGCTCTTAAATTAAATTTAACTGGGAGAAGATTCTCAGAAAAGTTTATTTGTGTGTGTGTGTGTGTTTTTCATTATTTCCCAAGTGTACACAAGTTAACTGTAGAAGAAACAATAGGAATAATAAGAGAAAGAAAAGTTCTGTGTTTAAGTATAATGGTTTAATATACTATAGATGATTCTGCAAATAAGACAACATTGAACCAATAAAGCCAAGGCCATTATGTAGATCTATGGGAGTGACATAGAGAAATAATTAATACTAAGAGGAACATGAATGATGAGGCCACTGTCTTTCAACTTCTATCTCTAAATCATTGTTGCTAATCACGCAAATTTGGAAAATGTACAATGGAAGAATAATTCTGGTTCCAAAGCAAGTTAGATATAAGAGCATGGACTTAACTGGAAAAAAGTCCATGGTGAGAAAGTGAGAATTATACTAGCAAAGAACTGGTGGCAAAGATCTCATTTCTTTTTCTTTCTTTTATCTTTTATCTTTTTTTTTTTTTGAAGGTTGTGGCAGAGTTTGAACTCGGCCTGGGCAATATGTGTTCTACCTCTTGGGACACAGTGCCACTTCCAGTTTTCTAGTGGTTAATTGGAGATAAGTGCCTCAGAACCTTTCTTTCCTACTCGTAATGGATTTGAACCGCAACCCTCAGATCTCAGCCTCCTGAGTAGCAAGAATTATAGGCATGAGCTCAAGTGATGGAATACTAGTCGTGAGCAAGATTTCTGAATAAGGTTGCTGAGGCTTTTGCATACACACATACAAACATACATATACACACAGAGGCACATACATGTACAAACCCACCTTCACAAATGAAACAACTCTCAGAATGTGGAGAAATGTTAGAAAACAATTGAAAATATATCCTGAGTAAGACTAGATCAAGTGATAATTTTTAATATTAGAAAGTCCTCAAGTGAAATTTCTTCAAAGAAGTTTGAGACTATTACATACCTAGGGACCAGAGATAATAAGAAAGTCAATTAATCATTATTAAAGGGATTGGATCCATGGAAGAATGAATCAGAGACCCCTGCAGGTGCATTTTAAATGTTCATATCCTGTGTCAAATGATAGAACATCTTTGAAAATAGTACATAAACAGTTTGAGCAGTCAGTCTAATGGATAAGATCATAGGAGACGTTCATAATTGCTAGTCTGTATCTATATTAAATAAACCACCAAACTATGGCAGGGCAATTTGATACAAGCCTGGAACTCTAGCACTCAGACTAAGACAGGAGATTAGAGAGTGGGATTACATAGTGATACCTTCCCTGGGCCAGGTAGTATAATTTTGTCTCAATGAAACAAGCCAAACAACAAGAAAGGAATACACAGTTGGAGGTTTGGGCTAATTTTGTCATTATGTTTTGAGAAGGCAACTTTCTTATTGAAATGCAACTCATATATAATCCTCAGTTGTGTTTTAAATGTTCTCTTCATTACACAAGGTTCCTAGATGCAAAATGGCTCATGATTCCCAATCAAAAATTTGAAAAAATAAGCATCATTCTGTTGGATTTCAAAGAAACAATGAAAGATTACAAAATTTTAAGTCTGGAAAAATACAAAGTTCATCTAATGTAGGACTTTATAGACCTTGCTAAATTAGAATTTTAGATTTAAAATAAATATTTTGGTTTTATTTGTAATTTCATATTCTATAGGATACTACAAAATTATTTTTAAGTAGAGGTTTCAATCGACAAATTCACATGCATCTGGCATTTTATTTGCCTAAAGTATTCTTTGAAGCGAGGTATAATTACAACAGTTAATTCATAATTCCAACAGTTCATGTATAAATTGATAGTGTGAATAATCTAGACAGAGTTGCCAACAAATGGATAATATTAATTTATAAATTAAGAACAAGCAATTTTTTTAGGTTTTGGTGAAACATGGTATGAAGAGAGCAATTGTGTGAGGTCTTGGGTCTTCTATCTACTCATAATAGAGGAAGAAAATACCTTAATTACATGCCTCTGTATACAATGAGAAAAATGCTAGGGTTGGAGTTGGTTTTTATTTTTTGGTTTTTCCTCAGGTTTGAACTCTGTGCCTGGCCACTCTCTTTGAGCTGATTTGTGCTCAAGGCTCATGCCCTACCTCTTCAACCTCAGTGCCACTTGAGTCTGGCTTTTCCTGAGAAATTTATTGGAGAGAAGAATCTAAGAAATCTTCCTGATTGGGTGGGCTTCGAACCATAATCTCTGATCTCAGTCTCCTGAATATCTATGATAGATAAAAAAGATAAATAATATTTGCAAGTGTTCTGATTTCTAGAAATTAGAAATATGTTGCAGCAAAGTTTAGTGTAGTGTGCTTTCCACAATAGGAAGGGCATCATATTAGCACAAGTGTAGTATTTTTTCACAAGAGTGATAAGCTATTCATGATGTGAATTAAGGGAATTTTAAGGTGCACCTTACAAATTAGAAACTGTTGGGCTAGGAAGACTTTATGGCATAAATAGTTGGGATTGATGGGCACAGAAATAATAGCTTACTCTGATAAACAAATGTTTACTCTTGAGAAATTAATTATTACACATACTTCATAGTTATATTCTTCACCAGAATATGGCTATTTTTTTCTGTTGATTTCTCAATATGTAACACCCCATTAGAAACTGCAGCTATTGCAGAATTAAAGAACATTCAAACAGGTACTGTTTTGAATATCTCTGATATGAAATGCTCAAAATTTGAAAATGAGTAGTCAGTATTTGTAAGAAATTTGAAAAACACATATATACTGTCCTTTGAACAGTTATTCAGTTTTAAAAGTTAGAAGTTTCCAGAGAATTAAACTGTTTTCTGTTTCACTATGAGATAATACTGAAATTATAATTTTTTGGAAAATTATGGTAGGTATATTGTGAAAATATTGTATATTTTGATAACATTCAAGTTGATGAACCTCTGATAAAAAAGGTGAATTAATTCAAATTAGATGCCAAATAGTGTTCATTTTTAAAAAGATAAAGCACATAAAATAATATTTACTATAGCAATACAGTGAAATTATACTTTATGTAACTTTTTTTTAGTTTAATTTTATTTTTAAGGTGATATATACAGGGGTTGCATTAATTGTAAGGTAGTGAATACCTAATATGTCGATATTTTAACCACTACATCATTTTTCTCACACTTTTCCTTTCCCCCCAAATCCCTCACAAGTTGTAATGTAAATTTCCAACATGTTGTCTTGTGAGTATTGCTATTGCATTTGTTTACCCTTTGTCCTTTGTCTCCCCAATTTGTTGTTCATCTTGCCTTGTCAAATTAAGATAAGTACATGTGCAATACATACAGTACTGAAACCAAATACAGCACGGGATAAACTATAGGGGAAAACACAAAAGAAAAAAGAAATCACATAGTACATTAAAAAAAACAACCACAAAGAAAAACCTCTATTTCCATATCTAGTTGTTCATTTTGCTCAACATGATGTTGTATGGTCCTATATACAAAGCTTTTGAGCCATTCTGCTCATCTGCTAGTGTTATTCTATACATTTCCTATTATTACAAATGAGGGAGACTATGCAATCTGTTTTTTTGAGTCTTGCTTGTTTTATTCAGCAGGAATTTTGAAAAATCTTTCCATTTCCTTTTGAATTGGAAGCATAGAATTCAGCCATATAGATAGATAGATAGATAGATAGATAGATAGATAGATAGATAGATATAGATATAGATATATATGTATATATATCTGACATTTTGTTGATTCGTTCATCTACTGAATGGCATATTGGTTTAAAACAGCTTTGCATATAAGTATCACGTAGGGGCTTTCAAAAATGACAGATGACACCTCCCCAGAAATACTAAAATAATGATTTCTATGTAAGAAATCATTTCAACAAGTGTTGAAATATCTGGATGAGTGTAATTTATGTCTTCCACTGAATTAGGCAGGAAGATATCCAATATCATATGGGATAAAAATGGTAGTGACAAAATATTCCATTGAGAAATATATAGGAGGCTGCCAGAAGTATGAAGAAATTCAAATAATTTTGAAGAATTTAGAAATACAAGCTCAAATATGTTTCTTTAAATAAAATTATGTAAGTGGAAGGGGAAAAGAAGGAGAAGAGTAGAAAATAACTAACAGCAGATCATTGTCCCAAGTTAGAGTCTAAAGTCATAATCTAGAGTACGGAGGAAGATGGCAAAAGGTCTAGGCTAAACAAGCTTTCACGTAGACAACAGTTTTAGTATTCCAGTCAAGAATCCTAGGCTAGAGAATCACACCCAGTGTGCCATCACAGTACAGAGAGTTTGGCCAGAGATGGAATATCCAGGCAAGGAAACAGATCTGAGCATCAGTGGCCAGAGCCACCATGCCTACAGAGAGAGTCCAGTCAAAAAGATGCCAGACAAAGTGTGCATATTCTACTCAACACCAGGAAGGACTGTCAAGGAACAGATATATTCATGCTGCAAATTGCAGACCAGAGAGAGCCCAGTAACCAAGATTCTGGCATGAGTAGAACCCTGACATCCTCACTCCTTCTCAGAAAGCAGAGGAGGGAAGGCCGCCCCTCTCCCACCACCAGAGAGCTCCATCTTTGATACTGACAAAGGCCCAGAAATTGATATTGACAAAAGGTCCAGACTTTGACTGTGCAACTATAGGACTTTCGTTGATGCTTGCCTTAGAATAGTGTTCTAGCACAAAAGTGGTGTTACTTTCCTACCAAATAGAGGCATTCATGGAATCCAATAAAAAACAGCTGAAAGAAGTCAGGGAGACCTGAAAGGGAATGTTGAATGGAGCCCAACAGAAGGAATGGGAGTCCAAGGAAACCATAACCAATCAACTAAGTGATTTGAGAATAAACACAACACCATATTAAGAAAGTAATAAAGTTCATATAAGATCTCAAACAAAGCTCCAACAAAGAATTTGAAGTCATCAAAGCTGACCAAATAGAAGGAAAAGAAATTAAAAACAAAGTGGAAAGTCTTGAGAGCATGGTAGACCATGCAGAAGATCGAATCTGAGGGATTGAAGACAGCCAGGTTATTTTAGAGAAAGAACATACAACTATCTAAGACAAACCCAAGAAATAGGATAGATCTATTCAACATTTGGAAGACATCCTCAGAAGGCCTAATCTGAGGGTAATAGGAGTAGAGGAGCACCTAGAGGCAAAAGTTAATGGACTAGGAAATTTGGTTAACATGTTCCAAGCAGAGAACTTCTCAAACATGGAAAAAGATAAACCTATTCAGATTCAAGAAGCTTTTAGAACCCCAAATAGACAAGACTAGGACAGGATATCTCACCGTGACATTATAATTCCCATAGGATCAATTCCAATGAAAAAATCCTTAAAGCTGTCAAGGAGAAAAGATGAATCACCTATAAAGTGAAACCAATTAGAATAATATCAGATATCTCAGCGGAGACAATTACAGCAAGAGGAGCCTGGAATGATATATGCCATGCCTTAAAGAAAAACAACTAGCAACCAAGAATACTGTACCCAGCTATACTCTCCTTCATAAATGAAGGCCAAACAAAAACTTTCCATACCAAAGAACAACTGAAACAATATGTAGCCACCAAACCAGCCCTATAAATGTCACTTAACGATGTCCTACACATAGAAAACCAACAAGGCCACAATAAAGGCCAAGAAACTGCACCTAATCTGAGAATCAAAGAACCATAAGAAGAACCCAGTTGCTGCAGCCCCCAAGAAGGTGCATAAAATGGTAGGAACTCCCAAAGAGATCTCAATCCTGACTCTCAACATTAACGGATTGACTCTCCAATTAAGCGACATAGACTGTCAAGTTGGATTAAGGAGCAAGATCCTTCTATCTGCTGCCTTCAGGAGTCTCATATTGCCCATAAAAACAAACACATTTTAAATGTGAAAGTCTGGAAGAAAATCTACCAAGCAAATGGCCCCCATAAACAGGCGGAAGTTGCAATCCTAGCAGACAAAATAGACTTTCAATTAAAATTAGTGAGAAGAGATAAGGAAGGTTGCTACATACTAATTAAGGGATCTCTACTTCAAGAGAATATTACAATTCGATATATTTATTTGCCAAACAACCAAGCACCCAAATTTATTCAAGAAACACTACTTTCCTTCAAATCTGACATGTTTGGGATTTTAACACAACACTTTCCCCACTAGATAGATCAACGCGGCAAAAACTCAACAAAGAAACCACAGATCTAGAGGGTTCCAGGAAGATGGCAGAGGAGAAGCTGGAGTCGAAACAAGCTCTTGCATAGAAAGCAGTTTTAGAGTTCCAGTGAACAGTCCTAAGCCAGAGAATCACACCAAGTGTGCCATCACAGGACAGAGAATCAGGCCAGAGAGGGAAAATCCAGGCAGGGAGACACATCTGAGCTCTTGCTAGCAGCCGCTGCAGCCCCGGCAGCGGTTGTGGCGGCAGCGATCACAGGCGCCATACCTGAATCACAGAGAGAACAGGACAAAGGAGCCAGACGCAGCGGATGAGTGGATTCTACTCAACACCAACAAGAACCTACAAGGACCAGACATCTTCATCCTGCAGTTCGCAGACCAGAGACGACCCAGGAACCAAGACTCGCCATGAGTAGAAGCCGGATGTCCTCACTCCTTTTCAGGGAGCAGAGGAGGAAGGCCACCCCTCCACCCCACCAGTACTGGAGATCTCCATCTTGTATACTGACAAAGCTCGGCGGAGCTGCTAGCTCCAAATCAAGCCTTGGAATAAAACAAGTCATTTAGCAGGTCACAACAACTTAACGACTGCGTCACCTGCCAGACTCAGCTCCACCCAAGGAAAAGTCACACAGCTTGGGCACCAGCCCTAGGAGTGGTTTTCTTCACTGGGTAATCAGAGCCAGAGGCTGCCCCTCCTTCTAGCAACCTCGACAATCGATTGAAATTCAGTAAACAGAAACCCTGAGAATGTCTCCAGGCTGGGCTCTGTGAGTTTTTCACAAACTAGCCCTCGGGAAAAGCTACTATTTGTTGAAAGGCCTCAACTCTACCCAGAACCTAGCCTCATCACTGCATCTCCCTCTTTTGTGATACTCAAAGCAGATCTGCCTCCCATTGAACTAGCCTGGGAAGAGGATCGCAAAATCCTGGGTAAAGCAGAGCATTTTTGTGCCTGTTCCAACAAACTGACTTAAGAAACCAACCAAGCCACAGGACCACAAGCAGACCAGAGACTCCAACAAGAGGCTGGTATGGACATAAGGGAGATACAGGATTTTTCCCACCCCTCCCCAAAAAATCAAAGAACTTCTTCTTCTTCTTCTTCTTCTTCTTCTTCTTCTTCTTCTTCTTCTTCTTCTTCTTCTTCTTCTTCTTCTTCTTCTTCTTCTTCTTCTTCTTCTTCTTCTTCTTCTTCTTCTTCTTCTTCTTCTTCTTCTTCTTCTTCTTCTTCTTCTTCTTCTTCTTCTTCTTCTTCTTCTTCTTCTTCTTCTTCTTCTTCTTCTTCTTCTTCTTCTTCTTCTTCTTCTTCTTCTTCTTCTTCTTCTTCTTCTTCTTCTTCTTCTTCTCCTTCTTCTTCTCCTTCTTCTCCTTCTTCTCCTTCTTCTCCTTCTTCTTCTCCTTCTTCTCCTTCTTCTCCTTCTTCTCCTTCTTCTCCTTCTTCTCCTTCTTCTCCTTCTTCTCCTTCTTCTCCTTCTTCTCCTTCTTCTTCTTCCTCTTCTTCCTCTTCTTCTTCTTCTTCCTCTTCTTCCTCTTCCTCCTCCTCCTCCTCCTCCTCCTCCTCCTCCTCCTCCTCCTCCTACTCCTCCTCCTCCTCCTCCTCCTCCTCCTCCTCCTCCTCCTCCTCCTCCTCCTCCTCCTTCTTCTTCTTCTTCTTCTTCTTCTTTTCTTCTTCTTCTTCTTTACCTTATATAAATTTTTTTTCTTTTATAAAACTTTTTTACTCTTTAATTTTTGCCTTTTTTGAAAATTTTTTTCCAGTAATTCTTTTTTCTCTTCTAATTTTTATTTTAGTGATACGTGAGTGTGCGTTTTTCTTTCTTTCTTTTTTGTTTTCTTTCTGTTTTATTCTTTTTTAATTATCTTTTTTTTTTTGTTGTTTAGCTCTACTGAACTTCTGGTCTTTTTTTCTTCCTTCCTTAACCTTTTCACCTTTTCCTCTCTTTCGTTCTTCTTTATGTGATTTAATTCTTGTCCTGCACAACCTCAAATAAACCCGAAGTTAACTATTAGACCCTATCCCCCATTGTGTACACACTTAATCCACAAATTTATTACTCAATTCAAAACCTCTGAGACTTAAATTCCTTAATAGCAGTACTACCTCTTTATACCTATATAATATTTTAAGCATTTTTATTTTTAAGTTTTTCACATCTCCTTTATACCCCTCCCCTTCACTCAATATATTCATGTTCTTCTCTAAATAGATTGTTTTATTTCTGCATACTATTATTGATTTTTACTTTTCTATTTTAACTGGTTTCTTTTCTTCTCCCTTTCAGTTTCTTCTTTTTTTCTGTCTCTCTACTTTCATTCTACCCAACCTATTTCCTGCTTTGAGATTAGGGCTTAGTTAACTCTCCCTGTGCCTCCCCACACCAATCTATTCCTATTTTTTACCCACATCTCTCCCTAACCCTAATAATTTCTGTTTTTCCAAATTCTTCTTTGCGGTTCATAGTCAATTAACATATGGTTGTTTGATGTTGAATAGATATATCTGTTGAACTAGATTGTATATGTAGACTATTGACTGTGCAAATTCAGATTTTGGTTGATGCTTGCCTTAAGAGAGTGTTCTAGCACAAAACAGGTGTTATTTACATCTCAAATGGGCAGAGTAAGCCGGAAAAACACAAGAAAAATGGCAAATCTGGGTATCTCAATTCCCAATCTTGATAATCAGGAGACAGAAAAGATAATGAAAAATCCAGAGGAGAGTTCCCAAATAGCTCTACAAACACTGCTGGCAAACATGATAAATGAAAAGATTGAAAGCATACAAAGGACCCTGCATGAGCATTAAAGGGAGAGAGAGGAGGCAATCCAAGAGTTTATTGAGGAATATCATAAGCGTGAGGAAGCTACTCAAAAACTGATAGAGGATTTGTGTGAGCAGCTTGAGAATACTCAACGAGAAAGGCAAGAATGAAGTGAGCAGGCTGAGAACACTCAAAGAGAATTCCCATGAACGGGAGGAAGCTAATCAAAGAGGAATACAGGAATTGAGAGATCAGGAAGAGAATACACAAAGATCAGTAAAGGCATTCATGGAATCCAGTAACAAAGAGCTGAAGGAAGTCAGGGAGACCACAAAGGGAATGCTGAATGGAACCCAACAGAAGGAATGGGAATCCAAGGAAACCATAACCAATCAACTAAGTGATCTGAGAATAAACACTGAACACCAAATTAAGGAAGTAAACAAGTTCATACAAGATCTAAAACAAAGCTTCAACAAAGAATTTGAAGCCATCAAAGCTGACCAATTAGAAGGAAAAGAGATAAAAACAAAGTAGAATGTCTTGACAGCACGTTATACCATGCAGAAGATTGAATCTCAGGGATTGAAGACAGCCTAGATATTATAGAGAAAGAACATACAACCATCCAAGACAAGTCCAAGAAATATGGTAGATCTATCCAACACTTGGAAGAAAACATCAGAAGGCCTAATCTAAGGATAATGGGTGTAGAGGAGCACCTAGAAACAGAAGTTAATGGTCTAGGAAAATTTTTAACAGGATCCTAGCAGAGAACTTCCCAAATATGCAAAAAGATAGGCCTATTCAGATACAAGAAGCTTTTAGAACCCCAAATAGACCAGACCAGAATAGGACATCACACTGTCATAATCCACACAGGATCAACTCAGACCAAGGAAAAGATCCTTAAAGCTGTCAAGGAGAAAAGATTAATCACCTATAAAGGGAAACAAATTAGAATCACCTCAGATTTCTCAGCAGAGACAATCAAAGCAAGAACCTGGAATGATGTATGCCATGCCCTAAAAACAAACAACTATCAACCAAGAATTCTGTAACCAGTAAATTCTCCTTCATAACTGAAGGCCAAATAAAAACCTTACATAGCAAAGAAAATATGAAACAATACATCTCCACCAAACCAGCCCTACAAAACATTCTTAAAGATGTCCTACACATAGAAAACCAACAAGACCCCAATAAAGGCCAAGTAACTGCACCCAAACTGAGAATCCAAGAACCATAGGAAGAACCCAGATTTCGCAGCTCCCAAGAAGGTGGATAACAAGGCAGGAACTCCCAAATACGTCTCAGTCCTATCTCTCAATATTAACGGAGTTAACTCTCCAATTAAGTGACATAGACTGTCTAGTTGGATTAAAAAACAAGACCCTTCTATTTTCTACCTTTAGGAATCACATCTTGCCCAGAAAATCAAACACATTTTCAATGTTAAAGGCTAGAACAAAATCTACCAAGCTAACGTCCCCCATAAACAGGCAAGAGTTGCATTCCTAATATCAGATAAAATAGACTTCAAATTAAAATTCGTGAAAAGAGATAAAGAAGGTCGCTTCAAACTAATTAAGGGATCTCTCCTTCAGGAGGATATTCCAATTCTCAATATATATTCGCCAATTAAAGGAGCACCCAAATTTATCAAAGACACACTACTTTCCCTCAAATCCCACATAGATCCAAAGACATTAATTGTTGGGGATTTTAACACACCACTCTCCCCACTAGGTAGATCAACTCGGCAAAAACTCAACAGAGAAACCGCAGATCTAAACAGCTGCATAGATCAGCTAGATTTAACAGACATCTACCGAACATTTCACCCAGCAGCATCAGAATACACGTTTTTCTCAGCAGCACATGGAACATTTTCTAAAATAGACCACATTTTAGGCCATAAAGCAAACTTGTCTAAATTCAGAAACATTGAAGTTATACCTTGCATTCTCTCTGACCACAAGGGAATATAATTAGAACTCAAGACCAAAAGCCATCAAAGAAAGTCCGGTATCACATGGAGGCTGAACAACACACTGTTGAATCCCGAGTGGGTCATGGAAGAGATTAGAACGGAAATTCAAATGTTCATGCTATTCAACAAAAATGAACACACAAATTACCAGCTCCTCTGAGACACAGCAAAGGCAGTACTCAGAGGCAATTTTATAGCTCTGAGCTCCTACATCAACAAATTGGAGAGATCTGAAACCAAAAATTTAATCACACATCTAAACCTCCTTGAAAAAGAGCAGCAAGATAAACCCCAATCCAGTAGAGAGAAAGAAATAATTAAAATTAAATCAGAACTGAATGAATTAGAATCCAAGGAAACTATAGAAAGAATCAACAAAACAAAGAGTTGGTTCTTGGAAAAAATTAACAAAATTGACAGACCCTTACCGAATCTTATCAGAAAAAGAAGAGAACACACCCAAATAAATAAACTCAGAGATGAGAATGGAAACATCACCACGGAAACAACCAAGATACAGAACATTATAAGGGAATACTTCTCAAAACTTTATGCTAATAAGTTTGAGAACTTGGCAGAAATGCACCTTATCCTAGCAAATATTGACATGCCAAAACTAAACCAAGATGAGTTAAACCATCTTAACAGGCCCATATCAAGCACTGAAATAGAAACAGCAATAAGAAGCCTCCCAGCTAAGAAAAGTCTAGGACCAGATGGTTTTACAGCGGAATTTTACAAGGCCTTCAAAGCAGAGCTCACACCAACACTGCTCTCTCAATTTCTTTATTACTCTTTTATTAGCTTCCTCACATTACGCGATTCCTGTTGCTCTCTTTGAGTATTTTTAGCCTGCTCACACCATTCCTGACTTTCTCTTTTTCTGTTCTTGGCCAGCTCCCCCAATTCCTGTCTATCTCTTTGACTGGTCTCAGCCTGCTCATGCCATTCCTTTATTTCTCTTTATGTGTTCTCAAGCTGCTCAAGCAATTCTTGTATCAATCTTTGAGTAGCTTCCTCACGCTCATGATATTCCTGTATTGAACTTTGGTTTGCCTCATCTCTCTCCCTATCATGTACATTCAGAGTCCTTTGCAGGTTTTCAATCTTTTCATTGCCCATGTTTACCAGTAGTGTTTGTAGAGCTTTCTGGGCATTCTCCAATGTATTATTAATTATCTGTTCTGTCCCCCGAGTATCATGAGTGGGATTAGGGTACCCGGACTTGCCATTTTTCCTGTGTTTTTACGGCTTGCCCGGCCCTTTTGGGATGAACGTAACACCAGTTTTGTGCTAGAACACTATCTTAAGGTAAACATCAAACAAAGTCTGTAGATGCACCATCAAAAGTCTGAAGATACACTCTAGTTCAACAGATATATCTATTCAACATCAAACAACTATGTATTAATGGACTACGAACCACAAAGAAGAATTTGGCAAACCAGAAATTATCAGGTTTAGGGAGAGATATTGGTAAAAATAGGAATACAGGGATGTGGAATGGCAGAGGGTGAGTTAATTTAACTAAGTCCTAATCTCATAGCGGGAAATAGGTTGAATAGAATGATAGTAGAGAGAGAGAAAAAAAAGATAAAAAGAAAGAAAAAATGAGACAAGAAAAAAATAGAAGAACAAATATTAAAAATTAAAAAGTGAAACACTTAAAAGCTTAAAAATTATGCAAAATACAAACATAATATTCAAAGAAGAATTTGTATAGGATAAGATAAAGGTAGGGATAGAAAGGAGACGTCAAAAACGTAAAAATAGAAATGCTTAAAATATTATATACATATAAAAAAGTAGTACTGGTATTAAGGAATTTAAGTCTAAAGGTTTTGAATTGAGTAATGAATTTCTGGATTAAGTATGTACACAATGGGTGATAAGGTCTAATAATCGACTATGGGTATATCTGAGGATGAGCAGAATAGCAATTAAGTCATGTTAAGAAGAACAAAAGAGAAGAAAAGGTGAAAAGAATGAGAAGGAAAGAAAAAATAGGATCAAAAGGTCAGTAGAGCTAAACAAAAAAATTATAAAAAGAAAAAAAAAAACAAAACAAGAAAAAAAAGCACACACACTTATACCCCGAAAATAAAAATTATAAGAGGAAGAAAAAATTTTAAAAGAAAACAAATTTTTTTTAATGTTAAAAATTAAAATTTTAAAAAAGCTTTGGAAAATTTTTTTATAAAATACTAAAAAGAGTTCTTTGATTTTTTTGGGGGGATGGGAAGATCCTGTATCTTGTGTCATTAACCAGTCTCTAGTTGGAGTCTGGTCTGTTTGTGGTGTTTGATTTTCCTGTGGCTTGGTTGGTTTCTTAAGTCGGTTAGTTTGAGCAGGCAGAAAAATGCTCTGCTTTACCTAGGGTTTTGTGATCCTCCTCCCATGCTGGTTCAATGGGAGGGAGATCTGCTGTGAGTATCACAAAAGTGGGAGATGGAGGTTTCCTCTAGTTTGGAGATGCTGTGATGAGGCTAGGTTCTGGATAGAGTTGAGGCCTTTCAGCAAACAGTAGCTTTTCCCTGAGGGACTAGCTTGTGAGGCACTCACAGCCTAGAGCCTTTCTCAGGGTTTAAGTTTACTGAATTTCAATTGATTTTCAAGGCTGCTGTAGGGAGGGGCAGCCTCTAGTTCTGTTTATCCAGTGAAGAAATCCACTCCTGGGGCTGGTGGAGCTTGCTTGGCCCAGGCTGGGTGACTTTTCTCTGGGTAGAGCTGAGTCTAGCAGGTCAGGTTAGGTTCCTGTGACCTGCTAAATGTCTCTTGTTTTCTTCCAAGGCCTGAGTTGGAGCTAGCAGCTCAGCCAGGCCTTTGTCAGTATCAAAGATGGAGATCTCTGGTAGTGGGGGGAAGGGGTGGCCTTCCCTCCTTTGCTCCCTGAGAAGGAATGAGGATGTCAGGCTTCTACTCACACCGAGTCTTGGTTCCTGGGTTTCCCCTTGTCTGTGAACTGCAGGATGATGATGTCTGCTTCTTGTCAGTTCTTGCTGGGTTGAGTAGAATCCGCTCAACCGCCACCGAATTCACTTACATTATTTTATTCTATTTCATTTACTTTCATAAAAACAGGGTTTTCATAAAATGATGCATAAAAAAGCCTATATACCCACTTACTTCTTCAGATCTTAACAATATTTATTTCAGAAATGTCTTTAGCTCTATAGTCAATAAACTGAAATAATACTAAAATATTCAAAGGCTTTTCAGAATTTGCAAGACTCGCTCTGGGTTGTTATTTATATTCGAAAAGATATTCGAAAAGCCTTATTTGTTAAAGTTGTGATAGTTACTCCCATAAAAAAGCCATTAGTGAAGATCCCATTGCATGTACAAAACAACTTCAAATGCATCCACAATCTGGAGGTGACACATGCTTTTTGTTTGTTTGTTTTTGAAAGGTATATCTAACAAGCATATCCACAATACTGATTTTCAGTCAATATGATGAGATATTCAAACCTAATAAATACAGGGTTGATTATCTTAGTTACAAAGAAAGTTATTTTCAACAGAAATCCGGAAAGAGTTTATCCACCTTGTGTTTCACAAGAATAACCATGGAGTAACACCTGTTTGGTCAAGTCAGTCAAACTCACTCCATGAGTATATCTTAAAAGTATAACCAATTTAAGAAGTCAAATACATATTTTGTGCTGACAGTCATCTTACAAAAATAACTTACTACCTAATTATATCTGTATCTTCTTACCTAACATATAATAAGAGCTGAAAGTAGTCTCTTTTATGTAACTTAATGTTGTATATGCTTTGATTATGATGATGTTATTATTTGACAAATAAAATGTACAGAAGGGTGGCTCCACAGAAATGACATGACAGAACACTGATAAATAAATACATTGCAACACAGTTAGGTCTCTTCAGCCTCACACGGTCCACATTGCCAAACAACATTGCAACAGCACACGCACACATATACACATACACACCTGTGTGAACATGTACACACATACTTGCATGCTAAATTCAGGGTTTAGTACAAAAAAGTACAAATAAAATATTAGTGATTAGGACAAACGTTAATTTGCCTTATTACAAAATAATACATAATCCATTTACCATGGGTGTTACATTTTACTTCCCTCACCACATGTGTCCATTTAATTTATTTTAACTCATTCATTCATTCATTTGCTTGGTGCTAATACCAGGCTTGAACTCAGGGCCTGGCTCTGTCCCAGAATTTGTTGATTTTTTTGTTTTAGATTTTTCAAGCCTAGAATTTTACTGCTTGTCCCACAGCTCCATTTCTAGCTTTTGCTGGTTACTTTCAAATCAGAATCTAATGGACTTTTTTTTTTTGCGTGGTCTGTTTTCAAACCACAATCCTCAGATTTCATCTTTCTGATTAGCAAGGATAAACACATGAGCCACTAGTGTGGCTTCTAGTTTTTCCTGTATAGCTATCTAATGCACATACTTAGATAGTAATTTAAAACTTAGAGTATAGAAGAAAGTTGTACAGTGATGATATTGTCCTGTCAGAAATTTAAGCTAGTAAATTTCTTCTTAAAACCATTAACAAAAATGCCATGATATAATATAAGGGAACTCACTATTAACATATGAGTTTTAAGAGCTTTCTAATAGATCCATTATTTGTTACCCAACATCTGTATAATGCAGTAGTAAAATTGAAGTCCTTTGTAGGAATACTTAATTACCTTGTTTTTAAAGACACTTGTTTTCATCTAAAAAAGTAGGCCTCTCTATTGTCTTCATGTGATTTTGATGATTGAAGGTGTTTAATGAGAAGTCAAAGTTTATTACTAACCCTTTGCTATCAATTACCTCTCACCTTTTCTTCTTGGAACATATAATGATAAAAGCAATAGTTCAGAATCAGCAAGCAATAGTTCAGATTCACACTTCCAGTGCAAGTGGATCACCAGTAATTAATCCTTGATACCATTTTCCACAAAGTTTTGTCCCAGATACAATCGGCCTGCCTTCTCTAGCTGCTTTCCTAGCCTGGACCTATTCCTTCACTTTACAGGAAAAGTGTTATTTAACTGATTTCAGTCAGATCTGTTACTAGAATTTTCAGAGATTTAGATTCTTGTCTGTAATTTGGTCAAAGCTATGTCTCTATATGTAGGCTATTAAAAATGTATGTTCTAATTTCAATAAATACATAAATTCTATTTCCATCTCTTGTAAAAAATAAAACTGTTTGCTCTATAAATTGATCAGAGGCATGGATTTTGTGGCTAGCTAGGTCATTGCACATCTGTCTCTCTCTTTTTCTCTCCCTTTCATGGTTCTCATAGATAATATGACTGCTCCATAATTATTCTAATTTATTTTGCTTTTATATTTTTGGTTGCATCATTTCACTTTCTGCTCTGCCATTTCCCAAATCATTTACATAGAAGGCATTATTTCATATTTTCTCATTCCTAGAATAAGCTGCACATGAGGACACCACTGGTCCTCATTTTCAGTCTATACCATTGAATATGGAGGAAAACCTTTCCTCTGCTCTCTATCAATTCCCTACTCTCCAGTTAGTATAATTTCGAAGAGTAAAAATGGAAAAAGAGAAAAAAAATCATGGTGAAATAACAGATGTAGAAATTTCACTGGATTTTTCTGACCAGTTCAACCAATGTGAACTATTGGGGAATACATGTGTACCTCATTCCCACTGGTACTCAATGTCTCTGGTTAGGCAATTCTGATGTAGACAAGGAAAAATTGAAAAAGTGAGGAATGGTAACATTTGCAAAAAAAAATGGAGAAGTATTCAAGCAAATTTTTGTTTGGGCTGCTGAAAATAATTGGCTTACTACAGTACAGAGACTACTTTCCAAAAAGAACACTCATGTGAATACTACGGATGATGATGAGTATACCTCTCTTCATCAAGAAGCCTACAGTGGAAACTTTGACATTGTCCATGAATTGGTGGCTCAAGGCAGATATTCACGCAATAACTGTGAATGGCTGGGCACCCCTGCACAGTGCTTATATGTGGAATAATACCAGAGTGGCTTCTTCCTTAGTTCATCATGATGCAGATACCAATCCCCAAACTAAAGTCCTCTTGACCCCCTTGCATCTTGCTGGTTGAAATAGAAATAGCAAAGATATGCTGGATCTCCTTCTATTGAAGCATTATATGAAACCAGGTCTGAAGAACTTGGAAGAAGCTGCATTTGATATTGCCAAAAGGATAAATATGTATCACTACCTCTTTGAAGTTGTGGAAGGCTGTAAAAATTGTTCTCCTAAGTAATAATGGTTTGGTTAAGTTTCTGAAATTTTAAAAATGCCAATCCATCTTTGTGTCCGTACAAAATATTTTCACAATACAAAGCAACGGCAATATCTTACTTTAAAAATTCATGGATTCCATCGTATTTTTCAAGTGAATTGCCTGACGTTGATGTCAAAATATATTCAAGATTTGTTTGTATACATCTATAATGATTTCTGCCGAGTTTGTGATTTTTTAAATCAGAAATCATTTTAACTTATCTGTTGAAATGAGTAGTACAGAAACTAAAGATATTTCTGGTGCTTGTCTGAAAAAAGTATATTTTAATATAATCTGTATTTTGTTTGTACAATGTCCAAAATGTATTTCATTTGTTCCTGGATATAATACTTTGAATTCTACATTGTTTTATGATATATCGGTTCATTATTAAATGTGTTATTTCAGATAGCATTCCCTATAGAAACAGATTAAGATTCCTTTTTATCCTAGGCCTATATAGTATTTTATTTCTTTGGGATAAAATGACAATGATATCTAATTTGAGAAGTTTTGTTAAGATTATGCTATGTAAAGGCCTTTCTAAGTTGAGGATTTAGTACACTGATGTCAAACTAACTTTCAGATCAATGAATTACATTTATTATTACATTTGCATTTGTGTAATCAATTTTTTAATAACTGTTTTTAATTTCTTGCATCTGAAGAATGAAAAATATGGAATACTTCACACATTTTCATATCATGCTTGTGCAAGTGCCATGTTAATCCCTATATTGTAATTTGGGTAAACGGGCTGCTGAAGCATGTAGTATCCTGTAAATTTAAGTAGTTAATGATGCAGTCTTTATACAGGCATATATCCTTGATTAACTCTTTGTAACTAGGAAACCTTATTGTTCCTAAAAATGCTATTGATCTTACTTCTCTAAAATTCTGTGTATATTGGAAAAACTTATATTGTTTGGTTGATTGCTCACATTTGCAATTTTTTTGTCAATGACTATTTTAAATATTTTTCATTTTAAATTTGAACATACTTTGAAGCCTTTATAGTTAGGTCCAAAGGTGATCCTTTTCAAGTACTTATTTAACAACTGAGTTAACTTTGTGGAGCTAATGGATTCAAATTAAGCCTTGCTTAAGAGCTACTTGTAAACTTCTGCAGCTTAAAAGTTCCTAAATGAGGTCTTACTGGCACAAATGTCTACCTGACCCTTTACTATTCTTCCATGTAGCAACAGTCCAATCAAAATATCTTACCCTGACAGCCTAGATTTTCTTATTGGAACAAAACTAATCTTAAAAGAGATCATAGAGAGATGAACAGTTAAGATAGAATCGTTTAGACTAGAAGGTATTTTATAAAAAAATAATTGTTTTTATACCTAACATTTCAAAAGTGGCTAAAGCCAAAAAGGTGAAAAAATTTTCACATGCATGATTACTACTAATGTCCTGGCTAGTCTACCATCCAACCAGGAAGGAATTTACACTACTGCCTTTCATTCACCAAATATTTTCATAGTTACAAGAGAAGTCTATATGTTTCTCCTCCATATTAGGCCTTAAATTGGTAATGTTTTAATCACAGTGTTTGCTCTTGCCTCTAGGCTGTAAATCTACAAATGGTAAAGCTTTAGGTCCAACTCTACCAAACACTGAGGTAGAAATAATGGAATAATACATTAAAACACAGTTGCCTTTGATACCCTAACCATAACAAAACATTGCAAAACATGTGCCTTTTTCTTATATTATATATAGTTATATATTTTATATTTATACATGCTGATATTTTATTTCACACATTGAAACTTACTAGAATTAATTGATAATTTGAAAAATAAATAGATATATATTAAAATAAATAGATTGGAATATAAATAATTAGGTTTAGAATATACATATTAGAATATGAAAAGTATCAATGCAATGTCTTCTGTATAAACTTGTGATACGTTCTAAGTGTTCTTGGTCTTCAGAATTCACATTGTAAAAAAAAATGTTATTTTCCTCTAATCTGTAAAGGAATTTACTCTGCTGCTCTGTTATTATTTTAACTCACTGGTTCCAAAATGTTTTTCTCCATATTTCTGAAGCATTCCTACTGATTTTATGCAAATTTTGCTGATACGATGTCTAAAAGGTATTATTCTTCTGCAAGACACACATATCCTAGGATCCCAGGTCTCAGTTATTCGCATCATCAAGTAACAAGGGAAAGACTTCTCATCGAGGCCCATGCAACATGCCAACAGAAAGTAATTGAAAATCCATCTCAATTCCTGACGACACTGGAATTAGCAGTAAGCAATTGTGAAATGCAAGGCAATTTAAAATGAAATATGAGATCACAAAATCTGAAAGAAAGTATAGTAATTCAAACTTTCAATTTACAAATGACCAGCCCATATGAGTGAACAAGATCACAAATGTCACAAATTATTTTTAATACCCCTCTCCTAATAATTACTTAAAAATTTCAGTGCAACGTAAGTAGCCAAAAAAATAGTTCCTAGAATGATAGATTCATAATTGGTCTACCAAGGTTAGGAAAATTTGACTTACAGGTCAAATATAATTCACAAAAACATTAATTGAGAAGATCGTTAATGCTTCAAAATACTGGTACTTCAGTAAAACTTGGTTCTGTAGTATATAAATGTTATCATTCACAAACAAATGATAACCTATTTTTAATCTCCTGAAAACAGATTCCTATTCAAATAATCTTTTAAAATCATATTCACCAAAGTAACAATTGACAAGTTGATGATAATTAGTGACATTACAATCATTTCAAGTTTAGGGTGCAAGTTACAATAGAGTTGATTTATTTACCCAGCACTAATGCCAAACAAGTTCAACCATTCATTAAAGTGTAGAAATAGTACCACCCACCATTTGTGTTGTTCAGTAGGTGCCTTCCAGGAATGTGTTAAATAGATCAACCTCCCATAATTCAAGCTCAAACACTAGCTAATAAAGTAAATTTCATCACTTAATAAGGTACATGTTAAAAAATCACAAATAGTTGCCTTATCATATGTTGTTTTATGTTTTCCCTATCTGTCTAACATAGTAAGAAATATGACTTAAAGTCATGAATATGAGTACTCATCAGAGATGTGACAAACATAAAATCTGTCTTCTATTTCTCTCATATTCCTCTATAGTAGTAAATCATAGTAGTTTTCTTCTTTTTCCAAAACTTATAGGTAGTAGAAAATATTATCCCATGTAAAATAAAATAATAACAAGCCTTTTTACAAAGCCATTTCTAAAATTTGGTAGTTAGGAATATATTCTAAGCCATTTTTAAACTTTCTTGTTGACTAAAGATTAATCTTCCAAATGGATGAGAATAAAATCATGTCTTGGTGCTTCACGTCTCCAGTCTTGAAAATTGTTATTGCAGATGAATGAATTGTGGAAATATAAACTGACATCAGTTCAAGTATAAGCAGGATTGAAACTCCATGGAATGTATATAAACCTTTCAACTTATTAACAGACAGTTTAACAGAATGACAATCAGGAAGTTGAAACCAGAGAAGAAAGACATAGAATGAATGAAAAATGGAACGAGGGGCAAGTACAGCTAGAATACTCAATGTACACATATGATAAAGGAAGTAGTAAATCTGAAATAAATCTTGGAGAAGGGGTTGGCTGAGAATGATAGAAGGAGTCACTCTGATCCAGGAATATTGGACAATTTGATGGACATATTTATTGTAATACACTTGCACAACCTTTTGAGATTTAGTTTCAAAACACGAAACAAAAACACACAAAAAACACAAACAAACAGCAATCTCTAGAGAGGATGAATATGACGTCTC
Source organism: Dipodomys spectabilis (assembly GCF_019054845.1). Lineage (NCBI taxonomy): Eukaryota > Metazoa > Chordata > Mammalia > Rodentia > Heteromyidae > Dipodomys > Dipodomys spectabilis. The sequence continues at coordinate 290,660 of NW_024870687.1, forward strand.
AAAATTTTAAATAAGTAATGAAGGGTAGTCTTGGGAAAAGCAAGCAAAGTTGTTCAAAGAGGGCAGTTTGGGGTATCAGAGAATTTTGAATAGATTTAAATAGATTGTCTAAAGTTAAGAATCACCAACATTATGAGTCAAGCGGAAAAAGTCAGATAATGTGATGTTAGGAAAACGAAACCTCAAATATGTATTTTAATGTTTTTATTTCTTTCATGCATGTGTTTCTAACGCATTTATAAGATTATTTCTTTGTTGCTTTGTATGTCCCTCCTCCACAGTGTAACCCCCGCTTTCACTATATTTGATGTCAGTATAACATGTGGAGGAGATGGGGACAAACAAGTCGTTTAAGGATTCAGGTGGACCTGTTGCAACAATGAGAAGTACAAAATGTCATGTCAAAACCAGCTTTACAATGTCGGTGGGGGGGGAGGGGGGGTATGATTGGGTGGGAGGGAGGGGGGAGGCTGGGAAGGGAGGTGAAGGGTAAACAAAGGAGGAGGCTGCAATGCTTGGCAAGAAATGTATGCATTATCCTGCCCATGTAATTGTAACCCCTCTGTACAGTATGTTCTCAAATAAAATAAAATAAAATTAAAAAAAAAAAAAAAAAGAATCACCAACATCTGCTGTAAATATTTTCTACTGTGGGTTCTCTTTGTCTGCAATGGATACTCCAGTGCTCAGCACGCTTGATAGCTTGTGAAGATAGAATGGAAGAAACAAATCAAGAACCCATTACTCCACTGGAGACAGAAGAGTCCTTTATGTTTTCTCTCCTCTCTCTTCACTACTCTTTCTTCATACTTTTAAGTCAAGTGATTTTGAATTATATCTTTCATTCTTTGTTCTGGCAAAATAATTAGCCAAAATAATTTACTAAATATTATTTGCCATTTTTTTCTACCATGCTGTTTACTTATCCAAGAGAGTCCATTAAACTTCACTCTTGCATTTGGTTGCCACGAAAACCTAACATCTATGTTAATGAGGACAAACTCTAATGTAAAACTTTGTCTCCATAAAACCAGTCCAAGAAGCTGTGATCACAAAAATTTAGCTATACTTTTTTTCTTTTACCTTGAAAGTCTTCTTGTGTCTAAAGGGTCACAAAATAATTACTCCCCCACTTTTTGGTTCAATCACTTCTAACCTAAAAGATATATTTTGCTAACAAGGTGCTTAGAGGATGTATACTCCACTTTAATCTTCTCTCGTAAGACTCTCCTTAGATAACATATCAGGAACAAAGTTATTCTTTCCAAAATTATTTCAATAGATTACATTCTCTTGGTCTTGCTTTTGCTCAACAAGATGTATGGAGAAAAATAGAGTTAAATCACCCATACCTTGCATGACAGTGTCTGTTACAAAGGACAATACTTCTTTGTCCTAGTTCTATGTCCTCCTCATAGTTCTTGCTTGATTTCCAATTAATCATACCTTCTTGGCTGCAAGTCTAGTGAAGCTGAAGGAGTATAAGGCCTCCCCCACTGCTACATCTTCATGGTTTCTCTTTTTAAACTCTTTTATTTGGTTGTGGATTTATGTTCATGTCTTCATTCAATCTGTTCTGCATTGTAGTGAGACAAATATGCTCTGTAAAATCACTTTAGGTAGCAAATATATTAACAAAATCTATATAAAAAAGTTTTGGAATCCCTCTACTGCTGAAGCCAATATGCTTAGCTAGGGCTTCTAAGAACACCTTTTATTACCTTTTCAATTTGCTCAATTCTTCTCTGATCCCAAAACTTTTTGGCTAATGTAATAAGAGAAGTCTTCACTATCTCATGTAAATAAGGATATTATATTTTGTGAGCTATTTAGAAATGTGAAACCATTGGTTTGAGGTATCCAATCAGATATTTTTTTTTGTTTCAGTGCTTCACATGCAAAGACATTGTGTAAAGTATTATAAACAGAAAAGTGTATACCCAATACTTACTTTCATTGTTGAGGGCACTTTCTCTCTAAATATTTTGACCCAAATTATCTTTTTCAGAGAATTACTGTTTGGTAATTAAAGTCAATTCACAAATTTTGATGTCTTTTTTTTTTTTAAAGAAGTTTGAATTTAAATTCCACTACAACCTTGTTTCACACAGTGAGAGTATATGTCCTGGGTAAGGATAATTCTCAAGGGAAACTACAGGATTAATAGCAAGGTTTATGAGGTTTGTTTTTTTAGTGTGAAAATGAGCCATCTTCACCCACATTGCTCCCTCTCAGCTAAGTCTCCATGGATTTCTTTGCATGAAAGCCTATTTTCCCAGGCAATTTTAAATTTCGTTAATAGGCTAAGTTGTTAAAAAGTTTGAACAATTAAAATTTACCTGGCATAATTTTAAAACTCTTTTGAAATTCGTTTATCAGAATCGCGAATTTACCAATTCTAATTCCAACTTTACCATCAAAAACTGTTAACATGCTGTTTTCATGGTATAGTGTCCATGAAACTATTATTTTCCGATGTCTTTGTTATGCATATATATGACTATATAAACTGATGCTGAGCAAAATGAACTGCAAGATATGGAAACAGATTTTTATGAGCGGTTTGTGTTTTTAATGTACTATGTGATTTCTATTTTCTTTGGGTTTTTTCCCCTATGGTTTGTCCCCGGCTGTATTTGATTTTGGTACCCTATGTATTGTGTATACATTTACCTTAATTAGGGAAGGAAAGAGGAACAACAAAATGGTGAGACAAAGGACAAAGGGTAAACCAATGAAATAGCAATACTCACAAGACAATATGTTGGAAATGTACATTACAACTTTTGAGGAGTATTGAGGTGAAGGAAAACTGTGAGAAAAAATGAAGGAGGGGTTAAAACCTTTGAAAAGTTATGTATTAACTACCTTACAATTACTGTAATCCCACTGTACATCACTTTGACAATAAAATTAATTAAAAAAATAAGTTGCATGAAAAAATTTCACTGTATTGGTATAGTAAATATTATTCTTTATGTAGTAACTTTTAAAAAATTAATATTATTTTGCATCTAATTTGAATTAATTAAACGTTTTTAATCAGAGGACCATCAACTTGAATCCAACTAGTCAATATTTTCACTATATACTTGACAATATTTTGAAAAAAGAATCAATTTAGTACTTTCTCATACTCAAACCAAAAACAGTTTAATTGTATGGAAACCCATAACTTTAAAAGTAAATAAGTTGTTAAGAGGAGAGAATATATGTGTTCTTCAAAATTCCGATGACTGATAACTACTCATTTTCAAATTCTGAACATTCCATACCTGTTGGCATGTTATGAAATTCTGCAATAGATGCAGTTTCCAATGGGGTGTTACAGATTGAGAAATCAACAGAAAAATAGCCACATTCTAGTAGAGGATAAAACTATGATGCACCTGTAGTAATTAATTCTTCAAGAATAAGCAATTGTTTATCAGAGTAAGTTATTATTTCTATGACCATCAATCCTAAGATTTATGCCATAAAGTCATCCTAGCCAAACAGTTTCCAACTTGTAGGGTACACCTCAAAATTCCCTTAATTCATATCAGGAATAGCTTATCTCTATTGTGAAAAAAATACTACACCTCTGCTAATGTGATGCCCTCCATGTTCTGGAAAGAACACCACAATAAACTGGGTTACATCATGTGCCCCCACTGGTATTATTGAGATCAGAACACTTGCAAATATTATTTATACTTATGCTTTTTAACTATCATAGATATTTAGGATGGTAAGATCGGAAGATTACAGTTCAAAACCCACCCAGGGAGGACGGTTCCCTAGATACTTATCTCCAAGAAACTTCTTAAAAAAGCCAGAAATAAGTGGCACTGAAGTTGAAGTGGTATGGCACGAGCCTTGAGGATAAACAGGCTCAGAGACAGTGTCCAGGCCCAGAGTTCAAGCCTTATGACAAATCAATGAAACAAAAACAAAAATGAAAACAAACCCCAAACCTAGCAATTTTCTCATTGTACACAGAGGCACATAATTTAGGAAATTGCTTTCTGTGTTACATACAGGTAGAAAAAAGAAGATGTCATAAAATTATACTCTTCATACCATGTTACACCAAAGCCTCAAAAATTGCTATTTTCTAAATTAACATCATCTATATGTTGACAACTCTGTCTACATTATTCACATTATCATGTTATACATGAACTGTTGGAATTATCTATTAAGTTCTAATTATAACTCTCTTGAAAGAATATTCTAGGCAACTAGAATGCAAGACTCATTTGTAAATTTGTCAATTTAACCCTCTACTTAAAAAGAATTTTGTAGTATCTTATAGAATATGAAAATAAAAACAAAACAAAAACATTTATTTTAAATCTAAATTCTAATTTAACAATATCTATAAAGACATACATTAGACAAACTTTGCTTTTTCTCTGGGCTTAAGCTTTTGTAATCCTTCATCAATTCTTTGGAATCCAACAGGATTATGATAACTTTGGATGAGAATTTTGGATGGGAATCAAGAGCCATTTTGCATCTAGAAATGTTCTGTAATGAAGACAGCATTTGAAACACAACTGAGGATTATATATGAGTTCCATTGTAATTGGAACCTTGACTTCTCAAAACATAGTGACAAAATTAGCCCAAACTTCCAACTGTGTATTCCTTTCTTGTTTGGTTTGTTGTATTAAGACAAAATTATATTACCTAGTCCAGGGAAAGTATCACTATGTAATTCCACTCTCTAATCTCCTGTCAGTCTGAGTGCTAGAATTGTAGCCTTGTATAACATTGCCCTGCCATGGTTTCTTGGTTTATTTAATCTAGATACAGACTAGCAATTCTGAACTTCTCCAGTGATATTATCCACTAGACTCCTCAGACTGTTCATGTACTATTTTCAAAGATGTTCTAACATTTGACACAGGATATGAACATTTTCAAATGCACCTGCGGGTTCTCTGATTCATTCCTCCATGTATCCAATCCCTTTAATATTCATTATTTGACTCTCTTACTATCTCTAGCTTACCTATTTAATATTCTCAAACTTTTTTGAAGAAAGGTCACTTGTGGATTTTCTAATTTTAAAAATTATCACTTGATTCTAGTCTTACTCAGGACATATTTTCTATTGCTTTCTAAATTTTCTACATATTCTTAGAGTTGTATCATTTGTGTATTTGTGTGTGCACATTTAAGTGCTTCTGTGTTTATGATTATGTTTGTATGTATATATGCAAATGCCTCAAGCTCTTATTTATCAATCTTGCTCATGACTGGTTTTCCATGACCTGAGCCATTCTTCCAATCCAGCTTTTGGCTGGTTAATTATGGATAGTGTCTCAAAAATTTTCTGCCCAGGCAGGATGCAAACTGAACTTCCCAGACTCCTTTATATTCATAGGTTTTATTTATCGAGTAGAATCAGCTTTTAAACTACAAACATTTTTGTGAGTGTAAAGTCGAAGTTGTAGCCCAGATTTTTAACTCCAGAATTCATATAAAGATAGATGAATATACAAAATTACATATGCTGAGTGTACACTGTTAGAAATGTGATCCTAAGCTGGGTGGTGGTGAGATCTGAGGATTGGGGTTCAAAGCCAGCCCAGGTAGGAAAGTCCCAGAGACTCTTTTCTCCAATTAACTGCAAGAAAAGTGAAAGTGGCACTGTGGTTCAAGTGGTAGAGCATTAGCCTTGAGCGGAATAGCAGAGGGAAAGTGCCCAGGTCCAGATTTCAAGTACCAAGACCACCACCAAAATAAATATATAAGCAAAGGAAAGAAAAAGAAATGTCATCTTAGTCACCAGTTCATTGCTAGTATATTCCCTACTCTCTCATGATGGACTTTTTTTCCCAGTTAAGTCCATACTCATGTCTGACTTTTTTTGGAAGCAGAATTATACTTCCATTGTTCTTTCTACAAAGTTGCTTGATTAGCAAGCATGATTTAGAAAGGGAGTGCCTTCAGAATTCGTGTTCCACGTAGGAGTAATGCTTTCTCTATATCACTCCCATAAATCTACATACTAGACTTGGCTTTATTGTTTCAATGTTCTTATTTGTAGAGTCTTTTTATAGTATATTGAACCCTTATACTTAAAAACAGAACTTCTCTTTCTCCTATTATTGCTATTGTTTTCCTTACTGTTAATGCATGTACACTTGGGAAATAATGCGCAGCACATACACTCACAAAAAGAATAACCTGAGAACCTTCCTCCCATTTAAAACTCACCTTAATTTACAGAGAACTTACAAAGTTTGAACTCAATGTAGTCATTGATAATGTATTTAAAAGCAACATAAATTTCATATTTTCTCTTTACTAAGTTGTCTCTGAAACAAGTGTTACCTCAGGTCCAAAGGTGTCCTTGTGTTATTTCAATGAACCCAGAAAACTTTCATCTTACCTCAGGCAGCACCATCGATTGTTAGTGGAAATAACTGCTACTGGATGAGGAAACTCCCAGGAGAGGAAATGAACATAGAGGAATGGCAACGTTCATGTTAACTTGTGCTTTCCTTTTAATGTACAAGAAAGAATCCCAAGGCTTGAAGGAAACTCTGTCCCTGACTTTTTTGAGTGTGTTCTATACTCATATAAAACTTTTCTGTAAACTTCTAGTTGAGAGTATTACAAAAAGAAATAATGTGCTATTTGAAGGCCGAAATAGAACAAAAGGAAATAACGTTGTTTTAAAATTGTTCTACGCAAAGAAACAAAGAGATGGAGGTTTTAAACTGTCTTATGGATGGATATTTCATCCCTGAGATGATTCTCTTTTTGCAGAAGACAGTTATCAATTCCTTTCGTCTGATCCTGAGTTCTCCAGAGCAATAAGGATTACAAAAAAGCAGGATCCAGTGACTATGAAAAGCAAAAGTGCCTCTTCTCATACTAGTGCTCCTTTAAGTAGGGTCCCAAAGAAATATTTGGGGTTTTTGTTTGTTTGGATTGTGCTGATAATGGGGCTTTACCCAGAGGCTGGACCCTGATCCTGAATAGTTGTCTTTCCTGCCCACCTGCCCCCAAAGCAAGTACACTACTGCTTGAGCCAAAACTCTACTTTTGTTTTTTGGTGTTTAATTACAGATAAGAATTTGACCGACTCTCCTGCCTGGGTTGGCTTTGAACTAAGATAGTAAGACAGCTAGGTGATATCAAATGTATGGACTTTTCATTTGAAACAAGAAATATTAGATGAAGTTTACTGTAAACCTAATATTTGACAATTTTTAAAATAAAAGACTATGTCCAGCAAAAAGGCCATAACTTAAGTAACACAGCAAAAAATAATTTTGGAATTATTTTTTCTGCTTGGGAAGTTAATTGATCTTGTTGCTTTGAGGGAAACTTAAAGTCATATTTCGCTTTTTTTGTTGGTTGTGGGGCTTGAACTCTGATCCTGGGTGCTGTCCCTAAGCTCTTCATCTCAAGTTGAGCAATCTACCACTTTAGCTAAAGTACCACTTCTGGGTTTCTGATGGACTTTCCAGACCAGGCTGGTTTGAACCACAATCCTCTAATCTCAACCTCCTGAGTAGCTAGGATTACAGGCATGAACCACCAGGACCAGGCTCATGTTTGCATTTATGTGCACTGAAAGACACTATGTAGCCAAAGAATGGAAATTTGAACAAAATGATGCCAATGAGGCTTTTCAGAAAAATTGAGGTAGCAATGAATATGTCGTCCTTTTCAATGTTGTTACATTAATGACTCATGAGCTTTTACATTAGCATCCTCTGCCATCTGTATAGGTGTATTTAGTATCAGGAAATGTTCATAGAGAAATATAGAAAGACAGGTTTTCTAGAAAGCAAAGGAGATCAGGTATGAAAGAACAGCATAGAAGGAGATACATTTATCACACAGAGATTAAGAACTAGCCTAAGAGATTTAGAATGCTAAAGGCAATGAGGAATAAGCCTAGTTGATAAATAGTTTTTCAATAACCAAAAATGGTTCTCTAGAACAGTATCTGCTATATCTTAGTTTCTATCATTTATTCCTTCCATCTGGAGTCATTCCTTCTCTTCTGTCACAATTGTAAATTAGTCTCTGCCTTTTGGTGTCATGACTGACCAAAAAGATTTCCAAATCTCACTTAGACTACCCTTGTCTTTGTGATTAGCAGTGACCACACAAAATCCTGGTATGTTTGAATTACCAGAATTAACCTTCACCTGACATCTAAGCACATTCCTGACATTAATTGCTGTGACCTAATGAACTAAACTTTTTTCAACACACTATCCTAATATAAATAAAGTACATGAATTAGAGACTATTGTCAGGTGTCAGAATGCAATTATATATTGCAAGAATGTGTTCTTTATTTTGCATTTACTAACCAAAAAAAATTTTTTGCCCTGACCCACAGAGCACTTCCAGAATGACAGGGCCACCTTGGGTTCCAGCCACATGGAGACGCTGGGCCACCTCTTCCAGCACCCATTCAACAAGTTCCTGTGTGTGAGAGAGAGGGAGAGAGAGAGAGAGAGAGAGCGAGAGAGAGTCAGAATTACACTTAATTCAGGTGCCTGTGGATCAGAATTCTAATCCTAAGTACACAGGAGGCTGAGAAATGAGGATCATGGTTCATAGCCATCCTGGGCAGGAACGACTGTGAGACTTTTATCTCCAAAGAACCACCCAAAAACTGGAAGTGGTGCTGTGGGCTCAAGTGGTAGCCTTGAGCTGAAGAGCTTAGGGAGAGCACCCAGGCCTAGAGTTCAAGCCCCACGACTGACAATAAGTGGACTCCCCACCAAAAGAAGTGGACTAAATAGCACCCATTGTCCTAGGGAGCATGGTAGAGAAGTCAGTCTGAGCTTCCTGTGAAGTTGAGGTCCTAAGTAGGTCACCTGGTTTCTCTGTGCCTCGATTTCCCCAGCTGTAAAACTCAACAGACTGAAGGATCCCCTGCCTTATGGGGATAGGTTAATGATGAAAGAGAATCATGTTTCGTTTCAAAATACCCACCTGTTGCATGATTAATAACTGGCCCCACCTCAGCCCTTTCTGGTATCTTCCTGTCATATGCTCACAGAATTACCAAGAACCTTATCTGAAGGCTGCTCCCTCTGTGCCTAGCCATGCTCTAGAGATCCCTCTATATAAATCTATTGTTTCCTGACAACTCTCCTGTGAGGAGACTGAGGTCTGATGGTTGAGGCCCTAACCAGAAGTTCACCTGTGGCCAAGAATTGACTGCTGTGTACTAAGATTTTGGGATAATACATCTAAACCGATGAATGAGCATGGTGCTACATGTCTACCATCCCAACTACAGAGGACCTACGTGTCACACATAGGAGGACTCTGATCCAGCCCAGCCTGAGCATATATTGAGTCTCTATTTCAGAAATGCCGGACAGAAAGGTGGTTCCTCAGAGCCAAGGAGAGGAAACAAGCAGGGTGTCATGGTGCCCACAGAAGGGTGTCTGTCCCGGGTGGGGGTGGTTTTGGGGCAGCCACTTGCCTGTGCTGCTGGAAGAAGAATCTGTTCCAGGTGGGGCAATCAGCAATGGCGGCGGCATTATGGATACATGGGCCCAGAGCAGAAGACCAGGGGCAGAGACCTGTTTGGGGCCTTAGGCCAGCTGGCAGGGAGCCATCATCTGAGGATTAAAACCTGGCACCACTTCATGAAGGTAGGGACTGGGCCGGGAGGTGGGCTGGCGCATCAATTTCCTACTATACTCCAAAGTCACATCGAGTCTCTTGCTCATCACTCAGCCATCTCTTCCTTCCTCAACTGCTGGTAGTGGTGTAAACTAAAAGAGGGTATCTAGGTGCTAATGGGAAGCCTGGAATGTGGAGAGGGCCACCATTCTTGTATCCCATTGATCAGAAAGAAACATGAAAGAATGGGGGTGTGGCCAGAATCCTGTGATGCCAGCAGCATGGGCAGAGTCAAGATGACAGCGGGTCCTCCAGCCCTTTGTGATGGAACTCTGTCCAATTCAATTGGGGAAAAGAAGGTGACCTGCTTTAGCTGGATGGCTGCACAGATAGTTGTGTATGTCTGTTTGTTGCCAGTCCTGGACCTTGAACTCAGGATCTGGGCACAGTCTGTGAGCCGTTTTTTCTCAAGACTCACCCTCCACACTGAAGCCACAGGACTTCTGGCTTTGTTGGCACTGAAGTTTGTCAGGGGTCTCAAAGACTTTCCTGCTTAGGGTGACTTTGACCATGATCTTCACATCACAGCCTTGTAAGTATCAAGTAGGAGTGCTGAAAGTCACTGGTGCCTGCCTCATCATTGGTCTTGCTGATGTTCTTGGACAGACATGTGAGTTCCATATCCATGGGTTGAAGTGGTGGGAGCTGGAGCCCACAGTTTTATCCTGGTCCTGCCACCTCCAAATGGCAGGAGATCCTAAGAAACTTGTTCCTATCCATATAATTAACAATGGAATGTGATATATGTCATGATTTAATGCGCAGTTCTTTTATGATTCTAGGATAAAATTATACACAATTATATTATAGGACACTGATCGATTTTAGTTGATCCTAAGAAACTTGTTCCTATCCATATAATTAACAATGGAATGTGATATATGTCATGATTTAATGCGCAGTTCTTTTATGATTCTAGGATAAAATTATACACAATTATATTATAGGACACTGATCGATTTTAGTTAATATTTTATGAAGCATTTAAACAATCACATTCATAAAATGGAGGTATAATGAAATACCTATGAATTGGGCCTCACATAATATAAAGGTGCCATTTTTTATGCCAGGACTGGGATTTGAACTCATGGTCTGGGTAACTCTGTTGCACTGTGTGGGAAGGGAAAGCTTGCCTCCCTGAAGTCAAGAAATTCAAGTATTTTCCTTATGCCTGAAATTGATCCCCACGACTAGAAAACATCCTATTCATGTACAATTTATACATATGATTTATATTTATATACATATGTTGACTCCATATTGTGTTAAGTATAGCTATTTTATTTTTTGTTTTATTCATGTATTGAACGTTTATGTTATTGACTATTATGGCACATAGAACATTGATTACAGGGATATAGGTCTACATATGTATTCTACTTCATACCTGACACCGAGGACATTCACAGAAAAAGAAAACATGTGTCACCATCAGCTTCTTACTACACGATTCATTGCTTGGGAGTGCTGGCATCTGAATTCATGGCCTACAAGGCCAAACTTACGAATGGGTGAGTGTCATCACGCCATCCTGGGGCAAATTGAGTGGACAGGCAGAACCTGAGATTGTGCCACAGGTGTTAACAAAATAAGAACAGATTGACATTCAGATGGCAGTATGCTAATAAATATATATTTTATAGAGAACCAGAGATATCTATACATTATTAAGTTATATAGACTACATTCCTACCAATTCCTGGGTATTTATAATGCCTCCATATAATTGTTATTGTTTTCATCCTTAAACTATTAATGAAATCAATCAGTGTCCTGAAGTTATTGTGTTACTGTAATTAATAATATTATTTTTATGCATCATAAATAATAAATAAAATCAATCAGCCTCCTGAAATGATGCAGTCTAATTTTATTTTATTTTATATATATATTTCACTCTGAAAATTCTGTACAGAGGGGTTACAATTACATGGGAAAGATTATGAGTACATTACTTATCAAGCATTGTAGCCTCCTCCTTTGTTTCCCCTTCACATCCCTTCCCATCCTCCTCCCCGCCCCCACCCAATCCTTCCTCCCCTCCTCCCCCACCAAAGTTGTAATGTTCATTTACGACATTGTACATCTCATTGTTGCAAGGGTTCCATCTGTATCCCTACTTAAACGATTTGTTTTTCCCTTCCCCTCCACAAATTATACCGACACCAAATACAGTGAAAGCAGGGGTTATATTGTGGGGGAGGGACATACAAAGCAACAAAGGAATAATCTTATAAATGTGTTAGAGACAATTGCATGAAAGAAAAAGAAAACATTTGCATACATATCTTAGGGTTCATTTCCCTAACATCATCTTATCTGATCTTTTCTGCTTGATTCAGACATATATAAGATATTGCAAATAAGGGAAACCATTTGACCTATGTTTTTTTGGGCCTGGCTTACTTCACGTAATATAATTTTTTCCAAGCCTTTCTATTTCCTAACGAATGGGGCAATATCATTCTTTCTGATGGAGGCATAGAATTCCATTGTGTATATATACCATATTTTCTTGATCCATTCATTTACTGAGGGGCATCTGGGTTGATTCCAAAATAAAAGACCCGGAATAGCAAAAACGATCCTCAACAGAAAGAATACTGCTGGAGGTTTATTGCATTCTAATTTTATAGCAGCATCACTCACGACCAACGCATTCAACTGTGACATTGATAATATTCCATTGTTATTCCTATGGATGGGAATCAGTTTCTTAATATCTCCTGTCATTGGTTGGTGTCAGGACGAGGATTCAAAATCAGGACCTATGTTGCCACGTACGCCTATGGCTTCTCTGAAAGTCTGCCATCCTTCAGCAATGCAAGGTGAAGTACCCTTTGCAACAGTGTCTTTCAGACCCAGGAGGGTTACCGTGCAAAGGAAGAAAAATTACAAAGAACATATTTTTTCTGTGCATTGTTTTCCCTGCAAGGACTAGGGGTCTAGGATCCCAGGAGCAGCTGTTTGTTCAGTTGCTGCACCCCAGCATAGGGTGATCAAAGCTGAGGCAGAGTTGCCACGACCTGAGTTCAAGCCCCACGCTGAGGAAAATTAAAAAAAAATTAGCTCCCTGGCTTTGGATTTGAACTCAGGATCTGGGTAAATCTGCAGCAATGTGGATGAAGGGGAAGATCACTGTACTTGAAGATAAGAAAGTCAGGACTGTTCACTAGTCCTGAATTCAAGCCCCATCTCTGGAAACATACATTGTAATATAGGTTTTATACTTACCTGTAGATGGTCAGTCCATACATGTTTAGTGTTGTTCCTTGTATTTTGTGTTTTATTCATTTATTTATAGTTGATTTTACTATGATGAAACCCATTCTGTTTATTACATTGATGACATCCTATCACAGAGCATCAAGATTTGTAGAAATGTTCTCCATCATCCCTGACACCCAGGATTCTCAGAGAAAAGGAAAACAAATTTCACACTTGGCTTCTTACTCCACGATCCACGTGTTGGTAGTATTGGATCTGAACTCAGGGCATAGCAGGACCAATTGGCCAATAAGTCTAGGTGAACACACCAATCTGTGAGCATCTAAGGAGCTAGGCCATTCCCAGCATCTGACATTGATCCCCAAGGTGGTCCACTATAGTCATAAATTCATAATTTAAACATAGAATCTATATTGACATACATGTGTGGACAGCATTTTGTATTGGGTGTAGGTCTCCTTTTTTTCTATAATTCATGGAGGTATTGTGTATTTTACTAAATATGGTGACAGCTATAACTGTGCTAACATGGATGATGACTGTTCCCAAGGTTATAGAGTTGGCCTATGCATTCTCCACCCTAGTTGAGACCCAGGACTTTCACAGGAGAGGAAAACGTGTGCAACAACTGACTTCTGACATCAGGATGAATCTTTTGTCAGAGCTGGGATTTGAATTCAGGTCTGGGCAGCTCTGTTGCACTGGGGGAGAAGGGGAAGCTCACCATCCTTGAAGACTAGAATGTCAGGACTGGTCCAGGGCCTGATTTGAAGCCACAGCACTAGACAAAATAGCACTAGACAAAATATCTATAGGTGTGGTATGCATCTTGCGTTCAGTGTAATTATTCTTTTTATCTTGTGTCATATTCATGGATGTATTTTGTATTTTATTGAGTATGGTGACAGATATAACTGTGCTGACATGGATGACAACCTGTTCCCATATCTATAGAGTTGCCTATATAGCATTATCCATCCTCGATGAGACCGAAGACATTCACAGAACAGGAAAACATGAAACATGTACAACCTTGGGTTTCTCACATCAGAATGAATTTTTTGGCAGTGCTGGAATTTGAACTGAAGGCCTAGCAGACCCAATTGGTGAATGGGTCATGGTGAGCACAACAGCCTGTGAACCACTGAGGAGCTAGGCCATTCCTGGGACCTGAGATAAAGTCCTGGTGGGGGTCAATATAGTTATAAATTCATAATTAAACAGAGGATCTATATTGACAAATATGGCTGGGCAACATCTTGGTTTCGGTATAGTCACTCTCTTTATTTTGTGTCTTATTCATTGATGTATTGTATATTTTCTTGAGTATAGGATGACAGATATAACTCTGGTGACCTGGATGACAACCTATTCTCATGAGTGTAGAGTTGTCTATACATTTTCCATCCTAGGGAGACCGAGAACTTGCACAGCATAGGAAAATAGGTGTAACGACTGGCTTCTCACATCAGGGTGAATTATTGGCAGTACTGGGATTTGAACTCGGAGCCTAGGAGGCCCAACTGCCCAATGGATCCACATGATCACACCAGACTGTGAGCCACTAAGGAGCTTGGCTGTTCCCAGTAACTGAGATTGAGTCCCAGGGAGGCCAAAATAGTCCTCAATGCATCATTGAAACATGGGATATGTATCCACATACATGAGTGGACTGCATCATGCATCGAGTGTAGTTATTCTCTTTATTTTGTATGCTATTCATGGATGTATTGTGTATTTTTTGAGTATATGATAACAAGTATAACTGGGCTGACATAGATAACTTATTCCCATGGCCACAGTGTGGCCCACGCATTCTCAAATCATAGCTCAGACCCAGGACTTGCATGGGAAAGGAAAACAGGTGCAACAATTGGCTTCTGACATGAAGATGAATCTTTTGGCAGGGCTGGGATCTGAACTCGGGGCCTAGCAGGTCCAATTGGAAAATGGGTCCATATGAGCACACCAGCCTGTGAGCCAAAAGGAACTAGGCCATTTCCAGGACCTGAGGTTGAGCCTCCTCTGGGGGGAGATTGTGGAGAACAATAGTCATCCATTCATAAGCTGAAGGTAGTATGCAAAAAAGTACATATTTGTATAGAGTAGGAGAGATGGTGATCTATGATGGAATCCAATCTGTGTGACTACCGATTCTTGAACCTTTCCTGATGCCTCCATTTCATGACTGTGATGCTTGTTGTCATGCTTCATCAACTCTTCTTTACAAATAATCAACACCCCATGAGTCTTCCCTATCATTTCATACTCGTATCATGCACTAATTACTCATTCAAGGATGAGATCGATAGCATTCCATTACTCATTCTAGGTCCAGAAACCAGTAACTTAGAATCTTCCACCATTCCCACTTCATAGCGGGGGTTGAATCAAGCCTCAGGCCTGGAAAAGATACTCCTTATATACATTTGAAAGGTAGGATTTATACTTTCTGTACAGATGTTCAGTCCATATTGTGTTTGGTGTGTTTATTCATTTTATTTCTTGTTTTATTCATTTATTTACCATTTATTTTATTGACTCTGATGAAACCTACACTATTTATTACATTGTTTATATCCTACCATATAGCATCTAGATTTTAGATGTGTTCTCCATCATGTCTGACGATGCTAGGATCTGAACTCAGGGCCTAGCAGGCCCAATTCATGAATGGGTGAGTTTGAGAATGGCAGCCTCTTGCCAATGAAGCTTTGAGGGGGTTCCCACATGCTAAGCTTGACCCCCAGGTTTGGCCAAAACAGCAATACATGGATAGGCAGACGGTTGTATACAAATCAATATATATTGGTAAAGCATGCCAGAGCCGTCTATCTATGATTGAATGACATCTACTACGTTCCTACCAACTCTTAGGTATTTATTTTACTGCCATGGAAGGAATATTATTCTTTTCATGCTTAATAAACTATTAATTAAAATCAATCAGCATTCTAGGATTATTGCATCTAATTTTAGACTAGACCGATGCATGAACTACTCTTTCAATCAGTATTCCTATTTATAGGAATGAGTCTCTTGTGATCTCCTGCCACTAGTGTCAGGACTGGGATTTGAATCCAGGGCCTATGTTGTCAGGTTGGCCTTGGCCTACAACTTCACTGATACCCTACCAGCCATCAATAATGGCAGGTCAGGTCCACTTTGCAACAGTGTCATTCAGATCCAGGATGGTCACTGTGCAAAGAGAAAAATCCTAAAATCCCAGCCCTCTGTAGCTCGGCACTCTTTATGCTTTCCAGCTATTTTTTTTCTTCCTGAAAGCTCTCTGGGCCTAGGATCTCATGTTCGGCTATGGGTCCGGAGACTGCACCCCAGCCTAGGGAGATCCAAACTGAGGCAGAGTTTCCACGACCTGACGTAAAGCCCCATGGTTGGCCAAAAATAAATAATTAAATAAATAAATAAATATCCAAAAATAAAAATAAATAAATAAATCATATAACTAGATTTTAAAAATAAAGCTCCCTGCCTGGTTTGGAATTTCTGCCAGTTTTCTTTCCTAGCCTGGGATTTGAAATCAGGATCTTGGTAAATCTGTAGCAATGTGAGGGAAGAGTTGCCACTACTTGAGTTCAAACCCCGTGCCAACCAAATATGAAAAACTAAGTCACTGAACTCGGCAGAGGGAGGTAGTTGTGGAGATGGGAAGCAAGGGATGGTAGGGAAAAAACAAAGGAGGAATCAACAATGCTCATTAGTAAATGAACTCATTACCTTAGTCCTGTACCTGTAACCTTTCTATACAACATTTTAAAAATAAATAGTTACAAAAGAACAGGAACAATATAGTTCTCAGAGAAGCAATTTGGAGGTAAGGGAAGGATGTGTGAATAGCTGTACAAAATTCTACTCTGCCTTTTTTTAATGTTCAGTATGGAACTGTAAACATAACTGCTTCCATTAAAAAAGTAAGTTACTGTCTTGGAACTGGGGACAGTATTTCCATCATTGCTAGGATTTGAGCTCACCGTCTAGGTAACTCTTTTGCACCATGAGTGAAGGCAAAGCTCACTGTCCTTGAGGAAAAGAAGTTCAGGCTAGAGTTCTCAAGGCCTGAATGAAGGCCCTGCAATAGAAAAAGTATTTCATTATATGTGTAATATATTATATATCCTTACATATATTTGTTAATTTCATATTATGATTTTATTATTGATTTTGTATTTCATTTTTATTTGATTCATTCATTTATTGATTATTGTATTTATTATACACAATATAGGTTACATTTTGCACATCTATTATAAAATTATATACAATAATATAGGACATTGACTCATTTTTCATTAATATTTTGTTAAGTGTTGAAACATAATACATAATTAAATGGAAGCATTTGTCACAGTATTCAAATGTTTAGAGTCTCTCCCAAGTATGAGTTTGTCTTATCTTTGGACATCTTCCTATTGGGATTTCTTTAGATGATTTATAGTCAGATGCCTTTTCTTGAGGATATGAAAGTGAGGGATACAATTGTAAGTGTAGGGCCAGAAATGTGGCTTAGTGGTAAAGAGCTCGCTCAGCATGCATGAATACCAGGGTTTGAAACCTCAGTGCCACATACTTAGAAAAAGCCAGCAGCTGTGGTGTGGGTCAAGTGGATAGCCTTGAGGAAAAGAAGCTCAGAGACAGTACCAAGGCCCTAAGAACAAGCCCCAGGACTGTCAAAAACAATAGGCCACATGCCAGTGCTCATACCTGGAATGCTAGCTTCTCAGGAGGCTGAGAGCTGAAGACCACAGTTCAAAGACAGCCTAGGGAAGGAAAGCCTATTAGACTCATCTCCAGTGAACCACCAAAATACCCCATGTGGTGCTGTGGCTCAAGTGGTATAGTGTTAGCCTTGAGCTGATGGGTTCATGGACAGTGCCAGGCTTGAGTTCGAGACACACAATTGGAAAAAAGGGAGGGTTAATCAAAGTACTTTTCCTATTTGCTAATTATGAGAACATTCTTTGGAAAATGAACACTGATTGGCACCAGAATAGAAGTAAGAGCTCCAAGCTCAAGTGTAGCAGATCCATATGCCCAGCCTCTCAGACTCTAGCATTGTAACCTTGTGTCCTACCAGATTCTGAAAGGTCCAATGTTGAAAGGCTTAATATGTTCCCCAAACCCTTTGTGATAAGCAGTTGACTTGTATTGTCAATGTCATTGCAATTCTGAACCAAGCAGAGCACCAGTAGCTCAGGCCCGTCACCTTACCTCAGGAGACTGAGGTGTCAGGATCACAGGGTGAAGCCAGCCAGGGCAGAAAAGTCTATGATACTCAGACTTCCACTTATGAAAGGTCAGATGTTCAAGATCTTCCTATGTTTCCTTTGGTGATAAGTACTTGCACTCTAAATGTTCTTAGAGTTCGTGAGCTATAGAAGCAGGAAAGAAACATTATTGACCCATCCTGGGTTCAAATGAAGTTCTCAGCATCTAAACCCTAGCCATGTGAGCAGGAAGAACAACAGTGTAACACTGTAATTGAAGGCAGAAAACAGTTTCCAAAGCCAAGCTAGATGCAGAGACCAGGCCTACAGGATTAGGAGGCAGAATGTACACACTCACCAGGGAAGGGAGCTGCAAAATCACTTCATTCTTTCCAGGAACAGCCACCAATGGGGGGAAACCTGAAACAGTTGTTAGAGTTGAACTAGGGTAAGGCTTTTCTCAGCCTCTTAAAACAATGAGTAATTAACCTTCTTCCCTCAGGTGAAGGGAGCCTCAGGCTATCTTTAGGTAACCAATAGAGAACCAGTTTAGTGGGTGAGAGGGGAGGAACAGAGTATAAAAACACTGCTCTCTGGTCTTAGGGAGTGGGTTTTTCACTCTCCATCTGTCAGATTTGAAGGCCCTTCTTCTATCTCTGCCAGTCCTTTCTCCTTCCTTCATTCTCCATGTCATTAATGCAAATCCCCAGTTCAAGCCCCTGAGTTAGAACCTAGGTCTGCCCGTTTGATTCTGGGGCCCTTGGCTGCCTAAGAAGTGGAAAAGAGACAGTATTCCTGCCCTGTGGTTGTGTGAAGGCGATGCTGGTGGTCTAGCACACTGCAGAAGGCCTCATGACTGGGAATTGTTCCCTTCTTTCCTCCTGATATCCAAGACCAGATTCATCTATCATCTTTCTATCTATCTATTTAATCTATCTATGTATCTATGTATTTGTGTATGTATGTATGTATCTATGCATCTATCTATGTATCTATGTATCTATGTATGTATCTATCTATCTATCTATCAACCCACCTACCTAGGTATCTCTTTGCCAGTTCTTGGGTTGAACTAAAGGCTAGGACAATGTCTCTAGCACTCTACTACTTGAGCCACAGCACTGATTCTGGATTTTTCTGTGTATGTGCTCCCAAGGAATAGTACCCAAGGCTTCTTGCATGCTAGGAAAGCACTCTCTCAGCAATCCACATTCTCAGCGTCCTCATCTTTTCCTTAATGGTAGTTTTTACATAAGTGTGCTACCATTTTATGTCACCAAGTTTAATTTTCTGAATACTGGTTACTTCTATGAAACCTGATCTTCACTCCCCCTGCCTGATTTGTGACTATTCTTGCATTGGTCCCATAATAAAATGTAAATAAAAGCTGCTGAGAGCTTCAGTGTGCATAATATAAGGAGACAGGCCTGGAACCCTGGAAGAGAAAAACCATGGGCCTGAAATGCAGAATGATGCAGTGTGTGCAAGGAGCATATCTGAAAAATAAACCAGTAAATAAAAGGAGACGAATTGCATATGGTCTGTTTGCACTCAGGGAGGTAATATTCACACATAAGGGCATAAGGCACTGATACATAAACTTGGCCTTCTCTTTTTAAAAAATTTTTGTGGCCATCCCAGGGCTTGAACTCAGGGCCCGATGCATTCTTCGGCTGTTTTTCACAAGGCTGAGGCTTTACCACCACCACAGATCCACTTCCACCCATCTGGTCATTAATTGGACATAAGCGCCTCCCAGGTTTCCTGCCTGGTCTAGCCTCTGTCTCCTGCTCGGCTTTCTCTCTGAAAGCTGGAGCTCTACCCTCTGGGCCACTGCTCCACTTCTGGTTTTCTGGTGGTTTATTGGAGATAAGAATCTCATAGACTTCCTGCTCAGACTAACTTTGAACGGCGATCTCCCGAGAGGCTTCAAGGGGCTTTCCTTAGGGACTCACCGAGTAGCCCCTCCACACAAGCCCTTAATCTAAATTTTAAGAGGCACTAGAGAAAAAGAGATACATGAAGATGCTTCTATTGTGTTCTAGATACTTAAAGTTAGAGACACACAACACTCATAATTATTGGATCATTTTATAGGCAAAAGGAGCAATGCAGACAGTATGAGAATTGCTCCAGCTTTCGATCCTCTCATCCTGAGACAGTAAATTCACTGCAGCTTAATGTTAAGTGACAGAACTGGCATGTAATGTGGACATTAGCTGCCAAATCCTGTGATACTCACTTCTCACTTTTGGCTTCAAACCTATGACCAGAGGAGAATATGAGGAGAGAAAATCTTTTTCAGAGAAAGCAGCTGTAAAGAACATTGGGGTGGTTAACTTTTAAATTCAAGCCATTGGAATGACCCTGGTAAGAAGTCAGATTGTCCAGATTAAAAAATGAAGAAGGGAAGAAAGGCAGGTGCCCGTGGCTGCTGACTATTATCACAGCTCCTTAGGAGGCTGAGATGTAGAGAATCTTAGTTTGAATCCAGCCAGCATAGGAAAGTCCATGACACTGTTATTTCTAAGATATCACAGGAAAACCCAGATGTGGGGCTGTGATTCAAGGTTAATGCATTACTCTTGAGCAAAAGGAGCTCAGGGACAACACCTTGGCTCATAGTTCAACGCTGGATGTGCCACCTCAAAAAGAGCCTGTACTTCCATGTCTTTGGGTATGTATGGATGTATTCCTATAGGTGAAGTTCCAGAGTAGCTATGATGAACAGCACCAAGCAAGGAAATTTGTATTCAAGAAATTTATTTCATAACAGAGACTGCTTTCATGACAGTGCATGTTCCGGGGTTCCCTTCACTGTTCCCAGTGTAACCTGAGGGTTACTCTGCATCCCAGGCCTGCTGGAAGAAGTCACTCTTATTGTCTGGACAGGCAGACAAAAGACCTCACTCCTGTACAGCTGTGTAACAATCAACTCCATCCAGGTCAGATAGTGAGAATGATTTTGGGAGGGCTCTGAAGGTTAGGAGAAAAAGGTCTCTTTGTAGACCAAACTATCTCTATCCCCAGTGCTCTGGTTTGATAGGAAGCCTTCATTTGTGCCACTTTCAGTGGCAAGCCAAGTCCTGTGCACTTATCCTGCCTTTGTGAGACTATATTCCAGTATTCAGATACAGTGCTCAATATAATTCAGGATACCTTCTGGCAGAAAACCAGGGCACTGAACCTCATGAAATGTTTCATTGAGCGCGATGATGGGCCTATGATGCCTCTCCTAGGATTCCAGAAGCTTGGGAAATCCAAGCACATATCTGATATCACAAAACTTCCTATCATCTAGGGCTGGTGAATCTCATCAGATTTTGAAACCTTTGACCTCTCCTAGTTGGTCCTTGGGTGGCTAGGTTTGGGGGTTGAACACAGGGCTGGGGTGCTGACCATGAGCTCAGTGCAGAAACCCAGTGCTTTACCATTTTGTGTAACAGCATCACTTGTAGTCTATGTGTGTGTGTGTGTGTGTGTGTGTGTGTGTGTGTGTGTGTGTGTGTGTGTGTGTGTGCTTGCACATGTGCTCAGGCTCATACACCATTCCTGGAAGTTGAACTCAAGACCTGAGCTCTGTACCTGAGCACTGTAACTAGTTTCTCTTGTACAAGGATAGCCTTCTTCCACTTGAGCCAGAGCCACTTCAGGCTTTTTTTTAGTGATGTAGTCCTGAGAAATCAAACCCAGGGTTTCATATATGCAAAGAACTCTACTCCTAAGGCACATTCCCAGCCCTCTACTTCAGGTTTGTTAGTTTGTTTCTGTCTTTTTGTTGTTGTTATAGGAGTTGAAGTCTGGGCCTGGGTGCTGTCCCTGAGCTCATCAGCTCAAGTTTTGTGCTCTACCATTTGAGTCAAAGTACCATTTCAGTTTTTCTGGTGGTCCATCAGAGCTTAGTGTCTCAAGGACTTTCCTGCTCAGGCTAGTTTTGAACCATGATCCTCAGATCTCATCCTTCTGAGTAGCTAATATGACAGGCATGAGCGACAAGCACCCAGGTTCAACTTCAGGTTACTTAGTGGTGAATTGGAGATAATAGTCTCATGGGACTTTTTGTGTCTGGGATAATTTGGAACCCAGATCCTCAGATCTCAGCTTCCTGAGAAGGCAGGATGACAACCTCAGCTATAGCCCCCTAGTTGGCACTCTGCTGCAAGGGGGTCCTTGGCTCCATGTGGTAGAGTGCTAGCCCAAGAGGTAAGGGGCAGCAATCAGGCCCCTAGTTCAAGGTTCATGACTGAGAAAAACCAAAACAAAAAATAATTTTCTGCAGGAGACAACTCATTACTTTTCAGTAATACATAATTTTTTCTCTGCCATGGGGACATATCTGAGCCTCAATATTCTTGTCTGCATCATCATCTCAGTTGTGGAGTTCTTACAAGGACTTGATGAAAGAATGCTCCCTGTGAAAGACACAGCACATGGCACTCTTTCCATGACTCAGCACACAGCATCCTGTGAAAGACTCAGCACCCAGCACCCCATGCAGGACTCAGCACACTGCAATTTGTGAAGGACTCAGCACATAGCACCATGTGCAGGACTCAGCACAGAGCACCTCATGAAGGACTCAGCACGTAGCTCTATTCAACAAGCTGTCATTAGAATTAGGGTGCTCTCATTGGTATCACCATTCTTTGAGGAACATTTCACAAACCACACAAGTTCACATCTTATGGTTCAGTGGGGTGTTGTTTTTGTTGTTGTTGGGGTTAGCCATGGGGCTTGAACTCCAAGCATGGGGTCCTGTTCTAATACCATTTGCTCAAGGCTAGAACTCTACCACTTCAATCCATATTTCAAAGAGTCTAGCAGACTTCCTGCCAGCTTTTAAAGTCCCCGAGCAGCCAGGATGTTGGTGGTAAGCCAAGGTAAACCAGGATGACAGGGGTAACCCATTGAGCTGGGTTGCAGCAGTTTACATCTGGCCAAGTCAGGTTAGGTGGCAGCTGTCAGCACCAGACTACTAGCTTTCTCTGTGATGAGGTAGTGGAAGTCCTGTCCTTCTCTAGTTACATTTGAACATTCTACCTTTTTGTGGCTTTAGTCCAGGAGCTTGAGTAAGGGCTTTGACACTGTCCCTAAGCATTTGTGCTCCAGGCCAGCACTCAATTGATTGAAAGATAGCAGAACTTCCGGGTTTTCTGTTTATGTCACACTGAGGAATGGAACCCAGGGCTTTGTGCTTACTAGGCGAGCACTCAACCACCAGGCCCCAGGAGTGAATGAGGCATAGACAGAGATTACTGTTTATAAATATTATATAAACAAAAAGATTTCTGTATATTATTAATTTATAGATATTACTACCAATTATTAGGTATTACATTATGTCTCCATTTAATGATGTGTCACAGTAAACAATTAATAAAACATTAATTAAATATCCTATTAGTATTTATCACATATGTACATACACCCATATATATGATCACATATTTTATAGAATGAGACAGATGTCTATATATTATTAATATGCATCATCTCTTTTTACCAATTATTAGGTATTTGGGTTTCCATGCAATTTTTATTCTGTTAATGCTTAATAAAATATTAAACTTAATCTATGTCCTATAATTATTGTGTCTATTTTATCCTAGAATGATTCACTACTAATTCAATCTTTTTCATTTATTGTAGTGACAATTCTTCCACTTATGACATTTTTTACATTTATGACATCCTAGTACATAGCTTATAGATTTGCATCTGAATTATACATCCTACCTGTCACCGAGTACTTTCAAAGAAAAAGAAAACATGTGTCACGCTTGGCTTCTCACTCCACAATTACATTTTTGGCAGTACTGGGATCTAAACTCAGGGCCTAGAAGGTTCAATTCATGAATGAGTGACTGTTAGCACAGCAGCCTCTAGCCAATTCAGCTGCCAGGCTTTCCTAGGCCCTGAGATCGAGCCCCAGATGTTGACCCCATATCGAGCTTAATATAGCTATTCATTTTATTTTTGTTTTATTCATTTATTTACCGTTTATTTTATTAACTGTTATTAAACATGAAATTTTTATTACATTTATTACATAGGGTATAGATTTGCCTATATATGAAACTTCACACCTGACACCCAGGACTTTCACAGAAAAGGAAAAAGTGAGTCACCATGGACTTCTTAATCCACGATTCAATTTTTGTGAGTGCTGGCAACTGAATTCACGGCCTACAAGACCCAATTCATGAATAGGTGAGTGTCAACACACCAGCCTGGGGCATATGGAGCGGACAAGCATCTCCAGCACCTGAGATCTAACCCCAGGCATTGACAAAATATGAACAGATTGACATGAAGATTCAAATAAATACAGATATTTATAGAGTGCCAGAGATGTCTATATATTCTTCAGTTATATACACTACATTTCTACCAATTCTTGAGTATTTATTATGCCTCCATGTAATTAATATTATTGTTTTCATCCTTAATGAAATAATAATTAATTCAACCGCTGTTTGGAAACTATTGCGTCCATGTAATTAATAGTATTCTTTGAATGTGTCAAAAAATACTCATTAAAATACATTGTCCGCCTAAACTCACTCTGTCTAATTGTATAGTAGTATTCAGAAACAACCAATTCCACCTTGCCATTCATAATTTTCCTATGAATAGGAACGAGACTCTTAGGATTTCCCTCCATTTGTAGGGGCCAGGAAGGGGCTTCTAACACAGGACCTATGTTGACATGTTGGCCTATGGCTTTCCTGGTAGCCCGCCAGCCTTCAGCAATGCCAGATTATCAACCTTTTTCAGCCGTGTCATTCAGACACAGGATGGTCACCTTGCAAACCAAACAAATGTAAAACTGGCAGCTATCTGCAAGTTGCCAGGTTTTTTTTTTTTTTTTTTTTTTTTTTTTCTGTGTCGCATTAATTTTTTTTTTTCCCCTGTCAGCCTTTGGAGCCAAAGAACCCAGGTTCAGCTGTGGGTCCAGTGGCTGCACACCAGCCTAGAGTGATCAAAGCTGAGGCAGAATTTCCACGACCGGAGTTCAAGCCCTGTGCTTAACAAAATAAAAAGAAATAAATAAGTACATACATTGATACATTTAAAATATTTAAAATATTTAAAATATTATGAGGCTACTTGTCTTGGAATTCATGCCCTTTTATCTGCCAGACCTGGGATTTGAACTCAGGCTCTGGGTAAATATGCAGCCCTGTGGGGGATGGGGAAGTTCACCTTGCTGGAAGACAAAAGTCAGGCCTGTTCCTAGGGCCTGAATTCGAGTCCTAACACTCTAAAGAATAATATGCATATACATTTTAATACATGATTTATATTTACATACACATTTACTGCATATTGTGATTAGTGTACTTATTCATTTTATTTGTTTTTTATTTATTTCTTATGTATTTTAGTGAGTATGATTACACATATACCATTTTTTGGATCTTTTTACATAAGACATATATTTGCCTATGTATTCTACATCATTCCTGAGACCCAGGGCTTTCACCAAAAAGGAAAACAAGTGTGACAATTGGCTTTTCCACCAGTATTAAGTTTTTGGCAGTTCTGTGACTTGATCTCAGGGCCTAGCAGACCCACTTCAGGAATGGTTAAATGTTAGCATACCAGTCTGATGCAAGTGAAGTTGGTAGGCAAATTTGAGGACCTGAGATCAAGCCTTAGGAATGGCCAATATGTAAACAGATAGATGTTTAGATTGCAGTGTGTGTGTGTGTGTGTGTGTGTGTGTGTGTGTGCGCATGTGTGTGTATTTACATATGTATATACATCTATAAATATAAAAAGAGAGAGACAGATAGACTTTTACGTAGATTCTAGTGTGTAACCCTATATAAAGAGTTATGTCTATAGCTTATATTTATATATTCTATTTCTACCAATTATTTGGTCTAAAATTATGCCTCCATTAATTAATCACGGTAGAACACTTAATAAAGAATTAATCAATGACCTATATTTATTGCATACAATCTTATACTGGAATGACTATCTAATTAGTCATTCAGTTAGTATATTTCAAACATTCTGTTTGTGTTCCTATACATAGGAACAAGTTTCCTAGGATCTTCAGCCGTGTATAGGTGGCAGTGCTAGGATCGAACTCAGGGCTTAGGTGTCTGGGTTAGACTCAGGCTTCACTGACAGGCCCCAGCCTTCATCCATGCAAGCTCACGTAAATTTTCAAGCTGAGTCATTGAGACCCAGGAGGGTCACAGTACAAAGGAAACAAAGGTAAAATTATTGTGTAAAACTTCCTGTTTTTCTACTCCTCCATTTTTGTTGGTTGGATGTACTTTTGCCAGTGCTGAGAGTTGAACTCTGGTCCTAGGATCCCTAGATCATTTGTGGGTACAAAAGCTGCACCCCAGCGTATGGTAATCATGGTTTAAGACAAAATAAAATGGTTCGTTGAGCAAAAGGAGCTTAGGGAAAATGTCTAAGCTCACAGTTCAAGCCTCAGAACCTGCCACAAAAAAGAGCCATTAATTCCATGTGTCTGTGTATGTATGCATGTATTTGTATCAGTGAACATCAAGAGTTTTTATGAAGAAAGCTACCCAGCTAGGAAATTTGCTTTGATTAGAATGATTTCATAGCATAGAGAGTGCTTTCAAGACAGTGCATGTTCCGGGATTACCCTCACTGTTCCCAGGGTAGCATGAGGGGTTCTTCATACCTCAGGCTGCTGGAGGAAGTCTGCCTCATTTTTAGAACAGGCAGACAAAAAGCCTCACTCCTATAGAGCTGTGTAACAAGCAATTCATCTGGGCCATTTAGTGAGGATGAATGTGGGCATGCTCTGAAGATCAGGAGAAAAAGGCCTCTTTGTACCCCAAGCTGTCTCTCTCCCCAGTGCTCTCTTTTGACAGGAAGCCTTCATTTGTGCCACCTCCCGTGGCAGGCCAAGTTCCCTACACTCATCCTGTCTTTGTAAGACTATGTTTCTGTTTTGAAACAAACTACTACCATTAATTCAAGAGTCCTTCTGGAAGACAATTAGGGCGCTGAACCTAATGAAATAATTCATTATTGGCAACGGTGCCTGTGTGTGTGTGTGTGTGTGTCTGTGCTTGCACGTGCACGTGCACACTAATGCACGCGTGTATACACCAGTCCTGGTGCTTGAATTCAGGACCTTATCACTGTACCTCAGTTTCTCCTGTACAAGGACAGCACTCTACCACTTGAGCCGCAGTGCCACTTCAGGGATGTGGAACTTTTCTATGGATGTGGTACTGATGATTCAATCCCAGGGTTTCACACATGCAAAGCATTCTAACCCTAAGAAAAATTCCCTGCACTCCACTTCAGGTTTCTTTCTTTCTTTTCTTGTAAGTTGGAGGAGTTGAAGTCTGGGTCTGGGTGCTGTCTATGATCTTTTCAGCTCAAGTCTAGTGCTCTTCCACCTGAGCTACAGTGCCCCTTCAGGCTTTCTGGTGATTTATTGGAGATAACCATCTCAAGGAATTTCCTGCCCAAGCTGGCTTTGCACCATGATCTGAGATAGCTTTGAAACGAGACTTTCAACTTCCTGAGCAGGCAGGATGATAGACCTCAGCTAAAGACACCTAAGCCCTGACAATTTGCTTCAAGGGGGTTCTTGGCTCCGCATTATAGAATGTTAGCCATGAGCCCAAGAATAAATTCAGCACCTAGGCTCTGAGTTCAAATTTCATGATGGAGAAAACTAAACCAAAACAATTGCCTACAGGAGACAAGTCACTAGAGCTCAGTATATACATAAATTTGGCCCTGCCTTGGGGACATATGTGAGCCTCAACTTTCTCATCTGCACAATCATCTTACTTGTATAGCTCTTATAAGGACCAGATGAAAGTAAACAACTCATGAAGGACTCAGCACATAGCACCCTGTGAAAGACTCAGCACAAAGTACCCCATGAATGACCCAGCACCCCATGAAGGACTCAGCACCCAGCACCTCAGGAAGGACTCATCACCTAGCTGTATCCCATAAACTGTCATTAGATTTAGGGTGCTTTAATCAGTATTAACAGTCTTTCAGATACACGTCACAAACCACACAAGTTTACATCTAACGGTTTAGAGGGGTGTTTTTGTGGGGAGGGTCATCAGCCTCGGGGATTACACTCATAGGTTGGAGGTACTGTCCTAAGATATTTTCCTCAAGGCTAGAGCTCTACCACTTTGAGGCACAGCTCAGAGTCTCCCAGACTTCCTGCCAGGGCTGAGTTTTCAACCTACCAGTGTCTGATCTCATCCCCCGTGCAGCAAGGGGTGAGCAGCATCTGTTTCTATGGTTGACCTCTGGCTAAGTCAGGTTAGATGGCAGCCATCAGCTTCAGACCCCCAGCTTGCTCTGTGATGAGGTATTTGAAATCCTGACCTTCTATACTTGCAGTCAGAACATTCTAATTTGTTTTTGGTGCCAGTCCTGGGACTTGAGTAAGGGTCTAGACACAATCCTTAAGCTTTCATGCTCAAAGCCAGTGCACTAATGCTTGAGTGACAGCAGTACGTCCAGCATATTCTGTGCATGTGATAGTGTGGAATCGAACCCAGGGCTTCATACATACTAGGCGAGCACTCTACAACTGAACCCCAGGAATGACAAGTGTAGAAATAGATATGTAGATTGTTACACACACACACACACACACATATATATATACATATATATACACATATAGAAATATATATATATGTAAGTATGTATGTATAAAACGAGACAGAAATGTCTGTATATTAGTTAATTATATATACTATATTACTACCAATTATCGATAAATTATTCCTTCCTTTTTTTAAGTATTATGGTTGAATACATAACAAAGTATTAACTGGAAATTAGTCAATGTACTATAATTATTGTGTATAATTTTATAATATAATCATACACTAACTACTAATATAATTGTTACTTTGTAACATTCCATTCGTATGGATATATATGAGAATGCGTTTCTTAGACTCTACTGCCATTCATAGGTGGCAGTCCTGGGATTCGCACACGGGGCCTAGGTTGCTGATTTTGGCTATGCTTTCCCTGAGAGTCCACTAAACTTCAGCAGTGCAAGGTCATGTACACTTTCTGTGCCCTGTCATTTAGAGGATTGTTGCAATGCAAAGGAAAAACAATGTAAAACTGCCTTCTGGGACTTCCCAGTTTTATGCTTCTCCTTTATTTCCCTCTCTTTTTCTTTTTTTTTTTTTTCAGTTTTGGGGCCAGAACTATGGGTCTGGGTGCTGTCCCTCAACTCTTCAACTCAAGGCTATCGCTCTACCACTTGAGCCATAGCACTACTTCCATTTTTTCTGCTTATGTGGTGCTGAAGAATCAAACCCAGGGCCTTATGTATGCAAGGCAAGCCGTCTATTACTGAGCCACCTTCCCAGCACTTCTCCTTTTTTTTTTTTTTTTTTTTGCCAGTCCCAAGGTTTGAACTTGGGTCCTAGGATCTCAGGATGGGCTGTGGGTCCTGAGGCTTCACACCAGCCTAGGATGATCGAAGCTGAGACAGAGTTGCCATGAGCTGAGTTCAAACCCCAGGCACGGCCAAAATAAAATTAAGGCCCTGGGTTGGAATTTTCACCACTTTTCTGGCAGGCCTGGGATTTGAACTCAGGGTTTGGGTAACTCTGTGGCACTGTGGGGGAGAGGAAGTTCACAATCGTTGAAGACAAGATTTTCAGCCTAGTTCCTAGGGCCCAAATACAAGCCCCAGCACTGAAAAAAATAATATCCATATATGAGATCTATTTACATACATGGGTTTAATCCTTATGACATTTATTACCCTTATTTTTTTATTTTATTTAGTATTAGTATATATATAGCATCTATTTCATTTATTACATCTTGTCACATGGATCTATTTGCATATGGATTATACATCTTACTGAGAGCAGGACTTTCACAGAAAAGGAAAAACATGTCTCAAAATTGGCTTCTAACTCCACATATAAAATTTTCGCCATGCTGGGATTTGAATTTACAGCCCACAATGCCCAATTCATGAAAGGGTCAGTTGTAGAAAAAAAGGCTTTGGCAAACTGAGGTGCCAGTCAGTTCTGAGGACCTGGGAACAAGCCATAGTAGTGATTGATAGATATAGATAGATATAAATATAGATATAGATAGATGTATAGTTTGCAATATATATGAGAGAGAGAATGTGAAGATATTAAATTATATATATATTATGAATTATTAATAAATTATGCCTCCATTTAATGAAGTATTATGGTTGAATACTTATTAAAGTATTAATGTAAAAGTAGTCAGTATTCTTTAATTGGGAGAATCATAACACATGGTGCTAGAATGGAAGACATAATCCACTACTTTTTGTGTGGCATTCTATAAGAAAATCATGAACCAGCTGCAAATTTAATTGTTACTTTTATAACATTCCTTTAAGCATTCACATGAATAGGAAAGATTTTCTCCAGATCTCCTTCCATTTGTAGGTGGCAGTCCTGGCAGTCAACTCTAGGCCTGGGTAGTTTACTTCTAAATGCAAACCATTAGAATGACACTGTGAAGATTTCAGTTCATCACAATGAAAAAAAAAGAACAAGAAGAAAAGAAAGGCAGGTGTCAGAGGCTCCTGCCTGTAATCCTCGCTCTTCAGGAGTCTGAGAGGTAGAGAATGCCTGTTTGAATTCAGCTTGGAAAGGAAAGTCCACAGCATTCTTATTTCTGAGGGATCACAGGAATAAAAAATTGCCATGAATGGGGCTGTGGCTCAAAGAAAGAGTGCTACCCTTGAGCAAAAGAAGCTCAGGGACAGTGCCTGGGCTCATGATACAGCCCCCAGACATGCCAAACAAACAAACAAACAAAAAACAAGTAACTCCATGTCTCCCCAGGTATGTATCATGCATTTTTATCGGTGAAGGTCCAGAGTCCCTATAATGAAAGGCACCCAACTAGGAAATTTGCTTTGAATAGAATGATTTCATAGCACAGACAGTCTTTTCAAGACAGTGCATGTTCCGGGGCTTCCCTCACTGTTCCCAGGGTAGCCTGAGGTTTTCTCCTCACCCCAGGCTGCTGGAGAAACTCTGTCTCATTGTTGGAACAGGCAGAAAAAAAGCTTGACTCCTGTACAGCTGTGTAACAAACAATTCATCTGGGGCAATTAGTGAGGATGAGTGTGGGCAGGCTTTGAAGGCCAAGAGAAAAAGACCTCTTTGTACCCCAATCTATCTCTCTCCCCAGTGCTCTGTTTTGACAGGAAGCCTTCATTTGTGCCACCTTCTGTGGAAGGCCAAGTTCTCTGCACTCATCCTGTCTTTTTTAGACTATGTTTCAGTTTTGAAATAAACTGCTACAAATAATTCAATGGTCCTTCTGTCAGACAACAAGGGATCTGAACCTAATAAAATGATTCATTATCGGCAATGGTGCCTTACTAGGTTTCTGGAAGTTGCAAAATCTAAGCACATGGGTAATAGAACAATGCTTCCTGTCATTTAGGGCTGGTGAAGCTCATCAGGTTTTGAAACCTTTGATCTCTCCTAGTTGGGTCCCGGGTGGCTAGGTTTGGGGTTGAACAAAGGGCCTGGGTGCTGACCATGAGATGAGAACAGAAGCTCAGTGCTTTACCATTTGCTGTCACAGCTTCATTTCTGGTATCTGTGGTGTGTGTGTGTGTGTGTGTGTGTGTGTGTGTGTGTGTGTGTGTGTGTGTGTGTGTTCATGTATGTGTGTGCATACACTTGTCCTGGAGCTTGAACTCAGGACCTGAGCACTGTATCTGAGTTTCTCCTGTACAAAGATAGCACTCTATCACTTGAGCCACAGAGCTACTTCAGGCTTTTTTTCTAGTGATGTGGTACTAAGGAATCCAACCCAGGGATTCATACATGCAAAGCACTCTACTCCTCAGACACATTCCCAGCAGTCCACTTCAGGTTTTTTTCTTTCTTTTCTTGGAAATTGGAGGAGTTGAAATCTAGTCCTGGGTGCT
Source organism: Dipodomys spectabilis (assembly GCF_019054845.1). NCBI lineage: Eukaryota > Metazoa > Chordata > Mammalia > Rodentia > Heteromyidae > Dipodomys > Dipodomys spectabilis. The sequence continues at coordinate 322,736 of NW_024870687.1, forward strand.
GTCCTTGAACTCTTCAGCTAAAGCCAAGCACTCTACCACTTGAGCTACAGCACACCTGCAGATTTTTGGTAGGTCACTGGAGAGAAGCCTCTCAAGGATTTTGCTGCCCACCCTGGCTTCAGGCTGTGATCCTCAGCTCTTAGGCTCTTGAGTAGCCAGGATGACAGGCATGAGTCGCCGGAACCCAGTTTCCACTTCAAGTTTCTAAGTAGTGAATAGGAGATAATAGTCTCATGGGAACCTTTGTGTCTGGGATAATTTGGAACTGAGATTATTACATCTCAGCTGCTGAGTAGACAGGATGACACACCTCAGCTACAGACACCTAGACTGTAACATTCCATTGCAAGGGGTCCTTGGTTCCACATGGTAAGATGCTAGCCATGAGCCCAACAGGGAAGGGTCAGTGGCTAGGCCCTGAGTTCAAGGTCCACGACTGAGAAAAATAAACCAAAACAATTGTCTGCAGGAGACAACTCAATAGAGTTAGGTACATACATCCTTTTGGCCCTGACATGGGGATATCTGAGCCCCAAGTTTCTCATCTGCACAATCATCTGACTTGTGGAGCTCTTACAAGGACCAGATGAAAGAATGTACCCCGTGAAGGACTTAGCACACAACACCTCATGAAGGACTCATCACATAGCTGTATCTCACACGCTGTCATTAGAATTAGGGTGCTTCCATTAGTATCACCATTCTTTCATAAACACATCACAAACTACACAAAGTTCACATCTAATGATTTAGAGGGGTGGGATTTATTGGGTAGGTAGAGTCAGCCACGGGGATTGCACTGAAAGGTTGGGGATACTGTCCTAAGATTTTTTGATCAAAGCTAGAACTCTAACACTTTGAGCCACAGCTCAGAGTTTCACAGATTTCTTGCCAGCGCTGGGTTTTAAACCCACCAGTGTCAGATCTCAGTCCCCCAGGATCTTGGATGATGGGGTGAGTGAGCCAGCAGCATCTGGTTCTGTGGATCTGAGTTGCAGCAGTTTACCTCTGGCTAAGTCAGGTTAGATGGCAGCTGTCAGCACCAGATTCCCGGCTTGCTCTGTGATGAAGTATTTGCAGTCTTATCCTTATATAGTTGCAGTCAGAACATTCTATCTTTTTTGGTGCCATTCCTGGATCTTGAGTAAGAGTCTAGACACAGTCCCAAAGCTTTTATGCTCAAAGCTAGTGCTCAGCTGGTTGAGCAACAGCATGACTTCTGGATTTTTCTGTGCATGTGGCAATGAGGAATCAAACCCAGGGCTTTATACGTATTAGGCGAGCACTCTAATACTGAGTCCCAGTAGTAACAAGTGTATAAACAGATAAATGTGTAGATTGGTAGATAAATAGATAGATAGATAGATAGATAGATAGATAGATAGATAGATAGATAGATAGATAGATAGATAGATAGATAGATAGATAGATAGATAGACAGACAGACAGACAGATAGATGCATGAAACAAGAGAGAGATGTCTGTATACTATGAAAATTCATACATGATATTGCTACCGATTATTGGAATGAAATTATGCCTTCCCTTTTTAAGTATCATGATTGCATACATAATAAAGTATTAATTGAAAATTAGTCATGGTAGTATAAATGTTGTGTATAATTTTATAATATAATCAAACACTAACTACTTATTTAGTTGTTACTTTTATAACATTCTATTTGTATGGATGTACTTGAGAATTTGGTTTCTTAGAATCTCTGCCATTCATTAGTGGCAATCCCAGGATTCGTCTTCCACACCTAAGTTGCCAGTTTCGGCTATGGCTTCCTTAATAGTCCACCAAACATCAGCAATACAAGGTCATGTACTCTTTCTTTGCATTGTCATTTACATCCAGGATGGTCACAATACAAAGGAAACTAAAGTAAAACCATCTTCTTGAACTTGTCAGTTTTATGCTTCTTTTTTTTTTTTGCCAGCCCCAAAATTTGAACTTAGGTCCTAGGATCCAAGAGTTGGCTGTGGCAGAGGTATCAAGACCTGAGAGCAAGCCCTTTGCTCGGCTAATAATAATAATAATAGTAATTCCATGGTTTGGAATTTGCACTATTTTTCTGGCAGGCCTTGTATTTGAACTCAGGGTCTGGATAACTTTGTGGCACTGTGGATGAAGGGGAAAGACCCACCATCCTTGAAGACAAGAAATTCAGACCAGTTCCCAGGGCCTGAAATGAAGCACCAGCACTGGAAAAAGTAATATTAATATATGAGATCTATTTACATACATGGGTTTATTGCATATTATGTTTATTACCCTTATTTATTTAGTATTATTACACATATAACAGTTCTTTTATTACATCATATCACATAGGATATATTTGCATATGGATTATACATCATACTGAGACCCAGGACTTTCACAGAAAAGGAAAAAAAAGTGTCAAAATTGGCTTCTTACTACACGAATAAATTTTTGGACATGCTGGGATTTCAACTTATGTCCTACAATGGCCATAAATGGGGTCACAGTCTTAGCACACCAGCCTCTAGCAAACTGAGCTGCCAGAGAGTTCTGAGGACCTGTGATCAAGCCACAGGAGTACCCAATATAGATAGATAGATAAATTGGTGTGTAGATATATACATACATACATATATATATATATGAAGAGAGAGAGGGAATTTGAGGATATTAGATAATATATATAAAACCAATTATTAGTTAGCAAATTATGCTTCCATTTAATGAAGTATCACGTTTGAATACTTATAAAAGCCTTGATTAAAAATTAGTCAATATCCTTCCATTAGGGGAATCATACCATGGTGCTAAAATGGAAGATATAAATCCAATAATTTTTATGTGGCATTCTAAAATAGAATCATGAATTAATTGCAAATTTAGTTATTACTTTTATAACATTCCATTAGCATTCACATTAATAGGAATGAGTTTGTCAGGATCACCTTCAATTTGTGGGTGGCAGTCTTGGCATTCGAACTCTAGGCTTGGGTAGTTTACTTATAACGCAAACCATTGGAATGACAGTGTGAAGATTTCAGATTGTTATGATTACAAAAAAGAACAAGAAGAAAAGAAACCCAGGATCCAGGGGCTCCTGCCTGTAATCCTAACTCATCAGGAGGCTGAGATATAGAGAATGCCAATTTGAATTCAACTGGGACAGGAAAGTCCAAGACATTCTTATTTCTAAGAGATCACAGGAAAAAAACAAACAAACATGAATTGGGCTGTGGCTCAAGGGCCGAGCACTACCTTTGAGCAAAGGAGCTCACGGACAGGGTCTAGTCTCATAGTACAAACCCGGAACTGTCCACCCCCCCCCAAAAAAAAGAGGCAATAACTCCATGTCTCTGTGTATGGATGGATGATGGGCATTCAGCAGGTTGCCCATGCCCAGCCGTCCAACCTGGGGAAGCTGGGACAAGACTTGAATTGTACTAAGTCTGAGCTGGCAGCTTGAACATAGTATCCTTTTCTACCATTTAATAACTGAAGCCTGATGGGACACCTAGCAGCAAGTCACTTCCTCCAGGGAGACCACAGTACCTATACTGTAGGAGTTGACAAAGTTTCTGGCTCCATATTCTCTATCTCTCTGTAGAATGTGAGACTAGACCTCTGGGGCATGGTGGATATCATTCATTTATCATTCCTCATTGCTGAGTCACAGGCTGGTCCCAAATCATGGCAAAGACATGAAATAGTCAGCAATATCTATGCCGAAAGGGGTATGCCAATCAATCTCACCCTCATAATTCCTGTTAGAAGTGAGCCTTGATCTGTGATTGTGGCTTAGTGGTAGAGTGCTTACCTAGCGTGCACTAAGCCCTGGGTTTGATTGCTCAGTAGCACACAAACAGAAAAAGCCAAAAGTGGGACTGTTGCTTAAGTGATAGAGTGCTAGCCTTAAGCAACAGAAGCTCAGAAACATGTCCAGAACCTGAGTTCAAGCCCAAAGACTGGCAAAAAAAGTGAGCCTGGTGAGACATATTCTTCTAGGACTCAGAGGAAGACCGAGGTTATAGGTAAGAGGTAGGGTAGATGGCAGGTGCTGATGGCTCACCCTTGTAAGCTACTCAGGAGGCTGAGATATGAGGATCCCAATTGCAAGCAGGAAAGCCTATATGAGACACTTTTCTCCAATTAAACATCCAAAAAGACAGAAGTAGAGCTGTGGCCCAAGTAGTAGAGTGCTAGCATTGAGCAAGAAAGCTCAGGGATAGGATGGCATCCAGGCCATGAATTCAAACCCCAGGACTGGTACACCCATGCAGACACACACACACACACACACACCAAGATAGAACATTTGCCAGTCAGCCTGCAAAAGTGTCATCTCTAGCAACTCAATATTAAAAAAGAAAAAAAAAGAGGGAGAAGGGAAGAAAGACTTGCTCCACGAGGTGATATAACCAGTGCAAAATTCCACAGGAGTTCTAAGATTTGGATTCAGGACAGAGGGTCATCAGGCAGAGGTCCAACATGGGCAAAGGTCCTGAGGTGTGTGTAGAGCAGATGGTGTGGGTGGGATAAAGGTTCTGTGGCTTCAGACAAGTCTGGGAGGACATTCAAGGTTGGGTGAAGGTTTGTACTTGAATCACAGGTAGTGTACATGGTCGGGTCCCAGAATAGGGCCCAGGGGGAAGATTAGCTTGCTTTTTACCAGGTACCCCAGCCATTTCCTGTGGCTGGAAGCTTATTTTTCACAACTCTTGACCCTCAGACCTCCTTTGCATGGAGGAGTCAAGGCAAACACAGGGAATAAAGCTTGCTTAAGAAAAGCTTCTCGTCCAAAGCCACCAGTGGCTCAACCCCTGTAAATCCTAGCTACTCAGGAGACTGAGATAGAGATCGTGGGTCAAGCCAGCTCAGGGGAGGAAAGTTAGTGAGAGTCTTCTTGGTAATTAACTACCAAAAGCCAGAAATGGAGCTGTGGCTCAAGTGGTAGAGTGCTAACCGTGAGGGAAAATGTTAAGTGACCAGAGCCCAAGCCCTGAGTTCAAGCCCGTGTACTGGCACAGATATAATACAGAAAAGCTTTCAGGAGCTCCTAGTCTATTGGGGTTGAAAGGCTAGATCAGCTGGGCACCGGTGGCTCACACCTGTCCTCCTAGCTCCTCAGGAGGCTGAGATATAAGGACCACGGTTCAAAGCCAGCCCAAGCAGGAATCCGGGAGACTCTAATCTCCAAGGAACCTCAAGAAAACTGGAAGTGGCTCTGTAGCTCAAGTGGTAAGCTAAAGAGCTTGGGGACAGAGCCCAGGCCCAGAGTTCAAGCCCCATGGCCAACACCTGGCCTGTTTGACCGCCCTCTGTTGCTCTAGGCAGAGTACTTTCCAGCTATTGAGGGTCTCCCAATGTCTAGGTGTCCTACAAGTCTTGAGAGAAGCCTGTTTGGAGGCCATTACCTATAGAGCAAGCCACAGTACCCGAGAAGGGATGAGCCTTGGGGCATGGAGATAATCAGAATGGCATCTGTCATGGGTGTAATATGGATCTGAGCAGTAAATTGACATCTCAGACCACGGTTCTGGGCTAGCAGGGCAGAAGCTGCAAGATATCACACCAGGTAATGCCCACTCATGCAGGTATCACAAGAGTGTGAATTTGTCAGGCACACCTTGGGCAGGTGTTGAGTTTTGGCTTATGAAAGAATTTTAGGCTCAGGAATTCACAGCTGTCTGGTTGCTGCTTGTAGCAGTCGCTGGCCCTGGAGTCCCAGGGCTCAGAGGCCTGCTTTCCTCACCAGTGTTAGGGGGCAGATGAAGGTCTGCAATTGTGGGCCGACTACAAATAAGCATCAGTAGTGTCCTTCCCATGATCCTGTGGGCCTGTACATGGATGTATCTCTTGAGAGTTTACTGTGACTATGCCTCATGACTGCCTCCAGTTCTAGTTCAGCTCATCATAACCAACTTCCTGTGTGTGTTTTTTGTGAGTGTGTGCATAAGCATCTTGGGACTAGGGCTTGATTTCAGGGCCTGGGCTCTGTCCCTCACTTTTTTCATTCAGGGCTAGCACTCTTCCAGTTAAGCCACAGTTTTTCTTCCAGCTTTTGCGTGGTTATTTGCAGAAGAGATTCTCATAGACTTTTCTAGCTGGGCTGCCTCTGAATGGCAATCCTCATATCTCAGACTCCTGAGGAGCTAGGAATATCAGAGCATGAGCTATTACCAACTGGCCAGTTTCTTTCTTGGCTAAAACAGACTACCTCTCTTCAGCTGAGCACCCATCTACAGCTACCCCTCCTAACCCATACTTCAGATGAAATATAACCTTCTCCCCTGAGAAAAAAGAAATGGGATTAGGTTTGAGCTTTATGTTCTTCACACAGTCAGGGGCTGCTGGGAGCTGATGTGGAGGTCAGAGATCTAGGCCAGGGCAAGACAGCTGTTAGAACAGAAGAGATTATGAAAACACAGCCTTGCAGCTGGGTGCCAGTGGCTCATGCCTATAATCCTGACTACTCAAGGCTGAGACCTAAGGATCAATCAAGATTCAAAGCTAGCCTGGGCAGACTCTTATCTCCAATGAATCGCCAAAATGATGGGTAGCAGAGCTACTGTAGTTCAAGTAGTACAGCACCAACCTTGTGCAAACAAGCTAAAGCATACCACTGAGGCTCTGAGTTCAAGCCCTGGTAAACACACACACACACACACACACACACACACACACACACAAACACAAACACACACACACACATCCTTAGCAGGTACCAGTGGCTCATACCAGCGATCCTAGATACTTAAGTGGCTGAGCTCTTAGGCCGGCAACTTGAAGCCAACCCAAGCAGGAAAATATGTGAGACACTTCTGTCTACTAAACTACTAAAATAGATGAAAGGTGAGCTGTGGTTCAAGTGTTAGAGTGTTAGCCTTGAATCAAGGAAGCTCAGGGACAGTGCCAAAGTCTGAGTTTCAGCTCTAATATTTTTTTAAAGACACCCCAATCAGACCATAAATCCAGATTTTGGTCATTCTGGATCTTACTTCTACTCCTGCCACTTCCACAGCACAAGTGGCCGGTGTGTGGCCAGAACTGGGTTAAGAAGTGAACTTACACAAAGGGGACATAGCCAGGTCAAGGATAATGCCACAGAACATTGAGGTACTAGCAAAACCAGTTTCTCATCCCCCAGTTCCTTGGCCCTAGAGGAGTCATACCCTCCTGTATTGTGTGGTGTGAATTTTACTACAATTCTGAACCCTTCCACCTAATACCAAGAGTCATGAGCAATAATTTATTTTTTCATATTAAGATGAGTGCTAAGTGTAGGATACACTTTGAATTATTACATTAATTTATTAAAAATTAGTTTCATTTTTTCCTTTCTACATCTGCAGAAAGTAAAATTATATATTAAACATTCAATATGAAGTAATCAATTATAAGTAAACTATTTTTCAAATGATATACTATCAAACTGTGATTTGAGTTATAGTTCTAACAAATTGTGATGTAAACAACATTTAATAGAATTACGGTAATGTTTTTTAAACTTACCATCTTGTTATTGTTTTCTAATTCTGTCATTTTTTATTCTTGATCCAATTCATCTCTTCACCTCAATTGTTTAGTTTTCTATTTTATCTCTATTGGTTTGCTGATTATGCATCTTGTTTTCCCTTTTTAATGACTGACATGATCTGAAAATCTGTATGCTAGTTTATTACTTCCTACATTGAAGTCAAATTGCTGCTCTCCACAGCTGTTCTACTTTGCTTTGTATAGTACAGAATTTCCCCTAGTCCCACCGACTGTATTGCTGCTCTCATATATTTTATTTTATTTTTTATTTAAATTTTGTTGTCAAGGTAATGTACAGAGTGGTTATAGTTACATAATTAAGGTAATGAATTAATTTCTTTTCTAACTTTTTACCCCTTCACCCATTTTTCTCCCTCTTCCCTCCCAGCGCACCTCTCAAGATCGTTTCCAACCTATTGTTTTGTGAGTATCACTGTTGCATAGGTTCCCCCTTTGTCCTCTGTCTCACTATTTTGTTTTTTTTTTCCTTCCCCTTCCCCAGTTCAGATCAACATATTTACAATACACAGGGTATCAAAATCAAATACAGTGACTACAGGGGATAAACCATAGGTGGAGAAAACACAAAAGGATATAAAGAAATCATGGAGTACATTAAGAACAACAACAACAAAGAACATGTCTTGGAGTTCATTTCACTTAGAATCACCTTATAGGGTCATATGTACATATCTGTTGAGCTATTCTACTCATCTACTAAGATTATCCTTGATGTACACAATAATGCTCCCTATTACCCAGTAATCCCACTTCTGGGCATTTAACCTGATGACCACAAACAAGGCCACACTAAAGCTATCAGCACAATTATGGTTATCGCAGTAATATTTAACATAGCTAAGATATGGAATCAACTCTGATGCCCCTCAGTAGATGAATGTATCAAGAAAATGAGACACACACACACACACACACACACACACACATACACACACATACTATGCTTCCATCAGAAAGAAAGATACCACCTCATTTGTAAGGAAATGGAAGGTCTTGGAAAAAATCATATTAAGTGAAATAAGCCAGACTTAAAGAAACATAGTTCCCATGGATTCCCTTATTTGTAATAATTAGTTACATCAAGGATAATCTCATGTATTTTAATTTGACTGTTTGTTCTATGTTGAGCATGCAACATTATTGCTATACTGTTTGTTATCATTTCTGCAAACAAGGAGGTATATTGAAAGTATTACATTCATCTTATCCATTACTGAAAGAAGAACAACTAAAAGAGCAACCCCTACTAGGAAGAACAACTCCCACTTACTTAGCTTCATTCCTATGTAAGGCCAGTGTTGTCCCCTGTATCCTCATATTGTACATTTCAACTCTATACCTCATATTGTATTTCTAGTATGTTCTACATTGTCAAATAAATGCCCCAGAAGTTCCACTTTGCTTTACTTTGTTTTAAAAAATTCTGTCTTAATATTTGATGTTGATGAGTGTGTGTGTGTGTGTGTGTGTGTGTGTGTGTGTGTGTGTGTGTGTGTGTGTGTTTACAAAGATCAGAACACAACATTTTTCTTCATTTTGAATACGTCTTTCAGGTCATTGTAAGTTGTGGCTAATGGGAGCAATCTCTTGTTATTTTAAGAATGAAACAGAAAAAGATATTTGTGCATGTATCATAGTTGCTTTATTAGTCTGTAGTTGAACACTGAACATTAATTTATATCTTGGCTGCTCTTGTGAATAATGTGAATAAAAATGAACTACAGATATATTTAAAAGTTACCCAGAGAGAAATAATCACATGATTGATGGTTCAACTTAACTTTGGATTTCTATAGAAACTTGCATACTACTTTCTACAACGAGGATACTAACCTGTTTTTTGACCAATAGTGTAGAAAATTTCCTTTTTTCCACACTCTCACCAAAATTATTACCTTTTATTCAAAGATAATAAAGGGCAGTTTTTTACTATCTGCAGTACCCTATACTGGCATTAGACTTAAATCCAACCTCCTAAATGCTTGGAATTACAAGACTTTACCACCATAACTGGTTCCATTAATTTTTTTGATGCGTTATAATATTTATGAAGTTGTATCATAGTAATTTTGAATTACATTTCTCTAATGACTTCTGCTCAAAAAGTATTAAGGCAGCTTAGAAGTTGTATTAAACACAACTTTGTAAACCCACAGGAAATTTTCAGGGCTTTTTGGAGAACATGTCTATTCAGACTTTTGTCCATTTTTAATCTGGTTTCTGGTTAATCTCATCTTTAATCTCGCTAAACCAGATCAATAATTAATTCAAGGTAGTAAAAAAGAAAAAAAATGTAGCAACTCCCAACATTTTTCAGTTTTCAAAAACATGGTATTGCTTAAATCATTTTCTGTTAACAATTGACTCTATATAACTCAATTTAGTTAGACCTGTTACAAGGCTGTAGTTTATTTATTTTACATTGATTGCTCTTTCCAAAGCCTGTTTTTCTAATTTCCCTTGGTTTCTTTCAGTCTCAAGTAGCTCAGATTTCAAACTGAAGAATAAATGGAAGGAAGCAAACAAAAAAAATACAGTTCCTCTCATCCGATGATGCCTGTATAAGAATGAGGAAAGAGTTCATCATTCTAAGGACCTATGATAGGACAACAAAAAAAGAATTTATTCTTCTATGTCTTCTTTATCTTTGCGATGTAACTAAAATGTTGTAAAACACAATATACTGCTCAGATATTTTTATGTTTTATCAGTTTTGCACATTTTCATATGGATTTCACCTCAGTCTACAACATTCCTTCATCATCCTGTCCCTGATATTTTTACACTATCAAGACATAAGACAACCAATTTGATTTACAGCATGAGAAGTTATCCACCTGGCCTCCTTGGAAGCAGAGCATGATCAATAGATATTACTTCTGGTTGCTCACTACATGTAATGGTTTCTGTACTACTTATCACATTCTATTTAGTATTTTAAAAAGACTGCTGGCTAAACTCAAAGTTCATTCCTAGAAGTTTATGTTAAGTATTTCCCACTTTTGTTCCCTTAATTGTTAAGATAACATATGCTATCATGCTAATGTTATTACCATTTTAGTGTTGGGAAAAATTGTAATTAAAAGCAGTAAGTGCATGGCCTAAAGACACATACAGTGAGGAATGAAATGAGTCAAAGTTTCTGGAAGTCTTTCAGCAATACACAAAAGGTAGATAAAAATCTCTCCATTCTATGACACTCTCAATTCAATATTCATATTGTACAAGAAATAATAGCATACTAAATATTGCCCATGGTGATTGTTTTCTGTCACATTTGTTTTCAACACAGATTGTGTTGGAGACATTGTTTTATCATGCACAGAGCCGAGCTTATACATTGAGGTCCAAAGAGAAGCAAATTTCTTCTGTCCCACAATTCCAGTACCCTTTTAAAAAAGTACTAAAAATTTAAATATCATCACCTACCGTCTTATAAGTATCCAAAAATAAAAAAATATCATAAATAACCACTCCAAAATGTTTTAAAATTGGAGATGCTAATACGTGCCCCTCTGAAGTAAATTTTCTTCTACTTTTAACGTTATTCTGAAAGCCTTTGCTTGTTTGTCACACCTGTAATCCTAACTACTCGGGATATCTTCTCAGGAGCCTGAGATCTGTGGCTAACAGTTGGAAGCCAATCAGGGCAAAAGAAATTCATGAAATTATTTTTCAAAAATTTTAATGAACTAGCAAAGGGCCAAGAATGGAGATGTAGCTCATTTAGTAGCTCACCAATCTATAGAGAAAAGGCCTAGCAAGTTGGTGCAGTGTTCATTATGACAGGTCCCTTGTATAGAATAATTGAATGCCTCATCCTACACATCTCTTGAACAACAAATATCTGGAATTATTTTGTTTTTGACATGTCAATCTTGACTTTATTCTTAAATGTGTATTTATGTAAGAAGTACATGGTTCTAAAATTCTTTTAAACTTAGTTTTTGATGAATTGTCTAGTTTAAGAAAATCAATTACAATTTATATATATATATATAAAGTTCTGTGCTCAATTCAGCATCACTGATTTCAAACTCTGAGCATGCCAACACACATGCAAGTGTTTGAGCACATGCGTGTGTTAACACACATATTTATTCAAAATACCTTCATATCGGAGTTTTTCATGAATTTCTTTGCTAACGATATTATATGAGTAAAATAAAGGAAATAAACTCTTCCATCTCAGAACAGTTTTATACGTTCTTATTGTAAATACTGCACAGATGGGTAACACTTACATGAGCAAGGTAATGAGTACATTTCCTAACAAGTATTGTTACCTCCTCCTTTATTGTTCCCCTACCATCCCTTCCCTCTCACTTCTACAAGTCCATTAACCTCCTCCCTTTCCCCGCCTCAATTGTAAAGTTCACTTTACAACATAGTTTCTTGTGAATCTCATTGTTGCAATGGGTCAACCTGTATCCCTATTTAAGCATTTTGTTTTTTTTTCCTTCCCCTCAGCAAATTAGAGGAGAATATATACAAGATGTAGGCGCACCAACTTCAAATACAGTGAAAATAGGTGTTATAGCATGGGGGAGGAACATATAAAGAAACAAAAAAAAATCCACACTGTAGGTTATAAGTATGTGAGAAAAAATAGCAAGAAAAAACCACTTGTGTCCCTAACTTGGGGTTCATTTCCATTAACATAACCTTATCTGGTCATATACACATAACTTTTGACATTTTCTGCTTATCCCAGACATATAGTAGTTATTGAAAATTAGAGAAACCATGGGACCTATGTTTCTTTGGACTTGGCTTACTCTACTTAATTTTTTTTTCCAAGTCTTTCCATTTCTTAACAAATTGGGGGATGGAATGCTTCAGGAATTTGCCTGTCATCCTTGCGGAGGGGCCATACTAATCTTCTCTGTATCATTCCAATGTTTTAGTATATGTGATGCTGAATTGAGCACAGAAATTTTTTATATATAAATTGTAATTGATTTTCTTAAACTAGACAATTCAACAAAAACTAAGTTTAAAAGAATTTTAGAACCATGTACTTCTTACATAAATACACATTTAAGAATAAAGTCAAGATTGACATGTCAAAAACAAAATAATTCCAGATATTTGCTGTGCAAGAGATGTGTAGGATGAGGAATTCAATTATTCTATACAAGGGACCTGTCATAATGAACACTGCAGCAAGTGTTAAGGTTTGTTAAAAGTTTTAATGTTTTAAATATATTAATTTTGGGAATTTGCTTATATATGCCAAAACTGGGACTGTTTGGTAGGTCATAATACTTTTCTATAAAGTATTTAAGATTTATGGTAGCAGATAAATACTCCTAAGTATGTACATTTCAGAGTTTATAGAAACTTTACTAATGAGAAGTTGCAAAGTCTTTGTGTAAAGGAGCAGAATAAAGAGCTGACTATGTTAACTACACAGTTTCTGCTAAAACTGTAGGCCTTCCTTACTTTATATGTAAGTGAGGAACAAATGATGATATAAGCCATATACAAATTATGAGATGAACTATAAATGGTCATCTTAGTGGGTGATTTAAACACTACCCATAGCCTATAACATTCTTGTTGAACATCATAATCTTAGCCAGTGTTAAATGTAAAGAAATATGACAATAATAAAATCTAATTTGTAGTACACTTCAAATACTGAAAACACTGGTAATTGTTTTGTTTTTTATTTTATTAATCATTAATATTAAATTATTGCTTTTCTTTATTTGTAGCATTTTTTCCTTGTTGTAATATAATAGAACTTTTCGTAAATTGTCATTAGGAGGTACTTTGAGAAGGTTACTGGGATGGCCATACCATTTTTTATAGGTGCATGTGAGTTTATAAAGATGAAAATTAAGAACAAAATATGTATTTTAAAAATGATCAAGTAGAGTCTGATTCAGGAGTGTTGATAAATGTCCACACTTAAAATGTTAGCCCTAGGCTGAAGCAGAGTTATTACAGAGTTGAGGCAACAAAAGTAAGAGACTGTGTTTTGTTTTGTTTTTTATTTTTATTTTGTTGGTCATGGGGCTTAAACTCTGGGGCCTGGGTGCTGTCCCTCAGCTCAAGGCTAGTGATACCACCTGAGCCACAGCACCACTTCCATCTTTTTCTGCTTATGTGATGCTGAGAAATCAAACCCAAGGCCTCATATTGCTGAGAAATCAAACCCAAGGCCTCATGCATGCAAGCACTCTACCATTGAGCCACCTTCCCAGTACCTGAGAGACTGGGTTTTAAAAAATCATCTAAACAACATTAGTTTTCTGCTTTGGGTTATATAATGAAATATATGAGTATCTTTTTATGTTTTTGTGCATTGTCATACTTTATATTTATACTAACTTCACCCACTTTATCCTTGTCAAAGTCATGAAATATCTCTGAGAGTTTGCTTCTGTGAAGATTTTTTTTTTTTTTCGGGAGGGGGGGGTCAGGTAGTGGGCCTGAACTCTGGGCCTGGGCGCTCTCTCTCAGCTCTTCAGGTCAAGGCTAACTCTCTACCACTTGACCCACAGTGCCACTTCCGGCTTTTTTCTGCTTATGTGGTGCTAAGGAATCGAACCCAGGGCTTCATGCATGCAAGGCAAGCGCTCTACCACTGAACCACCTAACCATCCCTGTGAAGATTTTTTTTACATTTATCATTTCTTCTGAGTCATTTTTATTTTTTATCAAAATCACTTTATATTTCATGTTTATGGGTATTTACACAGAGACAGGGATATAGAGGATATAGTTTACCAACTGAACATTAAAATTAAGCTCAAAAATAAAAATCAGCCTTAACACATATTTTCATATCTTTCCCCACATTCTCCCTAAAAGAAGACAATATTAAAAATGTCTGAGGAAAGCTTTTTAACTCCAATTTTCTTGGGCTTCCTAAGTTTAGAATTCTTTTGCCCTTCAGACTGTGTTTCTTGTTCCTCCCTTTTCTTGACTCCATTATTAGAGATTTTTCTCAGAGATGACTCCATCTCCAACTTTTCACTCTGCCTATCTGGACAAATGAATTTGCAGATCAAGACTCTTAGACAGAAAGATTTTAAGAGCCTGAATCTAACACACTTCTCTCATACACCATCCCTACAAAGACACAAGTACCAAAACAGGATACAGAGTTTCATTTTTTTCTACCAAGGCCAATGCCTGAGGTTGCTTGCTTCTGAGGGTGCCTGTTTGTGACTTTCCTGATGTTGCCGATTAACTTTATACCTAGGTCCATTATCAGCTACCAAGGATGGCATGTTTAGACCATCCAGGAGGTTGGCTCAACAGGGCGTCTGGATGTGTCTCCTATGAGGGGCTCCTAGGATCCCTCATGAATGGCACAGAAGATCTGTGTTGGAAATACCGGGAGCAATTAAGGTATCCTACAAACACCATCTCAGCAAGGCAAAGTTTACTCTGGCAGAAGGCATCCTGTCACATGTCCAAGTTGAATAAGCACAGTGGATAGGCAGCCCACCACTGGCTCCCATGAATTTGAGCTTTGGGATCATCTTTCATGATGGCTCAAACTTTTGACCCCTTTCAAACTAGTCAAAAGCTTTAATAATCAACCAAATCCGAACACCTGGCCATATGAAAAATAACCAACTTTTACCCACCTGGTGTTCTACTACTAGTGTCATGTCTCTAGCCCCTAGCACTTCTTTAAAATAGCATTGGTAACGTTTTGACTACCTTTACAAGGGCAGTGCTTATATCAGACAAGCACTTCAAGATTTAACTTCTACAATTCTCCCATCTGGTTTTGCTTTCTTTTCTTCCAAACAATAATAATTGACTTTCCTATTCAGCAGTATCCAATAAGATATTTTGATTTTAAAAAGGGTTTGATTAAGGCAGATTTTCAGTCAGTCACTGAACAAAACCTGTTATAGAAGAGATAAAGCACCCATGCACACATTACTATGAAAACAATTACTAAAGAGGTAAATATTGAGACCATGAATCATTGTTAAAATTCTTGCTCTATCATCAAACTAGTAAAGGGATCTGCCACCACACACAGACACACAACCTTTTTTATAAGTGACTGGGGGCTGGTCTTGGGTTTGATCTCATGCTCTGGGCATTGTCCCAGAGCAGTTTTACTCAAGGCTACCACTTTAGCCACAACTCCAGTAGTACCTTTTTTGCACCTTCATTGGAAATAAAAGTCTCATCTTTCCTGTCTGGGTTGGCTTCAAACAGATCCTCAGAATTCAGCCACCTGAGCATTTAGGATTATACTCAGTATCATCTCAGTTTTTAGGTAATTTGTTTCCTATATTCAATCCTTGTAAGTCTTTCTGTACCATTGGCCTCCAACCACCACACAGATTACCTTTGAAGTATATTTATTCTTTTATTTTTATATATTTATTGTGAAAGTACTGTACAGAGGGGTTAGTTACATGAGCAAGGTAAAGCATACATTTCCTATCAAGCATTGTTACCTCCTCCTTTATATGTCCCCTACCATCCCTAATCTCCTAGCTCCAAAACTACCCTATACACTACCCCGAACCCTGCCTAAATTGTAAAGTTTGTTTTTCAACAGTGTCTTCTGCATCTCATTGTTACAATGGGTCAACCAGTATTCCTATTTAAGTATTCTGTTTTTTCCCATTCCCTCTCCAAACTTGAGAAGTGTATATACAAGATGGAGGGCACCAACATCAAAAACATTGGAAACAGGTATTATGCTGTTTTTTGGGGGCACAGAATACAAAGAAACAAAAATTACACGAAACATTATAAATATGTTAGAAACAATAGCAAGAAATGTAAAAAAACCCTTGTGCCCCTATGTTGGGGTTCATTTCACTTATCACCATCTTATCTGGTCAAGTATTATATGTAGACCAAATTTTTCCCATTCAATTCTACCAGTGGCTCCTAGTTACTTTTACATGGTGGCATTTCCAATAAATAAATCCTGCTGATTAATAAAAGCACATATTGGAATAATTCGATTATGGAGATCATAGATTGTGGAGATCAACAGAATAAAACTAATTTAAGCTGCTTTTTCTGGTTTCTAGCTTTAAGCTCTTTGGGAAATTTTCAGGAGCTCCTAAGTAAATATGAAATTTGTAAATATGGAGTTTGTATTTTCAAATATGAAGTTTGAATGACCCGCTAACTAAGAAGTCCCTCCTTAATTTAAGGTGTTTGAAAATGGTCAGGGGTGGATTGGCCAATGTAACCAAAGCACAGATTCCACTCCAGTTGGCCAGTAATATCTCCAATAGTGGTCTCCTGGAATACCACCAGACTTTTCCCCTGGCTATGATTTGTACTTCCTGCTCATCTCAAAGGGTTGGCCTTCACTACATCCAGGTAAGTTTCTCAGAAATGTCCAATTTTCGCCAGGTAATTGACCTGGAAAGAATGGAGTTGATCAGTTTCAGGGGTTTTTGGAATAGACTCTTGCTTCTGAGAAGAGCAACAAGGTGTTCCAAGTTGTCTCAGATCACATTTTGCTGACCTCTCATGAATTTCATGCACATGGGGTCTGAGCTCCATGACAGCACAAATAGGACCTCTTGTGTGGCCTCCCTGCCACACAGTCATAGCAGTACTCCATATGTGGACAGAATCACCACAGTATTTACCAAACTTATTCAGTCTCAATTTGAATCTGGGTAGACTCAAAATTGGAAGACATACACAGAGTGTCTGCTCCAAGATTGAATTTGCAGTCATATCATAAGATTAACTAGAGGGTCCATTGAGGCCGTGGAATTAAGCAGGGTCACTTTAAGGGCATTAAGAGTGTTTGGAGTTCCCCAAGCAGGATGTTTTCACAAGTCAAACATTAGACATTTATCTGGGCATTATGAAACTGAATCATGTTTTGACCAATTTTATCAGTAACACCCTCCGTACTAGCAGGCAATGCCCATGCCTACTAGAAGGGAAACTTGCATTCTTGTTAGATAGAAACCCCCAAAACTCCTTCCCTCTTGGTAGGAAACCCTTCCTCCCTCTTGGTAGGAAACCCTTTAGCTGTAACTTACCTTTTTTTTTTTTTTTTTTTTGGTAGGTCTTGGAACTGAACTCTTTGCCTGGGTGCTGTCCCTCAGCTCTTCAGCTCAAGGTTAGTCCTCTACCACTTGAGCCACAACACCACTTCCAGCTTTCTCAGTGGGTTATTGGCGATAAGAGTATCACAGAATTTACCGGCCTTGCCTAGCTTTGAATGATCATTCTCAGATCTTAGCCTTCAGAGTAGCTAGGATTACAGTCGTGAGCAACCAGTGCCCATATTTTTTTCTTTTTTCTTTTCTTTGTTCTTGGGTTTGTCAGTTGTGAGGTCTGAAATCTGGGTCTGGACACTGTCCCTCAACTCTTCAGCTCGAGGATAGCTCTGTACCACTTGAGCCACAGTGCTTTTTCTGCTTACATGTTGCTGAGTTATAGAACCCAGGTGTTCATGCATGCAAGGCAAGCACTCTACCACTAAACCACCTTCCCACCTCTTCGTCTGAGTTTTTAGTTAACTCACTTGCCAATGTTCAAACCTTCTAAAGTCTTTGTGCAGGGTCTGGGAAGGTGGTTCAGTGGTAGAGTGCTTGCCTTGCATGCCTGAGACCACGGGTTCAATTCCTCAACACCACATAAGCAAAAAAGAAAAAGCGGGAAGTGGCACTGTGGCTCAAGTGGTAGAGTGCTAGCCTTGAGCTGAAGAGCTGAGGGACAGTGCCCAGGCCCAGAGTTTAGGCCCCATGACTGGACCCCCCCCCCAAAAAAAAAAGGTCTTTGTGCAGCTTTGGTCTCCAATCACCACAGAAGCTCTTCCCTTGTCAGGTAATGTTTCTTTCTAGAGCTAATTTTCCCATGCCATTCTACTAGAGCATTTAGTTTATGGGTTAAAAAATTTTTAGTATAATTAACAAATCTCTTTTGATTTTATTCTACTCTATATTTTATTTTTGCCAGTCCTGGTGCTCCCTGAGCTTCTTTTGCTAAAGGCTAGCACTCTTCCAGTTGAACCACAGTGCCACTTCCAGCCTTTTCTGATTATGTGGTTCTGAGGAATAAAACCCAGGGCTTCATGCATGCTGGACAAGCAATTTACCACAAAGCCATATTCCTAACCCCAAAAATATTTTATTTATACTAATCATAAGAATAAAATTGATTCATAAGGTGCTGTCTGGTTTCAGGCTTTGAACTTTTTGGAAACTTAGTTGGGGGTGATCCTGAAAAGCACCTAAGTAATTAGGAAATACGAATGACCCTCTAGGGAAGGGTCTCTCCTAACTAGTATAAAATGTTTGAGAATGGACAGGTGGATGAAATGCTAGGGTGAAAGGGATGGCCAATTGAACCAAAGTACAGGTTCTACTCTAGTTGGCCAGGAAGGTCTACAACAATGGTCCTCCACAATACCATTAAACATCTCCCATGGCTATATTTAGTGATTACTGCTCATCTCTTCAAGGTATGGATTTCACTGCATCTTGATAAGTTTCCCAGAAATGCCAATTATCCTTCCCCGTACCTAGAGAAGCAAGGGGTTTATTTGGCTTGGGAAGACAGGGTTTTTGTCTTAGATCCATACTCTTGTGAACAGCAATAGCAGGGCCTTACAAGTTTCCCCAGGCTGTGTTTGACTGACAGATCATGCATCCATGCCCTTGGGGATCTGAGGTTCATCATAGTAGGAAGTGGACCACTTGTTTATCTGGTTTCTGTGCCATAGAATCTTAACAGTAATGGTGGGCAGAATATTTAACCCATTTCACCCAAGCATTATTTTCTTCATCATAAGACTTGAGCTGAAGGGCTCAGGGACAGCACCCAGGCCCAGAGCTCAAGGCAAAAGCCCTACTACTTGAGCCACAGTACCACTTCCAGTTTCTGGTGGTTAATTGGAGAAAAGAGTCTCAAGGACTTTCCTGCCCGGGCTGGCTTTGAACTCTAATTCTCAGATCCTGAGTAGCTACGATTGCATGTGCAAGCCACTGGCACTTGGTTTTTGACTTGAATTTTAAGTCTACCCAGAGAGTCTGCTTCTGAAACTAAGATTCAATGCCATACATCCTTGGATCAGCTAGAGGATCAATCAAACCTGGATCAATCCAGGCTTCAGAGGCAAAGTGGGCAGCTGAGGGAGTTTAGTGAGTAGGAATTTTTTGAGTTCCCTTTTCAGGATATAAGATTTAAAACACACACATGCAAGCACATATTCATAACAAGTTTTTGTTTGGACAAGTGCACATTATGGAGCTCCATAATGAAAACCATCCATTATTTAATAGTGTTCTCAGACCTTTGTCAACATTCTCCCAATGGATTATCAGAAGCAGGTCCTTAGATCATTTTTCTTGGGTTCCTTAGGCCTAGAATTCTTATTCCCCATTTTAGCAGGTCTCCTGTGATTTCAGTTTTTGGTGCACTTAATCCTCCCTATTGTAAGTTTCTTGTGCACCCTTCTCATATTTAACTTTCCCGTTACTGGAGATTTCTCAACAATAGATTCCTCCAGCTCCCACATTTTTATTCTTGGGCCAGAGAATGAAAACACACATTGAGACTCAAGTTCTCTTTGTGCCTAAGACACACTCAGCCCATAAAAATCCCCAACCAACGAGGTAGTATGCTCTAGTCCAATTTTTCCTCTCATGGCTGATGCATGAGATTACTTTTTATTGAGGTGCTTCCTTGGGCCCTTTCCTGAAATTGCTGATACATTTTCCTTCCTTTACCACAACCGATGGTGTATAACCCAACCTTGAGCTATCTCAACAAGTCAGGTTATGTCTCTTCCTGAGGGTCTCCCTACATCCCCCTTTCATAACATGGATCCTGGACTAGTCCCCACATTGTTGGGAATACTCCCCTACTGTAACCCAATATCCCTAGAAAGACCATCAAGTTGAAAGGAACTTAGCATGGCAAAGTTTAGTTCTGTTAAAGGGCATGTTATTGACAGGAAGCAACCACTCTGAGTAGGAAGTCTGCCCAAGTTATACCCCTAATGAGTTACTACTTCTGGTATTGATCACAAATTGTGTTCACAATCTTGCTGTATTGGCTCTTTTGAAGCACAGCTGGTTATTTTGAAAGGGGTTAACAGTTTCAGAGCAATCCACTAAACCAGGACAACCAGGCCAGAAATTGTTAGAAAATTCTTACTCAGCTTGTGCTTTATGAGTTAAACTATTCCTAAAGTCCCTAGAACGATTTTAGTAACAGGATATACTTTAGTTATATAGCTTTGTGGAAGATGATTATGCTTAGTCAATGCTTTCCCTCAATCCATCATTTTCAGAGAAAAAGATTATTCTAACTCCTACACAGTCCATTTCCACACAGAATTTATTATAAGCAGCTCCCTTTTTTTTAATTTAAGTTTTTATTTTTTGGGAACATACTGTACAGAGGGGTTACAATAACATGGGCAAGATAATGAGTACATTTCTTATCAAGCATTGCAGCCTCCTCCTTTGTTTACCCTTCACATCCCTTCCCAGCCTCCCCCCGCACTCCCAATCCCGCACCCCCCCCTGCACCAAAGTTGTAAAGTTCACTTTTGACATGACGACTTGTACTTATAGTTGCATCGGGTCCACCTGTATCCTTAAATGACTTGTTTTTCCCCATCTCCTCCACAAATTATAACGACATCAAATGTAGTGAAAGCAGGGGTTGTACTGTGGGGGAGGGACATACAAAGCTATAAAGAAATAATCTTATAAATGAGTTAGAAACAAATGCATGACAGAAAAAAATCATTTAAATACTTATCTAAGGGTTCATTTTCCTAACATATCATTATTTGATCTTTCCTTCTTGACTCATACATATACTAGATATAACAAATAAGGGAAACCATGGGACCTTTGCTTCTTTGGGCTTGGTTACTTCACTTAATAAAATTGTTTCCAAGACTTTCCATTTCCTAACAAATGGGGAAATGTCATTCTTTGTAATGGAAGCATAGAATTCCATTGTGTATATATACCACATCTTCTTGATCCATTCATCTACTGAGGGGCATCTGGGTTGGTTCCATATCTTAGCTATGGTAAATAATGCTGCAATAAGCATAGTTGTGCTAGTGCAACTCCCTTTTTGGAATGGAGGCTTATGAGCTTCCAGGTGAAAACCCCTTATTTGCATATTGCCTTGGTTCCCTTAGGTAAACTCGCCTCAGCAAGTGGTTATGAAACCTACAGCTATGTATGGCTGCTTCATTATAAAGAACCTGTCTTGTACCGCTAATAGAAAGAGGAAAGTCTGCTCTCTGGAAGCACGTAGCTATGGACTTAAGCACGCTTACTGAACCCTGAGCACAGAGCACAGATTGAGCTGCAGCTTTTTCAGAGCCATAGATGAATCAATCAGATACCAGCTGCTTGGCTGACCACAGGGCACACTTCTGATGCCTCATTTCTGAGGCAAAGCAGTTCTAAGCTGCCAAGACATTATGGTAAGAAGAAGCCTGAGGGGGAATTCTTGGTGGGAAGGAGAAGGTGAAAGTTTAGATTTAGGTTTTAGAAAATGCAAGCCACTTTCTGAATTGTTTGAGGCAATGAGCAGATCATCATATTTTCTAGCCCTCTAGATGCAGAGTATGAGAACACTTCCCACATCTCACACTCAATCCCTCCTGCCTTGCAGTCTTCAATTCCCTCTTACAGGAGTTAAGCAATTTTTAAGAAAGCAAAATTCAGCGAACCTAATTGAGCTTGTGAAGAAAACATATCCTCTGGCTTTAGAATAGATCAATTTCTATCTCAGAATAAGAGGAAGAAAAGAAACCATATTCTACAGAATTTAACACCTTAAACATGCCAGTTTGCTGCATTAACTTTTCATTTATTAGATTCATGCAAGAAAAAATTAGAAATCTGAGAATTTCTGGAGCCTTTGCTAGCCTAATATAAGGTTCTTGCTGTTTTTTATTTGTTTGTTTGTTTTGTTTTTTCCTAATACTTTAGAGATTCTACTTAGAAGAATTGAGAAAATGCAGATATTAGCCTGGTTCAGATTAATATGAAACCACAGCACCTAAGTTATCAAATTCTAAATCTAGTCTCAAAGATGAAGCTCAAGGCTTCCCTCCACGCAACATCTTCAGAATAACAGTTTTGTCTATGTCTCGGGTTTGTTTGTTTGTTTTCTTTAAAGAATTAGAGAGCAGAACAGTTTTAAAGCAGTTTTTCTTCAAAGCGAAAAGAGAGCATTGCAACAGTCTCTTCTTCAAAGCAAAAACAGAGCAGTGAAGCAGACTCCCTAGCGAAAAGAGGGACATAGCGTCTCATAATTGGTTTCCTAGTCTCCGAGCATGAGTAGGGAATTTTTCCTTATTGGATGCCCCATCTCAGAGCACAAGCACAGAAAACACTTTTGATTGGATGGGAAGTAGAAAGACACTCCCCAGACCATAGTCAGAAAAAGATATGTGTTAGCACCTAAAGCTTCGTAGGAAAAAGGTGTGTATTTTTTGCTGCATCATTCATTCCCACCATGTTGGAGCCAGTTCCAACCATTACTTTTTAATCCGTAACTACCCAGATGAAGTGGTTTAACTCCCTCTGAGTGGCACATAACCACTTCTTACTCACAGGGCACTGTACATTGTGATGTCCCATCAACACTATGTTGACAGAGAAATTCGATGCCTAAATTGCTGTTTTGAAGAAGCAAAGACCTCTGACTTAAACTTGCACACTTAACTTAAAATTTATTGTCTTTTTTCAACTCAGTAGCATTACTTACTTAAATAAGTGGATTTTTCATTTTGATATATCCACATAGCATACAATGTACCATGATTATGTTTAACCCCTTCAGAATTCTCTCCCAGGTTTTATTAATCATTTTAAGAATATAACATAGTAGTAATAAGTACATTTACAATATTGTACAATCTCAATGTCCATACTCTTTACATTCTCCAAGTTTCAAATTCTTTATTCATTAATACAATTTTCCACTCTCCTCTGCTTCAAGGTACACATCAAGTATGATTTTGCTTTCTGTCTCTATCAATTAGACTGTTCTATGTAACTACTGATATAAGTAGAATCATGTAATATTTGGTCTTTTTATGACTGGCTTTTTTCACTTAGCAGTGTTCTAAAGATTCATCCATAATATAGTATATGTCACAACATAATATTTTTTTTGGGGGGGTCCGGTCGTGGGGCCTGAACTCTGCGCCTGGGCACTGTCCCTCAGCTCTTCAGCTCAAGGCCAGCACTCTACCACTTGAGCCACAGTGCCACTTCCGGCTTTTTCCTTTTTTCTTATGTGGTGCTGAGGAATTGAACCCAGAGCCTCATGCATGCAAGGCAAGCGCTCAACCACTGAGCCACCTTCCCAGCCCCATAATTCTTTTTAAAGTTGAAATAATATACCACTGTATGTATAAACCATATTTGCTTTAGCTATTCATTTGTTGATGGCCACTAGATTGCCTCCATGTTTTGAGTATTGTACAAAATGAATATGAGTACAAGATCTTTTCCAGACCTTGCTTTTAGATGTTTAGATTATATGGCCAGAAATGGAGTCACTGGATCACACGAAAACTCTTTTTTTCTTTTTTTTTTAATTTTTTTGTCATGGGGCTTGAACTCAGGGCCAAGTCACTGTCCCTGAACTTTTCCTCAAGGCTAGAGTTCTACCACTTTAAACCACAGATCCACTTCCAGTTTTCTGCCCAGGCTGGCTATGAACTGTAATCCTTGGATTTCAGACTCCTGTCCTGAGTGGTTAGGATTACAGGTATGAATAATCCTGTCTTTAATTGTTTGAAAAGATGCCATTCTGTTTCCTATAGAACGGTTCCAATTTTACCACACTTTTGTCAATATTGTTACTTTATTTTTTTGTAGTTATCCTACCTAATTCATATGAAGTGGTAATTTTCTTCATTATTTTGACTTACACTTTCATGGTGATTAGTGATGTTAAACACCTTCTTCGTGGGCTTGTTAACACTGTCTTCTCTGGAGAAACATCTGAGTTCTTTGCACATTGTAAAATCAGGTTGTGTGTCGTTGCAATGATGTTTTTATATATTTTTGATGTGAACCTCTTATCAAACATATACTTGCAATAACTTTATATTCAATTCTGTGTTGCTTTTTTGTACACTGTTGATTGCAACCTTTGGTGCATCCTGATTTATGTTTTCCTACAATGAATGACCCTTCATTGATATCAGTTTCCAGTATGTCTTCCAGTCCTGTAACTACGAACCATCATATTGATTTGCACTCCTGCTATGGTAACAGTGAAGTAAAGATACATAATTATGCTCTGGTCACCTATCTACTGCCACTTTTGGATCTCTCTCTCTTAGCTTTTCATAAAGGCCTTGGGACATACCCACAATTTATTTGGTCCTTAAAAACCTGTAGAAAGTTACAGGACTTAAATTGAGTTAGTTTTAATGGAAATACGTGACTTGCAATTTCTTTTTTTTCTTTTTGTACATTTTTGATTGTAAGAATACTGTACAAAGGGGTTATAGTTACATGACAAGGTAATGAGTACATTTCCTATCAAGCATTTTTGCATCCTCCTGGCAAATAAGATGAAATTTGAGACCTTCGTAATATAGAAGCACACCAAAACTCTAGGTATGTATTTTTCTTCATATGAGTATTTATAATTGTGTGAAGCTAGAGATTTAACCTATTTGCAAGTTAATAATGAACTTGTCACACTTTATGGATGTTAGACGATTTATGATGCTCTTGGGTCAGAGACAAAAAGCACCTAATTTTTACAGTAATAGTGATAGCCAGTGAGATATGTGTGTATGTGAATATTTATATATTTCAAGTGTTGCTCCCATCCCTCAGTGCCACTGAGTGAAGTAAATATAGCCATGTGAAGCCTATACAAACAATGGGTTCTGAGTTTGAGCAACTGCGATCTTTATAGTGAGCAATAGGCATGCCTGAACTTTACCCTGGAGGATGACAGTATCTTAGAAAAAGCTTGCAAACATACTATGGAATATAGAGCAGCTAGTGTTCACTTGAAGATATGCAAACACTTGAGACTGCCGTGGAATTGTTCTTTTTCTTTTGTTTCTTGAATGTTCCTAGCTTCCAAGACCAATACATATTTCTCCTAATAAACACATAGCTCCCCTTAAAAATGAGGCATGAGAATTTGCTGAGAATACTTATTATTTTACTAGCCCTAAGCCCTCAATCCTATCTAGAATACAATTCAACAAAAGAAATAGATGAAATTCAAATTTAACACATCTAGAATCTTTTATCTTAGAGCCATTTCTTAATGTAGGTGTGGAAGAAATTAAGGAAAAAAATAGGCCCACAAATATATATTATGAAGATATTCTATGTATTTTAACAGTAATAAAGGATTACATTTCTGTTTTTTAGTGTGTGAATATTTACAGAGTATGTACAGAGTGCCAAAGTTTATGCCAGGGCCTATCATGGAATAGAATGTAGCAAATTTTCTCTATATTGTTTGTATATTTATAGAATTCACCTGTCTGACTTCTCTCCCATTTTGATAAACAGAGCACCTGTTTGATTGAAATACAATCATTATTTTTCTACCTTCAGGATTCCACACACTTTGCTGTCTACTAAATATAGAAAAGTTTCATGCATAACCCTCATCTTCAAGTAGCAATTCTCAGTATCCCAAGTAGCTTGTGTTTATCTCCCACCCCTTTCCTCCCAGCTGTCAATCTAGGTGAGTGATGGTTGAATTCTATAAGACAGAAAAGCTCAGAAAATTCAAAGGCATTCAGTTAGTATCTAATGGAAACTTCTTCACTTGGATTATATTTTATCATCACCTTTGTGAGCACTTCAGCTTCCTTATTTGGAAACTGAGATGTTCAGTTAACAGTGAGTAGATGAATCTTATTATTTAAAAATTCATTTAACTGAAATTGGAAGAATTAATTTTTCAGACACTATTCACATTTGAGATTTATTAGCTACATATAGCCAGTGGCTAGTCTGTTAGACAATGCATATATAGAATATTTCCATTATCACATATGTTTCTGTTAGAACTGTTTTAGACCATGTTTTAGCTTGTTAAGGCATGGTCCATGTTCATAAGCTATATATGCTCCGTAGGTGGTAAGCAGACTGAAGATCCAACCAGAAAGATAGACAACCATGAAGTTAAGATATAGGTATAAATTGTTCTACATAGGCACACTTATTTGTGAGGAGGAAGAGGATCAAACAGTCAATGTCAGCAGAATCAACCCTCTTCACTCCAGGAAAGAAAAGGTAAAAATTTTAGCAGTTCTTTGTAGCTTTGCTTCTGTGATTGAAATTGACTGTGGTATTCTCAATGGTGATTTTGTTGGAAAATAAAAATGTGTAATTATCACATTAGCTCAGTGAAGAATTAGGGTTTTTGCTTTGTAAATGTAAATTGGTATTTATATGTGACATTTCAATTTCTGTTGGTATCAATACACCACAAATACCTTTATATGGTCTCTGAGTTGTTTCTTTCGTTAATTTTGTTGTTCTTACAGCAGGCATTTTAGAAATTAGTGGAAAAGTTAAAACTTTCTTGTGTTTTGCAATCCCATTATTTCTCCGTAAGCTTAATAAAAAATGAGAATCCAAGAACTATGTGAGGAAATTGTATCTCCAATCACCTGTTCACTTTCATTAAATACTGGACCAAAGGGAACTGGCTCCCCAGAATCTCACCTTCAGAATTCAAGAATGAGGTGGGAATAAGACAAGGAAATAGAAACATAGTAATTTGCACTGAAGTTCCTGTGCTGTCACAATGAACACTTGTTCTCATGCAATCTTTTTGAATCCCACAGTTAGTTTTTTTGTGGTATTTATTAGTATGACAAAGATGATTGACTTTCCCAGATTTACAGTTGGAAGTGTGTGGGACACATTCTTTTATCTAGGAATCTTCCTTAAAATTGTGCATCATTCACTTTGGGTCTCAGTCCCTTTTCCATCCTTGTAGTAAGTATGTATTTCTACAAATGGATACGTTGGTTCATCATTTGTCTTTAAATGATTAAATTATATGGATTTTGGAGGTTGTGTGATTTGCAGTAGAAGGGAGGTATTATGCATAGGACCCTTTGGTACATGTTGACATTTCTTTGTGGAATTCTTATTTGGGTCCTCACTCATGAACTCATGTGTAAGTAATTCTCCACATATTCCAGTATACTCCAGTAGAGTGGGACAATGCATTAGAAATTTAAAACATGCCTATAACTCGTTTAAAGTATACTTTTAAATATAATGATATAAATAAAAGCTTTTGTTTTGTTTTTATTTTTTATTTTAATATTATCGTCAAGGTGATGTACAGAGGGGTTACAGTTACATAAGTAAGGTAGTGATAACATTTCTTATCTAACTTGTTACCCTCTCCCTCATTTTTCTTCCTCTTTCCTTCACTCTCTCAATCCCTCCCCAGTTGTACAAGTCATTTCCAACATAATTAACATTTGATTTCCTTTAATTAAATGTTTGTGATGTTCCCACCTTGGAACTCCACAATGTAAACACTAGAACAACACGGTTAGACCCTTCTGACATGCATATATACATATGTATATTTTCCTACAATTTGGGGTCATATATTTGTTTGATTATTCATTTGTTTATTGCCCGAACTGGAGCTTGAATCCAGGGACTACACATTGTTCTCTGCTTTTTTTTCCCTCAGCGCTAGCCACAGGCCCATTTCTGTCATTTTGGTGGTGAAATGGATTTTCCTCTGGGGGCTGGCTTTGAACCATGATACTCAAATCTCATCCTTGTGAGTAGGTAAGATTACAGGTGTGAGCCTACGTTATAAGTTGACTTTTCATTGCATTATATCATTCATATATTTCCTATCCTTAGAAATTTCATACTGTTCTAAGAACATCACTTATAATGATTACATGGGAGTCCAGTGCTTATAAATTCCATAATTAATTAAACTCTCCCTATCACTGAAAATCTTTGTTGTCTCCAAAATATTAAATGCATCATTAAAGTTCTTTTGGATTTTTAATTCTAGTATTTATTTTCATAAGTAGGTAAGTATCTGCTGGTTGTTAGAAAGAACCAAATACAAAATTTCTTCTTACATAATGATCCATATTAACTTGGCTCATCTAAAACAGTATGTTACTCCTCCCCATAAAGTTATTCTTTTTCCCAGCATGCAGTTCGTTTTGTAACTTTTCACACCTTACCCACTACAATGCTTTTGTCGAAAATCCCTCTTGCTATCATCCAGTTTTTGTAAAAACATTTTCCATGGTATTTCATTAATAGGAAAGCATATTTAACTACTACAAACTCAATGTCATCATTTCTACGGGTATTAGCATTTTAGTCTGGATCAGAACTTGATTCTAACAATATTTCATTTTAATGGAAGAATCAGAGTATTAATCGGAAGGCTGAGGGTTCCCTTATGAACAAATTTTTTCATTCATTGTTTATTTTTGTTTTGGAATTTCAAGGTTAAAGATTACCAACTCACATATCCTCTGTTGTCACTGTATTTGATTCCAGTTCTCTACATCATGTATATACATTTTTCTAATTTGGGAAGGGGAAGGGAAACAACAAAATGCTGAAACAAGGATACAGGTTGACCTATTGTAACAATGAGAATTACAATACACTATGTTGAAAACGAACTTCACAACTTCAGGGTAGGGGGAAGGAGGAGTTGGGGAAGTAAGGAGGGAATGGAATGTAGGGGGAAAACAAAGGAGGGGGTAACAATGCTTGACAGGAAATGTACTCATTACTGTACTGAAACTGTAACCCTGTAACCCTCTATACAGTTTCTTTACAATAAAAATATTTTTAAAAAGATTACCAGCTCTTACTTCCATGGTTAACTTGCTATGCACATTAAATACTTCATATGGCTCAAAAGGGGAAACCAAAAAGAAAGCCACTTTCAATATACATAGTTATTTATTGCTGTAACACCGAGATGCCAAATCCAGTGCCAAGCACACAAGAACCCAGAGTACAGTCATTAACCTCTAGAATTCTGAGTTGTTTTCTTTGGCTGGAAATCTCTTAATTGTATTATGCACAATATGCAGAAATGTCCTGAAAAAATATTCATGGATAAAAACAGTTCTACAAGATCAGGAAAATTTGCACCATGATAAAAAGAGGAAAATAAGACAAGAAAAATTCTATTCCTGTTTATATAAAAGCTAGGATTGGACTTGGGTCTACCAATAGACTGAAGAGGAGAGACAATTAATTAAGTGAGTTGTCATTATAAATGTAATAGTATAATGATATACATGATAAAATAGAACCTGATGATGAGCCATGAACTCTGCCTGGGGAGTTCAAGAAAATCATTATTGCTATGTATCGTGATACATAGGAAGGGAGAAAACAAATATTTTGTAAAATGAAGAAAATCTTATGAAGTTCAGTAATCTCCAAATATTATGATCAAGGAACGTAATGTATCAGGAACAAGGTAGCAGTGAATTGGAGAGTGAAATTGGAGAGATTGAAATGACCATATTGCTTGGTATTATGGTACTTCCTTAATATGCACAGGGCCCTGGGCTCAATCTCCAGCACTAAAAAGGAAGGGAAGAAAGAGACCAAGAAAGATTTGCAAGGTGGGCCTGGCACCATCATAAAAGTTTTATTCTCTAGCCCTGGATTTCATACTGTTAATTACACATTATTACTGCATGGGTGATTTTAAAAGTACAGTTGCCCAAGTCTCAGCAATTTTTATATGCGTGGGTACAGATGTATGAACTACAGCTGATATGACTTAGGGGCACCAGTAAAGCACCCAGGATAGAGATATTATGGTAGCACATATGAGTCTATAACTTGAAGCAAAGTCTGTGAGCCTTTATTTCTGCAGAGAAATAAATGCACATGGTATGATAGCCTAAGTATGGATCTAGATTAGTCTGAGTTTAAATGTACCAATATACCAGCTTTGCAACCTTTGGTAAATTACCTACCTCTTTTTAAGGCTCTGTTTCCTATTTTGGACATGGGAGCCAATGAGATTACAGGGCAAGGGTGTTCATAAAGTGTTTTCTGGCTATATATTTTTAAATTTATTATAACTACCATTAGTTGACTTGATTACATAGTGTGAATGTGCACCAGGTGCTGATGAGCAAGGCAGAAGATGATGAAGTGTCCTGTCTTAGGTCTCTCAGTTATTTGATGTCATTCCTTACACTCCAAAATTTATGAAGACAGAGTTGGACAATGGGGCAGTTTTAAAACTTTTCTCTATGGAGCCTTAGTCTCTGGAAAGATGGAAAAATTAAATAGAGAAACTGGGGCTAGGAAAGTAGCTCAGTAGTAGAGTGCTTGCCTTGCATGCATGCGGCCTTTGGTTCGATTCCTCGGTTCCATTCCTCAGCAGAAAAAGCTGGAAGTGGGGCTGAAGCTCAAGTGGTAGAGTGCTAGTCTACAGTTTTAGAGCTGAGGGACAGTGCACAGGTGCAGAGTTCAGGCCCCATGACCCACAAAAAAAATACAAAAACAAAAAACCTACAAACAATCCATTTCAGATGGCTTACTGTTAGCCCTTTAGACCTACAATGACAAATTACCCGTGACTGAATTGGTTTTAAACAACAAATTTATTTCTACATTCTGCAGCCTGGAGATCCAAGATTGCAATGCCAGCATAGTCAGGATTTTTTTTCTGCGTAATTTACTGTATTAACTATCAGAAGTAAAATCTATTTGGTTTTATTTAAATCTCATTCATGAAGGCCTGCCTCCATGACTTAATTACCATCCACATATAAACAAAGGTCCACTTCTGCCTCAAACTGTGATCGTCCTACTTCTGTCTCTCTTATCAATATATGGCACCAGTTTGATTTAAATATTGAGGTACCAGTATTCTATTTTTACCATACCAACAGCAAACCTTCTATAACTTCCAGTGTCTAGTTCATAAGTAGTTAGAATTATAAGCATGGACCACTACATCAAGCTGAATTTTTCTAAAAAGAAATCTTCAGTAGCTCTGCTAACAAAGAGATATTCAATAACTTCTCTTTAGTCACCAATTCTATGCCTCTGGAAATTCTTTCTCATTTTTCTCCTCACAGAAGCTGGCAAGTTTGTGATAAATTCAGTTTGTTAATGCTTTCAAAATATTCCTTTTTAGACTACATTCTTCATGCCTCATGTTCCATAGCATAGTGATTTTCCTTACCAAAAATATTTGTCTCAGCCAGGAGAGGTGACTGATGCCTACAATCCTAGGTACTCAGGAGGCTGATATGTAAAACTTTAGTTGGAATCCAGCCAAATATTTTCTATCTAAATGGAAACTGGGTGCCTTTTATTAACATAAAAATCATAATTCCATATTTGTTATAATAATATCTTACAAATTTAAAGTTATTCATTTGATAACCTTAATAGAAACAATCAATGAAATATGGATTATCTAAGGAAATAAAAGTCATTCATTACAATCCTAACTTGTTTTAGGAGAGAGCTGAAATCTCCTTCAGAAGACATAACCAGGTGCCATTGCTACATTTTCCTTTCTGTCATTATCAAAGATGCTTCAGAGGAAACAGACCTAAACAGATATGAGTCCTGCAACATATTGTAAATGCCAGCATTGAATGATCTCTCCATGGTAAGAAAGACAATCTTCACAAATTTTCATGCACCTGAACAACCTATCCTGTTGCTTTGCTCTGAGCCTAGATGAGTTTTCCCTTTTGTCTTTCTGTGGCACTGCTTCTGGGGCACATGTGTGTCTTTTTCTTGATTCAGTCAATATGGACTCTTATTTCCTCTTGCAAACATTCTGAGAAGATATTGCCAGGCCACAAAAAGTATAGATAAAATTTTCATCCCATATTTTCCCCTTACAGTTCTCTTGTCCTGAAAACTCTTTACTAAACAAAATGGAACAATGATTGCACAGTTATATAAACCAGAGTGAGCAGTATCACACTAGTCATAACACCAGAGAGGAACAAATAGAGGAATCATTATTTGCATTTCACCAGTATCATTCGACCTACTGCTCCATATGTTTAAGTGGGACAACTAATAGATGTTTTACTAGCTGCCAGTGGCTCACACCAGCAATCCTAGCTACTCAGGAGACTGAGATCTGAAGATTGTGGTTCAAAGCGAGCCCAGGATAGAAAGTCTATGAGATTCTTACCTCTAATTAACTACCAAAAAGCTGGAAGTGTTACTGTGGCTCAAGTGGTAGCAAAGCAGCTCAGGGACAGCACACAGTCCCCAGAACTAGCACACACACAAATACAGATGCTTCTAGTTTTCCTGGCCATGTTGGTTTTTCGTTTGGTGAAGATTTTGTAAGTCAAATAATCTTGATGCCAACTAATAGCTATGCTGTCTTGCGGTTGTAGTCCTCATCTTCATCTTCCTAGCCTGTACAATGAAGAAAATTCTTTACAAAACTGGTGCAGTAGGCTAATCTAGTCATAATGTAACTGTGTGAGAGTGTAACCAGGTAAATTGAGGGGGTGGGTTGGGAGAGATAGAGAAGAATGATCAAATTGGTGACATTGACCAAGATGTACTCACAAAATGACATATTAAATTAAAACTCCTCAAAATAAAAAAATAAAAAATAAAAACACCCTTTTACACTACTTATGTATAATTTCTTAAGTAGAAAAAAGTGTAACAAATGCATCAGTGCAATCCACACTTCTTAGGTATAGATTGCACATAGCTGTTTTTTTTAAAAGAATACAGAACAGTGAAGAGTGGAGCAAATCATTTCCTGAATAAAACTGATCAACTCTACCCCAAAGTTATCATCAATAATGATGTTGACATACACCCTTGATTTCATGCACTGAGAGTATATTTCCCCTCCATCCCTCAATCCTGGGTTTGAACTCAGGGCCAAGATTCTGTCCCAGAGCTTTCCCTCACCCACACTCCATCAAATCTAGTGCTCTAACATTTGAGCCACAGCTCCAATTCTGGCACTTTTTGGTTAATTGTAGATGAGTCTCATGGATTTTCCTGCCCAGGCTGACTTTGAATCATAATGCTCAGATCTCAGGCTCAGAATATAGGTGTGAGCCCCAGTGCCCAGCTTGAGAACATACTTTTGCACTGTAATTCTCCTCCTTGAAACCTCATAGCCACAATCTTAGGAGAAAAGATTCAGAGAGCCCCCAATTGAAGAACATTCTACAGAATGCCCTGTCCCATACTCATGAAAAAGCAGAAATGCCATCCCTTTCCCTTTAGTGAAAATAATAGATGTTAGATTATTATGACAATAATAATAGATATTATTATAATGCTCACAATATGTATTCCCATCCCCATTGATACCAGGCTTTGTTGAATAACTTACTTTGAAAATAACATGTGAGAAATGATGATGTGTCCTTACTGAGCTTTAGTCCTGTGGTTTCCACTCTTTTCTTCCCCTGGGCACCCCCAGCAGTCAGTGAATCCCAGAATGGACACCATGCTGAGTGGCAGTGGACCAGGAAAAGGCTTGGTAGCATGAGAGAGAGTAATCAAAGTTGTAAACTATTGTGTCATTGTGGTTGGTTTCCCACAGTAAAATTAAGCTCACACTCAGGTCCGAGTTCTAGGTAATCTAGGCCTCTTTCTCTCCACTCCCTCACAC
This sequence comes from Dipodomys spectabilis, assembly GCF_019054845.1. Lineage (NCBI taxonomy): Eukaryota > Metazoa > Chordata > Mammalia > Rodentia > Heteromyidae > Dipodomys > Dipodomys spectabilis. The sequence continues at coordinate 356,904 of NW_024870687.1, forward strand.
CCCTACTCATTCTTCTGAATATTTTCTCTTCTACCACCTTCTCCTCAGGTGACACCAGTTCCTGAGTCTCCTTATCCAAGAAATTGTTTATAGGGTTAAGCATTGCAGCTTCTTATATTACATTTTCTCTTAGGTGTTTCCTCACTTTTGTCTTTCTGGGATATTTTTCAGCCAGAAGCTCCTAAGTGTGATGGATCCTGAGATAAAATCGTTCTGCTGGGGTTGGGAAGGTTGCTCAGTGGTAAAGTGATTGTTTTACATGCATGAAGCCCTAGGTTCAATTCCTCAGCACCACATAAGCAGAAAAAGCCAGAAGTGGCGCTGTAGCTCAAGTGGTAAAGTGTTAGCCTTGAGCTGAAGAGCTGAGGGACAGTGGACAGGCCCAGAGTTCAGGCCCCACAACTGACTCGGAAAAAAAATCCCTCTGACACATCTCCCTTGCTTGCTTTCACTCACCTCATGTTGGTATACTAAGAGGCCAGAATAAGATGAATTTCCAGAAACCTTTTGGAAAGAAAAAGAAACCAACGCATGGGAAGTGAGGGCGTTTTAGAAGAGATTGGGAGCTGAACACAGGCAGGAGGGTTCATGGCTTCAACCTCAGCTGTCTTCTGAATCATTGCCCAGTTACCAGCTGTGAGTCTTTGCTCCAAACTCAATGTGGCGAATTCTGCATTTCTTATTGACTCATCCACATACACAGACCTAGTTAGGCATCCAGAATGACTTAAAATATAGATTTCCTAAATCAGAAAAATCTGTACCACAGAAAATGGACAGAAAGAACTTCATTTAATCAGGTTCAATTCATTTTTACATGCTTACAATTTAACTGAAAGAACATCAAATTCACCCAGCCTTCACAAAATCAAAATATCCAAGCAACTACATTTTACAGGAAGTAAATATTCACAGCACAAATCAGAATTTCTGAAGAAGTGGTATTCTCAGAATATAAGGAATTTAGGTTCAAGACACATGGCAGACATTTCACATCAGCATCAAGATTAAATTCATTAGCACAGGCTGCAAAAGTTGCTTACTCGGGCTGGGAAGGAGGCTCAGTGGTAGAGCGCTTGCCTTGCATGCCTGAGGCCCTGGGTTCGATTCCTCAGCACCACATAAGCAAAAAAGAAAAAAGCCGGAAGTGGCACTGTGGCTCAAGTGGGAGAGCACTAGCCTTGAGATGAAGAGCTAAGAGACAACGCCTAGGCCCAGAGTTCCAGCCCCACGACCGGACCTCCCCACCCCCCCAAAATAGTTGCTTACTCTCAGCATGTAAGCACGTATCATTTTTATCTGATCCTTAATTTAAAAACAAGGTGGAAGAGTTTGATTTCCCTTCTCAATTTCAATTCTCAAATTCATATTTTCTTCTAAGGAAGTCATTCATCTTACTCACCTGAAAATACCAAATATGTTTTCAAAGGAGGGTTTTCTGGGCATCAGGGAGCAAAATAGGAGTGAAACAGGCTACAGGAAGCTTGATTGTTCAAGAATAAAACATGTTTGTAATTCCATGGAAAGCCTCGATGGCACAGCTAAGCTAGTTTGAAAGGGCTTGTGCTTTCCACAACCTAGGTGGGAAGGTGGTTGGGTGGGAGGGGAGAAATGTCTTAGTTTCAGAAAAAGGCAAAAGAATGGTTCATGGGTTTTCTTCTCAGAAGAGAACCTTTAAATAGGATACATTTTTCTCTTCACAAAACACTTAATTACACAGTAGTCCCCTTCACTGTAATTTCCCCTTCTGTAGTTAGGTACCTGTGCTCAACTGTGCTCTGAAAAGATTAAAAGGAAAAAATCTCATATTTTGAAAGAGATCACATTCACATAATTTTTTTTTTTGGTTTTGCGGATGTAAGGTCTCACTGTAAATCTCTCATTATTTTCCTGTCTCGACTTTGATTTCTGGGATTACAGGTGTGCACTTCCACACCTATTTCACATTACTTTTTTTACAGTATATTGTTACAATTCTTCTATTTTATTAGTTACTGTTATTATTGTCTTACTGTACCTAATTTATAATTTAAGCTTTATTGTAGCTATATTTGTCTGGGTAAAAGCATATAATGGTCATCTTGGTATTTATAGGGTGGCTTCCAGAACTGATTGAGTGTACTAAAATCAGCATAGGCTCCAGGCCCATATAGAAAATAGCATAATATGTCATACAAAGTAAGTTATACTTTACATCACGTCAAGGTTATATCTATTACCGGCATATATGTAACAGTACGTAAATAGTTGCTATATTGAATGTGAGGGGACTGTCATCTAGGGAAAACTTTGCTGATTATATTTTAATTTTTTGTTTAGTTAGCATTTAAAATATATTACTATATAATTAAAGCCTATTTTTAAAATTTCCTCATAGAAACAAAGTCCAACTAAATTTTTTTGCCATTTTTATGTATAAAGTTCAAAATGCTGTCTCTATAAGAATCTTTTAAAACATTCTTTTTTTGTCAGTCATGGAACTTGATCTCTGTGCTTGAGCGCTGTGTCCCTCAGCTCTTCAGCTCAATGTAAGCACTCTACCACTTAAGCTAGAGCGCCACTTCCTTAAACCATTTATAAATAAATATATAAATGAATGTATCTTTTTAGGCTATAAATATATGTTTATAAATAAATATATACCTATAAATATCTTTGTATATCTTCTTAGACTTACATTCAGAATAGCTTACTCAATTCTGGCCCCATGTACTCTCCAGAGGACAAGAGATGGTACACAATATAGCCCGGACACTGGTGCTAAGGCCTCAGTGCTCCTACATTCAGTAATTCTGACTTCTACCATCTCCTTAGAGGCAAAGCTGAAGTCTATATATTTAATATTCTAATCATCATATGCAATAATTAAGAAGGATAAAAAAATAGAAATCATGAAAAATATATCAAACACAATAAAAAAGACAATTACCCATCAAACAGATGCTTATCATCTTGACAGTTGGAGAACAAGAGTCTGAGAATTTGCAAAATTCCTGAAAGGACAATATTTGAATTCAAAAGAAAGAGGAAAACACTTAAAATATTGAAAGACAAACATGCACCAATCGGTCATGCCTGTAATCCTAGATGCTCAGAAGGCTCATTAGTGGCTAAAGACAAGCAAGAATAAACTAAATAACATCAACTGATAACCTTTCATATTTCAAAAAAGGACAGTATAACAGAAGTGAAAATATATGCAACAGATAGAGGGCATATGTTTGTTAATGTTACAATGTTAATGCTACAATGATACTGAGTCTTAAGTATTTTTATATCTTCTAATTCTATATAAATTATTTCTGATTAGGATATTTCTTTAACGAACATACGTAAATTAATAGTCAATAGGAGAAGTTTAGGAAATAAGCTCCTCTTTAGTATCTAAGAAAAAAGAAAAAGAAAAGTGACTAATGTGACCATTATATAAGAAGATGACACAAAATATATTAATGCATTTGTGGAGAAACTGCTATACTCTACATAGCAGATCGATTTGTATAATACTGAAATCATTTCAGCAAGCAAGTTTTCAAGTCTTCAAAAGGTCAAAGAGAATTGTATAGGATCCATGCATTATACTTCTATGAATGTATAGAGAAGTAAAAACTTGTTTGCACAGGTAATATAGTTCATTGACAGTACACTGGAACGGTATATGTTAGACCCAAGAAATAATCCACAAAAACAAATTTTGAAAAGACACACTATAGAGGATGTATGCTGGACAAATATCTGTAACTAAATTTTATATCTATTTTAATGTCTGTTCTAAAATTTACAGATTTTCTATTTGAAGAAATGCAAGTTTGTGAAAATTAGGCTGGAAAAACTCATGATTGTACAATTCACTTCCAAACCACTAAAATGTATACAATAAAAGGAGATGATATATTGCATGTGAATTACATGTCAGCAAAAAAACTATTGTTAAAAATACTTCACACAAAATGCAGAATACCTAGAAATATTTTCGGAGTTGTCTAAAAACACTTTGTAAACTACAGTTTTTGAAATGAAGATGTGATTTCTGTTTATTTTGGGTTTATACAGAGATAACTCAAAAAGTGTATGTGATAACTGGAATACCTTGAAATAAGGTATCTCATGAGTAATTAGTAACTTTTTCTGGAAGAAATTTTAGAAATGACAGAAGACACAAATATATGCATCTGCATTTTATGAAAGCCATATGTTACTTGCTCAATCAAATTGTTTTTCTCTACTTTGCTAAGAAAAAAGTATTCTCAACATAAGAGTCAATAACAGTGAAAAGAAACAAAATACACAGTCATGGTGATTTATTTGGGAAAATAAATGAAATAAAACAATTCCACTTATGGGCCTCCAATATCAGTGTCTATGAAGATGTTCCTGAATGCCAACATCCATTGAATTTTTGGAATTTTAATTTCTATGAACATATGAAAACTAGAACAAGAAAAGAAATATAGTCTTAGAGCAAACCAGCCTTGAGGGGGTCCGGTGTGGAATCTGAACTCTGGGCCAGGGTGCTGTCCCTCAACTCTTCAGCTCAAGGCTAGCACATCACAATTTCAGCCACAGTGCCTCTTCCGGCTTTTTACTTTTTGCTTATGTGGTGCTGAGGAATTGAACCCAGGGCCTAATGCATGCAACGCAAGCACTCTACCACTGAGCCACCTTCCCAGCCTTGGAATAATTTTCTTAATTGTTTTCTTTTTCGTTTTCTTTAAATTTTATTAATAATTTTTTTATTGTGGAAATACCTGCAGAAGAGTTACAATTTCTTTTTTTAAGGTCTTCAAGCATTAATTTATTTTATTTTATTTTTCATTTTTTTCTTATTGTGAAAATACCATACAGAGGAGTTACAATTACATGGGCAAGATAACAAATACATTTTTTATCAAGCATTGTTGCCTCTTCTTTGTTTCCCCTTTCCATTGCTTTCCATCCACCCCCTACCCACCTCTCAATCCTCCTCCCACCCGCCAAAGGCGTGAAGTTCGTTTTTGCACATAACGTCTTGTATATCTTATTGTTGCAATGGATCCACCTGTATCCCTATTTAAACTATTTGTTTTTTTGCTTCTCCCCCATAAATTGTACCAACCTAAAATACAGAGAAAGCAGGGGTTATACCATGGGGGAGGGACATACAAATCAACAAAGAAAATAATCTTATAAATGTGTTAGAAACAATCACCTGAAAGAAAAAAAGCATTTGAATACATAACTTAGGGTTCATTTCCCTAACATCAACTTATCTGACTTTTTCTGCTTGACTCAGACATATACTACTTATTGCAAATAAGGCAAGCCATGGGACCTAAGTTTCTTTGTGCCTGGCTTACTTCACTTAATATAAATTTCCCAACGCTTTTCATTTCCTAACAAATGGGGCAATGTAATTCTTCCTGATGGAGGCATAGAATTCCATTGTGTACATGTACCACATTTTCTGGATCCATTCATCTACTGAGGGGCATCTGGGTTGCTTCCATACCTTAGCTATGGTAAATAAGGACGGAATAAACATAGTCGTGCTAGGAGCTTTAGTGTGGCCTTGTTTGTGATCATTTGGGTAATTGCCCAAAAATCGATTGCTGGGTCATAGGGGAGCTCTATGTGGAGTGTTTTGAGGAACCTCCATACTGCTTTCCAAAGTGGTTGAACAAACCTACATTACCACCTACAATACAGTAAGGTTCCCTTCTGTCTACATCCCCTCTAGCATCTGTGGTTATTAGAGTTCTTGATTATAGCCATTTTAACTGGGGTGAGGTGGTATCTCAATGTTGTTTTGATTTGCATTACTTTTATGGAGAGGGAGGTTGAACATTCTTCATGTGTCTATTGGCCATCCTTCTTTCCATTTCACAAAAGATTATCTTTAAGTCTTTAGCGCCCACTTATTTATTGGGCAGTTGTTTCTTTGAAGATTGGTTGTTGGTGTATTTAATTTTTTGAATTCCAGGTATATTTTAGATATGAGACCCTTGTCTGTTGTAAGGCTAGTGAAGATCTCCCAATCTGTGGGCTATCAATTGGTCTTGCTAGCTATGTCCTTTGCCGTGCAGAAGCTCTGCAATTTCATGCCATCCCATTTGTCCAGCCTTTCTTTGATTTCTTGTGTTTCTGGGTCTCTATTAAGAAAATTTTGGCCTCTGCCAAGGAGTCCTACGGTTTCTCCTATTCCATCCTGTAATGTTGTCAGGGTGTCTGTTTGACTCCGAGGTCTTTGATCCATTTGGAATTGATTCTGGTGCAGGGTGATACATAAGGATCTCGCTTAATTTTCTGCAATTAGTTAACCAATTTTGCCAGCACCATTTACTGAAGAGGCTGTCTTTCTTCCATTCTATTTTTTTGGCTCCCTTATCAAAAATTAGATGGCAATAGGTCTGTAAGTTCATTTCTGGATTTTCAATTCTATTCCATTGGTCCTGAGGTCTGTTCTTGTGTCAGTACCAATCTGTTTTGATTACTATGGCTTTGTACTAGAGTTTGAAATTTTGTATTGATATTCCTCCAGCACTGTTATTTCTGTTGAGGATCGTTATAGCTATTCGGGGACTTTTATTGTTCCATATGAATTTTTGGATTGCTTCTTCTATTTCCTTAAAGAATAAGGATGGAATATGGATAAGTATTACATTTAATTTGTAGATAGCCTTGGGAAGTGTTGCCATTTTCAGGATTTTGATCTTTCCAATCCAGGCGTATGGGAGTATTTGCCACTTTCTAAGTTCTGTTTTGATTTCCTTTTTCAGGTTTTTAAAGTTTTCATCATAAAGGTCCTTCACTTCTTTGGTTAAGTTAATTCTAGGTATCTTATTTTTTGTGGGGCTATTACAAATGGAGTTGCTTTCCTAATTTAAGCCACTCTTTTCTCATTGTTGTCATATAGAAAAGCCATTGACTTTTGATGGTTAATTTTATACCCAGCTACTTTGCCAAAGTTTTGAATCAGCTTGAGTAATTTGGGAGTGGAGTTTGTGGGATTCTTTAAATACAAGATCATGTCATCTGCAAAGAGGGGAGTTTTACTTCTTCTTTCCCTATCTGGATCCCCTTTATGTTTGCATTTTGTCTTATTGCTGTAGCTAGGCATTCTAATACTAGATAGGAGAGCACTGGAGACAATGGATAACCTTGTCTCCTTCCTGAGTTAAGAGGAAATGGCTTTAGTTTTCCACCATTAAGTATAATGCTTGCTGCAGGTTTGTCTATACAGCCTTTATTATATTGAGGAATGTTCCATGGATTCCTAATTTTTCCAGAACCTTCATCATATAGGGGTGTTTGATCTTGTCCAATGCTTTATCTGCATCTCTTGAAATACCCATGTGGTTCTTATCCTTGCTCCTGTTGATGGATGAATTATATTCATTGTTTGGCGTATATTGAACCAGTTTTGCATCCCTGAAATGAATCCTGTTTGAACGTGGTGTATGATGTTTTGGATGAATTGTTGAAGTCGATTGGCCAAAATTTTGTTGAGAAATTTTGCATCAATATTCACCAAAGAAATGGGTTTGCAAAAAGAACAAAAGTAAAAAGGAAAGAAATGGATCTCAAGTTTTCTTTCTTTGATGAGTCCCTGCCTGCTTTTGGAATGAGGGTTATTGTAAAGCACATTGGCACCAAAGATGGCGCTGAGAGTGAGTTGAATGGGCAGAGCCCAATTTGCTTTACGTTCAGTGTGTAACCAGTTGGAGGAAGTATAGGTGCATGATAGGGTGTGACCTTGACAGTGATTGGTTCCTTCTCCTCCACTACCATGCCACTTGCTGCTCTTTTTTTGCTTTAAAATGGGCTTGCTCTGGGTTAATAAATGAGTTTTCCTGCTTGACTTGACTCCCCGGTGGTTCTGAATGTCTCCCCGGCTAAGGGAGGCTCCGGAACGTGCGAGCGTCTGCGTTATCTTTCCCCAGACCCCGTCCATCTATTGTGGGATGGAGGAAGACCGGACATCTGGCGCCTAAACTGGGGCTTGAAAGGAAAAGATACCAGCTGAGGCTAAATGGTCTTCCAGGGTAAGTGAAACTCTTAGTATGTGTAATGTTATCTCACAGAAGAAGGAGGAGGAGGCAACATTAGGCCTAGAAGGAGTCAAATAGGACTACGGAATTAAGAAGGAAAAAGAATGGGTCAAATTTGATGCAGAACACACTGAAATATTCACAGTGGAAGTCAAAATGAGGGTGAAAGTTACTCCCTCTGACTCAGGTGCTCCTGACAGTCCTAGGTCCCCTCCCTATTCCCCCGATTGGGGAGGAGGTACGGCATCATACTCGACCTTCAAGAGGTCCCTGCAAGACCCAGATCCCTACCAACCTTCTGTGTAGGGGCCAAGGCCTTGGGAAGTAACCTACTCGGAGGCCTACCCTGGAAGGGAAGGGCCAGTTGAGAGCCTGGACCCTAGGCCAAAGGATTCGCTTCCCCAAGTGTATCTAGTCAATCTGGCACCAGGATCTAACAGGCCCTGGGAATGGTATCCATGGGAAACTAAAGAGCTCCACAAGGCGGTGGTGGAACATGGCCAAACTCTCCTTGGACCCAGAACTTTTTACAGGATATTGCTTATCTCCCATGTGTCCCTAAGGACTGTCTGGATGTAGCCAAAGCTGTTTACCAGTTCTCAGTTTATTAAATGATGTGCTTTCTTTAAGGAGGAATGCGGAGTGCAAGCAAAGAATATATGGCAGGCTCAACCCGAGATACCTATTACTTATGCCATGTTAACAGGAACGGGGAAAGGGTACTCCACTGGAATCAAACAGGCCGAAATACCTGGCCTGTACCGTGAACAAGTGAGGCAGGCAGGACTTGCCGCATGGTACAAACTGGATGATGTGCCTACTGAGTCCCCCATAGCAGGAGTGAAACAAAAACCTTGTGAGCCTCAAGCTGAGTTTCTAGACTGAGTCCAACAGAGCATTCACCGGAAGCTGCCAGCAGGGAACTTCTGAGATCAGTTCATAAAGCTGCTGGTCTGGGAAGGAATGAATGAAGATCATCGCATGGCCTGCACGGGATTGAGAGAGAGTTCCTTGAGCAGATGGGTGGTGGCCTCGCAGGATGTGGGAACACAACAGCAACAGTCCCAATCATTAGCTTTAGCTTTACAGGCTCAGACATCTGCAATGACTGAGGCTATTACCCAGGTGCGAGAGCCCAGGGCCAAGGAACCCCAACACCATCAGAGAGAGGGATTTGTTTTAAATGCGGGAAGGAGGGGCACTTTAAGAGGGACTGTTTACAACAATCCCTGTCAAGGCGGCCCGGGGTGGGGGTGGAGGGGTTGCAAACCATCCCCTACACCCTGCCCCAGGGGCAGGGAGGGATATGATAGGAAAAGGATTGTCAATCCCAGTTTGTTTTACACCAGAATCCCTATTTGGGTTGAGCATCGGCCATTAACCAAACCTAAACTTGTAGCCCTATACCTTCTGGCAGAGGAACAGATAAACCTTGGGCACATAAGCCCTACTGTGAGACCTTGGAACACACCCATATTTGTTATTCAAAAAGCCTCTGAGGCTTGGCATATGCTCCAAGATCTATGTTAGGTAAATGAAAGGATGGAGCTAGTAGAAAAACCCCTAAGGGGCATGCCCTGGACTCCCACTATACCTTCAGAATATACCTTAGTTTTGATTGATATTAAAGATGTTTTTATATCCCCTACATCCAGATGACTACGAGAAGTTTTCTTTCTCCATCCCTTGTCTTAATTTTCGCAGCCTGCTCGGAGGTTTGAATGGATGGTGTTGCCACAGGGAATGGCCAATAGCCCGGCCTTTTGCCAATAATACTTGGCCACAATTTTAGTGCCTGTGCTGGGTTTAGATACTTCCATTGCTAATGCCTACATGGATGATATAATTCTGGGGCAACAAGACCCCGGACACCTGGAGGGTCTTCTGGCCCAGGTTCTTGCCATATTAAAAATGGGGGGCTTTACCATAGCCCTCAATAAAATTCAAAAGGTACTTCCTTTTAAAATGCTGGCTCATGCCACCCTACTTAAGCCTTTGCTGGATATTCCAGCCTTTCTAACCTTAACCCAAAGGGAAATCAATTGGATGTTGCCATGGGTTTCTGTCCCTAAAAATAGTCTTTTGCCCTTATTTGTCCTACTAAAAGACAGGATGCCCCAATAAGTTATTACAATTACAGAAAGCCATCAGGCAAAATTTTTGCAGTTAAATAGCTTTGTTTACCAGTAATATTTTAAATTTCTCAAAAAGGGCAACTGAATCCAGATTTCACAAGCACTGGGGACAACTAAACTCTAAGCCCCAAGTAAAAGTCAGGTGAAATGACCCTCTGACACAACAATGGAGAGGACCTGACCCCCTAGTTACTATGGGCAGGGGATTTGGATGCGTTTTTTCCAATAGGGGAGACAGCGCTCATTTGGATACCTGCTAGGAACCTAAAGTTCTTACCCATTTACTCTATACAGGAGGATGCACAAAGATAAACTTACCAACAAGAAAAATGGCTATGGTGGCCAAGGCTTGTGTTTAAAAGAGGAAAGCCGGAAAGATAACCATTAACCATCCCCAAGGGCAACCAGCCCTTGAGAAGCTCTTGTGTTCTCTAACAATTGCAGATGGCGATATTCCAGCTTTGGCTGTCCTGACCCTCCCAGTCCTGGCAATGGCCTTACCGAATCTGCATCAACCTCAGGGGTGACTTGGGCAGTGATCAGCGCTGGCAATGCAGAAATCATCAGTAGCACCACAAGAGAAGCTGTCCCTTTGACCTGGTGGCCTGACTTTCATTTTGATCACCACCCTATGTCATTATGTATGGACCGTTTAATATTTCTGTAGGAGCTAATTATTTTAATGTTACCTGCTTTAATTGTCCTTTTACTAATTGCTTGTATAACAGCATTATTCAATCCATACTTATTGTTAAACAATCACCTTTTGTTATGCTTCCAGTTTAGATCTTTTTCAACCCCACAGGCAAATAGCTGGATTAAAACAAGCCCCACCTCTGGACTCTGAAGTGGCAAAGACTGCTATCCCATTCTTGACTAATCTTAAAGGACTTCTAATGACTTTGCTTGTCCTGGTAATGCTTTTGCTGATGGTTTTCCTATGCCTTCCTTGCATTACACGTGCACTGAAAAACTCTTATGAGCTTAGCCAGCCAGTTACATAAGATCAAGCTCCAAGAGAATGAATTTCCCTTGAGAAGAATCGCAGCCAGAGACGGGTAAGAAGGGGTGTCAGTCTGACCAACCAAAGACAGGGCCTTCAGCTTCGCCCTGAAGAAGTTCCTGATGACGGGTAAGGCAGACAAGGCAATCCACTCAACCTAAGACAGACAGGTTCACTTCTTTAAACAAAGAAGGGGGAGAAGTTGGGAGCCATTGGGAGCTGAGAGTAAAGCTCAAAGGTCCTCTTGACCCCTGTGCTCGCTTAAAGGCACATACAAGAAACTGGCTTACTTAAAAGACACCAGATGCCCAGGATTACTTTGCTACGTCTGCAGTTAGTTTTATATTTTCCATGATTTTCTGGATTTTAGTAGAATGGCCTAAGTATGGGGGCCCACGAGGATGCACTGTGCCCCATGTGTAGAACTCCCAATACCCAGGCTTCTCCCATGTTCTGAAGAGAATGACCTTACAAGATACTGACTTTTATATATGCCCAGGAACTAATTGAACTGCATTGTACATTTCTAACTGTGGTGGGGCTGATGTTTATTACTGTGCTAGGTGGGGATGTGAGGTAACTGGGACAGGCTCTTGGATCATGCATGAGGGCCCTATCTATCCTTGTCTGGCGAATCAGGCCCCCCAGACTTGCCTCGAACCCCCAGAGTGGCCAATGCTATTCTTACCAATGTAATCCTGTTAAAATAACCTTTACAGAGGAGGGAAAATTATAACTCATTGGGAGGTGGGTCTGCCATTAAAACCAAAAAGGGGGAATCTGTAGAGCACATGGGCACCAAAGATGGCACTGAGAGGAAGTTGAATGGGCAGAGCCCAATTTGGTTTATTTTCAATGTGTAACCAGCCCGTGGAAGCTTAGGTGCATGATAGGGTATGACCTTGACAGTGATTGGTTCCTTCTCCTCCACTGCCACGCCACCACCTGCATTTTTTTGCTTTTAAAAAGGGCCTGCTCTGTGTTAATAAATGAGCTTTCTTGCTTAACTTGACTACCCGCTGGGTCTGATTATCTCACAGGCTAAGGGAGGCTGGGTAACGGGTGAGCGGCCACCTCAGCTTTCCTTGGCCCCCATCCGTCATTCGAGGGACGGATGAAGACCTGACAGGTTATGATGGCTTCATAGAATGAGTTCGGTAGTGAACTTTCTTTTTCAATTTCATTGAAGAGTTGGAGGAGTATTTGTGTGAGCTCTGCTTTGAATGCCTTGTAGAATTCTGCTGTAAAACCATTTGGTGCTGGGCTTTTCTTAGATGGGAGGACTCTAATTGCTGTTTCTACTTCAATACTTGATATGGGGCTGTTAAAATGATTGAACTCATCTTGGTTTAGTTTCGGCATCTCAATATTTTGCTAGGAAAAGGTCCATTTCTGCCAAGTTCTCAAATTTATTGGTATAAAGTTTTGCGAAGTATTCCCTTATAAAGTTCTGAATCTTGGTTGTTTCTCTGGTGATGTTGCTATTCTAATCTCTGAGTTTATTTATTTAGGTTGTTCTCTTCTTTTTCTGATAAGGTTTGCTAAGGGACTGTCAATTTTGTTAATTTTTAGAAGAAACAACTCTTTCTTTTGTTGATTCTTTCTATAGTTTTTTTGGGTTCTAATTTATTTAATTCTGATTTAATTTTAATTATTTCTTTTCTTCTACTGGATTGGGGTTTATATTGCTGCTCTTATTTAAGGAGGCTCAGGTGCCTTATTAAACTGTTGGTTTCAGATCTTTCCAATTTGTTGATGTAGGAACTCAGAGCTATAAACTTGCCCCTGAGTACTGCCTTTGCTGTGTCCCAGAGGAGCTGGTAATTTGTGTGTTCATTTTTGTTGAATATCATGAACATTTGAATTTCCTTTCTAATCTCTTCCATGACCACTCGTGATTCAACAGTGTGTTGTTCAGCCTCCATGTGTTACAGGACTTTCTTTGGTGGTTTTTGGTGTTGATTTCTAATTTTATTCCCTTGTGGTCTGAGAGAATGCAAGGTATAAGTTCAATGTTTTTGAATTTGGACAAGTTTGCTTTGTGGCCTAAAATGTGGACTACTTTGGAAAATGTTCCATGTGTTGCTGAGAAAAACGTGTATTCTTATGTTGCTGGGTGAAATATTCAATAGATGTTTGTTAAATCTAGTTGATGTATGCAGTTGTTTAGATATGCGATTTCTCGAGTTCATCTATCTAGTGGGAAAAGTGGTTTGTTAAATTCCACAACAATTAATGTCTTTGGATCTATGTGGGATAAGAGGAAAAGTAGTGTTTCTTGGATAAATTTGGGTGTCCATTTCTTGTTTAATAGGTATTTACAATTGTAATATTCTCATCGAGGAGAGATCCCTTAATTATTAGTATGTAGCATCCTTCTTTATCACTTCTTACTAATTTTAATTTGAAGTCTATTTTATCTTATATTAGGATTGCACCTCCCGCCAGTTTATGGGGGCCGTTTGCTTGGTAGATTTGGTTCGAGCCTTTCATGTTGAAAATGTGCGTGTTTTTATGGGCAAAATGTGACTCCTGAAGGGAACAGATAGACGGATATTGCTTTTTAATCCAACTGGGCAGTCTATGTTGCTTAATTGGAGAGTTAAGTCCGTTAATGTTGACAGATAGGAGTGAGAGGTATTTGGGAGTTTCTGCCATTTTGTGCACTTTCTTTGGGGCTGTAGCAACTGGGTTCTTCCTATGGTTCTTGGATTCTCAGATTGGGTGTGGATTCTTGGCCTTTATTGTGGTCTTGTTGGTTTTCTCTGTGTAGGAAATCATTAAGAATCTTTTGTAGGGCTGCTTTGGTGGAGATATATTGTTTCAGTTGTTCTTTGGTATGGAAGGTTTTTAGTTTACCTTCGGTTATGAAGGAGAGTAAAGCTGGGTACAGTATTCTTGGTTGATAGTTGTTTGTAGTGCATGGCATACATCATTCCAGGCTCTTCTTGCTTTGATTGCCTTTGCTGAGAAATCTGAGGTGATTCTAATTGGTTTCCCTTCATAGGTGATTCATCTTTTCTCCTTGACAGCTTTAAGGATATTTTCCTTGGTCTGAATGGATCCAGTGTGTATTATAATGTGACAGTGGGATGTCCTATTCTGTTCTGGTCTATTTGGAGTCCTAAAACTTATTGTATCTGAATAGGCCTATCTTTTTTCATGTTTGGGAAGTTCTCTGCTAGGATCCTGTTAAACAAATTTCTTAGACCATTAACAACTGATTTTAAGTCTTCCTCTATACCCATTATCCTCAGATTAGGCCTTCTGATGGTGTCTTCCAAATGTTGAATAGATCTATCATATTTCTTGGATTTGTCTTGGATGGTTATATTTTTTTTTCTCTATAATATCCATGCTGTCTTCAATCCCCGAGATTCAATCTTCTGCATGTTCTAACCTACTATTAAGACTTTCTACTTTGCTTTTTGTTGTTTGTGTTTTTTTTTTTTCTTTCTAGTTGGTCAGCTTTGATGGCTTCAAGTTCTTTTTTGGAGCTTTGTTTTAGATCTTTTATGGACTTCTTTACTTCCTTAATTTGGTGTTCAGTGTTTATTCTCAAATCACATAGTTGATTGGTTATGGTTTACTTGGACTCCCATTCTTTCTGCTGGGTTCCATTCCCTTTGTGGACTCCCTGATTTCTTTCAGTTCTCCATTTATGGATTCCACGAATGCCTTTAATGATCTTTGTGTATTCTTATCCTACTCTCTCAATTCCTGTATTCTTCTTTGATTAGCTTCCTCCGTTCCATATGATTCTTATAGCTCGCTTTGACTGATCTCAGCCTGCTCACACCATTCCTTTATTTCTGTTTGAGTGCTCTCAAGCTGCTCATGCAATTCCTGTATCAATCTTTGAGTAGCTTCCTCATGCTCATGATATTCCTGTATTGGCCTTTCTTTTGCCTCCTCTCTCTCCCTATCATGCTCATACAGAGTCCTTTGCAGGTTTTCAGTCTATTCATTTACCATTTTACCAGAAGTGTTTGTAGAGCTTTTAGGGAGCTCTCCTCTGGATTATTCATTATGTGTTCTGTCCACTGATTGTCATGATTGGGAGTTGAGATACCCGGACTTGCCATTTTTCTAGTGTTTTTCCTGCTTCTCCTGCCCATTTGGGATGAAAGTAACACCACTTTTGTGCTAGATCACTATCTTAAGTTAAGCATCAACCAAAGTCTGTAGTTGCTCAGTCAAAGTATGCAGATACACTCTAGTTCAAAAGATATATATCTTGAACATCAAACAACTATGTATTAATTGGTTACGAACCGCAAAGAAGAATTTGGCAAACCAGAAATTATTAGGTTTAGGGAGAGATGTGGGTAAAAATAGGGATAGAGGGCTATGGAAAGGCATAGGGTGAGTAAACTTAATTAAGTCCTAATCTCAAAGTGAGAAATAGTTGGATAGAATGATAGTAAAGAGAGAGAAAAGAAAAGAAGAGAACAATATAAAAAGAGACAAATAGAAAAACAAATATTAAAAATTATATAGTGAAACATTAAAAACAAAAATTATGCAAATCCAAAAATGTAATATTCAGAGAAGAATGTGGATAGGATAAGATAAGTGTAGAGATAAAAAGGAGATATGGGAAACTTAAAAATGCTTAAAATATTATATAGATATAAAGAGGTAGTACTACTATTAAGGAATTTAAGTCTAAAAGGTTTTGAATTGAGTAATACATTTCTGGATTAAGTGTGTACACAATGGGGAACAAGATCTAATAATCGACCACGGGTATATCTGAGGATGAGCAGAAGAGCAATTAAGTCATGCAAAGAAGAATAAAGAGAAGAAAAGGTGAAAAGAATGAGAAGGAAGAAAAAAGGATAAAAAGGTCAGTAGCACTAAAGAAAAAAGAAATAAAAAAGAAAAGAAAGAAAAAAAAAGAAAAAGAGAAAAAAAGCACACACATACTCTTAAAATAAAAAGTATGAGGAAGAAAAAAAGTTAATAGAAAACAATTTTTTTTCAAAAAAGTTCAATATTAAAAATTTTTTAAAAGTTTTAGAAAAAAAATTTTAATAAAAGGTACAAAAAAGTTCTTTGATTTTTTTGGGGGGAAGGGAAGATCCTGTATCTCCCTTGTGTCCTTAGCCTGTCTCTAGTTGGAGTCTCTGGTCTGCTTGTGGTGTTTGATTTTGCTCTGGCTTGGTTGGTTTCTTAAGTCGGTTAATATGAGTAGGCAGAAAAATGCTCTGCTTACCCAGGAGTTTTTGATCCTCCTCCCAGGCTAGTTCTATGGGAGATAGATCTGCTTTGAGTATCACAAAAGAGGGAGATGGCTGTTTCCTCTAGTTTAGAGATGCTGTGATGAGGCTAGGTTCTGGGTAGAGTTGAGGCCTTTCCGCAAACAGTAGCTTTTCCCTGAGGGACTAGCTTCTGAGTCATTCACAGATCCCAGCCTGGAGCCTTTTTCAGGGTTTATGTTTACTGTATTTCAATTGATTTTCTAGGCTGCTATAAGGAGGGGCAGCCTCTGTCTCTGTGTACCCAGTGAAGAAATCCACTCCTGGGGCTTGTGGCCTGTGCTGGGTGACTTTTCCCTGGGTGGAGCTGAGCCTAGCAGGTAAGGTTAGGTTCCTGTGACCTGCTAAATTACTCTTGTTTTCTTCCAATGCCTGAGTTGGAGCTATTTGCTCAGCCAGGCCTTTGTCACTAACAAAGATTGAGATCTCTGGTAGTGGGGAGGGGAGGTGTGGCCTTCCCTCCTCTGATCCCTGAGAAGGTGTGAAGGATGTCAGGCTTCTGCTCATGCCACAAACTTGGATCCTGTGTCATCTCTGGTCTGCGAACTGCACGATGAAGATACCTGCTCCTTGTCAGTTCTTGCTGGTGTTGAGTAGAATCCGCTCACCTGCCACCTCTGCCTCTGGTGCCTTCGTCCCGGTATGGCGGGTTGCAGGTTGGCGGCAACGGCCGCCGCCACCGTGGCTGCCGCCACTGTCGCTGCAACTGCCACTGCAGCTGCGGCAGCTGCCAAGTGCTCGGATCTGTCTCCTTGCCTGTATTTTCCCTCTTTGGCCTAACTCTCTCTCCTGTGATGGTACACTTGGTGTGATTCTCTGGCTTAGGACTGTTCACTGGAACAAAAACTGCTTTCTATGTGAGAGCTTGTTTAGCCTCCAGCTTCTCCTCCACCATCATCCTGGAACTCCCTCTGAAACTTTTATTCTACTATTTTTCATTTCAAAGATAGGCAGTCTATTTTTCCAAAAGTTTCCTAGTGTAAAATAACTAATATTTCAATAGAGAGTAGAGTTTATTAATTTCAAGGGAATTTTAGATATACACATGATAATGTAATAACGTTTATAGTATATTACTTGAAAAAATTCTGTTCAAACTCTTAAATGTTTGTGTGTAATGACAGGAAGAGAGGAAGATAATTCATACTGGTTAGGAATTTGCAATACCTCAAAAATCTAGTCAATAATTTGTTATAAGCACATAGTTAAGCTACCTGATATGGCTTAGTTATTTTTTTTCATTTATTTTTAATTTTAATTTTAATTTTTTGTGAACATACTGTACAGAGGGGTTACAATTACATGGGCAACATAATGAGTACATTTCTTATCAAGCATTACAGCCTCCTCCTTTGTTTACCCTCCACATCCTGGCTTAGATTTTTTTGTTTCTTAATTTATTCAAAATTTTAACATGGATGCATGCACAGTGGTAACATTAAAATTATTAATCAAAATGTAAATATTGCAAAATCATAGACAAGTATCATACGTTCAATAGTTAGCACTTATGATTCTCATAATAATTTTTATGAAGAAGATGATGACCACAGTGTAGCCTGATAATGACAAGGTTTTGATTGAAAAGGAAAAATTTTTAGACATCTTTTCAGCCAGATTTCCCACATTGAATACATAGTACTAAAAAGCATTGGATTAATACAATAAGAATAACAAGAGAAGAGTTTCAATATCAAGAAATACAATCACATAAACAGGTGAGAGAGTAAAAACCCTAATTTCATTCTTTCAGTCTCTCTAAATATACTCACTTTTCTTCGTACTATATTTTTCTTATAATTAAAATCATTTGTTTCCACATGTTGATTATCCCACATAGATAAAATATAATAAGCTGAGTGCTTTCTGTTACAAATGATCTTGTTTGTTCTAGCCTTGGGAATTTAGGAGAAAGCCTTTCACTACCCACATAGCCATTGGCTTAGTTATATCGCATTAGAAGTTAACAACACATGCCTCAAGCATTCTTCACTCATTAGGTAGAAATCCATGATCAGTTTTAGTTTTCATCCAGTTAACTGGAGAAAATCTATGTGTAAATGTATTAAGAACACTTGGCAACAAATAAAGCAATAAGAAAAATTTTGATGGACTAAGATGTAGTTTTCAACTTAGTGTGGTTAGTTCAAATACCATTCTCATAAAGACACTATTCAATAACCAATGCTTTCCAATGACATATTCTTCAATATAGCTATAAACACATGACACAATTTACATAATACCACTTACATATCTGGAGTTACCTTGAAAGGACACAGTCCTTAGATCCAGGAGGAAAATTTATTTTTATTTCTGCATGAAACAATTTTTGATATTTATACCAACAAACTGAATTTGACGCTTTCCTTATTTGTAAGCTAAGGGGGAAAACGTAAGGACTCTTCATTTTCTTTTTTTTTTTTTTTGCTCTAGAAGTCAAAAAATATATTCTTCAATATTTTTGGTAGATTACATCCATTTACAGATGAGAAATGTAAGGCCAGTAGTCAATGTAATGAGTAAATAATGATACTAGAATTTGTGTCTGAGCTCTTCACTCTGTGTGCTTACAAGCAGAAGTAATTTGGTGATGGAAAGGTCCAATATGAAAAGACTATGGGGAAAAACATACTTTGTAAAAGGTTGTTTATGTCTAGGTGACCAGTGATGATTACATGAAACAGGCTGGTGGCAGGGGCATAAAAAGGAGTACATAGAAATCATATTAGTGACAGAAATTCAGAAAATCTTGATCATTCATCTTTTCTAATGGGTGGGAGCAGAAAGGTAAGAAGAAATCTAAAGTGTTCTACATCTCTGGCCAGGCAACTGTGTTAGTGTTAATCTTGGTGATAGGGATTACAGGTGGAAATGTTGGATTTAGGAGAAAAAAACTCTGATAGTTCTAAAGTTTATATTAAACAGATGCAAAGATAGGTTTGTTTAGACATTATCAAAATATCCATGACCATGAATATGAAAAAGAATAATAAAATCGGGGGCATTATTAAAGGGAAGAGGAAAAGGAAAGTTCTGACACAATTCTGAACAATGTGTGTACCAGTGTGGACAAGATTGGAAGAATGAGATAAATAAGGAAACAAGAAAGTAATAAACACAGGTTTACAGAAGTAAAGAAAGGAAAGAATTTGCAGGAAGAAAAGGTCAAAACTGTTACAGAGATATTGAAGGAAATATGCAATTTGGATTTGAAAACTAAAAAGATATAGACAATTTCAATAAGAACAGTGTTTTGGTGATATCTCCATGATGAAATAACCCTGTCAATCAACCTGCCACAAATTTTTATATGTAGGAAGTGCTCTTATAAACTTCAAGCTTTTATTGAATGGAAGAGTTCAGACATTACCCTCACCACTAGGATTAAATTCCTAAAAAGATAAGGCATTTTGCTTTAATGCCTTACTTTCATTTTCTCTTACACATTGGCAAGTAGGGAAAGATTCTGATGTAACAATAATACAATGTTGACTTGTAATAACACAACATCTAGGATGTAGTGTTAATTAGGATATTTACTAATTAGCTCCAAAATTTAGGGATATTTATATTTCTCCTGGGTAAACTAATGAGCTCCAAGAAAATGTCCCTAAGGAGCATTTCAATTCTAGTATTACTGTTTGACTCAAAATACTTTAAATTATACACCCTCTATTGTGGGCATAGGGTTAAACTGTGGAACTTTCCCCTTCAGATTGTGAGTATTACCCTATTGCTTAACAGGGAGAAAGTACCCTCACACATAGACTGGGTGTGTGAAAAAAAGAAGTGGTACTTGAACAATGGAAACATGGGACCTATGTTTCTTTGGGGCTGGATTACTTCACTTAATATAATTTTTTCTAAGTCTTTCCATTTCCTAACAAATGGAGCATTGTTATTCTTTCTGATGGAGGCAAAGAATTCCTTTGTTTATATTTACCATATTTTCTTGATCCATTCATCTACTCAAGGGCATCTGGGTTGGTTCCATATCGTAGCTATGGTAAATAATGCTGCAATAAACATAGTTGTGCTGGAAGATTTAGTATGGTCTTGTTTGTGATCATTTGTGTAAATGCCAAAAGTGGGATTTCTGGGTCATAGGAGAGCTCTAGGAGTTTTTTGAGGAACCTCCATACAACTTTCCAAAGTGTTTGAACAAGTTTACACTCCCAATAACAATGAAGTAAGGTTCCCTTCTGGCCACATCCACTCCAGCATCTGTTATTATTGATCTTGTCTATGGCCATTCTAACTGGGGTGAGGTGGTATCTCCATGTTGTTTTGATTTGCATTTCTCTTATAGCCGGGGAGGTGGGGCATTTCTTCATGTGTCTATTGGCAATCCTTCTTTCTTCTTCACAGAAGTTTTTCTGTAAGTCTTTAGCCCACTTATTTATTTATTTATTTTTATTTTGTAAATAAAGTACAGAGGAGTTACAATTACATGGGCAAAATAATGAGTACATTTCTTATCAAACATTTTAGCCTCCTCCTTTGTTTTCCCCTTCCCATCCTTTCCCATCCTCCACCCGCCCCCAAAATCCTCCCTACCCCCCCCAAAAGTTGTAAAGTTCGTTTGCGACATAACAACTTGTACATCTCATTGTAGCAATGTAGCCCACTTATTTATTGAGCAGTTGTTTCTTTGAGGATTTGTTGTTGGGGGATTTAATGTTTTGTGTTCCAGATATAGTTTACATATGAGAACCTTGTCCATTGTATGGCTAGTGATTATCTTCTCCCAATAAGTAGGCTTTCTATTGATCTTGATAGCTATATCCTTTGCCTTGCAGTAACTGTGCCATTTCATGCAATCCCATTTTTCAAAATTTTCTTTGATTTGTTGTGTTTCTGCGTCTCTTTTGAGAAAGTTTTGGCCTATGCCAAGGAGACCTAGTATGATTTGAGACCTGTAATGATTTCAGAGTGTCTGTTTTGACCTCGAGTTCCTTGATCCATTTGGATTTGATTCTGGTGCAGGATGACATGTATGGATCTATTTTTGATTTTCTACAAGTGATTAATCAATTTTGCCAGCACCATTTACTGAAAAGGCTGTCTTTCTTCCATTCTATTTTTTTAGCTCCCTTATCAAATATTAGATGACTATAAGTCTGTGGGTTCATTTCTGGGTTTCAATTCTATTTCATTGGTCCTGAGGTCTGTTCTTGTGCCAGTACCAAGCTGTTTTGATTACAATGGTTTTGTACTAGTGTTTTAAATTTGGTATTGATATTCCTCCAGCACTGTTCATTCTGTTAAGGATCATTTTTGCTACTCAGGGTCTTTTATTGTTCCATATGAATTTTTGGATTGCCTTTTCTATTTCCTTGAAGAATGAGGTTGGAATATTGATAGGTATCACATTGAATTTGTAGCTAGCCTTGGGAAGTGTTGCCATTTTCACGATGTTGATCCTTCCAATACAGGAGCATGGGAGTTTTTTCCACTTCCTAAGTTCTGTTTTGATTTCCTTTTTCAAGTTTTTAAAGTTTTCATCATAGAGATCCTCCACTTCTTTGAGTATGTTAATTTCTAGGTAATTTATTTTTTGTGGGGCTATTACAAATAGAATTTTTTTCCGGGTTTCAGCACGATTTTCTCATTGTTGGCATACAGAAAAGCCATTGATTTTTGAAGGTTAATTTTATACCCTGTTACTTTACCAATATTATGAATCAGCTTGAGTAATTTGAGAGTGGAGTCCGTGGGATTCTTTAAATACAAGATCATGTCATCTGCAAAGAGGGAAAGTTTTCCTTCTTCTTTCCTTATTTGGATCCCTCTAATGTTTTCATCTTGTTTTATGGTTAAATTAGGCATTTTAATTCTAAATTGAAGAGAAGTGTAGAGAGTGGACATCCTTGTCTCGTTCCTGAGTTAAGAGGAAATGGCTTTAGCTTTTCACCATTAAGTATAATGCTGGCTGTAGGTTTGTCATATAGAGCCTTTGTTGTACTGAGGAATGTTTCCTGGATTCCTAATTGTTGCAGAATCTGCAACGTAAAGGGGTGTTGGATCGTGTCAAATCCTTTTTCTGCATCTTTTGAGATAACCATGTGATTGTTGTTCTTGCTCTTGTTGATGTGATGAATTATATTAATTGATTTGCATTTATTGAACCAACTTTGCATGAAATGAAACCTGAAATGAATCCTGTTTGATCGTGGTGTATGATTTTTTGGATGAATTGTTGAATTCGATTGGCCAAAAGTGTGTTGAGAATTCTTGCATTAATGATCATTCAAGAAATGGGTCTATAGTTCTCTTTCCTTGATGACTCCCTGCCTGGTTTTGGGATGAGGGTTATGATGGCTTCATAGAATGAGTTTGGTCGTGAACTTTCTCTTTCAATTTCGTTGAGAATTTGGAGGAGTGTTGGTGTGAGCTCTTCTTTGAAGGCCTTGTAGAATTCCACTGTAAATCCATTGGGATCGGGGCTTTTGTTAGATGGGAGGACTGTTACTGCTGTTTCTACTTCAATGTTGAATATGGGCCTGTTAAGATGGTTTAACTCATCTTGGTTTAGTTTCGGCATGTCAATATTTGCTAAGAAAAGGTCCATTTCTGCCAAGTTCTCAAACTTATTAGCATAAAGTTTCTAGAAGTATTCCCTTATAATGTTCTGAATCTTGGTTGTTTCTCTGGTGAGGTTTCCATTCTCATCTCTGAGTTTATTTATTTGGATGTGTTCTCTTCTTTTTCTAAGATTTGCTAAAGTTCTGTCAATTTTGTTAATTTTATCGATAGGGATTTTCTTGTTGCTCTTATTCAGGGAGGCTCAGATGTCTCATTAAATTGTTGGTTTCAGATCTCTACAAGTTGTTTGTGTTGCAACTCAGGGCTATAAACTTGTCTCTGAGTACTGCCTTTGCTGTGTCCCAGAATAGGTGGTAATTTGTGTGTTCATCTTTGCTGAATATCATGAATACTAGATTTCCTTTCCAATGTATTTTATGATGCACTGGTCATTCCACAGTGTGTTTTTCAGCCTTCATGTGGTACAGGATGTTCTACGGTGGCTTTTGGTGTTGAGTTCTAATTTTATTCTCTTGTTGTGTGAGAGAATGCAAGGTATAATTCAATGCTTCTGAATTTGGAAAAGTTTGTTTTGTCATCTAAATGTGGTCTATTTTGGAAAATGTTGCATGTGCTGCTGAGAAAAACGTGTGTTCTGATGAGGCTGGGTGAAATATAAGGTAGAAGTCTGTTAAATCTAGTTAATTTATGCAGTTGTTTAGATCTGCGGTTTCTTTTACTTTTTTTTTGAAATGCTTTAATTTTTTATTTTTTTTATATTTTATTTTATTTTTTTGTGAACACACTGTACAGAGGGGTTACAATTACATGGGCAGGATAATGCGTACATTTCTTATCAAGCATTGCAGCTTCCTTCTTTGTTTACCCTTCACAGCCCTTCTCAGCCTCCTTCCCCACCCAATCCTCCCCCCTCCCCCACCAGGCCCCCCCCCAGCATCAAGGTAGTAAAGCTCGTTTTCGACGTGACAACTTGTACTTCTCATTGTTGCAACAGGTCCACCTGTATCCTTAAACGACTTGTTTTTCCCCATCTCCTCCACAAGTTATACTGACAACAAATATAGTGAAAGCAGGGATTATACTGTGGGGGAGGGACATACAAAGCAACAAAGAGATAATCTTATAAATGCATTAGAAACAAATGCATGAAAGAAAATAACATTAAAATACATATCTAAGGGCTCATTTTCCTAACATCACATTATCTGACCTTTTCCACTTGACTCACACATATACTAGATATTGCAAATAAGGGAAACCATGCGACCTCTGTTTCTTTGGTCCTGGCTTACTTCACTTAATATAATTTTTTCCAACTTTTTCCATTTCCTAACAAATGGGGCAATGTCATTCTTTCTGATGGAGGCATAGAATTCCATTGTGTATATATATATATATACAACATTTTCTTGATCCATTCATCTACTGAGGGTTGGTTCCATATCTTAGCTATGGTAAATAATGCTGCAGTAAACATAATTGTGCTGGTAGCTATAGTGTCGTCCTGTTTGTAAACATTTGGGTAAATGCCCAAAAGTGGGATTGCTGAGTCATAGGGGAGCTCTATGTGAAGTTTTTTTGAGGAACCTCCACTCTGCTTTCCAAAGTGGTTGAACAAGTTTACATTCCCTTCAACAATGAAGTAAGGTTCCCTTCTGTCCACATCCCCTCCAGCATCTGCTGTTGTTAGAGTTTTTGATTTTTGCCATTCTAACTGTAGTGAGGTGGTATCTCAATGTTGTTTTGATTTGCATTTCTTTTATGGCTAGGAATGTTGAGCATTTCCTCATGTGTCTATTGGCCATCCTTCCTTCTTCTTCAGAGAAATTTCTCTTTAAGACTTTATCACACTTATTAATTGGGCAGTTGTTTCTTTGAGAATTTGTTGCTGGGGGATTTAATTTTTTGAGTTCCAAGTATATTTTAGATATGAGACCCTTGTCTGTTTTATGGCTAGTGAAGATCTTCTCCCAATCCGTGGGCTTTCTATTGATCTTGCTAGCTATGTACTTTGCCATGCAGAAGCTCTGCAACTTCATGCAATCCCATTTGTCCACCCTTTCTTTGATTTGTTGTGTTTCCAGGTCTCTATTCAGAAAATTTTGGCCTGAGCCAAAGAGACCTAGGGTTTCTCCTATTCCATCCTGTAGTGTTTTCAGATTGTCTGCTTTGACTTCGAGGACTTTGATCCATTTGGAGTTGATGCGTGTGCAGGGTGATATATAAAGATCTAGCTTTAGTTTTTTACAAGCAGTTAACCAATTTTGCCATCACCATTTACTGAAGAGGCTGTTTTTCTTCCATTCTATTGTTTTAGCTCCCTTATCAAAGATTAGATGGCTATAGGTCTGTAGGTTCATTTCTGCGTTTTCAATTATATTCCATTGGTCCTGAGGTCTGTTCTTATGCCAAACCAAGCTGTTTTGATTACTATGGCTTTATAGTAGAGTTTGAAATTTAGTATTGATATTCCTCCAGCAGTGTTCTTTCTGTTGAGGAGCGTTTTTGCTATTTGGGGTCTTTTATTGTTCCATATGAATTTTTGGATTGCCTCTTCTATTTCCTTGAAGAATGAGGTTGGAATTTTGATAGGTATCGCATTGAATTTGTAGAGAGCCTTGGGAATTATTGCCATTTTCACGTTGTTAATCTTTCCAATCCAGGATCATGGGAGGTTTTGCCATTTTCTAATTTCTGTTTTAATTTCCTTTTTCAAGATTTTAAAGTTTTCATAATAGAGATCCTTCACTTCTTGGGTTAAATTTATTCCTAGGTATTTTATTTTTTGTGGGGTTATTACAAATGGAGTTGCTTTCCTAATTTCAGCCACACTTTTCTCATTGTTGGCATACAGAAAAGCCATTGATTTTGGGGGTTAATTTTATACCCTGCTACTTTTCCAAAATTTTGAATCAGCTTGAGTAATTTGGGAGTGGAGTCTATGGGATTCTTTAAATACAAGATCATGTGTTCTGCAAAAAGGGAGAGTTTTATTTCTTCTTTCCCTATTTGGATCCCCTTTATGTTTGCCTCTTGTCTTATTGCTGTAGCTAGGCATTCTAATACTAGATTGAAGAGAAGTGGAGAGAGTGGACATCCTTGTCTTGTTCCTGAGTTAAGAGGAAAAGGCTTTAGTTTTTCTCCATTAAGTATAATGCTGGCTGTAGGTTTGTCATATACAGCCTTTATTGTATTGAGGAATGTTCCATGGATTCCTAATTTTTCCAAATCCTTCATCATAAAGGGGTGTTGAATTTTGTCGAATGCATTTTCTCCATCTATTGAGATAACCATGTGGTTCTTATCCTTGCTCCTGTTGATGTGATGACTAATATTAATTGATTTGCGTAAATTGAAGCAGCTTTGCATCCCTGAAATGAATCCTGTTTGATCATGGTATATGATTTTTTGGATAAATTGTTGAAGTCGATTGGCCAAAATTTTGTTGAGAAGTTTTGCATCAACGTTCATCAAAGAAATGGGCCTATAGTTCTCTTTCTTTGATGAGTCCCTGCCTGGTTTTGGGATGAGGGTTATGATGGCTTCATAGAATGTGTTTGGTAGTGAACTTTCTCTTTCAGTTTCATGTAAGAATTGGAGGAGTATTGGTGAGAGCTCTGCATTGAAGGCCTTGTAGAATTCCGCTGTAAAACCATCTGGTCCTGGACTGTTCTTAGCTGGGAGGTCTCTTATTGCTGTTTCTATTTAAATGCTTGATATAGGCCTGTTAAGATGGTTTACCTCATCTTGATTTAGTTTTGGCATGTCAGTATTTGCTAGGGAATGGTCCGTTTCTGCCAAGTTCTCAAACTTATTAGCATAAGTTTTTGAGAAATATTCCCTTAAAGTGTTCTGAATCTTGTTTTGTTCCATGGTGATGTTCCAATTCTCATCTCTGAGTGTATTTATTTGGATGTGTTCTCTTTTTTTTCTGATAAGATTTGCTAAGGGTCTCTCAAATTTGTTAATTTTTTCGAAGAACCAACTCTTTGTTTTGTTGATTTTTTCTATAGTTTTTTTGGATTCTAATTCATTTAATTCTGATTTAATTGTAATTATTTCTTTCCGTCTACTGGATTGGGGTTTATCTTGCTGCTCTTTTTCAAGGAGGTTTGGATGTTTCATTAAATTGTTGGTTTCATATCTCTCCAATTTGTTGATGTGGGAGCTCAGAGCTATAAACTTGCCTCTGAATACTGCCTTTATTGTGTCCCAGAGGAGCTGGTAATTTGTATGCTCATATTTGTTGAATAGCATGAACATTTGAATTTCCTTTCTAATCTCTTCCATGACCACTCGTGATTCAGCAGTGTGTTGTTCAGCCTCCATGTGTTACCGGACTTTCTTGGGTGGCTTTTGGTGTTGAGTTCTAATTTTATTCCCTTTTGGTCAGAGAGAATGCAAGGTATAACTTCAATGTTTCTGAATTTGGACAAGTTTGCATTGTGGCCTATAATGTGGTCTATTTTAGAAAATGTTCCATGTGCTGCTGAGAAAAACGTGTATTCTGATGCTGCTGGATGAAATATTCAGTAGATGTCTGTTAAATCTAGTTGATCGATGCAACTGTTTAGATCTGCGGTTTCTCTGTTGAGTTTTTGCCAAGTTGATCTATCTAGTGGGGAGAGTGGTGTGTTAAAATCCCCAACAATTAATGTCTTTGGATCTATGTGGGATTTGATGGAAAGTAGTGTTTCTTGCATAAATTTGGGTGCTCCATTGTTTGGCGAATAGATATTTAGAATTGTAATATCCTCCTGAAAGAGAGATCCCTTAATTAGTATGTAGCGACCTTCTTTATCTCTTCTCACCAATTTTAATTTGAAATCTATTTTATCTGATATTAGGATTGCAACTCCTGCCTGTTTATGGGGGCCGTTTGCTTGGTAGATTTTGTTCCAGCCTTTAACATTGAAAATGTGTTTGTTTTTACGGGCAAGATGTTACTCCTGAAGGCAGCAGATAGAAAGATCTTGTTTCTTAATCCAACTAGACAGTCTATGTCGCTTCATTGGTGAGTTAAGTCCGTTAATTAAGAGATAGGAAGGAGAGGTATTTGGGTGTTCCTGCCATGTTATCCACCTTCTTGGGGGTTGCGAAAACTGGCTTCTTCCTATGGTTCTTGGATTCTCAGTTTGGGTGAAGTTTCTTGGCCTTTGTTGTGGTCTTGTTGGTTTACTATGTGTAGGACACCTTTAAGAATCTTTTGTATGGCTGGTTTGGTGGAGATGTATTGTTTCATTTTTTCTTTGCTCTGGAAGGTTTTTATTTGGCCTTCAGTTATGAGCAGAGTTTAGCTGGGTACAGTATTCTTGGTTGATAGTTGTTTGTTTTGGGTGCTTGGCATACATCATTCCAGGCTCTTCTTGCTTTGATTGTCTCTGCTGAAAAATCTGAGTTGATTCTAATTGGTTTCCCTTTATAGGTGATGAATCTTTTCTCCTTGACAGCTTTCAGGATCTTTTCCTTGATCTGAGTTGATGCTGTGTGGATTATAATGTGACGGTGGGATATCCTATTCTGGTCTGGTCTATTTCGAGTTCTAAAAGCTTCTTTTAACTGAATAGGCCTATCTTTTTGCATGTTTGGGAAGTTCTCTGCTAGGATCCTGTTAAACAAATTTCCTATACCATTAACTTCTGTTTCTAGGTGCTCCTCTACACCCATTATCCTTAGATTAGGCCTTCTGATGGTGTCTTCCAAGTTTTGGATAAATCTATCATATTTCTTGGACTTGTCTTGGATGGTTGTATGTTCTTTCTCTATAATATCTAGGCTGTCTTCAATCCCTGAGATTTGATCTTCTGCATGGTCTAACCTGCTGTCAAGATTTTCTACTTTGTTTTTTATCTATTTTCCTTCTAATTGGTCAGCTTTGATGGCTTCAAATTCTTTGTTGAAGCTTTGTTTCAGATCTTGTATGAACTTCTTTACTTCCTTAATTTGGTGTTTAGTGTTTATTCTCAAATCACTTAGTTGATTGGTTATGGTTTCCTTGGATTCCCATTCCTTCTGTTGGGTTCCATTCAGCATTCCCTTTGTGGTCTCCCTGACTTCCTTCAGCTCTTTGTTAATCGATTCCATGAATGCCTTTAGTGATCTTTGTGCATTCTCCTCCTGCTCTCTCAATTCCTGTAATCCTCTTTGATTAAATTCCTCCCGTTTGTGTGATTCCTGTAGTTCTCTTTGAGTGTTCTCAGCCTGCTCACACCATTCCTGCCTTTCTCTTTGAGTATTCTCAATTGAGCTGCTCATGCAAATCCTGTATCAGTTTTTGAGTAGCTTCCTCACGCTTATGTTATTCCTGTATAAACTTTTGGATTGCCTCCTCTCTCTCCCTATCACGCTCATACAGAGTCCTTTATATGTTTTCAAACTTTTCATTTATCATGTTTGCCAGCAGTGTTTGTAGAGCTATTTGGGAACTCTCCTCTGGGTTTTTCAGATGAGCAGAATGGCTCAAAAGCTTTGTATATAGGACCATACAAGATCATGTTGAGCAAAATGAACACCTAGATATGGAAATAGAGGTTTTTCTTTGTGGTTGTTTTTTTTAATGTACTATGTGATTTCTTTTTTCTTTTGTGTTTTCCCCTATAGTTTATCCCCTGCTGTATTTGATTTCAGTACTGTGTGTATTGCACATGCATTTATCTTAATTTGACAAGGCAAGAAAGGAAAAGTGTGAGAAAAATGAGGTAGTGGTTACAATTTCAGCATATTAGTTATTCACTACCTTAAAATTAATGCAACCCCTGTTTATATCACCTTAAAAATAAAATTAAACTAAAAATAAGTTACATAAAGTATACTTTCTCTGTATTGCTATAGTAAATATTATTCTATCTGCATTACCTTTTTAAAAATGAACACTATTTGGCATCTAATTTGAATTAATTACACCTTTTTTATCAGAGGTTCATCAACATGAATGTTATCAAAATATACAATATTTTCACAATATACCTGCTATAATTTTCCAAAATATTATAATTTCAGTATTGTCTCATAGTAAAACAGAAAACAGTTTAATTCTCTGGAAACTTCTAACTTTTAAAACTGAATAACTGTTCAAAGGACAGTATATATGTGTTTTTCAAATTTCTTACAAATACTAACTACTCATTTTCAAATTCTGAGCATTTCATATCAGAGATATTCAAAACAGTACCTGTTTGCATGTTATTTAATTCTGCAATATCTGCAGTTTCTAGTGGGGTGTTACATATTGAGAAATCAACAGAAAAAAAATAGCCATATTCTGGTGAAGGATATAACTACGAAGTATGTGTAATAATTAATTCCTCAAGAGTAAACATTTGTTCATCAGTGTAAGCAATTATTTCTGTGACCATCAATCCCAAGCTTTTATGCCTTAAAGTCTTCCTAGCCCAACAGTTGCCAATTTGTAAGGTGCACCTTAAAATTCCCTTAATTCACATCATGAATAGCTTATCACTGTTGTGAAAAAATACTAGAGTTGTGCTAATATGATGCCCTTCCTACTGTGGAATGTACACTACACTAAACTTTGCTGCAACATTTTTCTGATTTCAAGAAATCAGAACACTTGCAAATATTATTATCTTTTTTATCTATCATAGATATTCAGGAGAATGAGATTAGAAGATTATGGTTCAAAGCCCAGGCAGTCAGGAAGATTCCTTAGATTCTTATCTCCAATAAATTTCTCAAGAAAAGACAGACTCAAGTGGCAGTGAGGTTGAAGAGGTAGGGCATGAGCCTTGAGCACAAACCAGCTCAAAGGGAGTGGCCAGGCCCAGAGTTCAAACCTGAGGACAAACCAAAAAATAAAAACCAACTCCAACCCTAGCATTTTTCTCATTGTATACAGAGGCATGTAATTAAGAAATTTCTTCTCTATTATGAGTAGATAGAAGACCTAAGACCTCACACAATTACTCTCTTCATACCATGTTACACCAAAGACTCAAAAAATTGCTTGTTCTAAATTTATAAATTAATATCATCCATTTGTTGGCAACTCTGTCTAGATTATTCACACTATCAATTTATACATGAACTGTTGGAATTATGAATTAACTAAGTTCTAATTATACCTCGCTTCAAAGAATATTTTAGGCAAATAAAATGCCTGATCCATGTGTGAATTTGTCAATTAAAACCTCTGCTTAAAAAGAATTTTGTAGTATCCTATAGAATATGAAATTACAAACAAAACCAAAATATTTATTTTAAATCTAAATTCTAACTTAGCAAGGTCTATAAAGTCCTACATTAGATGAACTTTGTAGTTTTCTAGGCTTAAAATTTTGTAATCTTTTATTATTTCTTTGAAATCCAACAGAATGATGCTTACTTTTTCAAATTTTTGATTGGGAGTCATGAGCCATTTTCCATCCAGGAATCTTGTATAATGAAGAGAGCATTTAAAACACAACTGAGGATTATATATGAGTTGCATTTCAATAAGAAACTTGCCTTCTCAAAACATAATGACAAAATTAGCCCAAACTTCCAACTGTGTATTTCTTTCTTGTTGTTTGGCTTGTTTCATTGAGACAAAATTATACTACCTGGCCCAGGGAAGGTATCACTATGTAATCCCACTCTCTAATCTCCTGTCTTAGTCTGAGTGCTAGAATTCTAGGCTTGTATCAAATTGCCCTGCCATAGTTTGGTGGTTTATTTAATATAGGTACAGACTAGCAATTCTAAACTTCTCCTATGAACTTATCCATTAGACTGACTGCTCAAACTTTTTATGTACTATTTTAAAGATGTTCTGTCATTTGACAGAGGATATGATCATTTTCAGATGCACTTGCAGGGGTCTCTGATTCATTCTTCAATGGATCCAATCCCTTTAATAATGATTAATTGACTTTCTTATTATCTCTGGTCCCTAGGTATGTAATAGTCTCAAACTTCTTTGAAGAAATTTCACTTGAAGACTTTCTAATATTAAAAATTATCACTTGATTTGGTCTTACTCAGGATATATTTTCAATTGTTTTCTAACATTTCTCCACATTCTGAGAGTTGTTTCATTTGTGCAGGTGGGTTTGTACATGTATGTGCCTCTGTGTGTATATGTATGTTTGTATGTGTGTATGCAAAAGCCTCAGCAACCTTATTCAGAAATCTTGCTCATGACTAGGATTCGATCACTTGAGCTCATGCCTATAATTCTAGCTACTCAGGTGGCTGAGATCTGAGGGTTGCGGTTCAAATCCATTATGAGTAGGAAAGAAAGTTCTGAGGCACTTATCTCCAATTAACCACCAGAAAACTGGAAGTGGCGCTGTGGCCCAGGAGGTAGAACACTAGCCTTGAGCTGAATAGTGGAGAGATATTGACCAGGCCGAGTTCAAACTCTGCCACAACCATCAAAAAAAAAAAAAAAAGATAAAAGATAAAAGAAAGAAAAAGAAATGAGATCTTGATCACCAGTTCTTTGCTAGTATAATTCCCACTTTCTCACCATGGACTTTTTTTCCAGTTAAGTCCATGCTCTTATATCTAACTTGCTTTGGAACCAGAATTATTCTTCCATTGTACATTTTACAAATTTGCGTGAAAAGGAAACATGATTTAGAGATAGAATTTGAAAGACAGTGGCCTCATCATTCATGTTCCTCTTAGTATTAATTATTTCTCTATGTCACTCCCATAGATCTACATAATGGCCTTGGCTTTATTGGTTCAATGTTGTCTTATTTGCAGAATCTTCTATAGTATATTAAACCATTATACTTAAACACAGAACTTTTCTTTCTCTTATTATTCCTATTGTTTCTTCTACTGTTAACTTGTGTACACTTGGGAAATAATGCAAAGCACACACACACACAAATAAACTTTTCTGAGAATCTTCTCCCAGTTAAATTTAATTTAAGAGCTCTTATGAAATTTGAACTTAATGTACTCCTAGGTAAAGGTTTCTTTTTTTATAGTAAAAATAGTGTACAGAGGGCTTAGAGTTACATAAGTAAGGTAATGAGTACACTTCCTATTGTTACATCCTCTTTTGTTTTTCCTGTGGTATCTGTTCCCTCCCCATCTACTCAATTCCCCCTCCACTCCCCACGTTGTAAAGTTCGTTTTCTACATAGTGTCTTGTTCATATCATTGTTAAAATAGGTCATCCTGAATCTTTGTTTCAGAATTTTGTTGTTTCCCTTCCCCTCCCCACACTAGAAAAATGTACATGCAAGATGCAAGGCACCAACATCATTACCAGTTCAAACAGGAGTTATATCATGGGAGAAGAACATGGAGGAGAAATGAAAAAATCACATAGTACATTTGAGATACATTAAAAACAATTGCAATAAAGAAAAAAAACAAGTTATGTCCCTATCTTGGGGTTCATTTGACTTAACATTATCTTATATGTCCATATGTACATGAATAATGTTTTTATACGCCATTTAAATTTTATATTTTGTATTTACTAAATTGTCTCTGAAAGGCGCCTTACCTCGTGTCCAAAGATGTCTTTGTGTTAGTTCAATGAAGCCTGAAAACATTCATTTTACCTGGAGCAATGCCATAGATTGTTACTGGAAGTAAGTAGAAGGAAGTGTTACTGCAGGTGGAAACTGATCCCAAAGGAGAAATTGAACACAGAGAAATGACAAAGTGAAAGTTAATTTGTGTGTTCCTTTTTGCTATACAAGAAAAGAATCCATTGTCCAAATTCAGAAACATTGAAGTTATAGATTGTATTCTCTCAGACCACAAGGGAATAAAATTAGAATTCAACAACAAAAGTCAGCAAAGAAATTCCTTTATCACATGGAGATTGAAGAATACACTGCTGAATCATGAGTGGGTCATGGAAGAGATTAGAAACGAAATTCAAATATTCATGATATTCAACAAAAATGAACTCACAAATTATCAGCTCCTCTGGGACACAGCAAAGTCAATACTCAGAGACAAGTTTATAGCTCTGATTTCCTACATCAACAAATTGGAGAGATCTGAAGCCAACAATTTAATTAGACATCTAAGCTTCCTTGAAAAAGAGCAGCAAGATAAACCTCAAAAGAGTAGATGGAAAGAAATAATTAAAATTAAATCAGAATTAAATGAATTAGAATCCAAAAAAAAAAACATAGAAAGAATTACAAAACAAAAAGTTGGTTCTTTGAAAAAATTAACAAAATTGACAGACCCTTAGCAAATCTTAACAGAAAAAGAAGAGAACACACCCAAATAAATAAACACAGAGATGAGAATGGAAACATCACCACAGAAACAACCAAGATTCAGAACATTATAAGGGAATACTTCTCACAACTTTATGCTAATAAGTTTGAGAACTGGGCAGAAATGGAACTTTTCCTAGCAAATACTGACATGCCAAAACTAAACCAATATAAGTTAAAGCTTCTAAAGGGGCCCATATCAAGCATTGAAATAGAAACAGCAATAAGAGACCTCCCATCTAAGAAAAGCCCAGGACCAGATGGTTTTACAGCGGAATTCTACAAGGCCTTCAAAGCAGAGCTCACACCAATACTCCTCCAAATCATCAATGAAATAACAGAAAGTTCACAACCGAACTCATTCTTTGAAGCCATCATAAACCTCATCCCAAAACCAGGCAGGGACTCATCAAAGAAAGAGAACTCAAAATCAATGGCTTTTCTGTATGCCAACAATGAGAAAGGTTTGGCTCAAATTAGGAAAGCAACTCCATTCGGTATAGCCCCACAAAAAATAAAATACCTAGGAATTAACTTAACCAAAGAAGTGAAGGACCTCTATGTTGAAGACTTAAACATATGAAAAAGGAAATCAAAACAGAAATTAGAAAGTGGAAAAACCTCCCATGCTCCACGATTGGAAGGATCAATATGGTAAAAATGGCAATACTTCCCAAGGTTATCTACAAATTCAATGCCATACCTATCAATATTCAAACCTCATTCTTCAAGGATATAGAAAAGGCAATCCAAAAATTCATATGATATAATAAAAGACCCTGAATAGTTGAAACGATCCTTATCAGAAAGAACAGTGCTGGAGGAATATGAAAACCGAATTTGAATTCAACTACAAAGCCATAGTAATCAAAAGAGTTTGGGACTGGCACGAGAACAGACCTCAGGACCAATGGTATAGAATTGAAAATCCAGAAATGAACCTACAGACCTATAGTCATCTAATCTTCGATAAGGGAGCTAAAAATATAGAATAGAAGAAAGACACCCTCTTCAGAAAATGGTGCCGTCAAAATTGGTTAAATACTTTTAGAAAACTTAAGCTAGATCCTTATATATCACCCTGTACTAGAATCAACTGCAAATGGGTCAAAGACCTCGGAATGAAAGCATACACCCTGAAAACTTTTCGTGATGGAATAGGAGAAACGCTAGATCTCTTTGGCACAGGCCGAAATTTTCTTAATAAACACCCAGAAACACAGCAAATCAAAGAATTGTTGGACAAATGGGATTGCATGTAATTGCAGAGCTTCTGCATGGCAAAGAACATAGCTAGAAAGATCAGTTGAAATCCCACAGATTGGGAGAAGATCTTCATTAGCCATAGAATGGACAAGGGTCTCATATCTAAAATATACCTGGAACTCAAAAAATTAAATCCCCCCAAACAAATCTTCAAAGAAACAACTGCCCAATAAATAAGTGGGATAAAGACTTAAAGAGAAACTTCTCTGAAGAAGAAAGAAGGATTGCCAAAAGACATATGAAGAAATGCTCAACCTCCCTAGACATTAAAGAAATGCAAATCAAAACAATATTGAGATATCACCTCACCCCAGTTAGAATGGCTATAATCAAGAACTCTAATAACAACAGAGGCTGGAGGGGATGTGGACAGAGGAAATCTTACTGCGTTGTTGGTGGGAGTCTAAACTTGTTCAACCACTTTGGAAAGCAGTATGGAGGTTCCTCAAAAGACTCCACATAGAGCTCCCCTAAGACCCAGCAATCCCAATTTTGGGCATTTACCCAAATGTTTACAAACAAGGCAACACTAGATGTACCAGCACGACTATATTTATTGCAGTCTTATTTACCATAGCTAAGGTATGGAACGAACCCCGATGCCCCTCAGTAGATGAATGGATCAAGAAAATGTGATATATATACACAATGGAATCCTATGCCTCCATCAGAAATAATGACATTGCCCCATTTGTTAGGAATTGGAAAGACTTGGAAAAAATTATATTAAATGAAGTAAGCCATGCCCAAAGAAACATAGGTCCAACGGTTTTCCTTGTTTGCAATAATTAGTATATGTCTGAGTCAAACAGAATAGGTCAGATAATTTGATGTTATGGAAATGAACCCTGAGTTATGTATTCGAATGTTATTTTTCTTTCATGTGATTGTTTCTAACATGTTTATAAGATGATTTCCTTATTGCTTTGTATGTCCCTTCCCATGGCATAACAATAACCCCTTCTTTCACTGTATTTGATATAGCTATAATTTCTGGAGGGGAAGGGAAAAAAAAACAAATCATTTAAATAGGGATACAGGTGGACCCATTGCAAAAATGAGATATACAATTCGTTATGTCGAAAACGAACTTTACAACTTTTTTGGTTAGGGGAGGAGGATTGGATGGGGGGGGAGAGGTGAGAATGGGAAGGGATGGGAAGGGGAAACCAAGGAGTAGGCTACATTGCTTGATAAAAAATGTACTCATTATCTTGCCCATGTAATTGTAACCCCTCTGTACAGCATTTTCACTATTATGTATATATATATATATATATATATATATATATATATATATATATATATTCATTGTTAGAAAAAAAAAAGAATCCAAGGCTTGAAGGAAACTCTGTCCCTGACTTTTTTCGAGTGTGTTCTTTATTCATATAAAAATTATCTGGAAGCCGGGCCCTGGTGGCTCACGCCTGTAATCCTAGCTACTCAGGAGGCTGAGATCTGAGGATCGCGGTTCAAAGCCACCTCGGGCAGGAAAGACCTTGAGACTCTTATCTCCAATAAACCACCAGAAAACCGAAAGTAGCGCTGTAGCTCAAGTGGTATAGCGCTCGCCTGAGCTGAAGAGCTGAGGGACAGAGCCCAGGCCCAGAGTTCAAGCCCCACGACTGACAAAAAAAAAAAAAAAATGTCTGGAAACTTCTTCTTGAAAGTATTACAAAAGGAAACAATATGCCATTTGAAGGCCAGCATAGAATAAAAGGAAATAACGTTGTTTTAAAGTGTTCTATTACAAGGAAACAAAGACTTGGATGTTTTAAATTGTCTTATGCATGGATATTTCACTACTGAGATGATTCTGTTGTTACAGAAGTCATTTATTAATTCCTTTAGTCTTGCCCTAAATTCTCCAGCGCAATTAGTATTCCAGAAAAGCCGGATCCACTAAGTATGATCAGCAAATGGAGCCTGTTCTCAAACCAGTGCTTTCAGGATGGTCCTTAAGAAATATGTGAGTTTTTTTGTTTTTGTTTTTTTTTTTTGCTTGTGGGTTTGTGTAGTTTGTTCTTGTTCTGGAGCTTGAACTCAGAGGCTGACCTATGTCCCTGAACAAATGTCTTCCCTGGCCTACTTCCCACAAAGCTAGTGCTCTACTGCTTTAGCAAAAACCACTTCTGGTGTTTTTGGTGTTTAGTTACAGATAAGAATGTGACAGACTTTCCTGTCTGGGTTGGCTTTGAACTGAGAAAGTAAAAAAGCCATGTGACATAAACTGTATCAATATTTCTGCTTTGAACCAAGGAATACTAGACGAAGTTTATTATAAAGCTAATATTTGACAATTTTTAAAAGAAAAGAGTATGTCTAACAAAGAATCCATAACTTAAATAACTCCACAAATGTAGGTGCACTGAATCATTTTGGAAGCATTTTTTCAACTGCGTGGGAAGATAACTATTGACTTCATAGATCCTTTTGGGGAAACTTAGTGATATTTCCCTGTTGTCACTGGCTTTGTACACATGTATGCTGTACATACTTCAAAGGGTCTTACATAAAGGAAGTCTTGAAATTCTCAACAATATTTAAGTAAGATGCTCCCTATATTTCTTTTCACATTTGGGGATCACTAAGTACCAAAGTTATGTAGAAGGCTAGGGTTAGAATATGGACATGAAATCTGTCTCCTAATATTATAAAGATAATTTATGTCATTTTGAGTTACAGTTTCTAAAGTAATAAAAAATAAGGTAAAACAGTAACAGAAACATAATTTTCTATCTTTCCTAACTCTCCAACAGAAATTAGAGAATCCAGTAAAGTTACAGCAATCCCAGGATGGTATAGGATTTTATAGGATCACTAGATGGTGAAAAAGAAGATAAAAAAATGGTTCCCCTGGAACAATGGGAAACAAAATCTGTACCTACAGATTGTGATAAAGCTGGAAAATAGTTTCCACTATGCTATATGTTTGATATTTTATGTTTGTTTACACAGCAACTTTCCTCTCTCAGGAAATGACTCTATTCCTACTTAAGGTTTTGCAGCTTATAACACATCAACAAATAATGCTTCTAAATATAAACAAGCATGATACTAAGAGTAACCAAGGCTACTTCCGTTGCCATAGGTGATAAATAACAATGCTGTTGGGGAATAGTCAAACAATTTTGAACTTTTTCATACCTTTCCTCTTCTCCAAAATGAGAAGTCCTAGTCATTATATGTAAAACATTAATAAAGGATTTTTATATTTTTTAATTTTCACACTAAAGCAAATACACTTTTCTTCCTTGCAAGCCTGATTTTGAAAGAGTCACTCACAATTATTTTATAGACAAAAGTTACTGCTTTGGCTTAGGTGTTTTCCTGCCTTTGGGTGTTGCTCTCTATTATTTTGGCAACTATATAGAAAAACAAGAAAAATCCATTATGCTTTTGTTGAATTTTTCAAAGTCAAGCTGTCTTCAAACACAGTTTTCTATTCCCTTCTTCACTGCTAATTAAAGTTTACTTATTGCACTTTAAATAACGAAAACATGGTTTAATGTATATTCTCATTGAAACCAATGAAAACAGGCGTGTCTGCCATTGCTTTTTAAATTGTTTCCAAGTATTTTCCTTGGCTATTTTCATTATTGCCTTTGTTCCAGTCTTCCAATCAGGAATACAGTGTTACACAAAAAGATCTTCCTAAGATATAGGATGTTAGGCAGAAAAAAAATAGATATATAATTAAAGATTTTCATCTCTTAAGAGACTGAAAAGCTCAGAAGACATTTTGCTATTACTGGCATGGTTCTTAAGCTAAGTGAAATGTATGTAAATGTGACAGTTATTCCAAACAATAATTATGGCTTATACTTTTCTGCTCCAATGAGATGAGTAACTTTACTGTCAATGAAATCTCTGACAAGATTGGAGGGCATATTGATTTTAGGGTAGGAAGGTTAATGTTAGAAAGCCAAGGGAGATTCCTAAAACAGCACTGCCTATCACTTATCAGTTAATTATACTTATGGCATATAAATACATAAATATGAATTGATTGAAAAATGTGTGACTTACACAATTGATTCAATGGTTACCAAAACCAGAAAACACTTCTCCTCATTTATTATTATATCTATTATATCTAGTGAGGATTCAAAAATTTTTAGAATTATATTTTAACATTTATGCCAAAATATTTGTTTATTTTTAACAGTTTATTTTTAAATTTTGTCGGTCGTGGGGCTTGAAATCTGGGCCTGGACGTTGTCTTTCAGCTCTTGACCTCAATGCTAGTGCTCTACCACTTGAGCCACTGCCAGTTTTCTGGTGACTCATTGAAGATAATCTCAAAGAGCCGGCGCCAGTGGCTCACCCCTGTAATCCTAGCTACTATGGAGGCTGAGATCTGAGGATTGCAGTTCAAAGCCAGCTGGGGCAGGAAATTCTGTGTGACTCTTGTCTCCAATTAAACCACCAGAAAACCAGAAGTGGCCCTGTGGCTCAAGTGGTAGAATGCTCACCTTGAGCTGTAGAGTGTAGGGACAGTGCCCAGGCCCAGAGTTCAAGCCCGACGATAAACCAAAATTTAAAAAAAAAAGTCTCACGGACTATACTCCCTAGGCTGGCTTTGAACCATGATTCTCAGCCATCAGACTCCTTAGTAACTAGGATTACAAGCATGAACCACTGGCACCTAGCTACATAATTATTTTTTACACATTTATGAAGTATGGAGTGTTAATCCCATTCATTTATAGGTTGTGTAATGATCAAGCTATATCATATCCATTAGTTTCTGTATGTAACATTTCTTTTTAGTGAGACTGCTCGAAAAGTTATCTTTTGGCTGTGATAAAATATCTATTCTTAACTATAATCACTTTGGTCCTTATGGTGTACAATTAATATATTTACTTTTAGTATTAGAAGTCTGCTAATTAAACTCATAGAAAACATGAATTGTATGGTGAAAGAAGTTCATGGTTCCATTACTTGTTTTAGGAAAACAATTATGCCTTTTGTTTTCAATTATATTTCTGTGGGAATGTGAACTATTCATTGATTTAACTGTTAAAGTTGATAACTGTTACATTATATCAAGTTGATTTCAACTTGTATTTGAAAATTGCACATTTAACACAAATATGCTTGCACTTTCTTCTACCACATAACTAAAATAACAGTAAAGCAAAGCTTGGTGTTAGTGGGTCATGTGTAGAATCCTAGGAACTCAGGAGGCTAAAACCTGAAGAAATTTGGTTCAATGTCAGTCTAAACAGACAAAAATGTGAAAATTTATCTCCAATTGTCCAGCAAGAAGAAGAAGATGAGGATATGGCTCAAAGGATAGAGTGTGTTCAGCCATGAGCAAAAAGTATAAGGAAGACAATTAAACATAGAGTTCAAGCCCTATAAATGGCATAGACACACAAGACAACAATAAAAAGTACTATGAACATCAATTATGAAGACAAAATAGTAGAAAAGATCATGAGAAATATTGCATAAAGAGCTGGAAGACAGAAATCATTTGACAGAATTTTGATTCAAGAGAGGGAAAAATCACAGTCTCATTGGTACAATCACATTGTACTCATTTTTGTTGAAACCTCGATACTGGGTAACACGGGAAAGAGTAGATTGGATTACCTGACATAACAGACATTGCCTGTGACTGACTATGCACCATCCCACTCTGCAAAAATCTAAAATTGTGCTTGCTAATTTAAATAAAACCTCATATTAGATACTGTTTGGTCCACACAGACTGGGGTCCTTATTTTGAGGCTTCAGACTTATGTGAGGCTTTTGTTAATAACCAGTCCTGTTGTACCCACTTTCCTTTGTGCACCTATACCTTACAAAGCTGACACCAAGCCAAGGCTTTGAACTAGACACCACGGCATTAATCTCTCCCTTTCTCCAGCTACAACTCTTTTCACATGCTATCTCTGTCTTAGTATTAGTTGTTTTCTTACTAATCCCTACCAGAAAACTCTTATATTCATCTAAACTCACTATAAGTATCCTAGTTCAAAAAGGGATTAAAGGTTTACCATTGGCTGAGGCTCTCATCTGTAGGTTTGCTCCCTAATAAATCTGTGCTACAATATCTCTCTTTTCTTCGTGTCTTTTGAGTCTGACAAATGATTGATTCGGTTTGATGTAATCCCATTTATCCAACCTTACTTTGGAAGTTTTGACCTGTCCCAAGGAGCCCTCGTGTTTCCTCGAACTCTTCCTGTAAAATTCTAAGGTATTGGGACTTACATTGAGGTCTTCAATCCATTTGGAATCGATTATGGTGCAGGAAGATATATAAGGATCTAACTTCAGGTTTCTGTGTGCACACAATTCCATCAGCACAAGTGTTTGAAGAATTTGTCTTTCTTCCATCCTGTGTTTCTGGCTCCCTTATCAAAGATTATGTGCCTATAGGAGTGGATTCATTTCTGGGTCTTCAATTCTGTTCTATTGATGGAAATATGTGCTTCTATTGGAAAGAACGGCATTACCACATTCCTGAGGAAATTGACTACTCTGTAAACTGAAAAGCACAATTCTATTTTTACAAGATAAAATTGAGGAAAATTTTGAACACATAAACTATAATATAGAGAGGAAAATGTGGGAGAGAAAAGATAAGATGAAAAGTAGAGTAGCTGTCAATTGAAGAACTCATAAACAATTATCAAAACCATACAAGAGAGCTGGGGTAAAGCTCAGTTGTAGGACTAGACTAATATATACAAAGCCATAGGTTCAATCTCCAAGAAGACCTAATAATAAGTTAATAAATAGTAATAATCAAATAATTACTTGAAATAAATGCTTTCATATGAGAGAGGTCTGAATCCTAAAACAGTAAACAAAATACCCTAAATTCTTGTATCCAATAACATGAAACTACAAGAATGAAGAGGAAATAGTTTTCCTTTTCTCTCCTTTCTTTTCCTTTCCTGTTTTCTATTTTCTTCTTTCCTTTGGCACTACTGGTGCTTGAAGTTGCTAAGGCTCTGACCGCTTTAGATTATTTTTCAGATGAGGTATTCCTTTTTGGCCAAGCCTCCCTTGAGCAATAATCTCTTACCTATGGCTTCCACAAACGAGAGATAACAGGGAAATTACCCTATATCTTGCTTTCTTTTTTGTACTTTCTCATGACGTTTTTTGGTCTCTGCCTTCTAATTAGCATGGAGTAATTCAATTAAAACATGGACCCATACTATTTTTCATTGTAAACATTCAATATTGACTTCTGTTTTCTAGATATCATTAAATTCAATTGAGATTAGTATGGATATTTATGATGTTATAAGAAGAACATAGAGAAATCCCTTGAATAGGTTTTTTCAGTTTCTTTAAATATTTATAGTATGAGATTAAAAGTAGGACATTAATATTTCACAAGTATTATGCAGACTTCATTTGTTTTAATGATTTTGTGCACGCATTAAGTTCAATATAATTTTATCAACTCTATATGAATAGTTACAGACTTGTTTCTTTACCCTTTTATAATTAAACCCACTACTACTCTTGGTCCCATCCCAAACCTGTTTCATCCTGGAAACCAAAACATTTTTTTTCTCCGACTTCTAGATTATGCAATAAATAAGCTTTTAGGATTGCCCTCAAATCTATGGTAGATTATTCCCTGTTGTTTTATGCCTTAATATTGTATTGTATTCACTCGATTAGCCTTTTGGTTC
This sequence comes from Dipodomys spectabilis, assembly GCF_019054845.1. Taxonomy (NCBI): domain Eukaryota; kingdom Metazoa; phylum Chordata; class Mammalia; order Rodentia; family Heteromyidae; genus Dipodomys; species Dipodomys spectabilis. The sequence continues at coordinate 400,010 of NW_024870687.1, forward strand.
TGTTATTAGAGAAAGTAGCACAATTCGTTTCCCATTCACCTGAAGAAACCTTGAATTGATTTCCATTTCTTTAACTAGAGGAAATATTGCTGCTATAATCCTCTGTGTTTTGGCCTTTGGGTGAATGTTTAAAATTTATTTTTATGAGTCAAAGCCTGACGAGCTCAATTCCTGTGCTATACTCTAGGTGGTTGCATATTTCATAATCTAGGAACCTGTCAAAATTTTTTCAGAAGTAGCTTTCCCATTTGAGATTCCTGCCAGCATCCAGTTTCTCTGTTTCTTGATAGCATTTAGTATGGGCAATATTGTATTATGTGCATTAATTCTCATACATATTTTATGATGCCATTTTTGTTTTAATGTGCATTTATTTGATGACTAATGATGCCTTTCTTGGGCTTATTTTTCACAAGATGTATTTTGCTAGTTTCTAATTGATGTTCTTTTTAACTTTAGTTTTTGAGAGTTCTACGTAGAGGATAATTTGAGGCATTCTTCAGGTATAGGATTTGCAAATATTTTATTCTTATGGGTACACTTCATCAACATTATCTTCATCATCATTATCATAATCATTATCATCATCTGTTGGGTCTTCATCCATCCCACGAAAGACGGCCAGGGTCTGAGGAAATGTATGTGCGGCAGCTCACCCTTTACCCAGCCTCCCTCAGCCCGGGAAACAATCAGACCCAGCAGGGAGTCAAGTCAAGCAGGAAGAAACTCATTTATTAACACAGAGCAGCCTTTTTAAAGCAAAAAAGAGCAGGTGGCATGGCAAGGGAGGAAGAGGAACCGATCACTGTCAAAGTCACACCCTATCATGAACCTAAGCTTCCACAGGCTGGATATGCTCTGAACGAAAGCAAATTGTGCTCTGCCCACTCAACTCCCTCTCAGCACCATCTTTGCCGCTCATGTGCCCTACAATCATCATCATCATCATCATCATCATATCATCATCATCATCATATCATCATCATCACAATTAGTAGTATTATTATTAGTTTTGTATGTTTATGTATGGTCCTGGGACATGAACACAGGGTACCTGAGATTAGTTTCAATTTGTTAACAATTTACCATTTCAGTCATGCCTCACTTGTGGCTTTTTTGCTGATTAAACAGAGATAAGATTTTCAGGGACTTTATTTTGTGGGTTGCCATCAAACAGCAATATTCACATCACAGCCTACCAAATAGTTAGGTTCAAATACATGAGTCCCCTGTTCCCAACTTCTATTCACTACTTGCATATGAGCTTTCACAGACTAAATTATTTTATACATTTTTGAGTTCTACTATATCGAGTTTTCCTTTCCTACAATTTTAATGCCAAATTTATGTATGTTTCATCTCCAAAATTATCAAGGCATCTTCCTTTGTTATACATTTGCATCACTCTTTTTGTTTTATATGCCACCTTCAAATCCTGCTTGAAGTTAATATTTGAATAAATTGTTATTTTAAGTCAATGTTCACTTTTTAATTCTCCCCAATATTGTCTAACATATCACCACTTATTAAAGAGAATGTCACTCCACAATTGTTTGGTTTTACACTCTTATTAAATATTCCTTGATAATAATTAAGTGGCTCTAATCTGGTGTCCTACAGACACATTGAGCTGTATAATCTTTCCTCTACAAATATAACAATTTTACACTAACATAGCTTTAATATTAGACAGAGAAATATATTCCAGTTTATTTTCCTTTGTCAATGAGTCAAAGAGTGATAGTCAGGTGTTTTTAGAAATTTTCATAAACTTATAAATAAAACTGTGAAGCTGGGCACTGTTAGCTCATGCTTATTATACTAGCTGGATAGGAGGCTGAGATCTGAGGATTGCTGTTCAAGGCAGCTGGAACATGAATGTCTGTGAGACTCTTATCCTCAATTAACCACCAGAAAACAAGAAGTGGCACAATTGGTCAAAGGGTAGAGCACTCACTTTGAGCTGAAGAGCTGAGGAACAGTGCCCAGGACTAGATTTCAAGCCCCATGTATGACCCCAAAAAAGGGGTGTGGGAACAATTAATATCTATGCTTAATTGTATCCTCCAATCCATAAAAAGTATATGTCTCCATTTACTTAGACTTTTGCTTTTATATTCAGCATTGCATAATTTTCATTGAGGGAAAGTCAACAACACTTTAATACATTTTGACGATATGTGGAGATGGAACAAAAATATTCACAGAAAACAGATGAAAAATAAGGGGCAATGGGAATGGAGAAAGACAAAAATGGGTTAATCAAGCCCTTGATCAATATGTGAGTGTGTAAAATATTTCAATAAGGTTTCTTTGTACAATTAATATACACCAATTAATAAATATCTTCCAAAGGCATTGATATTCAAGTATGTCATAAAGGATAAATACAGATTTTTGTGGTGAAATGAAAGATAGAAAATACATACTTATATTAATACTTATAGTAATAATAAACTAAGAAATTTGGTCAACATTTTGAGGGCTCATGGCTCATTAGAATAGAAGGCCCTTGGTATCTAACATAAGACTAAAATATTAGACTTCAGCCTATCTTTAAGACTGCTTAATGCTCTTGCCTTTTGAGTAAGTATTCTCTTTATTGTTGTTGTTGTTGCTGGTGGTGGTCGGGGGCCTTGAAATCTGGGTCTGGGCACTGTCCCTCATCTATTCAGCTCAAGGCTAGATCTCTACCACTTGAGCCATAGCTCCACTTCTGATTTTCTGTAGGTTTATTGGAGATAAGAGTCTCATGGACTTTTTCTGCCCAGGCTGGCTTTGAACCACGATCCTCATTTCAGCTTCCTGTGTAGGTACAGTTATAAAATGAGCCACCAGCACTGGGCTGGAATCAGTATTCTTAGTACAAAATAAAAATACAATTGATTTGGAACCAAGCTGTAGAAATCTGCTTTTTTGGCTTCCAACGAGAGCTGACTGGTATCTTATGAGTAGATAGATTTAGGAAAAATTGAACATATAAGTCCACATGGAAGGCTACAAAACACTTTATTGAAGATCCAAAAATAATAAGGACATGAATTGCAATAACTACCTTGGTAATAAGGGACACGTTTGGAAGTTCAGTCTCTATAGTTACTTTTGTAAATGTACAATGTCATTTTATTCATTTTTGTTGTTGTTGTTTCCTTAGCATGTTCTTTCCCCTTTGGAATATCTCCTGTTGTCACTGTACTCGATTTTGATACCTTGCATCTTGTATATACATGTCTAATCTGGGGAGGGTAAAGGGAATTACAAAACGCTGAAACAAGGACACAGGATGACCCATTGCAACACAGATACCAATAAGAATATATTGGAAATCAACCTTATCATTTCATGCTGCGAAGAATGGAAAGAAAGGAATGTGGGAGCTGGGGGAGGGAGGGGATAGTGGGACAACAACAAGGAAGGAAAGGGGTAATAATGATCAACAAGTAATGTATTCATTGTCTTACTCATGTAACTGTAACCCCTCCATACAACATTTTAACAATAAAAATACAATAAAGTAAAAACAATAAAGGACATATTTGGAAAATAAAGTAAAATGCTAACTTACAGACAAATGAAAATAATAATAAACATGTATGTACACATCTGTATATTCATATAAATGTATACATATATAGGTATTTGTGTATGTACACATATAAGTATGAATATATGCATATGCACATAGTGTGTATACATATACATTTATTTAAAGAGACTTGAATAAGAAATATATTAATGCCTATGAAAAACTTTAACCATCCTGCCTATGAAAAGCTTTAACTATCCTGAATATGTTGTCAAAAAATGAAAAGTATTTTTACATATCTTTATAATAATATACCAAAATCCAAAAATATTTTCCACAGTGCAGGTTCAGATTTAACAACTAAACAAATATCTAAATGTTAATTTATTAAATTGAGCCTCTAGAATTCAAATAATAAATTTATTTTATTCTTAGATATATTATATCTATGCTGAATTTGTGTGTCTCAAGCTTGTAATGCTTGCTACTCAGGAAGCTGTGGTCCAAAGCCAGCTTTGCCAAGAAAGTTTGTGAGACACATCTCAATTAATCTCACACACACACACACACACACACACACACACACACACACACACACACACAGAAAGCCAGAAGTGGAGTTGTGGATCAAACGTAAGGACACTATCCTTGAGTGAAAAAAAAGAAGGTATAGGCCTTGTGTTAAAATCACAAGAATAACACACACCCACATGCACACACATGCACATTATGTCTAAATTCTTATTATAGTTAGAAGAAATAAGCAATATCATGAATAGTAATATTTGTTTCATATCCTGCAACTTTTATGAAGTGGTTTGTAGTGCAATTTTTCTTTAAGATATAACATAGGTCATTAAAATTAATATTAATCTAGTTAATATTTATAATTACTCATAACACATTGGTATTTTATGTATACACTTAAGACATATTATGAGTAAAAGAAAGAAAGGAAGAATAGAAGAAAAGAAAGAAAGAAAGAGAGAAAGAAAGAAAGGAGGAAAGAAGGAAAGAAAAAAGAAGAGAGCAAAAGATAGAGGTAGGGATGGAGGGAAGAAGGGAGGAAGGAAAGACAGAAGGAAGGAAGGTAGAAAGGAAGAAAGGAAGAAAGGAAGGAAGAAAGGAAGAAAGGAAGGAAGGAAGGAAGGAAGGAAGGAAGGAAGGAAGAAAGGAAGGAAGGAAGGAAGGAAGGAAGGAAGGAAGGGACAAAAACAATATAATTTACAAAATCTGTTATTTAGCCCAACAGAAACTTCATGTAAGTTAACCCTTTTGTAAACGCAAGGTTACAATTGTCACTTCTCTGCATGATCTCCATGCATGAATGAAACCAACAAAGGAAGGATCAGAAATAACCAGATGAATCTGTTTGCATCTCTAGTAAATATGTACACAAATCTTTTTCTCATTTTATATACATCATCAAATAACTATTTCCATTGTTATAAATATTCTAAAAATTGATGTAACCAAAGTATGTCCCTTTAGTATTTAGTATGTCACACTAGTATTTATAATACTATTAATATTACAGACTTCATATTATATTAATTATAACAATTATATATTTTATCAGAGAAAATAGCATACTCTGATTTGGTGTCTGTGGGAGACTTAATAGCAGACAGCAATTAAAATCTAAGGAGATCTGTATTTCTGAAAGCAGTTAACTCATTGGAGATTGGTCAAATACATCAGAAGGGCCTTAGAAAGGCTGAACATATTTACATGATTGCCCATGATGTGATTCAAGAGCCACAAAACAATCATACTTCACTTTGTCATCACTACAATTATTCCCATTGTAAGAATCATTCACATAAATTACACGATATGGGTTTGTCCTAAAATTATTATTTTCTATGAAATAATATAGAAATGATACACTACACTGAGTTAAAGAAAAAGTTGCATAATGTATTGGACACTGTAACTCTTTCCAATTACACGCATTGAAATTCTATTCCCCTGTCTGGTAACATTAGAATCAGACTTTCAGAGATGACCCTGCAATAATGATCCTGATGAAAGAAGCCCAATATAACTAGTCAGCACACAGATTATAATGAACCAGAAAGTAGACCCCCCATAAGACAAAGATTTGCTTTGAATAACCATTTTTATAATTAATGTTCAAGCTTCTAGAGTATGGGTAATATAGTCCTGATGTTTTTAATCCACTTACTTTGAAGTATTTTCTTATAACATCCCAATAGAGAACAAAAAGCAAAGTAGTATTGATTTAAATTTCAAATTTTTGAAAAAACTATTCATAATGGTTTATTATTTGAACTTTATTCTCCAAACCTCCAGGTTACAAATATTATTAAATGGGAATTGAATTGAGGTTCAATGTTCTATTCAACTATCATAATTAACATTTGGAATATTTTTATTATCTTTAAGTATTTGTACAAAGGAGTTGCCATTCACTGAAACAGTTTATGAATACAGTGTCAACCCTTTCAACATTCTCATCCACCCCTCCCAATAAACCAAGTCTTTACTTATCTCAATATTATGCTATGTATGGAATTACTTGCCATTTAACAAAACATTTTATGTATACAATACACTTGGAATTGTGTTACCACTTCAACATCTTCATCCCCATTTCACACTACCCATTGTTTTGTATATTTCAATTCTGGGAAGTATGCAACGGATTCTTGCCTGTGTTCTATCCTTTTCAATTTCCTACCCCTCCCACCTTGCCCCCCCACTGTCCTCTCTTGTAGTGCACATTTACTGGTATTTATTTTGTTGGGTTTTGACTTAATGTTTTAAGAGAACTATACTATTTTCTCTTTCCATGGACTCTGATACTTCAGATAATACATTTACCTCCTAGCATATCAGCCACTATGTTTACTTTTACATTTATACGCACCTTCTGACTACCAAACATAAGGAAAGTCATACAACCTAATTTTCTCTGGGTCCAGTTAATTTCACTTAATATGATTATTTCTAAGTCTGTCATTTTCCTTAAGAATGGTACAATAGGGGCTGGGAAGGTGGCTCAGTGGTAGAGTGCTTGCCTTGCATGCGTGAGGCCATGGGTTCGATTTCTCAGCACCACATAAGCAAAAAGAAAAAAGCCAGAAGTCGCACTGTGGCTCAAGTTGTAGAGCATTAGCCTTGAGCTGAAGAGCTGAGGGACAGCGCCGGGGCCCCAGACCTCAGGCCCCACGACTGGACCGCCCCCCCCCCAAAATAATGGTGCAATATTATTTTTTCTGATTGATGAATAAAATTTGATTATGTATGTATATATACACACATACTTGTAAATAGGGATCAATCCTTGATCCCTTTTTGCAGTGAGAGGCATCTGGGCTGATTCCATATGTTGGCTACAGAAAATAATGCAACAATGAACACGATTGTGCTAGCACCTTCAGTGTGGTCTTCTGCTCTACTGGATAAATGCCAATAAGTGGAGTTGGTGGATCATAGGGAGCTCTCTATTCAGTTTTGTGAGCAACCTCCATAGTGTTTTCCAAAGTCGTTGAACAAGATTACATTTCCACCAACAATGTAATAGAGTTTCCTTTGGACAACTTCCCTATCAGTATCTGTAATTGTTCGTTTTTTCATAATGGCATTGTAACAGGGATGAGAAGAATCTCAGTGTTGTTTGGATTTGCATTTCTTTCATGGAGAAAGATATGTCTATTTGCCATTGTTACTTTTCTTCTAAGAAGTTCTCTTTAAGTCATTATCCCATATATTAATTGGGCTCTTGTTTATTTGAGGGTTTATTTGATCTGTAAATATGGGTTAGTTATGTAAACCCTCGTCTAATGCTTAGTTAGGAAAAATCTTCTTCCATTCTGTTCTCTTTCTATATACCCTGCTAACTTTTTCCTTTGCCATGAAGAAACTCTTCAGTATGATGCAACTCTATTCACCCAGAAAAAATGATATTACACCATTCATAAGGAAATGGAAAGACTTGGAACAAACCTATATTAAGTGAAGCAAATCAGACTCAAAGCAATATAGGCTGCCCAATTTCCCTCATTTGTTGTATTAGAATGTGCCTCTAATTCTACAACTTAAAACACCTGGATGTTAAAAGAGAAAACATTACATTTGGACATGATAAATTACATGGGATTCTAAACATTTAAACAGTGAGATCAAAGCAGGATGCCCTTTGGAGAGGATCAAAAAGGCTCAATAGCTATATAAATATTATCATATCAAATAATGTTCATCAAATTGATCTCCAAGAAAGGATAATGATAGTTTTTTTTTAATTATTATTTTGCTTTTTCCCTCTGAATTCGGATGCTGTTTGTTTTGTTTTAATTTCTGCACCTTTGGTCTTATATGTAAGTTTGGAAAGGGCAAGGGGAAACAAAGAAATGGTGGGACAAAGGGTGAACAAATGTAACAATGCCACTCAATAGACACTACCTTGTAAATGAACTATACAACTTATGGGGGAGGGAGATTGAAAGGGAAAAACTGGGAGAACATGAGGGAAGAGGTGACACTGTTGAAAAAGAAATGTGCTCATTATCTGACTTATGTAATTGGATCCCTTCTGTACATCATCTTTACAAATTAAAATTGGACCTCATAAACAGGCCAGAGTAGTTATATTAATATTAGATAAGATTGGTTTTAATGTATTCCTTCCCTTACACATGTAACTAATCTCTCTTTAAATCATCCTAACAACAAAATAAATTTTTTAAAATAATGAAATATAAAACCTGACAGGAAATAGAAAAACACTGAAAAAATTTAGGTTCAAAATGCAAGTAAATTTTAGACTTACACTCTGAGCAAGAGTTAGGATAAATGTGAAAAAGTGGCTTGCTAACATGCTGATTCGGTTATATGTAGGCTTAGGCAAAGTGATCTAGTTAGAGATGGTGTTGGGATGGGGAAAAGATGCAAGATATTGTGTAAAACTGCCACATATTTTAAGAAGAATGAATCATAGTTAGAATGAATGAAAACGAATATCTGTGTTACTTTAAAGATTCAGATATAATTTGGTTTAAAGAGTGAGATACTTTTTTGTTCTGGTTAGGATTAGGGAAGGATAAGCTTTATGGTAAATTTAAATTTTCCACTAAGAAATAGAAGCAAAAAATATGCGATTGAATAAAATCTAAATAATTTTCCTTACATTAACCAGTTGGTGTTAAATCAGTCTGTGTTTAGGATTAGGTTTCTGATTAACTGGGGTTGAGGATAGAGTAAAGAAATAGGTTAAACTTGTGGCTCATGCCTATTTTCCTAGCTACTCAGGAAGCTGATTTCTGAGGATCACAGTTCAAAGCTAGCCCAGGCAGGAAAGTCTGTGAGACTTTTATTTCTAATTAAACACCAGAAAACCCAAAAGTGGTGCTCTGGCTCAAGCGGTTCAGCTCACACCTTGAGCTAAAGAACTCAGGGATCGAGCCCAGGGCCAGAGATCAAGCCCCACGCCAGACAAAAGAAAAAAAAAGAAATGTGTTAAATGTTAAGTAAAGCTGAATGTTATTTAGGTTCTAGGAATTCAGGAAAAGAAGGGATAATGGAAGTACAATGTATTTCATAATATCAGGATTTGAGATCAATGGGTATAATGATTCCTGTTATGGAACAAGATACATTCAGAGATAAGAGTGAGAAAATCTATAGGGTTTAGGAATACCTGCAATTTATTTCAAGAATTGCAAGTGGAATTTCAGTTAGGATTGCACAAAACGAGCATTTTTCATAAATTTTTGAATTGGGATACTATTAGTGTCAAGGTTATGGTTAGGATTCCAGCCATGGTTAGGGTTAGAGTGAAGGAGAAAAAATGAGGCTCAAATTCAAAATAAATTTTAATATAATCCTTGTGCGAATTACAATGAATGTGAACTAGAGTATTGCTATTAATATTAGATTCTACTTAAAATTACGCTTATGGTTATTCTCAATGTTCCAGTTAAGATTATATTTAGATTAGAAAATGACTCAGATATTGGAAAAAATTGAAACCTATGTTTGGAATGTTTATTTGAATCAAGTTAGGATGAGTGAAAACTAATGAACTTGTGTTAGTGTCATATAATTTGGATTAAGACCAGGGTCAGTATTTTGTTCTGATTATGATTACTGTTATGAATAAGAAAGATTTTATTATAAAATTGAGTTTTCACTAACAAGTAGAATAAAAAATATGACACTGAACAGTAACTAGAGCATTATCATTATATTTATTTCTCAGTGATCCTTCTTGTAATGATTAATGAGCTTTTTTCAGCAAGGTTCAGGTTGAGAGCGTTAAGTAATGGACTAGGTGGTAAGTAAATCTGAAACTGTTTTAGGGTACAGGGGTTCAGAAAAAGGTAGGATCAATGGAAACTACAGTATTTTTCCTGATAAGATAATTTGATGACAAGTAATAAAATTGTTTATGTTAGGGAACAAGATAACTTCAGAGGTAGAGTCAGAAAATTTTGGGGAATTATGGCAAACTGTATTCATTTCCAGAGTCCAAACTGGAGTATTCATTAGAATGATTAAAAACTAGATTCTTTTTCTTAAACATTAGAATTGGACTATAATTAGGGTGAAAGTTAGGTCTCAGTTCCAGTTGGGATTCGTGTTAGCATTAAGGAAAACTTCATTTTCAACATAATGTCTTGTGAGTATCATTGTTGAAATGGTTCATCCTATGTTGAACCTAAATTTTCTATTTCTCTAATCCTAATTCTAATTCTTTTTGGGATCCTAACCCTAACCATAAAACCATAATAATAATGATAGCTCAATTCAAAAGTTAAAAAAGTATTCAATTTTTATTCATCCTATTAATCCACTGTACATCTTGAGTTAAGCTGCAATTTAGCTTAACTTTTCCAAATTAGTTTACATGTGCATATATAAAGATGTAATTTTATGTGAAAAACAGAAGATCTTTGGAGGTAGGAGTAATGAAAAGGAAATAGAGGAGTATAATCAAATACTTTAAATATATTATGAAATCGCCACTTCTGACAATTAATATCCATTAACAAAATAACTAAAAGTTAATAAAAAGTACACTGCCTTCTAGTGTTCTTTAAGAGTACCATGACATGTCTTGTGAAATACTTATGTTAGATAAACTTTGTTCATGCATAATTTATATTGTTATTGGCCAATTATTTAACTTAATGAATAAAAATAAATCAAATAATATTCCATGACAAAAAATATAAAACAGTTACTTAGTAATTGTTTGAGAAATAGTTATAATCATGCATTTTAGGAAACTGAATTTCTATTTCCCTACAAAGGAATGAATTAGGTTTACTAATCTAGTGTTTGTAGTAAGTTTAGAGAACATAATTGGCATGAAAAACATCTAACAATACATCTTCTCTTGAATGAGTGATATTTTAAACATTGTCTTTTATTCAAATGAATACTTAGGTTTACATTTCAGAATAAATGCTATTTTAACTCCCTTCAGAACAAGTACTTGCTCTGCAATTAAATGTACTAGCATATTCAGATATTTAAAAGCTAAATTTTCAGTTATATATGTAGCTTTACGTGTTCAGAATGACATGATTTTTTATTCATAAATGTTTAACCTCAGATTTTTGCTTCACCAATATAAATGGTCATAGGAGGTTGTAGTGAAGGCTCCAGTAACCAGATTGGTCAAAATCATTTCCTGAATTCTAAATTTTAAATCTAATAATTTTTAGGCTTTGATAATATCATTTATTGTCTCTTCAGAGCAATTAACCTAAAATAAATACTATTTTTAAGCATTTCATTCACATTGTAAATAGTATTAACATAGGCCAAAAAGAGACTAATTATTTAAGATTCAACATATTTGGTGATCTTAGTGTGAAGAATGTAGAGAGTAGAGATTTTTATATTCAATAAATATTTTTGTTTAAATTAAATCATATATCTGGATTTCTAATTCGGAGGTTAATCACATGGAAGCAGGAAAACAATAAAGGAGTAATTACTTTGGGATCATTTTTCTTCTTAAAATTATGAAGCAAAAATATCTCTAAGAATATATTTTTCAATAAAATGTTTCAACTCTTAGTAAAGTGCATTATACTTTAATATAAAGTTTTTCTCAAAATAGAAATTCTGCAACTAATCTAATGTATGTGTTCATGCACAAAATTCTGTGACTTTTAGTCTTGTTATGTGATTTTATTTATATTTTTTAGTTGTGACATGATCCCTATTTACATTTATTACAAACATCTGTAATTATACAAATCATCTCTGTACACACTAATTTATGTAAGATAATATTCAAACAAAATTATCTTTTTTCCTGTATCCAACCGGGAAGGATGATGTGCTGAAGTATATTAAATGAAAGTACTCTAACGAAGAGTCTTTACGGAATGAAAATTTGCAACATGTGGATGTTCTACTTGGCTGAACAGGAATTCTTGTTTCTACAGTGCTTTCTTACCTTTTAATCCCACAAGGAAAGCTACAAAAATTGAAGTTCATATGAAGGAATTGCATTCCTAAATGATGTGGCAACCCTGCTCAAAAGTTTTATGTTCTATATTTTTAAGCATATTAGTAATTCAGCTGTGAGTACATTGCATGAGACTCCTGAATTCACAGCTATTGCGGTGTAATAATCAGAAGAGAGGAAAAAGATTATATTAATCTTCAATTCCTCCCTTTGACCTTCAATATACCAATTAATTGTCAAATCAATCATGTAAGATGTTAGTTCATTTTTCCCTTTCTAATTAGAGATTAAGCAAGTGCTTTTAGCAGTTAAAAGTGGATTGTGTTACAGATAAAAAATCTTCTTCTATAGGCTCTTAAATTGAAAACTTGTCTTCCTATATTGAAAGCACAATTAACATTTACATTTTTCCAGTTATTTTCCTTACCTATGAGTTCTGATCATAAATCCTCTTATGAATTTTTATAGTATCTTTGAATAAATCACACGATTTGCATGTACTTATCATCTTAAGGAAAGGCAGTCTACCTTTATATTTTTCATTCTATGTGACAAACCCTTATTTTTTGTTTCCCTATATGCTGAAAAAAATGTATCCATGGAAACAAGATATTGACAGCAAATCTGAGTGTAATTTTCATTTTTCAAATTTCAAATATAATATAAACTTTGTTTTGACTAGTCATTTTTTAACAATGAGTAATATTCATGAACACTAACATTTTGGTGCTTTTAAGTAAATTGAGACTTGATGTGGTATGGTAGTTCTAGTATCTAGTTGATTTAATCATTAGATTATTCATGTATAAACATGTGCATTGCACTTTTTTATTTTTTTAATCTTTTTTTGGAGGGTTCCGGTCATGGGGCCTGAAATCTGGGCCTGGGCGCTGTCCCTCAGCTCCTCAGTTCAAGGTTAGCGCTCTACCACTTGAGCCACAGGGCCACTTCTGGCTTTTTTTTCTGCTTATGTGGTCCTGAGGAATCGATCCCAGGGCCTCATGTATGCAAGGCAAGCGCTCTACCACTGAGCCACCTTCCCAGCCTCGACTTTTGTATTTTCATATATAAAATAGTCCCCAAGGTTTTACTTTAAAGTATAATGGGGGAGAGTTGTCTTCATGTTAAAAACTTTATATATATTTCAATTAAAGTATTAGAATGGATTTATTGATTAAAACATAGAAAAGTGTAAATAGTCATGTTTCTTGCTTGAGACTGCATAAATTTCATATGAATGCAGCTCAAGATGAGACTGAGAGATAAATTCATATTCATATCACTGAGATTTACATCACAATATAGGAAATATAGGTATTTTAAGGAATTGGTCATTCAAAGCCCTTGATATAGAATGGAGGAAGAATTGAATTGAAAATAGCAGAGGATAACATATCAATATGCAGGGATTATGATTTTATAATACTAATATGAAAGAACTGAAGCTTTAGTCTTCTGAAAAAGAAAGTTTAGCTTGTAAATTCAATATAAGGCATCAGCTGTGATGAGTCTAATATCTTTCCTCCAAGATATCCAAGAGTACTATACTCATCCTCTAAAAAGTAAATAAGTAATTATTTTAATAAGCTTTGCTTAATATTAATTTACTTGAAGCAAAAAGGTTAAAATGTCTTCTCTTTCTTTCAGTGTAATAATATACATTTCATATTATTACTGTCTCTTCATACAAGCCTGAAATCACTATTTCAAAGTAACATAAACAGAAAAACAGAAATAACCAGAAGTGAACAAACAAAATATTACCTCCTCTGGGACACAAGAACACAGGCAATACGCAGGAAAATTTATAGCTTTGAGTATATACATTAACAAATTAGAACAATCTTAAATCAGCACTAATAATGCACCACTAGGTCCTTGAAAAACAGGAACAAGCCAATTCAAAAACTGGTAGATAGAAATCATACAAATTAGATTAAAGAAATAAATAAATTACAGTCTCAGAAAAACATACAATCATAATTGACCGATGTGTTAAATAGTTCACTTTCATCAATGTTCAAGGAACTCCACTGCTTCATTTTTTCACCCTTTCCCTCAAGCTCTGTGCCCACCCCCACCTTCCTGAAGATGTAGAATGAATATACCATGCATAAGGTAAAGAAGACAGAATCATCACAAACTATAAATAACAACAACATACACTAAAAAAAAAACAGAGTCTTCTGTTTCCATACCTCAGGATGTTTATCATGTTATATAAATGTAATTGTTTTTATAATAAAGTCAATTCAGGGATTAAGGTGTGATAAACTTATAATTTTCTTTCTATTTAGTAATGCTTTTATTTTACATTAATGTTGTAAGTAACACAATTCAAATCCTAGTGAAATTTGGAGGTTCAGATTTAAAGTTAAATATTCAAAAGTTCTAATAGTTCCATTTTGGCAACCAAACTGAAAAACAGGCATGTTTTATCCTCAGGAATGTCATTATTTCATATGCAATTTTCATATGTAATTTTACCTATGTTTTCTCTTATATGATAACATATTATCTGCTAATCAGAGAAATACGAAAAGACTTTTAATTATGATATGAAAAATGCATTGACATGAAAGAATGAAATCAGGGAGTAGATGGCCCAGTGCTGGGTGGTTCTGTTAAATATTCTCACGATTTTGAATGATCTGGTGTTTTTGTATGTGTGGAATTTTGAATGTATTTTATGTCTGGACAAGAAAGTTTGATTAATAGATCATTGTCTGACACCCAATATCTGGAATCTAACCTGAGTCAGAGTGGTAAGTATGTGTGTGTGTGTGTGTGTGTGAGAGAGAGAGAGAGAGAGAGAGAGTGTGTGTGTGTATGTGTGTGGGTGTGGTTGTCTCTCTGCCTGCCTGCAAGTCTGGATTTAGAAGGAAGTATCTTATTTCTCTGAGGGTATATACTTAATTCTATTAGGTATACTCCATTAATGACAGCAGATAAAATTAATGAACATTTTGTGCCATATATTTATGTTCCTATGATTGCACGAACAAACTAAAAATTATGTTTGGGGTATGAGTTTGTAAAAGGTCAGCTGAAAGTATAAACATTTGTAATCTTGAGAAAGATATCAATGGCAATCATTTCAGTGTAGATAAATTTTGACAACACTTGCAGTGATAGGTAATCCTATATCAAAATTCAATATTTATTGATTTTCCATAGCTACACTATCCTATAAATTTGTAGGAAAACAAGCTAAATTATAGAATCATAAAAGTAATGTGATTATTTATTGCAAACAGTTTTACAGTTAGGTCCTGATTATAAGCGCTAGGATCAACAGAAATAAAAACACAATATACAACATGGAGTGAGATATTTTATAATGAAACATATTTTAATATACTCTACATTGTTAGAAAGACTAGAACGTTGGGTTAGCTTTATAACTTACCATAATAAGTGATATTGTCCTTTTATTAAGCAGAAAGGCTTACTCAGATTTACAAGATTGAATGTTTCAGTGTATGTTCAACTGGTTTTATTGCTTTGGGGGCCAGTGACAAGACAATGTCAAGGAGGGGAGTATGTCAAAGAGAAATGTTTTTTGCCTAGAATGATTAAAAGATAAAAGAAGAAAGAAGATGAGAGTCTTTTTCTCATGAGTTTCACTCTGAAGAACTTAATCTCCAGAAGAACTATTCAGGTATGCTCCACAGTCTGGGAGGAATTGGAATGTCATTTTTCTTTAACACATAGGTCTTTATGGGGCATTCTAAAATCAAATGGCAACATCTTCACCAATGATAACTTGTCCAGTGGTGGAAGCCACTAGATACTTCTATAAATTCTAATCAGATCTCAGCAGACTAAATATTTTATGGAATTCCCATTAAAATAGTTTCTTGCAGACTGACTGGGTCTTCATAATGTGTATCTGTGTGTTTATATGTGTGTGTTTGAATAAACTAATAAAACAATGTGGCAGATTAAAGTATTAGTATGGTCTTTTTTTTTCTTCTCATACTATGAAAGCCTGTCACAATTCCCAATCAAATCCCATCCAAGATTCAAACAATAATGCTGTCCCAAAATTTCTTTATGTTAACCTAAGTACATCCATCTCATTTCAGATGGCCATGGTATAGGAAAATTTTAAATCTTCCAATTACGTTGTCACCAAGGAAACAACGTACAATATTTCTTTTAAAAAAACCTAGAATGTAGAATATTTTATCCATAAAATTGAAGGAGTATACATTATAGGATTTAATTTAAATATTTAGTCACATAAATGGATATTCTTTATCCCCAACTCAGAGCCCTTTTAAACTACATAATTGCACAACTCATCTATTACCATCTTCCATGAAGACAGTCCTTGCTGTAAACAAACCAGATGTGGTGAACAAATTAACATGTACACCATTGTTACATGCTGCTCTTCTAAAGCCTGGAAGTGAAAGAGCATTTAATGCATGTGTAGAGCTGGTTCTAAGGATTATAGAAAGTGATTACTTTGCACCATAAATAGAAAAATCCACAGATGTTTTAAGTTGTTTTTTGTTTTTGGCATTTGTGAGATATATTTTGGAAAGCACAATGAATGAAAGCATGCTATTTTGTAAAATTTTGCAGGCAGACACATTTACTGAAATGTTTCATATGAGAAGACAGACAATAGGGTGGGTAGGATGTGGTATGCAGCTTTAAATACAGACAAGCAAAACAGAGAATGGGAATTTTTTTTCCTTAACAAATGCTTTCTGGTTATATTGTGCTATACACTATAATGATGAAATAATCATTTCTTTGGAAAAGTAAGGAGAAAACACTGTCACCTGTTGATTTTCTTTTTAAAGTGAATCTTAAATGTCAAGTTCAAAGAAATTTAAAAGCCTTAATAAAATATTATCGAGTATTACTTTCATTTTTGATGAATAATTAAAACAAACTGACAGACTGTTAATCCATTAAGATTTATAAGTTTCCTGCTATACATTTCCTATTGTTCCTCTTTTTGGGGGTGATATATTTTTTTTTAGAATGGCAACATGGTCTTAACCATTACCCACAAAATGTATGCTGTCATAGAATCAGAGAGTTTTTGGGGTTTTTTGTTGTTTTGTATGGTTTATTTGGTCAGTCTTGGAGCTTGAACTCTGGGCCTCAGTGCTGGTCCTATACTTCAGCTCAAGGTGAGCGCTCTACCGCTTGAGCCACAGTACCGCTTCTGTCTTCTAGTGGCTTACTGGAGATAAAAGTCTCACAGACTTTCCTGCCCGGGCTGTCTTTGAACTGAGATCCTCATATCTCAGCCTCCTGAGTAGCTAGGATTACAAGCATGAGCCACCAGTGCCCAGCCAGAGAGTTTTATTTTATTAAATTAAGACAATAATAGGTTCATTTTATGGCAACACAAAATATAAACACCAATGACATTTTTCCCTAAAAAAAAAACACTTATAAAACAATCATGAGGGGGGACCAAGATGGCAACGGGGCAGTAGGGAAACGCCACAGCTCTCTCCAACCAAAAAGAGAGTTTGAGTTCCAACGCTTAATCTCCCCCAAGAGATCGACAACAAAAAGATGAACACTCAGAGAAAAACCAGATGTGGAAAATAACAAAAAAAGAAAGAGAGGAAAAGAAGAATTTCAGAACAGAGAAGAGCGAAGACCTCTCCCCCAACCTTTAATGGCCGTGCGGCAGTGTGCCAAGCTGCCAGCCAGCCTGCCTGGCAGGGGCTGTCGGAGCCCAGAGACACAGGGGGCCGCTTGCAGATCACCAGGTACCAGATTGCAGAACAGCGGATCGCCAGGAACAGAGAAACCTACCAGCCTGGATTCTCCACGAGGATCCCACCCCCACCCCTCACTCTCCACTGCAGCAGAGAGGCTCCATCCCGCCAAAGCCGCCCCGGACCAGCAGCATGACAAAGGGACCTGTAGGCAGACCACCCGCACAATCACGATCGCAACGACCCGGCGGGGGCCGCCCAACCCAGCCCGCAACCACCCCAACTGAACTCGGATTGCAACAACAACTGACGACCTACACTACACAGAAACAACCAGCTCCAGGGTGAGTATTCCACAGGGGACAGTGTATCCCTCAAGGGAGACCAGAGCTGGAGGGAATCCCCAGACCCTGACCTAGACTCCCTACCCCAATACCCGGACCACAGGACCCACTAAAACTGGGAACTGTTCGAGAGCTCCACCAGCTGGTGGAGCACATTCTGCTGGCCAGGCCAGAGCAAGAGTGCCCCTGGAAGGGAGCTTAAATGCCCAAGCCAGGAACAGCGCCCCTGGGTCAAGACTACCAACAGTAGAAGAAATTTGAACTGTGTCCTCCAGGCTGCATAACCTAGGTGGTATACACATCAGCACAGGCCTAACGAGCGTGCTCCAGGTTGGGGCCGGAACCAGGCCCGGGGATCTGGCACCTGAACAACACAACCAACTCCTCCCAAGTGAAGTAAAAAGCTGAGCATACGCCTCAACAGAGAGGAGAAAACCAGGAAACAACACTCCCCAGGAAGCATGCCTGTGACAACAAAAGACCTGGAGGTTCAGGACAAGAGAAGCCCAAACCCCACCAAAACTCCACCCATATACCCTAGGCTGGGAATTGGGCAACACAGGCTGCCAGCACCTGATATTAAGCAGGAGCTCAGGCTGATAAGGTGGCTCAGCAATAGAGTGATAGTCTTGGATGTATGAGGCCCTGGATCTGATTCCTCAGCATCACAAAAGCAAAAAGGGTCAGAAGTGGTGCTGTGGCTCAAATGGTAGGGTGCCAGCCTTGAGCTGAAGAGCTGAGGTACAGCACCCAACCTAGAGTTCAAGCCCACAACCAGCCCAAAACAAACAAACAAAAACACATCAGAAGCCCATAGCAGACTCCAGTATTTGGGAGAGTGCATCCAGAGCATCTGATCTTCCCAAGAGCACCCGTAGGAGCAAACACAAGCAGTCTAGGCTGCTCAACCCTTCCAAAGGCGGGAATTGCCAGCAATCTACAGCAGAGAGCTGAGAATCCTAAGTAAGTCAGAATAGCAGCTGGAAATAGGCTCCCAACAGAACCCAGATCAGGCACAGACTCTCTCTACCAATATAGAATCAGTAACCAAGCAAAGACAGACACACCAAAACAAAATTGAAGAGCAGTCTCCTGAACCCCCATGCGAAAATCACAGAGAAAAATCACAAGGTTTACCACCACCCAGGAGAGCAAGCTCACCTCAAAAGCCAGCAGCCACGCAGGGGAGAGCCCCAGTGGGAGCAAAGCAGAAATGGAAGACAAAAGCTACATCCAAGGGTTGCTGGAGGCAATGACTCAAGAAATAAAGCGAGAAATGGATCAGAAATTGAAAGAGCACAAGGATGAACTATCAAAAGTGATACAGGATATCAAACAAAAGTTGGATGCAAAAATAGAAGCTGCACAAACCTCAGTAAGAAGTGAGATAAATGCCAAATTAGAGGTAATGCATACTGATCTCACCTCATTGAGAGGTGAGATCAGTACTCTGAGAACCAACATTGAATCCATAAAGGGATCCATTTCCACCATGCAAACCACAATAGAAGCCATGGTCAACAGAGTGAATGAAATGGAAGGTAGAGTGTCAGATACAGAAGACAGAATACACCAACTGGACCAAAAAGTGACAGATATGGAAAAATCACTCAAATTAAACCAAAGGGAAATTCAAGAGCAAGCAGATAATGCTAAAAAATTTAACCTTCGCATAATCGGAGTGGACGAAGGTGAGGAATTCCAGAGCAAGGGAATGCAACACCTATTTAACAAGATAGTCAATGAAAATTTTCCCCACCTCAAAAACCACCATCTTAACTACATCACAAAAGCTTATCGAACACCCAACAAGCAAGATCCCAGGAGAAACACTTCTAGGCACATAATAGTAACAATGATGGATCTGAATAATAAGGAAACAATCCTGCATGCAGCAAAAATGAAGAAGGAGCTATACTACAACGGGAAAAAAATTAGAATCACTGCAGATCTCTCCACACAAACAATGAATGCAAGAAAAGCCTGGGAAAGCACCATAGGAGCCCTGAGAGCCAATAAATGCCAACCCAGACTGATATACCTGGCAAAGCTAGCATTCACATTCGATGGAGAACTGAAAACTTTTAATAGCAAAGAAAAACTAAATGAATACATAAACATTAAGCCAGCATTACAAAGAATTCTAAGAGGGGGGACACAACCTGAAGAAAGCAACCAGGAACTGGGACCTGCCCCAAACAAGCATTACTCAAAGTCTAACGGAGCAAGCACAGGAGGAAAGGAAAGAAGAAAAACTTAGGAAAACGGAATGGCAGAGACAACAATGCATCGCTCTATACTTTCTCTTAATATAAATGGGCTGAATTCGTCAATTAAAAGAAAACGAACTGAGGACTGGATCAGAAAACAAGACCCATCCATCTGTTGCCTTCAGGAGACCCACCTCTCAGCCAAACATACAAACAAACTCAGAGTGAAAGGGTGGAAAAGGATCTACCAATCAAATGCCCCCAGTAAGAAAGCAGGTGTAGCTATCCTGATATCTGACAAAATAAACTTTTCATTAAAATCAGTACAGAAAGACAAGGACGGACACTACATATTAATAAAGGGAACAATCCAAGAGGAAGATATAACCATCATCAACTTATATGCCCCAAATATTGGTGCACCCAGATATGTCTAACAAATGCTCTCAAACTTACAGAATAAAATAGATCCCAATACGATAATACTAGGAGATTTTAACACGCCACTCTCTGCTCTCAAACTTACAGAATAAAATAGATCCCAATACGATAATACTAGGAGACTTTAACACGCCACTCTCACCAAAGGACAGGTCTACCAACCAGAGGACTGGCAAAGAAGCTACCGAATTAAGTGAGGCCATACTTCAAGCGGAATTAACTGACATCTACCAAGTATTTCACCCTAAAACAACACAGTACACATTCTTCTCAGTAGCTCAGGGAACTTTCTCCAAAATAGACCATATCATAGTTCATGCAAGGTACTTAAGCAAATACAAAGGGATCGACATAATCCCCTGTATCCTATCTGACCACAGTGGAATCAAGCTAGCTCTCAATAACAAAGCATACCGCAGAAATTTCTCTAATACATGGAAATTGAACAGCACACTCCTTAACAATGCCTGGGTAACAGAAGAGATCAGAGAAGAAATAAAGCATTTCCTACAACTCAATGAAAATGAAAACACCTCACAAAGAAACTTGTGGGACACAGCAAAAGCAGTCCTGAGGGGCAAATTTATTGCCCTCAGTGCCCACATCAAGAGAATGGAGACAGACCAAGTAAATAATCTATGTTGCAACTAAAACAGCTAGAAAAACAAGAAAAAATGGGACCTAAAGCTACTAGACGAAGCCAGATAACCAAATTAAGAGCAGAGATTAACCAATTAGAAAATCAGAAAACCATAACCAAAATGAACCTAACAAAAAGCTGGTTCTTTGAAAAAATAAACAAAATTGATGGCCCGTTGGCAAGATTAATTAAAAAAAGAAGAGAGGAAACCCATATTAATAGGATTAGGGATGCCACCGGAAACATCACAACATGTACCCAAGATATCCAAACAATTCTAACAGACTACTTTCAAAAGCTATACTCTCTAAAGGAAGAAAATCTGGCAGAAATGGATGCATTTTTAGAGAAATACAAGTTACCCAAACTGAGCAAAGAAGAAGTTAACCAATTAAATAAGCCAATATCCTATAATGAGATACAGGAAGCTATCAAAAGTCTTCCAACAAAAAAAAGCCCAGGACCAGATGGATTCACAGCAGAATTCTATAAGACCTTTAAACAAGAACTAATACCCATACTCCTCAAGCTCTTCAGAGAAACAGAGAAGGAGGGAGCTATCCCAAACTCATTCTACGAAGCCAATATCACACTCATCCCCAAACCAGGCAAAGACCCAACCAAAAAGGAGAATTACAGGCCAATTTCCTTGATGAACATAGATGCAAAGATCCTTAACAAGATTCTAGCTAACAGAATCCAGAAACACATAAAAAAAAAATACACTATGATCAGGTAGGCTTCATCCCAGAGACACAGGGATGGTTTAACATACGTAAGTCAATAAATGTAATCCAACATATCAACAGAGCCAAGGTCAAGAATTACATGATTATCGTCACAGATGCAGAAAAGGCCTTTGATAAAATTCAACATTCATTCATGCTAAAAGCTCTGGAGAAAATAGGAATAGAAGGAACATTTCTAAAAACAATAAAAGCCATTTATGACAGACCAATAGCCAATATTATACTTAATGGGGAAAAGCTACAACCAATCCTCCTAAAATCAGGAACAAGGCAAGGATGCCCACAGTCTCCACTCCTCTTCAACATAGTCCTAGAACCCTTAGCCAGGGCAATAAGGCAAGAAAAAGACATTAAAGGGATCCGCATAGGGAAAGAAGAAGTTAAACTATCCCTTTTTGCAGACGACAGGATACTATACTTCCACGATCCCAAAAACTCCATGCCCAAACTTTTAGAAATCATAAGTCACTTCGGCAAAATAGCAGGATACAAAATAAACCCACAAAAATCAGTTGCCTTCCTATACACTGATAATTTACAGGAAGAGAGGGAAATAAAGGGAGCAACCCCATTCACAATAACCTCCCAAAAAATAAAATATTTAGGAATTAACCTAACCAAAGATGTAAAAGAACTATTTAATGAGAAGTATAAAAAGTTAAAGAAAGAAATTGCAGAAGACACTAGGAAATGGAAAGACCTCCCATGCTCATGGATAGGTCGACTTAATATAGTAAAGATGATAATACTACTAAAACTAATATACAAATTCAATGCAATTCCTATCCCAATGATGTACATCACTGAAATACAGAAAACAGTCCAAAAATTTATATGGAACAACAAAAGACCTAGAATAGCCAAAACAATTCTAGGGGATAAAGACAATATGGGAGGGCTATCCATGCCGAACTTCAAACACTACTACAGAGCTATAATAACAAAGACAGCATGGTACTGGCACAAAAACAGACCCGAAGACCAATGGAACAGAATAGAAGATCCAGAAATAAATCCACAGGCCTACAGCCAGCTGATATTCGACAAAGGAGCCAAAGACATACAATGGAAGAAACACAGCCTCTTCAACCGCTGGTGCTGGGAAAACTGAGCAGCCACATGCAGAAAAGTAAAAGTGGACCCCAGCCTATCACTATGCACCAACATCAACTCAAAATGGATTAAAGACCTTAATATTAAACCTGAATCTCTGAAACTACTGCAGGACAGAGTAGGAGAGACACTTGAACTAATAGGCACAGGAAGGAACTTCCTGAACAGAGTCCTAGGGTCACAACAAGTTGGAGAGAGACTGGACAAATGGGACTACCTTAAAATAAAAAGCTTCTGCACAGTTAAATCTATTGCAACTAAGCTAGAAAGACAACCAACTAATTGGGAAAAAATATTTACCAGCAATATATCAGACAAGGAGTTAACATCCTGTATATACAGGGAACTCAAGAAACTAATCCCTCCCAAACCTAACAAACCAATTACTAAATGGGCAAGGGAACTAAAGAGGGACTTCTCAAATGAAGAAATGAAAATGGTAAAGAAACACATGAGGAAATGTTCATCATCCCTGGTGGTGAAGGAAATGCAAATAAAGACAACCCTGAGATACCACCTTACCCCAGTCAGAATGTCCCACATCCACAAATCAGCCAACGACAAATGCCGGAGGGGATGTGGAGAAAGAGGAACCCTATTACACTGCTGGTGGGAATGTACACTTATACAACCACTTTGGAAAGCAGTCTGGAGGGTCCTTAGAAAGCTAAAGATTGACCTCCCTTATGACCCAGTCATACCACTTCTAGGCATCTACCCTGAACAAAAGGAACCAGTATACAAGGACACGTGCACCTCCATGTTTATTGCAGCACTGTTCGCAATAGCTAGGATATGGAAACAACCTAGATGCCCCACCACAGATGAATGGATCCAAAAATTGTGGTATCTATACACAATGGAATATTATGCAGCCATTAGAAATGACAAAATAATGGCATTTTCAGGGAAATGGATGGAGCTAGAAGGAATCATGTTGAGCGAGGTAAGCCAAGAACGAAGAGACAAACGGTACATGGTCTCCCTCATAAGTGGATGCTAAATCCAAAATGTTAGGTGATATGACAAAACTAACAGGACTTAAGAAACAAAGAACTCCCGCTCATCTGGTTGAACTACTACTAAATATCCCCATGCTGCTGATCACAAATATGGTATTTAACATGTGAACACTGTTATATATTACAGACTGTGATAGACAATTTGCTCCAGGAAAGTTAGAATGAACTTGTGACTTTGAAATTATGTAATCACTTAGTCACAATCAAAAAAAAAAAAAGAACCTTGGGGAAGGGAGGGAGGGAGGGGATAGTAGGGGGAAAACAATGGAGGGGGTAACAATGTTCAAGAGGAAGTGTACTCATTACCTCACTCATGTAACTGTAACCCTCTGTATAGTATCTTTACAATAAAAAAAAAATCATGAGATTCGGAGGAAGATGGCAGAGGAGAAGCTGAAGGCTAAACAAACTCTCCTATAGAAAGCATTTTAGTATTCCAGTGAACAGTTTTAGGCTACAGAGTCACACCAAGTGTGTCATCTCACTGCAGAGAGTTTGGACAGAGAGGGAAAATCCAAGCAAGGAAACAGATCTGAACACATGCAGCTAGCCATGGCTGAAGTGGCAGAGTTGGAAGCAGAGACACTCTTAGCAGCCATAACTATGGAGAGAATCTGGGACAAAGGCTCCAGATGTGGCGGACAAGTGGATTCTACCCAACACAATCAAGAACTGACAAGGAGCAGATATATTCATCCTGCAGATCACAGACCAGAAACTGTCCCGGAACAAGATTCTGGCATGAGTAGAAACCTGATCTCCTCATTTCTTCTCAGGGAGCAGAGGAGGGAAGGCTGCGTGTCACCTACCACTGGAGATCTCCATCGTTGATACTAACAAAGGCCCAGTTGAGCAACTAGCTCCAACTCAGGCCTTGGAAGCAAACAAATGTGTCATTTAGCAGGTCACAGGAATCTGCCCTGACCTGCCAGGCTCAGCTCTACCCAGGGGAAAGTCAACCAGCCCAGACAGAGAAAAATCTGCCCCCTGAGGAGTGACTTTCACCACTGGGTAAACAGAGCCAGAGGCTGCCCCTCCCTACAGTAGCCTAGACAAACAATTGAAACTCAGTAAACATAAACCCTGAGAATGGCTCCAAGCTGGGCTCTCTGAGAGTCTCATTAGCTAGCTCAGCAAGGAAAAGCTACTGATTGCTGAAAGGCCTCAACTCTACCCATAACCTAATCTCATCACAGCATCTTCAAACTAGAGGAAACTCCCTTCTTCCTCTTTTGGGATACTGAAAGCAAATCTACCTCCCACTGAACTAGCCTGGGAGAAGGATAACAAAACATTGGGTTAGGCAAAGCATTTTTCTGCCTGCTCAAACACTGACTTCAGAAAACAATCAAGCCACAGGAAAACCAAACACCACAAGCAGCCCAGAGACTCCACCAAGAGACTGGTTATGGACACGGAAGATACACAATCATCCCATTGCCCCCATCCCCCCACAAAAAAAAAATCAAAGAACTCTTTTTTTAAATTTAATTTTATTTTTTATTGTGAGAATACAGTACAGAGGAGTTAAAATTACATGGGCAAGATAATGAGTATATTTCTCATCAAGCATTGTTGCTTCCTTGTTGTTTCCCCTTCCCATCCCTTCCCATACTTCCCCCTCCCCCCAACCGACCCTGCCCCACCCCCCACCAAAGTTGTTAAGTTCGTTTTTCGACATAATGAATTGTACATCTCATTGTTGCAATCAAAGAACTCTTTTTTGAACCTTTTAAAAAAATTAATTGTTAAAATTGTTTTCTATTAATCTTATTTTCCTCCCATAATTTTTATTTTAGGTGTATAGGTGTGTGTGTTTGTGCTTTTTTAAATCTCTTCTGATCTTTTGGCCCTTTTTAAGTATTCTTTTCATTTTTTTCTGTTTCTTTCTTTTTTTGTGTGACTAAATTGCTGTTCGGTTCATTCCCAGATATATACCTGTCTTTGATTATTAGACCTTAAACCCCATTGTGTACACATTTAATCCAGAAAATTATTACTCAATTCACAACCTCTTAGGCTTAAATTCTTTAACAGCAGTATTATCTCTTTATATGTATATAATTTTCAAGTAACTAATTTTAAGAATTTTTATTTTTTAGTTTTCATTTCTCCTTTCAATCCATCCCTTCTTCTCATCTTATCCTTTTCTTCTCTCAATATCATTTGTTTAAACTTACATAATTTTTAAGTGTTTCACTACTTAAGTTTAAATTTTGGTTTTTCCATTTTTTCTTGTTCGTTTTTTTGTAATCTCTCTCCGATCATTCTATCCAAACCATTTCCCTCTTTAAGATTAGGACTTGGTTAAATACCATGTTTTCGTGATCCATCCATCTACTGAGGGGCATATGGGTTGATGCCTATCTTAGCTATGTTAAATAATGCTGTAATAAATATAGTTGTGCTGGTAGGGTTAGTACGTTCTTGTTTGTGATCATTTGGGTAAATGCCCAAAAGGTAGATTGCTGGGTCATAGGGAAGTTCTAGGTGGAATCTTTGAGGAACTTCCATACTACTCCAAAGTAGTTGAATAAGTTATACTCCCACCAACAATGCAGTAAGATTCCCTTCTGGCCACATCCCCTGAAGGATCTGTTGGTATTAGAGTTCTTCATTATAGCCATTCTACATGGCTTGAGGTGGTATCTCAATGTTGTTTTGATTTGCTTTTCTATTATGGCTTGGGAGGTTGAGCATTTCTTCATGTGTCTATTGGCCTTCCTTCTTTTCTTTTCAAAGAAGTTTGTCTTGAAGTCTTTAGTCCACTTATTTATTGGGCAGTTGTTTCTTTTAGGATTTGTTGTTGGGGGATTTGATATTTTGAATTCCACATATATTTGAGATATGAGACCGTTCTCTATTGTATGGCTAGCAAAGATCTTCTCCCATCAATGGGCTTTCTATTGATCTGGCTAGCTATGTCCTTTGCAAAGCAGAAGCTCTGCAATTTCATACAATCCCATTTGTCCAAACTTTCTTTGATTTCTTGTGCTTCTGGGTCTCTATTAAGAAAATTTCAGCCTCTGCACAGGAGACCTTGGGTATGTCCTACTCCAATCTGTAATGTTTTCAGTGTGTCTGCTTTGACTCCGAGGTCTTTGATACAGGATGATATATAAGGATATAGTTTTAGTTTTCTATGAGTGATTAACCAATTTTGCCAGCATTTTTACTGAAGAAGCTCAGTACTGTACAGAGAGGTTACAGTTACATAAGTAAGGTAATGAGTACATATCTTATTGAGCATTGTTGCCACCTCCTTTGTTTTTCCCCTACTATTCCTTACCTTCAACCATCCCCAACAACTCCCTCTAATAGTATCTTGCAAATCTCATTGTTACAATGGGTCAACCTGTATCTTTTCCTTGCATCTTAAATGAAGAAATGCTGGCTTGTTTCATGCTGATTCTACTTGTGTAGACACACTTAAAAACACTTTCAAAGTCCAAAAGCATATAAATGAAATGCACTCCATCTATTGTCAGTTGGTATAATTGTGTTCTACACATTTATTGACAGGTTACAAATTATTCTCAAATTTTAATACATTAAAAACTTTCTTTTTTTCTCATTTGCGTTGCCAGGACATCGGCACGACCTCAGTCAGAATTGCTCACTTTAGACTTTTCATATGGGTTGGTTAAATTTTGACCTGCACTCCAGTCTTCTCGGGAGTCACTCATCTGCTTAGGAATTGATGCTCACTGTTGGAAAAGAGCCCAAGGAAGGATGCCATTTAAAGCCTTATAACTTTATTCTTAACAAGGATATTGTCCTGCTACTTTGGCTGTTGAGAGTGTCTACAAGAGCAAGCATTCCATGGGGAGCAGAGAGACACCATATGACCTATACGTATTGAGATTTCCGAGTTACTTGCTATCACTTGTCCTGCATTTTTCAAGTCGAATCTCTCTAAACGTACCAGTTGGAAGAGATAAGAGGAGTGGTAAAAGAACTCTTAGAGACGAATGCATCTTCAACACATTTGTTTCCAAGCATTCTGTCTAAGGCATATTCAACAACTAGTGAAACCTGTGTTGGCTATATCTATGTGTCTTTTTCCATTTGTGCATGTGTACATGTGTGTACGTATGTGTGTATGTGTGTGTATAGTGACATTCATGTGTACATATATGGGCCGATATTCATATATATGCATGTATAAATAAAAATACATACATATATATATGTATATATATATATATATATATATATATATATATATATATATATATATATCAGGTGTTCAGTGATTTAATCTAGAGTTCCCAGCACATTGTCCTTATCAAAAAGTGTACATGATAAACTGCTCTAAGCATCTGTGTTATATGAGGGGTATCCTTTGTACATACTTCCCCCATTAACTTGTTTTTCATCACTGTGAACAACTTCAGCCTACTTTCCCATAGGATAGCTTTGTTTTTGTTACTTACTGACAATAAAAGAAAAAGGTTGTTTGTAAATGAAAAAGAACTTTTAGGTCCCAGGCTAAAAGTATATTATCAGTCCCAATGATTCGTATGAGATAAAATTTATAATAGTACTAAAAGTGAAAAGGAATTCCTAGATCTGTTGTTTTGCCATTTAGAATGGCAAAGAATAATTTCACGTCACTGTTATAACTCTTAAAGAATGCAAGGGTAACTGATGGTCCCTATCATGTTCCCACAAAACCAGTGGATCCTGAAGGATAATAGTAGACCAGCAGAAATTCTAAGTAGCAGACATGGAGCATGAAAGAGAAAGAGCAGAAATGAAGAGAGTGAAAGACAGAGAAAAATATCATAATATTAAAGTGCGTAACAGATAAACAAGAGGTGTATGAGGACATTCATACTGCTATTTTGAGACACTACATGTACATTTGAAGGTATTTGATGTATGATAACGCATCAAAATAAAATATAAAGTGATTTTGATAATAAATAAAAATGGCTCAGAAGAAATTATAAATGCAAAAACAGTCTTCACAGAAGCAAACTTTCAGAAATATTTCTTGACTTTGAAAAGGATAAATTGGCTGTAGTTAGTATAAATTTAGAAGTATGACAATTCACAAAAATATAAAAATGTGTTCACATATTTCATTATATAACCCAAAGCAGAAAGCAAATATTGTTCAGATGATTTTTTAAATCACAGTTTCTCAGGAGCTGGGAAGGCGGCTCAGTGGTAGAGTGCTTGCCTTGCATGCATGAGGTCCTGGATTTCATTCCTCAGCACGACATAAGCAGAAAAAGATGAAAGTGCTGCTGTGGATCAAGTGATAACGCTAGCCTTGAGCTGAAGAGCTGAGGGACACTACCCAAGACCCAGAGTTCAAGCCCCACAACCAACAAAACCAAAGCAAAAAACAAAACAAAACAAAACACAGTTTCTCAATTTTGTGGCCTCAACACTATAATACCACTACTTCAGCCTAGGGTTAAGATTTTAGGTGTGGACATTTATCAACACTCCTGATTCAGACTCTACTTGATATAATTTTTAATCAATATTTTGTTTTTAGTTTTGCTATTTGTAAATTCACATGCACCTATGAAAAATGGTGTGGCCATCCCAATAATATTCTCAAAGTACCTCTTAATCACGACTCACAAAAAGTTGTATTATATTACGACAAGGAAAAAATGCTATAAATAAAGAAAACAATAATTATATATTAATGATTCCTAAAATAAAAAAAACAAAACAATTACCAGGGTTTACAGTATTTGAAAAGTACATAGTAGATTTTACTATTTTCTCATATTCCTGTACATTTAAAACTGGATAAAGCTATGAGTAGCCTTTAAATTTACCCACTAAGATGACTATTTATAGATAATCTCATCATGTGTATGTGGCTTTTATCATTATTTGTTCATCACTAACATATAACTTAAGGGAGCCCTAAAGATTTATCAGAAACTGTGTACTTAAATTCTTAACTCTTCACTCTGCTTCTTTACACAGTCTTTGCAACTTCTCATTAGCAAAGTTTCTATAAACTCTGAAATGTACATACTTAGTAGTACATGCTACCGGAAATATTATATACTTTATCGAAAAAATTTATGACCTACCAGTCTTAATTTTGCATATATAAGCAAATCCCAAAATGAAACATATTTAAATCATTAAAACTTTTAACAAACCTTAACATTTGCTGCAATGATCATTATGACAGGTGCCTTGTGTAGAATAATTGAATTCCTCCTCCTACACATCTCATGAACAACAAATATCTGGAATTATTTTGTTTTTGTCATGTCAATATTGACTTTATTCTTAAACGTGTGCTTATGTAAGAAATACATGGTTGCAAAATTTCACAACTTTTTGAACTTACTTTTTGTTGAATTGTCTAGTTTAAGACAATCAATTACACTTTATATATAAAAAATGTTCTGTGCTCAATTTGGCTGCACATACACTAAAATTGGAACATACAGAGAAGATTAGCATGGTCCCTGCACAAGGATGACACGCAAATTAATGAATCGTTCCATATTTTTACACCAACAGATGCTGGATGGGATGTGGCCAGAAGGGAAGCCTACTGCACTCTTGGTGGGAGTGTAAACTTGTTCATCCATTTTGGAAAGCGGTTTGGAGCTTCCTCAAAAGACTCCACATAGAGCTCCCCTATTACACAGCAATCCCACTTTTGGGCATTCACCCAAATGATCACAAATAAGTCCATACTAAAACTACCACCACAACAACGTTTATTGTAGCATTATTTGCCATAGCTAAGATACGGAACCAACCCCGATGCCCCTCAGTAGAAGAATGGATCAAGAAAACGTTCTGTGTGTGTGTGTGTGTGTGTGTGTGTGAATGTACACTTACACAACCACTTTGGAAAGCAATCTGGTGAGTCCTCAGAAAGCTAATTATTGACCTTCCTTATGGCTCACTCATACCACTTCTAGGCATCTATTCTGAACAACAGGTACCAATATTCAAGGATACATGCACCTCCATGTTTATTGCAGCACTGTTCACAATATACAGGATATGAAAACAACCCATATGTCCCACCAGAGGTGAATGGATCCAAAAACTGTGGTAACTATACACAACGGAATATGTTCCAGCCATTAGAAAGACAAAATAATGGCATTAGCAGGGAAATCAATCAAGCTACAGGAAATCATGTTGAGCGAGGTAAGACAAAAGCAAAGAGACAAACAGCACATGGTCTCCATGGTAAGTGGATGTTAAATCCAAAATGTAAGGTGATACAACAAAATTAACAACACTTAAGAAACCAAGGACTTCCACTCATCTGGTCGAATCACTACTAAATATCCTCATTCTGCTGATCATATTTGCACACTGAAGGGAAACCAGGAAGACGACACAGAACTAGAAGGAATCAGGGAAAAACATACAACAGTGGGATCCATCACCTGCACTGGACATTGACCAAAATGAACTAAGCAACTCAATGTCACTGAAGGGAAGGAGGGAACAAGTGGGAAAGAGGGAACAGCAGACACTATACAAAACAAAGGAAATATACATATTTCAAAACAAAAAACTATACATATGGAGGAAATAACTCTATTGCAAAGCTCATAGAACTCATAAGTATTGTAGACCATGATAGACAATTTGCTCCATCAAAGTTAGAATGTGTTTGTGACTTTAACTAAGCATCACTATCCCACAATATTGTGAAATATGGGAAATTATGTAATCATTTAATCACAATAAAAACATTTGAAAAAATGATGAAGGTGGAAAACTAAGTTGCTCTAAAAAACAAAAAAGGAAAATGTTCTGTGTGTATATGTGTGTACACACACACATATACTATATATATACATATATATGTGTATATATATTAATTCTATGCCTCCATCAGAAAGAATGACATCGCCCAATTTTTAGGAAATGGAAAGACTTGGAAAAAAATTATATTAACTGATGTAAGCCAAGTCCAAAGAAACATAGGTCCCATGGTATCCCTTATTTGCAATGACTAGTATATGTCTGGGATAAGCAGAAAAGTTGAAAAGCTATGTGTATATGACTACATAAGTAGATTTTAAGCTAAATGACCCCCAAGATAGAGACACAAGTGGTTTTTTCTTTCTTGCTGTTGTTTCTCACATATTTATAATGTACAACGTGATTTCTTTTTTTTTTAATGTGTTTCTCCCCAACAATATAACCCCTGTTTTCACTTTACTTGATGTTGGTGCACCTGCATCTTGTATATACACTTCTCTAATTTGGGGAAAGAAAGGGACAAAACAACATGCTTAAATAGGAATACAGTTTGACCCATTGTATAACAATAGATGCACAAGACAATATTTTGAAGAACGAATTTTACAATTTAGGCTGGGGACATTGGGTGGGCCTTGGAGGTGTGAGGAGTGTACTTGTGGAGGTGGAAGGGAAGGAATGGTGGGGGAAAAACAAAGGAGGAGGTAACAATGCTTGATATGAAATGTACTTATTACTTTGCTCATGTAACTATAACCATTCTGTACAGTATTTTTACAACAAAAAATGTATAAAAATGTTTTGAGATGGAAGAGTTTATTTTGCCTATTTTACCCAAATAATATCGTTAACAAATAAATTAATGCAAAACACTGATATGAAGATATTTTGAAAAAGTGAGTGTGTGTGCATTCCTGCGTGTTGGCATGCTCAGAGTTTGAAATCAGGGCTTCAAGGTCTCGCTATGTCTTTCTCTCTAGATTGGTGAGCTACTATATGAGCTACATCTCCATTCCTGGCCCTTTGTTAGTTCATTAAAATTTTTGAAAAATAATCTCATGAATTTATTTTGCCCTGATTGGCTTCCAAATGTTATCCACAGATCTCAGGCCCCTGAGTAGGTATCCCGAGTAGTTAGGATTACATGTGTGACAAACCAGCACAAGGCTTTCAGAATAATTTTGAAAGTAGAAGAAAATTTACTTCACAGTGGCCTGTTTTATCATTTCCTAGTTTTAAAGCATTTTGGAGTGATTATATGTGATTTTTTTCATTCTTGAATTCTTAAAATACAGTAAGTGATGATATTTAAAAGATTTAGTACTTTTTAAAAACGATACTGGAACTTTAAATAAAAAATAAAATAAAATATATGAGAGCAGCGATACAGGAGATGTGACTGGAGGAAATACTGTAGTATCGTAGAGTAGAAGAGCTGTGGAAAGGAGTAATTTTACATTAACATAGCAAGTAATAAACTAGCATAAAGCTTTTCAGCCTCATGTCAGTAATTAAAAAGTTTAAACAAAATGCATAATCAGCAAAACAATAGAGATAAAATAGAAAACTAAACAATTAAGATGAAGAGATGACTTAGACCAAGAATAACAAATGACACAATTAGGAAACAAAAAACAAGCTGCTGGGCTGGGAAGGTGACTCAGTGGTAGAGTGCTTGCCGTGCATGCCTGCGGCCCTGGGTTTGATTCCTCAGCACCACATAAGCAAAAAGAAACAAGCCGGAAGTGGTGCTGTGTCTCAAGTTGTACAGCGCTAGCCTTGAGCTGAAATGCTGAGGCAGAGCGCCCAGGCCCAGAGTTCAGGCCCCATGATCGGACCCAAAAAATAAAATAAAAAAAAACAAGCTAATAAGTTTAAAAATGATCACCCTTAATTCTATTGAGTTGTTTAGATCACAATTTGTTAGAAGTATAATTCAAATCAGAGTTTAATAGTATATCATTTTAATAATAGTTACTTACTGATTTCTTAATATTGAATGTTTAATATATAATTTTAATTTCAGCAGCTATAGAAAAGAAGAAAGTGAAAATAATTTTGATAATATATTTATGAATTGTAAAATTGAGAAGCATTAGAGTTTAAACAAATAACATATCATTATTGCTTCATTTCTGTAATTTAATGTAATAATTCAAAGTGTATTCTACACTTAGCACTCATCTTAACATCAAATAATAAATTATTGCACATGACTCTTGGTATTAGTTGGAAGGGTTCATCACTGTGGTAAAATTCACACCACATAGTACACGAGGGTATGACCCCTCTCATATAGCTTAAATTGTGGAAATTTGATTTCTACATGCATTTTAAATTCTTGTCTAGGTGACATCTATAAAATTATTTACAATTAGCATCAGGAAAATGGAAAATTTAGGTCAAACTGAAAATAAATCTTTGAATAACAAGTCAAGATCGAATTAGGATGAATATGAAATAGGAAACTGCTAATAATATTAGGATTAGGGTATGATTAGTGTGAGGGTTAGCCTGAAAGTTGTGTTAGAAAAATGGCAAGATATTGAGTAAAACTAGAAAATATTTTAAGAAAGATGAGTTGAAGCCAAAACAGGATGTATAAATTTAATGTACTTTTGTGGCTTTTAGAATCCAAAGGCAATTGGTTCTAGGGTGAGGGTTACTTTTCTAATTTATGAACTAATGAATTAAAGGCACAATTCTTTCATTCTTACAAACAAAGACAGTCAAGAGTTGGGGAAAAAACAACTTTCTACATGAAAATGTGTCTTAAAATATTTTCCAACCAGGATTAAATAATAGTGAACAGGGTGTCATTTATTAAAATTAGGCAAGTTGATGATAAAACTTTCAAAAATATCAAAACACATAAGATTTGAACTCAGATATGTTATTGGAAAAACAGATACTTGCTCTAGCTGGGAAATTGTGTGTGTGTGTGTGTGTGTGTGTGTGTGTGTGTGTGTGTGTGTGTGTGTGTGTGTGTATGCACCCACCACTGGTCTTCTAATGAAGCCTGGGTCCTGTCATCAGCTTATTCTGTGGAAGTATGGCACTAAATCACGTAGCCAAAGGCTTTCTTCTGGCTTTTTAATGGTTATTTTGAGATAAATACCTCATGGATTTTACTTTCTGGACTTAATCTTCTGATCCCCAGTAATCCTTGGGTTAGTGTTATTGTGGGTGCTACCACAAAGTGACAGTTCATTAAACTGAGACCAATATGGAAGTACTCGTGCAATATATGTAGTAACCAGTTCATTAATGTGGGAGTAACAGGATCACATTAGATTGCCTTCAAACACATTATTTCTGATGAGTTTAACTGAAGGCCAAAGCATAATCCAAGCCTATTAGCCACACTGTATGAAGTAGCACATATTCATGGTGTAGAATATGTA
Organism: Dipodomys spectabilis; assembly: GCF_019054845.1. Lineage (NCBI taxonomy): Eukaryota > Metazoa > Chordata > Mammalia > Rodentia > Heteromyidae > Dipodomys > Dipodomys spectabilis. The sequence goes on from NW_024870687.1 coordinate 435,329, forward strand.
CCATGAATTGAATCCTGAATCAAAAGACTTTGTTGGGTTTGCCTCAAAGAAATAGAGTGTCATTGAAATGAAGTCCAGACTGGAGGCCTGTAGCAAGCAGGAGAGCATCTGCTTAGTGTGTGTCCAACACCTAGGACCATAAAAAAGTAGAAGGGAAAGTGTAAGAGAAAGAGGAAAGGAAAGGAGGAGGAAGGGGTAAGAGAGGAGGAAGGGATAGCAGGAGGGAGAAGAGGATCAGACAGGGAGAAAGTAGAGGTAGGAGAGAAGGAAGAGGGAAACAGGACCCTGGGGAAGAGGAGCAGGAGAGGAGACAGGAGGAGGAAGATAAATGCAGTATAACAGCAAGAATTGTCGGAAAACATGTTGCATAAATGATTTGCATGTGCATGGCAGGATTATTTTCTAATCAGAAAGACAGCTAGCACAGTGACAATATGGGTGATACCTGTTGCTCAGTCATTTTATTCTCTTTCTTCAGTGAGGAGTTCAGAAGAAATGCTGAGTTCGGTGTTTTACAGATATATTTCAGGATTTCTTTTTCATGAATCAAACAATAGAAAGAAATAAATGCAACTTCCCTTAATTAAAAAAAGAATAGAAGCTATATTTATTTGTATTACTATACATGAAGAAATCTTGGAGATTTCTGGTTAATTTAGAGGGATCCATGCAAAAATATAATACAAGAGGAAACTAAAACTGTTTTTAATGTATAATAGGTTATCATTGATGAAAAGTTTTACTGGACTTTTTTCGTTTTTTTTTTATTTTTGTTTTGTTTTTGTTTTTGTTTTGTTTTTGCCAGTTGTGCATTGCTCCAAGGCTGTGCTCTGGAGCCCTTTCCAAGTCACCACGTGAAACTCCATTTCTGTAGTCCCTGTGGGTGTGGGTGCCTCCTCAAGTCACCCGTTGAGATGTGTGGCCAACTCCTTTACGGTGGATGTGCAGTGAGTGGATGTGTGTGCATGCTCCCCAGCATTGCCAGATGAGCCACGTCCACCCTTCCCACCTAACTTCCCAGTTTCAGTTGCTCCATTTCACCCAGGAGCTGGCAGCCATGGGTCTGGAGTTGAGGCCACTGCTGCCCTCTCCTCCTCCAGTTGTGCTGGTACTGGTCTTCTGTGCTCCTGAGTGCATTGCCCATCCTAGGGAGACTCTGTTCTGGGGTCACTGCCTGCCCACATGAGTGCAGTGTGAGGGACACCATTTTTGTACACTGCACAGTCCATGGGTAAAGGAAGGCTGGGTATGCAGTCTGCCCCCTTGGGGCCAGGCAGCCTAGCCGTGGTTCACCTCATTATTCTTTAAGGGGGTCTGGTTACTGGAGCCATGTGTTGGACCCTCTGCCAGCTGGCTTGTGACAGCTGCAGCAGCTCAGCGACCTTGAGCCCCTTCAGCATCTCTGTGGACCTCCATTTTCTGGTCCTTGTGGACTCGGGTACAGGGCCAACCCTACATATGCCAATCAGTGTCAGAGAAGCCTGGACTTGCAGCACAACAGCTGCAGCACCGAGGAAATGAAGGCCCTCTTGCTTTGCTGTGTAGCCTCCTCCTTCGCCCTTCTGGCCTACATGGGCCCAGCTCTGGATGCCATTCTAGGGATACTCCATTTGGAGGCAATGGGGTCACCCCCTACCCTCGTTCTCCAAAGCAGGGGAAAGGACATTGCCTTGGCAATGTAGGCTGCAGAGATGGAAGGCAGGACTTAGCATCTACCCTGTCTTCCTCCCTGGCTTTGGCACCTGAGTCTGGGTTGCTTGGCTTGGTCACTAATGGAACCTTGTTGGCTACAGCCCACCGGAAAGGTCCTGCACCTGGTGCAGCAGCAATGCGGTGTCCTGGACCCCCTCAGGGTCCCCACATGGACCTCTGATGGGTCTACTTGGGCTGGGTGTGGGTTTCATCTCAAGACTCCCATTAGGAAGTGCCACACCCCTTCCTGTTACTGCAAGCAAGAGGTGCCACATATATCTACTTTGTAACATTTTCCTTCACTGAGATAAGCAAAACTTGGAAATATAAATAAGTTTTGTAAAAACAAAATATATAACCTATATCACTTCAACCTTCTAAATCATTGTAATATTTTTATATCCAGTAGGAATTCTGTCTGTAATTACTTATTTTACATTTGAATGTAATGTATTTTGTGTTTATTTAACTATTCTAGTATAATTTCATTTGCACTACTTACAATTTTTTTCAAATTCTGAGATTCAATCACGTGTTTATGGATAAGTGTTTTGTTGTACTTTTATTTCAGTTTTCCATTATGGCCTTATGATTACAAACAATAAGATCCATTCTTGCTAGTATATAGTTCAATGATTTTGGACTAGAGACTCAAGGATGTAGTATAACATATACAGTAATGTGTATCACTTTGTTTAATACTGCTCCATAAAATAATTAATAATTCAGGTGGCAGCCACTTCATCTGGCATGCTGGTCTGTCTGGTGAAGTAGGATCCTAGTGGCAGCCTGCCCATATCGGGCCATTGCAGGCACCTCGCCTAGGGCTGTGGGAGAAGATCAGGGTGCACCTGCTGTTCAGCGAGGGCAGCAATCTGGCAGTTGCTGTGTAAATGACACAGTGTCACTGACTCACATCTAACACATGCCTGCCCCGTGGGCTTGGGACCTGAGGATCACCCCCTGGGAGCACACACACACCGTGGGGCAGGGGGCGCCTAACTAGGAAGGTATGCAGACCAAACATAAGCCACTCTGCAGATTGGCTGGTACAGTATTTATTCTCCGTAGAGCAGTGGACAATTCTGCTCTGCTGTGGGGAGAAAACAAGACAGACCCAGGCAGGTGAAGCCAACTTTTTGTACTCAGGCTGGCAAGTAAACTTTCCTCCATGCACTTTCCAGCAGGCTCAGGAAGCCCTTCCATGCTCCTTGTCCATGGAGTAGCAGCCAGGGACACTCAAGTCTGGTACTCCTGGCTGCTCTTTTGGGTTTGTTTTTTAATTTATACAGACAGCCCCTCCCTCAAACAGCAGAGGTATTCTGGGTATTGTAAAACGTTCTGCATCTGAGCATTCCCAATGTTTGGTTTTTGTATTGTTTCTTGTAAATGCTTTGTGAAATTTGTGTTTTAGGTGTTGAGGTGCGAGCGAAGGAGCCAGATTATGAACATAGTTTCCTACCAGTCTTTCATTTATAAATGAAAACAGATTCTTTATAAAAATGCTTACCAGGAAATAACTTGAGAGGGGAAAAAAAAGGCTGCTTTCTCATAAGATCAAAATCTGCTAGTTTTATATGCATGTTTTATGCGCTCAAAATACAATTAAGTAACTCACTCTCTTGGAACAATTGTCCAGAGCTAAGAGTTAAGTGTCTGGGAGCTAGAGGCAGGGTGTTTGTGAGCTTTATCCAAAGGGAGGAAAGAAAGTAAAAATTCATAAATAACTTTGTAGAATCAAGGTGGCAATACAATATGAGAATCACAATAAACTTCTTTGCTATTTGGGCTCTTTTATTCTTCCATATGAATTTTGGGATTGCGTCTTTTATTTCATTGAAGAGTGACATTGGGATATTGGTAGGTATCACATTGAATTTGGATATAGCCTTTGGCAATATTGCCATTTTCATGATGTTAATCCTCCCAATCCAGGAGAATGGGAAGTTTCCCACTTCCATAGCTCTGCTTTAATTTTCCTTTTCTGGTTTTTAAAGTTCCCATCATAGAGGTCCTTCACCTCTTAAGTTAACTCCTAGGTATTTTATTTTTGTGTGGCTAGTAAAAAGGGGTTGCTTTCCTAATTTCAGCTGCACTCTTATCGTTAATGGAATACAGGAAAGCCTTTATTTTCTGAGGGTTAATTTTATATTCTGCTAGTTTGCCAAAGTTTCTGATCAGCTCAAGTAACTTGGGAATGGAGTCCATGGGTTTCATTAAATACAAGAGCATGTCATCTTCAAAGACGGAGTGTTTTACTTCATCTTTTGCTATTTGGATCCCTTTAAGATTGCATCTTATCTTATTGCCCCAGCTAGCATTCTAATACTAAGTTGAAAAGAAGTGGAGAGAGCAAATATCCTTATCTTATTCCTGAATTTATAAGAAATGGGTTTACCTTCTCACCATTAAGTATAATGCTGGCTGTAGGTTTGTCAATTCTTAGCAGAAAGAACAGCACTAGAGCAATATTAGTTCCAAATTTCAAACGCTACTAAAAAGCCATAGTAATAAGAACAGCTTGGTTCTGGCACAAGAACAGACTTGAGGACCAACGGAATAGGACTGAAGACTCAGAAATTAACCCCCTGACCGATAGCCACCCAATCTTTGACAAGGTATCTAAAAAAAGAGAATGGAAGAAAGACAGCCTTTTGAGTAAATGGTGTGGGCAAAATTGGTTAAACACCTGTTAAACTAAAGCTGCATCTGTATATATCACCCTGCACAAGAATCAACTCCAAATGGATCAAAGACCTCAAAATAAAAGAGGACACCATGAAAACACTACATGAAGGAATAGGATAAAATCTAGGGCTTTTTAACACATACCGAAATTTTCTTAATAGAGAGCCAGATACAAAGAGTAAAGAAAAATAAGTTAAAGAATTCATTCCTTAATTCATCTCTTTATGAAACAAGTAATTTTTACAGGATGAGATGGAATTATAAATTCCGAGTGTTGATAGAGTCTGGATATAATAAACATATTACAATGGTCAAGAAAAAAGAAATCAAAGAAAGGTTGGACAAATGGGATTGCATGAAACATGAGAGCTTCTGCAAGACAAAGTTCATACATAGCAATATCAATAGAAAGCACACATTCTGGGAGAAGATCTTCACAGGTTATAAAATGGACAAGGTCTTATATGTAAAATGTACTTAGGACTCAAAAAATTAAATTCCCCAACATCAAATCCTCAGAGATACAACTGCTCAATAATTAAGTGGGCTAAAAACTTAAAGAGAGACTTCTCTGAAGAGGAAATAAAAATGGCCATTAGATACATGAAGAAATGCTCAACGATTCTAGCCACAAAAGAAATGCAAATCAAGAGAATGTTGCCATTGTACCTTACTCTAGTTAGAATGGCTATAATCAAGAATTTTTTTTTTCTGTTTATGTGGTGCAGAGGAATCGAACCCAGGGCCTCATGCATACAATGCAAAACACTCTACTCCTGAGTCACTTTCCCGGCCCCTAATCAAGAAATTTAATAACAACACCTTAGAGGGTATGTGGCTAAAACGGAACCCTATTTCATTGATGGTGGGAGTGTAAACTTGTTTAACCACTTTGGAAAGCAGTATGGAAGTTCTTCAAAAGACTCCATGTAAAGTTTCCCTATGTCCCAGCAATCCCACTTTTGGGCATTTAGGCATTTACCCAAATGACCACAAACAAAGTCATACCAAAGTTGCCTGTGCAAGCATGTTTATGGAAACAACCTCGATGCTCCTCAGTTCATGAATGGATCAAGAAAATGTGATACACAAACACACACACACACACACACACACACACACACACACACACACACACACACACACACACACAATGACACACACACAATGGAATTCTATGCTTCTATTAGAAAGAATGAGATTGTCACATTTGTTAGGAAATGGAAAGACTTGGTAAATATTATATTAAGTGAAGTAAGCCAGGCCCAAAGAAACATATGTCCCATGGTTTCCCTTGTTTGCAAGGACTAGTACATGTCTAGGACAAGCAGAGAAGATCAAAGGCTATGGACATATAACCATATAACCATATAAGGTGACATTAAGTGAAAAGACCCCAAGTCAGACACACAAGTGATTTTTCTTTCTTGTTTTTGTTTTTAATATACTTATAATGCGCTATGTGATTCTTTTGTAAGTTCATCCCCCCATGGTATATCCCATGGTAAAATCCCTGTTTTCACTGTATTTGTTTCCAGTGTTCTGCACCTTATATACATATTTTGTAATTTGGGAAGTAGAAATGTTGTAGCAGAATGCAGAAATGGGGATGCAGGTTGACCCATTGTGATTATGAGATGTACAGGACACTGTGTTGAAAATGAATTTACAATGTAGAGTAATGGTCAATGAGGGAGGAGTTGGAGAGTTGGGGAGGGAAAGGGTTGTAGGGGAAAAACAAAGGAGGAGGTAACAATGCTCAATAGGAAATGTACTCATTACCCTACTCATGTAACTGTAAACCCTCTGTATAGTATTTTTACAATAAAAAATATAAAACACTCTTCCTGGTATAGATTTCCAGTGCTGCCCAAGGCATTGCATTTTTTACCTTTTCTGGCTGTGGTTAGGTCCATCTGCCTAATGGATCAGTACTCTTCAAGGCTTCTTGTTCCTGAAGTGGGACTTGGATTATCCAGTGACGTTTGGAACTAGGCCAAGGACAGGACAAAACCACTTCCAGGGCATTGCTTCTTCATTCCCCTCCCCCCACCATGCAACTAGGATTGCAAGCAGAATTTCTCTGAATTCGACTCCAGAAAACAATCACTGAACCAAAAGGCAAGGTCACCAAACACATCCCCTCCTTCCCCCAATTCCTCCTTTCTTCCTCCTTGGTAAAGTACAAAATAATTTTGTAGGTTTTGGCAAACACACAAATTGCCCACTACCTCCCCTTTTAAACTAGGCTTAAAGTCACTAAGCATTTACACTGATAATGCCGCACTCATTATTCTGGACAACAACTTCAGGTTGTTTGATGCTTTAATTTGTTGTTGTTGGTGATGGTGGTATAAGGGCCTCAAATCTGGGTCTAGCTGTTATACCTGATGAGCTTTTCAGCTCAAGGCTAGTGCACTACCACTTGAGCCACAGAGCCATTTCCACATTTTTCTGCTTATGTGGTGCTGAGGAATTAAACCCAGGACCTTATGTATTCAGGACAAGTACTCTACCACTGAGTCTCCTTCCCAGCCTTAATGCTTCAATTCTTTAAATTGTATTTTTGTCAGTCCTGTGGTTTAATCTCAGGGTATTAACATATTCCTGAGTTCTTCAGCTCAAGTGGAGCCCTCTACCACTTGAGCCACAGTGCCAATTTCTGTTTTCAGATAAGCGTCTTTCAGATATTCCTGCCAGGGTTTGCTTTGATCAGTGAATTTTTAAATTATATTTCTTCTATGTATTTATTGGAATATTGCAGTTTATCTGAATTTTAAAGTTTTCTGTAAAACTCTGTCTTCAAGTATTCCAATAGTATTAAATATTACATTTACAATCTATGCTGTAGCAATACATTTTGAAATTATTATGTTAAGATGAAATTCTTGTTGTTTGTAGAAAAATCCCATTAAAGTACAAATGGGAAATATGCTTATTTCAGCAGCCTTGAGTCTCCTTCTTATTTATTTATTTGTGAAAATACCATATAGAGGGGCAACAATTACATGGGCAAGATAATGAGTACATTACTCATCAAGCATTATTGCCTCTTCCTTTGTTTCCCCTTCCCATCTGTTCTCATCTGCCCACCCCCCCCCTTGCTCTCCAGACACCCCTTTGCCATCCCCCACTCTCGCCGGCCAAGGTGTAAAGTTCGTTTTTCTTTTATTTTTTATTTGTTTATTTTTTTATAGTGAGAATACCAACAGACAAGTTACAATTACATGGGCAAGATAACGAGTACATTTCTTATCAAGCACTGTTGCTGCCACTTTGTTTCCCCTTCCCATCCCTTTCCATACTACCCCCTCCCTCCATCCGACCCTCCCCCCACCCCCCATCAAAGCTGTAAAGTTCAGTTTTCGACCTAACGACTTGTATATCTCATTGTTGCAATGGGTCCACCTGTATCCCGAGTTAAAAGATTAGTTTTTTCCCTTCTCCTCCACAAATTATACCAACATCAAATACCGTGAAAGCAGGGTCTTTACTGTGGGGGAGGGACATGCAAAGCAATATAGAAATCATCTTATAAATATGTTAGAAACAATCCCAAGGGGAAAAAAAAATCATTGAATCCTTATCTTGTGGTTCATTTCACCCAACCTCAACTTGTCTGACCTTTTCGGCTTATCTCAGACATATACTGGTTATTGTAAATAAAGGAAACCATGGGACCTATGTTTCTTTGGGACTGGTTTATTCCCTTAATATAAATTTTTCCATGTCTTTCCATTTCCTAACAAATGGGGCAATGTCATTCTTTCAGATAGAGGCATAGAATTCCATTGTGTGTGTGTGTGTGTGTATATATATATATATATATATATATATGTGTGTGTGTGTGTGTGTGTGTGTGTGTGTGTGTATACCACATTTTATTGATCCATGCATATACTGAGGGGCATCTGGTTTGGTTCCATATGTTAGCTATGGTAAATAACGGTTCAATAAGCATAATTGTGCTGGTAGCTTTAATATGGTCTTGTTTGTGACCATTTGGGTAAATGCCCAAAAGTCGGATTGCTGGGTCATAGGGGAGCTCTATGTGGAATCTTTTGAGGAACCTCCATACTACTTTCCAAAATGGTCGAACAAGTTTACATGCCCACAAACAATGCAATAAATTTCCCTTATGCCCACATCCCCTCTAGCATCTGTTGTTATTAGAGTTCTTCATTATAGCCATTCTAACTGGGGTGAGGTGGTATCTCAATGTTGTTTTGATTTGCATTTCTGTTATGGCTAGAGAGGTTGAGCATTTCTTCATGTGTATATTGGCCATCCTTCTTTCATCTTCAGAGGAGTTTCTCTTTAAGTCTTTTTTTTTTTCTTTTTTTTTTTTATTTTATTTTATTTTATTTTATTTGAAAACATACTGTACAGAGGGGTTACAATTACATGGGCAGGAAAATGCATACATTTCTTACCAAGCATTGCAGCCTCCTCCTTTCACCTCCCTTCACCTCCCTTCACCTCCCTTTCACCCTTCACCTCCCTTCCCAGCCTCCCCCCTCCCCCCCACCCAATCATAACCCCCCTCCCTCCCCCCCACCGACATTGTAAAGCTGGTTTTGACATGACATTTTGTACTTCTCATTGTTGCAACAGGTCCACCTGAATCCTTAAATGACTTGTTTGTCCCCGTCTCCTCCACATGTTATACTGACATCAAATATAGTGAAAGCGGGGGTTACACTGTGGGGGAGGGACATACAAAGCAACAAAGAAATAATATTATAAATGCGTTAGAAACACATGCATGAATGAAACAAAAACATTAAAATACATATTTGAGGGTTCGTTTTCCTAACATCACATTCTCTGACTTTTTCCGCTTGACTCATACCTATACTAGATATTGCAAATAAGGGAAACCATGGGACCTATGTTTCTTTGGGCCTGGCTTACTTCACTTAATATAATTTTTTCCAAGCCTTTCCATTTCCTAACAAATGGGGCAATGTCATTCTTTCTGATGGAGGCATAGAATTCCATTGTGTATATATACCACATCTTCTTGATCCATTCATCTACTGAGGGGCATCTGGGTTGGTTCCATATCTTAGCTATGGTAAATAATGCTGCAATAAACATAGTTGTGCTGGTAGCTTTAGTGTGGCCTTGTTTGTGGTCATTTGGGTAAATGCCCAAAAGTGGGATTGCTGGGTCATTGGGGAGTTCTATGTGGAGTCTTTTGAGGAACCTCCATACTGCTTTCCAAAGTGGTTGAACAAGTTTACATTCCCACCAACAATGAAGTAAGGTTCCTTTCTGTCCACATCCCTTCCAGCATCTGTTGTTGTTAGAGTTCTTGATTTTTGCTGTTCTAACTGGAGTGAGGTGATATCTCAATGTTGTTTTGATTTGCATTTCTTTTATGGCTAGGGATGTTGAACATTTCTTCATGTGTCTATTGGCCATCCTTCTTTCTTCTTCAGAGAAGCTTCTCTTTAGGTCTTTCGCCCACTTACTTATTGGGCAGTTGTTTCTTTGAGGATTTGTTGTTGGGTGGTTTAATTTTTTGAGTTCCAAGTATATTTTAGATATGAGACCCTTGTCCGTTGTATGGCTAGTAAAGATCTTCTCCCAATCCGTGGGCTTTCTATTGATCTTGCTAGCTATGTCATTTGCCCTGCAGAAGCTCTGCAACCTTATACAATCCCATTTGTCCAACCTTTCTTTGATTTGTTGTGTTTCCGGGTCTCTATTCAGAAAATTTCGGCCTGAGCCGAGGAGACCCAGGGTTTCTCCTATTCCATCCTGTAATGTTTTCAGAGTGTCTGCTTTGAGTTCAAGGTCTTTGATCCATTTGGAGTTGATTCTGGTGCAGGGTGATATATAAGGATCTAGCTTTAGTTTTCTACATGTAGTTAACCAGTTTTGCCAGCACCATTTACTGAAGAGGCTGTCTGTCTTCCATTCAATTGTTTTAGCTCCCTTATCGAAGATTAGATGGCTATAGGTCTGTAGGTTCATTTCTGGGTTTTCAATTCTATTCCATTGGTCCTGAGGTCTGTTCTTATGCCAATACCAAGCTGTTTTAATTACTATGGCTTTATAGTAGAGTTTGAAATTTGGTATTGATATTCCTCCAGCAGTGTTCTTTCCGTTGAGGAGCGTTTTTGCTATTCGGGGTCTTTTATTGTTCCATATCATACACCACGATCAAACAGGATTCATTTCAGGGATGCAAAGCTGGTTCAATATACGCAAATCAATTAATATTATTCATCACATCAACAGGAGCAAGAATAAGAACCACATGGTTATCTCAATAGACGCAGAAAAAGCATTCGACAAGATCCAACACCCCTTTATGATGAAGGTTTTGGAAAAATTAGGAATCCATGGAACATTCCTCAGTACAATAAAGGCTGTATATGACAAACCTACAGCCAGCATTATACTCAATGGTGAAAAACTAAAGCCATTTCCTCTTAACTCAGGAACAAGACAAGGATGCCCACTCTCTCCACTTCTCTTCAATCTAGTGTTAGAATGCCTAGCTACAGCAATAAGACAAGATGCAGACATAAAGGGGATCCAAATAGGGAAAGAAGAAATAAAACTCTCCCTCTTTGCAGATGACATGATCTTGTATTTAAAGAATCCCATAGACTCCACTCCCAAATTACTTAAGCTGATTCAAAACTTTATCAAAGTAGCAGGTTATAAAATTAACCCCCAAAAATCAATGGCTTTTCTGTATGCCAACAATGAGAAAAGTGTGGCTGAAATTAGGAAAGCAACTCCATTTGTAATAGCCCCACAAAAAATAAAATACCTAGGAATTAACTTAACTAAAGAAGTGAAGGACCTCTATGATGAAAACTTTAAAATCTTGAAAAAGGAAATCAACACAGAACTTAAAAAATGGCAAAACCTCCCATGCTCCTGGATTGGAAAGATTAACATTGTGAAAATGGCAATACTTCCCAAGGCTATCTACAAATTCAACGCAATACCTATCAAAATTCCACCCTCATTCTTCAAGGAAATAGAAGAGGCAATCTCTTTAAGTCTTTAGCCCACTTATTTATTTGGCAGGTTTTTCTTTAAGGATTTGTTGTTGGGGGATTTAATTTTTTTGAGTTCCAGGTATATTTTAGATGTGGGACCCTTGTCTGTTGTATGGTAGTGAAGAGCTTCTCCCAATCAATGGTCTTTCAATTGATTTTGCTAGCTATGTCCTTTGCCACGCAGAAGCTCTGCAATTTCATGCTATCCCATTTGTCCAACATTTCTTTGATTTGTTGTAATTCTGGGTCTCTATTAAGAAAATTTAAGCTTGTGCAAAGGAGACCTACTGTTTCCCCTATTCCATTCTTTAATGTTTTCAGAGTGTCTGTTTGACTCCGAGGTCTTTGACCCATTTGGAGTTCATTCTGGTGCAGGATGATATATAAAGATCTAACTTTAGTTTTCTACAAGTAGTTAACCATTATTGAAAACACCATTTACTGAGGAGATTGTGTCTCTTCCTTTCCAATTTTTTAGCTCTCTTATCGAACATTAGATGTCTTTAGGCCTATTGATTCATTTCTGAGCTTTCATGTCTAGTCCATTGGTCCTATGGGCTATTCTTGGGACAGTACCAAGCTGTTTTAATTACTATGGCTTTGTAGAAGAGTTTGAAATTTGGTATTGATATTCCTCCAGCACTGTTGTTTCCATTAAATATCGTTTTTGCTATTCAGGGTATTTTATTTTTCCATGTGAATTTTTGGATCACCTCTTCTTTTTACTAAAAGACTGAGGCTGCAATATTGATAGGTATCATATTGAATTTGTAGATAGAGTTGGGAAGTATTGCGATTATCACGATGTTGATCTTTCCAATCCAGGAGCATTGGAGTTTTTGCCACTTTCTAAGTTCGGTTTTGATTTCCTTTTTCAGGTTTTTAAAGTTTTCATCATTGAGGTCCTTTTTTCTTTGTTAAGTCTTAGGTATTTTAATTTTTGTGGGGCTATTACGAATGGAGTTGCTTTCCTGATTTCAATCATATTTTTCTCATTGTTGGCATACAGAAAAGCCATTGTTTTTTCAGGGTTAATTTTATACCCTGCTACTTTGTCAAAGTTTTGAATCAGCTTGAATAATTTGGGAGTGGAGTCCGTGGGATTCTTTAAATCCAAGTTCATGTAATCTGCAAAGAGGTAGAGATTCTTCTTTCCCTTTTTGGATTCCCTTTTATATTTGAATCTTATCTTATTGCTGTAGCTAGGCATTCTAATCCTAGTTTGAAGGGAAGTATAGTGAGTGGACATCTTTATCTCATTCCTTAGTTAAGAGGAAATACCTTTATTTTTTCACCATTAAGTAAAATGCTGGAAGTAGGTTTGTCATATGCATCCTTTATTGTATTGAGGAATGTTCCCTGAATTCCTAATTTTTCCAGAATCTTCATCATAAAAGGGTGTTCTATCTTGTCAAATCCTTTTTCTGCATCTATTGAGGTAAACATGTGGTTCCTATCCTTGCTCTTGTTGATGTGATTTATTGTATTAATTGGTTTGCGTATATTGAAGCAGATTTACATCCCTGAAATTAATCCTGTTTGATCATGTTGTATGATTTTTTTGGATGAATTGTGAAAGTCGATTCACCAAAATTTTGTTGAGAAGTTTTGCATTAATCTTCATCAAAGAAATGGATCTATAGTTCTCTTTCTTTCATGAGTCCCTGCCTAGTTTGGGGATGAGGTTTATGATGGCTTCATAGAATGACTTCAGTAGTGAACTTTCTCTTTCAATTTCATTGAAGACTTGAAGGAGTATTGATGTGAGCTCTGCTTTGAAGGCCTTGTAGATTTCCGCTGTAAAACTATCTCGTCCCGGGCTTTTCTTAGATGGGAGGTCTCTTATTGCTATTTCTATTTCATTGCTTATTATGGGCCAGTTAAGATGGTTTAACTCATCTTGGTTTAGTTTTGGCATGTCTATATTTACTAGGAAACAGTACATTTCTAACAAGTTCTCAAACTTATTAGCCTAAAGGTTTGAGAAGTATTCCTTATAATATACTGAATCTTTGTTGTTTCTGTGGTGAAGTTTCCATTCTCATCTCTGAGTTTATTTATTTGAGTGTGTTTTCTTATTCTTCTAATAAGATTTGTTAAGGGTCTGTCAATTTGTTAATTTTTCAAAGAACTAACTCTGTTTTGTTGATTCTTTCTATGCTTTTTGAATTCTAATTGATTTAATTTTGATTTAATGTTAATTATTTCTTCCCATGTACTGGTTTGGGGTTTATCTTGCTGCTCTTTTTCAATGAGGCTCTGATGTCTCACTAAATTGTTAGTTTCAGATCACTCCAATTTGTTGATGCCTCTGAGTACTGCATATGCTGTGTCCCAGAGGAGCTGTTATTGTGAGTGTTCATTTTTGTCGAATATTATAAACATTTGAATTTCGTTTATGATCTCTTCCATGACTCACTGGTGATTCAACAGTGTGCTGTTCAGCCTCCATGTGTTACAGGACTTCCATTGGTGGCTTTTGGTGTGGGGTTCTAATTTTATTCCCTTGTGGTCTGAGAGAATGCAAGGTATAACTTCAATGTTTTTGGATTGGGACAAGTTTGCTTTGTGACCTAAATGTTGTCTATTTTGGAAAACGTTCCCTGTGCTGCTGAGAAAAACGTGTATTCTGATGTTGCTGGGTGAAATATTCGGTAGATGTCTGTTAAATCTAGGTGATCTATGCAGTTTTTCATATCCGTGGTTTCTCTGTTGATTTTTTGCCAAGTTGATATATCTAGTGGGGAGAGTGTGTGTCCCAACAATTAATATCTTTGGATCTATAGGAGATGTGAGAAAAAGTACATTTTCTAGGATAAATTTGGTTCATCTTGTGGGGAATAGATATTTAGAATTGTAATATCCTCCTGAAGGAGAGATCCCTTAATAAGTATATAGAGACCTTCTTTATCTCTTCTCACCAATTTTAATTTCAAATCTATTTAACTGATATTAGGATTGCAACTCCTTCCTGTTTATGAGGCCGTTTGCTTGTTAGATTTTGTTCTAACCTTTCACTTTAAACATGTGTTTGTTTTTATGAGCACGTTGTGACTCCTGAATACAGCAGACAGAAGGATTTTTTTTAATCCAACTAGACAGTCTATGTTGCTTAATTTTATTGTTAAGTTCGTTAATGTTGGGAGATAGTACTGAGAGACATTTGTTAGTTTTTGCCATTTTATGCACCTTCTTGGGGGCTGCACTAACTGGGTTCTTCCTATGGTTCTTGGATTCTCAATTTGGGTGCAGTTTCTTACCCTTTATTGTGGTCCTGTTGGTTTTCTCTGTGTAGGACATCTTTAAGTAACTTTTGTAGGGCTGGTTTGGTAGAGATAGATTGTTTCACTTTTTCTTTGGTATGGAAAATTTTTATTTGTCCTTCAGGCATGAAGGAGAGTATAGCTGGGTACAGTATTCTTGGTTGATAGTTGTTTGTCTTTAGGGCATGGCATACATCATTCCAGGCTCTTCTTGCTTTAATTGTCTCTGCTGAGAAATCTGAGGTGATTCTAATTGGTTTCCCTTATAGGTGATTGATCTTTTCTCCTTGACAACTTTAAGGATCTTTTCCTTGGTCTGAATTGATCCTGTGGATATTATAATGTGGAGTTGTGATATCTTTTTCTGGTCTGGTCTATTTTGGGTTCTAAAAACTTCTTGTATCTCTATAGGCCTATCTTTTTGCATCTTTGGGAAGTTTTCTGCTAGGATCCTGTGAAACAAATTTCCTAGACCTTCTGTTTCTAGGGGATCCTCTACACCTATTATCCTCATTAGGCTTTCTGATGGTGTCTTCCAAATGTTGAATAGATCTATCATATTTCTTGGATTTGTCTTTGATAGATGGATGTTCTTTCTCTATAATATATAGGCTGTCTTCAATCCCCGAGTTTCAGTCTTCTGCATGGTCTAACCTACTGTCAAGAAATTTTATCACTCACAAAGCCTCCTGAAAAACGCCTCCAAACAATTGTGACTACATCATGCTCTGCTGGAAACCCCACCTCCACCCTAACACACTTCCCAAAGTCCTGCCATTCTCCATTAGAAACCCCGTCCCTTACTAGCTTATGTCTTCCTAGTACCACCCAGCCCTCTCAAAGTCAGACCCTGAAAAGCCACTCCCTCATAGCTCCACATTCCTGCTCCAGAATCCCCACCTTCGGTCAACCTTTTGCCTCCATTCCCTGCCCTGCCTTATGAGAACCCTCACCCTACATATCCCACAAGGTCTCACAGTGTTCCACCAGATCCCCTCCTCTAAGTAACCTCCTCCATTGTAGCCTTGTTCTTCCTTCTCAAAGCCTTGCCCCAAACAGCCTCCTCCCCAGTGACCCCACCTTCTTCCAATGAAAACCTGTGCACCTGCCAGCTTCCATCCTAAATCCCGCCTACTCCACAAAAGATCCCTTCCCTAACAAGTCTAGTCCTTCCTGTTCCCTCCCTGATGTCTCAAAGCCCTACACACACTGGCCTTCGCCCTCAAAACCCTGTCCTGTTCCACCATACAGGCTGTGCCAATACCATCTCCTCCTTAAACCAGACAGAGCCCCACCAGAAAACACATACCACCTCATCCATGAAGGTCTCATATAGTAACTTTTATTACAAAGGGATTTTGAACATAAAAACTGGGGAAATAAAAGTTCCGGCCTCCAGCTGGGCTCAGTCACAGAGAAGGATTTGTGCCTGGTTTTGACTTTTCAGCTAGTCCTGACAATGTAAAGTGCTCTTGTCTAAAACTGGATAAAAATCAGACCAGTTTAATTTCAGGTGACTCCCCAACCCCAGCCTTCCTCCAACAGAAGAGATTCAAAAGACCAATTTTTGAAATGCCTTCCTAAATAAGCAAGCCCTGGGAAAATGAAGCTCAACAAAGTTACTTAGATTAAAATAAATACTATCTTAAATTTTTCTTTCAAAACTTCAAAATGTACATATGATTGATTTTGATTTTTGCATGCTTAACAATCTGAGTGTGTTTGTATGTGTTTGTGAACATGTTTATGATAGAAATGGTCAGCATGCTGTAACAATGGGCTGAGTTTAAGTTTAAAGTTCAAAAGATTATGAGATTTGATCATTACTAAAAATTTTTAAAGCATTTTCACATTTTTAAAATGGATTTCGAAGGATTCTTTAACTTAAAAATTAGAAAATCTGGTATTTTAGAATGCATAAGGCTGTTTACACTGTAATCAAGATATCTGGCTTAACAAAAAAGGAGAAATTGAGAAGCCAACATAAGACCTATCTTTAGGAGTGAAGGGTGAACAAGCAGAAGTGCAGTTCAGCTGGTCATGCATGGTGAAACAGGCCCTGGGAAGAGTCCACGCATGGTGAAAGAGGGCAAGCTGGCACAAACGCAGTTCAACTAACCCTAAAGTGTCAGATTGGATGTATGCCCATTCCACAGGAAGGGCCAAGTGGCCCATGTTTATTCTGCCCCTTTTCCCTACAGATAGACACTGGAAACATGATGGCAAAAATGAGTGATGTGAAGATCTGATTAACATTGCTAAAACTGCCCTTTGGATGTGTTAAAATTAAGAAGGCCTTAAAAAGAGGTTTAAAAAGTTTATTTGTATAATGTGGTTTGCTCCCAATGATATTCTGCCATTGGATATGTTATTTTTAAGGCATAAGGGTGTTAAGTCTACCTTCTTGGTACAGTGATGGTGATTCTAATTTTTGCATTAAGAAAAAAATGTTATTTCAGCTGAAAAGTTTTCATGTGTATCTGTTTTAAACAAGCAGCCAAAAGGAAATGAATGACACCTAGCCTCGAGAATTTAATGGGTTTCTAAAATGCAACTAAAAACTAAAGTATAGACTATTAAAACAGAGATGATTAGGAGGCTTACAAATTAGGAACGGATTTCTGTATATAAAGTTTAAAAGTAAAATTGTTCTAAACATTTGCCTCAAAGTACAAAAAGAAAAATTAGGATGACCAAAGTTATTGCTTAATTCCTATTTCAGTTTGGTCTCATTGGTGTTTTTGTTTGTTTGTTTGTTTGTTTTTGGTAACAGTTCCCAGCAGATCCACAAAAAGGAGTGAGGATTCTTGTAAGTTTGTCAGATGTAACTTTGGCTCTTAATAAGTTTCAGGTAAGAATATGCTTAAAAGCTACTTCTATGTTGACTGCCTTGTTGCTTTTAATTGGAGTAAAATGGCCTTTTATGAGACTCATTGATCTGAAAACTTGTTCGAATCCAGCCTGGGCAGATAAAAGTCCCTGTGAGAATGTCACCTCTACTCAGCCAGCAGAAGGCAGAAAGAGCAAGCAGACCTGCTTTAGGATTCAATGTGGCAAAGTGCTAGCCTTGAGCTTTAGATCTGAGGGACAGCACGTAGGCCCCAATTTCAAGTCCAACAACCAACTAAGGGAAATGCCAATAAGGCATTGTTCCCAGTATGGAGAAAACACTCCTTGGACGAAAGTAATTGAGGAGCATCCACAGACCGTAAGCCACTGCTTAGAGGGCAGAAATAATGTCAGATCCTTGAGTCATTTGTGCATGGCCCTTCAAAAATTGGTCAGAGCCAGGAAGTCATGGGAAGGTAGTTTGTAAGCATGCCTAATGTCTATGACTATAAGGGACAGGAAATTGTCAGTCATCTGTGATAGTAGTAAAAAGCTAAAGTTGTAAAATGTGGAGTATAGTTTAAATCCCAACCCCTGCATGTGCCAAAAGCTCTAATTGGCAGTAACTTTTGAGCTGACACCAGCTACAGGAAATTCATCTGCTCAGGAAAAGTTTGTAAACCTGACAATGTGTTTCTATTGATATCTGTCTGAAGGCCTGCATAGGTATCTCAGACATTGTTAGGACTACTAGAGATCACGTTCCTAAGCCATCCATAAAGATCCTTTTGCAAACCAGAAGGCTAAATAAGCTCCACTGCTGTAACCAGAAAAATGGTATGTGCATTTGTCAAAAGTTAAAATATTGTTCTTAATGACATCTAACCCTGGTAACCTCTTTGTAAAATAGGCTAAGTTTATAGGTTCCTGGCTAGGTAGGATCAACACCTCTGAGTCAGCTTGAAGAAGTGACAGAAGATGAATCTTTGCCCATCATCCCATTTTAAGAACAAGGGAAAATATTCACTTTTTTTTTAAATGTGGCAAAATAGACAGAAGGAAAAGGCATGGGAAATAATAGTACAAGCCTGAGCCCTCTATATGTGCTTAGAAAATCCTAGCATTATTAAAAGAACTATTTGTTTAAAAAGTTGTCATCTTGGTAAATTGTCCTGGGCTATTGTATAAGTTGTCTTAAAAACTAGTGTGGTCACAGCCTGACAAGCATATGCAATGTATGCTTACCAGTCTGTGTAGGAATTTGCAGTCCAGCACGAGGTGTGACATTCCCTTGGAGCGACTGTGAGTCCCTGCTGCTGCTGCTCCACACCCTAATGGGTAAAGTTCAACAACAGCCTGACACTTACCTGGAGGAACTTTATATCATCACCCAGACCACCTCCACCGTGGTAAAAGTAGATTGCACTCCTGACTGATTCCATCACCTGAAAATGCTTCCCAGTTGAAAGCTGCTACAACTAAGATGGTGTGGGACATTCTCTTGGTAATATGCAGTAATCCTCTATACTCCCACAGTAGATGTTGGGAACGAGGATATCACTGGCTTGCCTTAGGCACTTCAGGGTCGCAACCTAGTTTGGTTCTGGTATGGTAATAACCTGCTTCCTCCTGGGTGTTTTTTAAAGATAAAGGAGATATTTTTTTTTTTAATCAATGGAGGTAGTAAGAGGAATGAGACCCAGCCCTAATCTTAGCCTTAAAATCTAGCAAGCTTGGGCTGGGAAGGTGGCTCAGTGGTAGAGCGCTTACCTTGCATGCCTCAGGCCCTTGGTTCGATTCCTCAGCACCACATAAGCAAAAAGAAAAAAGCTGGAACTGGCGCTGTGGCTCAAGTGATAGAGCACTAGCCTTGAGCTGAAGAGCTGAGGGACAGTGCCCAGGCCCAGAGTTGAGGCCCCATGACCGGACCCCCCAAAAAATTCTAGCAAGCTTTTCATTCCACTGGTGTCTTGAGGCTTTCTGAGATTACTTGGTTCCACAAGTCAAAGGAAAAATGGGCAGTTTTAAACTCTCACCACAAAGAAGCTCAAGGAATTGTAAAGAAGAGGAGGGTGGTAAAAAAAAGCCTTAGGAAAGGAACTGGGGGAAAATTGGTATCCTCTGGATAAGAAAGGATTTAAAAAGTAAGGATTGTTTTAAAATGTTTGTAAAGAAGACAAACCTCAGAAAGTGTAAGTGTGTAGCAAATAGTATGAGTATGTCTTAAAATTGGAGTTTACGAGTACAGCTGGTATAAAATTAAGTTAGCTGTTGTATACAGAATCAAGATTGCACGAAGAAAATGTCAGGGCCTTTGGTACTGTTAATTTTGTTACTCACAATCAGACCTTGTAGACTGGTGTCCTTTGTAAAAGAGAGGATCAGCACAGTCCATCTATTAGTTCTGAGATCCCAATACTAAACTGTAAATATAGAAGACTGTTTCAATTAGGGGAACATGATTGGTCCCCGATGCTCTAGAAGAGGAGGGAATGAAGAGCCAAAGTAACTCCAACTTGAGATTAACCCCACCATCTTGTGCTAGGCTGCCCTCAGAGTAAGCCCAAGAGAGAGAGAAAAAAAAAACACAGGTTGCCACCAATCCTGCCCACCCTTAAGAAAGCAGAACAGTTGCTCAATTCTTCCAGGAACAGAACATACCAACAGTTTAGAAAAAGGGCAGTATGTTTAGGGTGGACTCAAATCAATCATGTAACTGCTTGTGTGGAAATTCCCTAAACTTGTTTGTTCAATACTATAAAAGTTGTGCTGATTTTGTGCTTGGGGACTCTTACTGTCACCGGTTACCAGGGCGTGGAGGACTAAGCTGGAGCTTACAAATAAATGACTCTTTTGCTGTTCGCATTGGTCATAGTCTCTGGTGGTCTTTTGGGGGCCCCAAGTCCGTACAACAGGGCTTGATATAAAATGTCTCTGCCCAGAGATTTGAATGTTGGCATTTATAGTTTAAATGATTTAGGGTAATTATTAACATCTAACACATGCCGAGGTTTTAATTTATACCTCTCTTTCACCCTTTCTTTCTTCCTCCCTGTCTTTATTTTTTCTTTTCTTTCTTTCTTTCTTTCTTTCTTTCTTTCTTTCTTTCTTTCTTTCTTTCTTTCTTTCTTTCTTTCTTTCTTTCATTCTTTCTTTCTTTCTTTCTTTTTCTTTCTTTCTTTCTCTCTTTCTTTCTCTCTCTCTTTCATTCTTTCACTCTTTCTTTCTTTCTTTCTTTCTTCCTTTCTTTCTTTCTTTCTTTCTTTCTTTCTTTCTTTCTTTCTTTCTTTCTTTCTTTCTTTCTTTCTTTCTTTCTTTCTTTCTTTCCTTCTTTCTTTGTTTCTTTCTTTCACTTCCTTCCATCTGTACTTCCTTCTTTTCTTCCTTATCTCCTTCCTTCCTTCCTTCCTTCCTTCCTTCCTTCCTTCCCTCCCACCCTCCTTCCCTCCCTCCTTCCTTCCTTCTTTCCTTCCTTCCTTCCTTCCCGTCCCTCCTTCTTCTCTGCTTTCTTTTCTTTCTTTCTTTTCTCTTTCTTTCTTTCTTCCCCTTTTTTCCTCTTTTATGAAATGAGTATAAATTTAGATATTTTGTTTGCTGAACAAGTACTATACCATTAGAACAATCCTTTTTTAATTTAGTTACTTTGCTCATAGGTTATCAATTTTGCTGAGGGCTGAACAGAGGCTAAGCTCCTCACCTATGTCTGCCAATTAACTGGGATCACAAATGCATTCCAACTTGCAAGGCTTTAGGATAATATGAGAATCATATTACTTTCCTGGCACACTGGTTCTGAACTGTAATCCTCTCAAATTCTACCCTTTAGTTAGTAATGTGAGCTCCAATAGCTTGCCCTCAGTATAGATTATCTAAATGAATGATTGAAGGTAATTTCACTTTAATCTCTTTTTTTTACCAGTTCAGGGACTGTTATAATTTTATTTCTATATACATTTTGTGTATATGTGCACATTACTTTTAAAATGTTGCTCTCTCTCTCACTTTTTTTTTTTTTTTTGGTCATGGGGCTTGAATTCCAGGCCTGGGTGCTGTCGCTAAGTTCTTTAGATCAAGGCTAGCACTTTACCACTTGAACCACAGTGCCACTTCCACTTTTTGGGGTTTAATTGGAGGCAAGAGTGTCACGGATTTCCTGCAAGGGCTAGCTTTGAACTACCATCTTCAGATCTCAGCTCTTGCATAGCTAGGATTACCGGTATGAACCACTGGCTCCCAGCTAAAATGTTACTTATTTTAAGTTCTATGATTTATTGAGGGAGCAGCATGAGTGTGTTGAAGGGAAACTTTCAAGTCATCTCTCTAAATAATTTCAGAGTTTCATTTTCATAATATTTATTGCAGTGATTAATAACAGAAGCTCCCAAAGTAACAGAATGACCCTTCATAGTCTTCTTCCCATAGATATTATTGGCGGATGAGCAAAAACTAAGTATAAGGCAATATGTACTTGAAATTATAAAAAATTTTGATGATACATAAAGAGCTATATTACACAGCGTGCTTTTCATTTCATAAAGAAAAGAATGTCATACAAGTATAATTATTGGCAGGCTTTTTCATCTGAAAAAAATATTATAAAAAAGCTGAAGGGGATCAGCAACCATTTAAGTGTGATATAACATTGGAGACTATAAGACACGAATTTATTCATTAAATAATTATCTAGGAAAGGTATCTGTTCACTAAATTTATTCATTGTATATTTTATTTTATTTACATGTCACTTAATATATAAATACATACAAGTGTGTATATATATATGTATGTATATATATATGTATATATCTATACATATATAGATATATACATATATATATCAGCAATATCTGTCCAGTGAATTGTATGGTTAGGTAATTTCATCATGTCAAGTTCATCAAAAGGATGGACTTCCATAAACTTTAACAACCCTGCAACACCACTGCACATGCAAACTTGTGTTCACAATTGTAAGCCAGACCTGTGTTTTACCAAAGCTTTGTATATAGTGTGTTAATTTTTCATTTAAGCTTGACACAAAATGTGTTTGCCCTAGAAATAAATGATGGCATTATAAATACAGTAAGTTAGTGTAAATCTTTACATTGAACACATGTTAAATATGAGTTGTTCTTGCTCTCCTTTTCTTATTTTATCTTTAGGAAATTGATTTCAGTTTTGATGTAGTGTTTGCCAGACAGGTACTCCTTCACTGGAGTCACTCCACCAATCCTTTCTTGTTTAAGTTACTTTACGTATAGAGTAACAATTTTTGCACCCAGCTCCAAAAGCAGGGACCATGATTTCATTCCAATATACCTACCTAGTAGGTTGATATAGGTGATACATTCCTTCCTAGACTGATTCAGAACTGTGATCCTCTCAAATTTCTACCACTTTAGTTAATAGTGTGTGCTCCAGTTCTGCATACCTCTAGAAGATATGACAGAAGTAAATGATTACAGGTAATTTGAGTGAATCATGGGCTCATAGGTGATTTGATATTAAAACGTAGGGTAAGTTTGAAAGTAAAATCACAGTAGTCAGATATTTTGCTAAGTAAATTTTGCTTCACATTAAAAAACCTCTCGACCAGAATTCAGGACTTATTTTGTTGTCTGTCAACTTGTATGTCATCTGGAAAAATAAACTTAATGTCTTCCATGCGTGGTAAAGATTTTTGAATGGTCTGATGTGCTGGTTTACATCTATAATCATGGTTAGCAATCAGAAATAAATAGATCACAATTTGAAAATAGCCTAACCAAAAATTAGGAAGTCTCAATCTCAACAATCTAGTGGATCATGTTGAATCATTCCATTAATCTCAACACCACAAGAGGCTAAGTCTCTGCCCAGTACCTGTGTCACTTAGGTAACTGGCTCACTTGGAGGCAGTCACCTCTTCTTATGCAGAAACTGGGCTGAGATTTAGCCAAGAGGAGGGAGGAGTCTCCCCCAACTTCCCAGGGTGGACTTCCAGAATGTAGTGAATGTGCCTGCTTTCCTCCTCCAAATGGTTTGAGATGCCATGCTGCTGAGTGCTCATTATTTGATTCCAGTTACCTGTGTTAGAGGTGTAAGGTAACAGTAAATTAAATTTCACGTTTGCCAATTGAGCTGTTCTTCACCGCCTGTGAGTTCAACTCACCAAGTGTCCATTTTTTGAGAGTTGAGAACACTCAGGTAAGGGAGAGAGGGAGGGTGAGTGAAAGAGAGGAGAGATATAGAGAGAGAGGGAGAGAGAACAGAAAGGAAGGAAGGAAGGAAGGAAGGAAGGAAGGAAGGAAGGAAGGAAGGAAGGAAGGAAGGAAAGAGGATGGAATGAAAGAAAGAAAGAAAGAAAAAAGAAAGAAAGAAAGGAAGGAAGGAAGAAAGAAAGGAAGAAGAAAAGAAAGAAACGAAGGAAGGAAGAAAGAAGGAAAGGAAGGAAGGAAGGAAGAAAAAGAAAAGAGAAGAAAGATAATGATTGAGAATGAACGGTTTGGAGTCAGGAGTTACATGTTACATGGCAGAAGTCCTACCTGTATTTACTATTAGGTCTGCCCAAGCCATGCAGACCTTATGCAGACACTTCCCCTCTTCTTGGTTAATTTTCCATCCTTTATGTGTAACCTAGGTATCTGGCATGCCTGGAGGCAGACACCTCCCCCTCCTACTAAGTCACAACCTAGTCAGCCTCTGGTCAAACTTTCCATTTGACCAGAGGATATTCCCAGGCCCTGAGGTCACATCACAGCCAGAATTTTCCTCCACCAGGCCATATCTCATCCGGTCCTTGGCCTAGATATGTCCTGGCCTGAGGTTGTGTCAACCCCCTTTTTTTCACATGCCTCTCCACCATATATGGCATGGGCAGCAGTTCAGTAAATAAACTACTCTATCTGACTGAATACCATGCGGCGTTCTCTTCATTGGCTACCTAATGAAACTTACCTTATTAATATACCTTACACTTCAGAGTTTCTAGTTATGAATTCATGGATATTTTTCTGACATATGTGAGATCAATATCTACAAAACATATGTACTAACTCAACATTTAACAGTAAAATTCTGCCTGGAATCTTTTTTTTTCAATTTTTTAATTTTGAAAATAATGTACAGAGAAGTTGCAATTACATTTGCAAGATAATGAGTACATGTCTTATTAAGCATTGGTGCCTCCTCCTTTTTTTCCCCTATTCATCCCTTCCCATCTCCCACTTCCTCCTCCAAAGTTGTAAAGTTCATTTTTTGACATAATGTGTTGTACATCTCGTTGTTGCTATGGATCCACCTGTATCCCTATTGACATAATTTGTTTTTTTCCCTTCCCTTCCACAAAGACTACCAACATCTGAATTTTTAATAGCAGCCTAATTAACCTTAACATCTATTTTGTTTGCTTTGCTTTGTTTTGTTTTTAGCTTAAAATAATCCAAGATTTGGTGGGACAATCTGCAAAGATATCTGCCTTCATATTTTCTAATCACCCTGGGCTACAACATGTGTGCTACCAGATCACATGATGGAACTTTGAAAAACTAGAAAGCAGATACACATCATAAGGTCCATGGCTTTGGGATTTCTCAGATTCTTTTTTAAATGTAATTGTTACTAAGGTATGTAGAGTGAGTTTACCATATCACAATTTATATAACGTGTACATTTGCCTTGTAGAGAGCGCCATCCTTTCCTGACCTTTCCCCCAGTTTTTGTTTGTTTTGTTGTTGTTGTTTGTTTTTGTTTTTGTGTCTAACTATCAGTTTCAACTCAGGGTTGGTTTCTGCACCTGCGTTTTTGTAATCAAGGTTACTCTACCTCTGGAGTCCCAGCTCCCTTTATGACTTTTTGGTTGTTAATTGGAGAGAAGAGTCACAGATTTTCTCACTCCTGCTGTCTTTGAACTGTGATCATCAGCCTCCTGAGTAGCTAGGATTATAGGCCTGAGTCCCCAGTGTCCAGCTACTAACGTGTTGGTTTCATGCTTCCCTGGTTGTGTTACAATTTTCCTCAACTCTTGGCACTAATACTACATATTGCCTGGCTCAAATCTGAATTGGTGGAACATGCTTTTATTTTGAGGAAGGCAGGAATAGGAAACTATAGGCCATAGGGACATATAAGCTAAACAAATCATTTGGAACATGACATAAAAACAAGTAAATTTATTGCCAGTTGACTGTGTCCTGTCTTTACTGTTAATTTTGCATGGCCTGTGAATGATGTTAGACACATCCAAATGTCCATTTGCAGAAATAAGCTTTCTCATCCTTTTCTAAAAACAAAACAAAAAGCCACCAAAAAATATTACGTATGAGTCCAGCAATTTCCTTGAATTATAGACCAATCTGCCCCTATTTTATGAAAAAATGTCCTTTATTCAAGTGCTGCTACTTTTTCTAACTACAAATATAATGAAAGCTTTAGTAGTCTGTAGAATTGTATACCACAGCTGTCATTTTAGTTTACAAGAAATTCAGACTTTAAAATGTTTATTTATTTTTTTGACAGTTATGGGGATTGGACTCAGGGCCTGGACACTGTCCCTGAGACTCTGTGCTCAAGTTAGTTAGCATTCTACCAATTGAGCCACAGAGTCACTTCTGTTTTATGAGTTGTTGATTGGAGATAAGAGTCTTATGGGGACTTTTCTTCCTGGGCTGGCTTTGAACTGCGATCCTCAGATCTCAGCCTCATGACTAACTGGGATTACAGGCATGAGAGACTGGCACCTGGCTTTAAATACTCATTTTTAAAATGAATTGCTTGGTGCCTCTGGCTCACATATATAATCCTAGCTATAGTTAGGTTTACAGTTATGAGAAACAAACACTAGGTAAGTGTTGTTCATGATGGTTTGTATTGCCATGTTTTAATATTGTTTGTTTCTTATACTACAGTGCCCTTATTTTTATTTTCACCTAGGAGGGGGTGATAAGTGCTAGTCAGTGTTGAACTTTCTTTGGATAGATGGAGCCATGTGGATGATCTTTCCTAGAATGGCATGGAATTGAAATCTTCCTGCTCTCAGCTCCCCATGGGCCTGGGATGATAGAAGTATTCCATCACGCACAGCCAGGGGTTGGGGAGTATTGCAGGTAACCCTACACTTGTCTGGAACTGATGTCCCAAATACCTAGCTTTACAGGCAAAACCATCTTATATTCCATTTCACTTTGAATACCTTATGTATATACTTAGAGAGTACAATGATAACATACTACATGTTAAGTATATAAAATAGCCAATATAATTAGCAGGTTTATCTCCCTAAACATTCAAGCTCATTTATTTTGGTAACTTCCTGACTCTGTTAACTATTTTGGAATATACCATAAACACGAATACACTGACAATGTGCAAAATATTGGAAGTTGACAGAGATAGAAACAAGTTAGATTGATGTTAGGAAAACGATCCCTTAAATATGTATTTTAATGTTTTTTTTTCTTTCATGCATGTGTTTCTAACGCATTTATAAGATTATTTCTTTGTTGCTTTGTATGTCCCTCCCCCACAGTGTAACCCCCGCTTTCACTATATTTGATGTCAGTATAACTTGTGGAGGAGATGGGGACAAACAAGTCGTTTAAGGATTCAGGTGGACCTGTTGCAACAATGAGAAGTACAAAATGTCATGTCAAAAACGAGCTTTACAATGTTGGTGTGGGGGGGGGGAGGGGGGAAAGGATTGGGTGAGGGGGAGCGGGGAGGCTGGGAAGGGAGGTGAAGGGTAAACAAAGGAGAAGGCTGCAATGCTTGGTAAGAAATGTATGCATTATCCTGCCCATGTAATTGTAACCCCTCTGTACAGTATGTTCTCAAATAAAATAAAATAAAATTAATTAAAAAAAGAAACAAGTTAGATTATCTATAGTAAATATATATTTATCTATTGCTCCTCTGAAGAATATTATCATATATTCACCATGACAATACCACCATATATTCACCATGACAATAATTTTCCTGCAGTGTAGAATTTCCCATTTCATAATCGGCCATCTTCATCTTTTTACATCTTTTTAGGTTATAAGTATGAATGTTTTCCTGTTTATTATAATGTTTTGAAATTATTATATGATGGAATTAAAAATTTGTAGAGTCTACTGAAATTATCTCATTTTGTTTGGATTTGTGATGCTAAATCAATAAGACCATGGTTTCCTGAAATTTATGCTAACAGACTATATCACCAAATTATATTCTAATTACATCTTATTATTGTATTTTTATATAGGGTTCTACTGTTGCTGTTTTATGATATAGAAAGTTGTGAAGCTAGACTGAAACTTGCAACCCCACTGCCTCCAGTAACAATGTTTTATCACTGATAAGTATAACTCTAACTAATCAGGAGTTTGAGACCTGAGATTTAGTTCAGACAGCCTGAGCATGAAATTTTATGAGTCTCTTCTCTCCAGTTCAGTACAGAAAGCTTGCAGTGGAACTGTGGCATAATTGGTAGATCACTACTGTCACCAGAAAGATACTCGGGCTTGTCATATAGCCCCTGAATTCAAGACCTAAAACACAGATATGCACAACACACCCTCACACACATACACACACACTCCAACACACATGTACACACACATTCTCTGGCAATGTTGTATCTTAAATTCTTATCCAGAGATTGGGCAATAGGCCACTCATTTGTGAAGGTTTTTTTCCTGATTATTTTGAAGGAGGAGGATAGTTCATGGGACAAAGATGACAAGACTTTAGTGAGGAATTCTTTATAAACGACTAGCTTATTAAAAAAAAAAAACAAGAGCACAGTTTTTATATTTAAAGCTTACATTCCTTCAACTATAGTATTTCTCTATAATAATCATTGAATTATGAGAAGACAATGCAGCACCTCTTCCCTCCTCCCCTTCCCCTCTGTCATAAAATATGACAAAAGTATCAAAAATACTCTCTTATTTTACAAGAATGTACATCTATAAAAAGGTCTGACAATATGTATAAGGTTTATTTTTAAATACTTGTATGATTTTTCCCACCTCTAAGTACTTAACTTTTTTCCACATGACAGCACACTGGGGCTTCAAGGGCAAACAAGATTAGGAAACAAAAAACTAACAAAGTCCTAGGATGTAGATGTCAAAAATAGATGCAAGAAGTACATGGCAGGCTGAGAGGGCCCAGAGAGGAAAAATGATTTCTGTAGGATGAGAGGAATAGTGACAAATAAGGCATGGATCTGACCTAGGAAGTGTTCCTTGAGGTTGAGAGCATACTGATTCCCAGGCCAAGCTGAGGATATTGGGATTTGACAATGTTCACATATGTATAGAGTGATGTGGGAGGGGAGATTTCAGTCTCCAGTATGTCTTTGGGATGGTCTTATGTGAGCAGGAAGCTTAGATCATTGGGCTCTGAGAGATGACACTCTCTACCTCATAATGGAATAGAATATGGAACTCTGAGAGCCAGGCAACTGTAACTGACAGTCAGCTCAAACCAGCTCAAGTGGCCTGTAGCTCAGGAACAAGAAAGATGTTCCTGTGTTGTTTGCAAAGTTCAAGAGACTCAGATCTCAGGCATGAGAGGTGTTAGTGCTTCACTCAATGCTGTAGACATTGGATCAGTGCCAAAACACGAATCCATATTCTCAGGCCTTTTTTAAATTTTTTATTATAAAGATACTATACAGAGGGTTACAGTTACATGAGCAAGGTAATGAGTACACTTCTTATTAAGCATTGTTACCCCCTCCATTGTTTTCCCCCTACCATCCCTTCCCTCCCTAACTTCACCGAGGTTTTTTTTTTTTCTTTAATAGTGATTAAGTGATAACAAAATTTCCCAAATTTCACAGTATTGTGGAATAAGGATGCGCATTTAAAGTCACAAGTTCATTCTAATTTTCCTGGAGCAAATTGTCTATCACAGTCTATAACATATAATGGTGTACCCATATACACCATACATGTGATCAGCAGTATGGGATAATTAGTAGTGGTTCGACCAGATGAGTGGGAGTTCTTTGTTTCTTAAGTCCTGTTAATTTTGTCATAACACCTAACATTTTGGATTTAGCATCCACTTATCAGGGAGACCACGTACCGCTTGTCTCCTTGCTCTTGGCTTACCTCGCTCAAAATGATTCCTTCTAGCTCCATCCATTTCCCTGAAAATGCCATTATTTTGTCATTTCTAATGGCTGCATAATATTCCATTGTGTATAGATACCACAATTTTTGGATCCATTCATCTGTGGTGGGGCATCTGGGTTGTTTCCATATCCTAGCTATTGTGAACAGTGCTGCAATAAACATGGAGATGCACGTGTCCTTGTATATTGGTTCCTGTTGTTGAGGGTAGAGGCCTAGAAGTGGTATGACTGGGTCATAAGGGAGGTCAATCTTTAGCTTTCTAAGGACCCTCCAGACTGCTTTCCAAAGTGGTTGTATAAGTGTACATTTCCACCAGCAGTGTAATAGGGTTCCTCTTTCTCCACATCCCCTCCAGCATTTATCGTTGGCTGATTTGTGGATGTGGGACATTCTGACTGGGGTAAGGTGGTATCTCAGGGTTGTCTTTAGTTGCATTTTGGATTAAAAAACAAGACCCCTCTATCTGCTGCCTTCAGGAGTCACATCTTGCCCGTAAAAACAAACACATTTTCAATGTTAAAGGTTGGAACAAAATCTACCAAGCAAACGGCCGCCATAAACAGGTGGGAGTTGCAATCCTAGTATCAGATAAAATAGACTTCAAATTAAAATTCGTGAGAAGAGATAAAGAAGGTCGCTACATACTAATTAAGGGATCTCTCTTTCAGGAGGATATTACAATTATAAATATCTACTTGCCAAACAATGGTGCACCCAAATTTATCCAAGAAACACTACTTTCCCTCAAATCCCATATAAATCCAAAGACATTAATTATTGTGGATATTAACACACCACTCTCTCCACTAGATAGATCAACTTGGCAAAAACTCAACAGAGAAACTGCAGATCTAAACAGCTGCATAGATCAACTAGATTTAACAGATATCCACCGAACATTTCACCCAGCAGCATCAGAATACACGTTTTTCTCAGCAGCACATGGAACATTATCTAAAAGAGACCACATTTTAGGCCACAAAGCAAACTTGGCTAAATTAAGAAACATTGAAGTTATACCTTGCATCCTCTCTGACCACAAGGGAATAAAATTAGAACTCAACACCAAAAGCCACCAAAGAAATTCTAGTATCACATGGAGGCTGAACAACACACTGCTGAATCATGAGTGTGTCAAGGAAGAGATTAGAAGGGAAATTCAAATGTTCATGCTATTCAAAAAAATGAACACACAAATTACCAGCACCTCTGGGACAAAGCAAAAGCAATACTCAGAGGCAAGTTTATAGCTCTGAGCTCCTACATCAACAAATTGGAGAGATCAGAAATCAACAATTTAATGACACATCTAAACCTCCTTGAAAAAGAGCAGCAAGATAAACCCCAATCCAGTAGACGGAAAGAAATAATTAAAATTAAATCAGAATTAAATGAATTAGAATCCAAAAAAACTATAGAAAGAATCAACAAAACAAAGAGTTGGTTCTTCGAAAAAATTAACAAAATTGGCAGACCCTTAGCAAACCTTATCAGAAAAAAAAGAGAACACACCCAAATAAATAAAATCAGAGATGAGAATGGAAACATCACCACGGAAACAACCAAGATTCAGAACATTATAAGGGAATACTTCTCAAAACTTTATGCTAATAAGTTTGAGAACATGACAGAAATGGACCTTTTCCTAGCAAATATTGACATGCCAAAACTAAACCAAGATGAGTTAAACCATCTTAACAGACCCATATCAAGCATTGAAATAGATACAGCAATAAGAGACCTTCCAGCTAAGAAAAGTCCAGGACCAGATGGTTTTACAGCGGAATTCTACAAGGCCTTCAAAGCAGAGCTCACACTAATACTCCTCCAACTCTTCAATGAAATTGAAAGAGAAAGTTCACTATCGAACACCTTCCATGAAGCCATCATAACCCTCATCCCAAAACGAGGCAGGGACTCATCAAAGAAAGAGAACTATAGACCCATTTCTTTGATGAACATTGATGCAAAACTTCTCAACAAAATTTTGGACAACCGACTTTAACAATTCACCCAAAAAATCATACACCATGATCAAACAGGATTCATTTGAGGGATGCAAAGTTGGTTCAATATACGCAAATCAATTAATATTATTCATCACATCAACAGGAGCAAGAATAAGAACCACATGGTTATCTCAATAGATGCAGAAAAAGCATTCGACAAGATCCAACACCCCTTTATGATGAAGGATTTGGAAAAATTAGGAATCCATGGAACATTCCTCAATGCAATAAAGGCTGTATATGACAAACCTACAGCCAGCATTATACTTAATGGAGAAAAACTAAAGCCATTTCCTCTTAACTCAGGAACAGGACAAGGATGTTCACTCTCTCCAATTCTCTTCAATGTAGTATTAGAATGCCTAGTTACAGCAATAAGACAAGATGCAGACATAAAGTGGATCCAAATAGGGAAAGAAGAAATAAAACTCTCCCTCTTAGCAGACAACATGATCTTGTATTTAAAGAATCCCAAAGACACCACTCCCAAATTACTCAAGCTGATTCAAAACTTTGGCAAAGTAGCAGGGTATAAAATTAACCCCCCAAAATCAATGGCTTTTCTGTATGCCAACAATGAGAAAAGTGTGGCTGAATTTAGGAAACGAACTCCATTTGTAATAGTCCCACCTAAAATAAAATACCTAGGAATTAACTTAACCAAAGGAGTGAAGGACCTCTATGATGAAAACTTTAAAATCTTGAAAAAGGAAATCAACACAGAACTTAAAAAATGCAAAATCTCCCATGCTCCTGGATTTGAAAGATTAACATCGTGAAAATGGCAATACTTCCCAAGGCTATCTACAAATTCAGCGCGATACCTATCAAAATTCCAACCTCATTCTTCAAGGAAATAGAAGAGGCAATCCAAAAATTCATATGGAACAATAAAAGACCCCAAATAGCAAAAACGCTCCTCAACAGAAAGAACATTGCTGGAGGAATATCAATAAAAAATTTCAAACTCAACTATAAAGCCATAGTAATCAAAACAGCTTGGAATTGGCATAAGTACAGACTTCAAGACCAATGGAATAGAATTGAAAACCCAGAAATGAACCTACAGACCTACAGCCATCTAACTTTTGATAAGGGAGCTAAAACAATAGTATGGAACAAAGACAGCCTCTTCATTAAATGTTGCTGGCAAAATTGTTTAACTACTTGTAGAAAACTAAAGCTAAACCCTTATATATCACCCTGCACCAGAATCAACTCCAAATGGATCAAAGACCTCGAAGTCAAACCAGACACTCTGAAAACATTAGTGGATGGAATAAGAGAAACCCTAGGTCTCCTTGGCTCAGGCCGAAATTTTCTGAATACAGACCAGGAAACACAACTAATCAAAGAAAGGTTGGACAAATGGGATTGCATAAAGTTGCAGAGCTTCTGCATTGCAAAGGACATAGCTAGCAAGATCAATAGAAAGCCCACGGATTGGGAGATCTTCACTAGCCATACAACAGACAAGAATCTCATATCTAAAATATACTTGGAACTCAAAAAATTAAATCCCCCAACAACAAATCCTCAAAGAAAAAACTGCCCAATAAATAAGTGGACAAAAGACTTAAAGAGAAACTTCTGTGAAGAAGAAAGAAGGATGGCCAATAGACACATGAAGAAATGCTCCACATCCCTAGCCATAAAAGAAATGCAAATCAAAACAACATTGAGATACCACCTCACTCCAGTTAGAATGGCAAAAATCAAGAACTCTAACATCAAGAGATGCTGTAGGGGAGGTGGACAGAAGGGAACCTTACTTCACTGATGGTGGGAATGTAAACTTGTTCAACCACTTTGGAAAGCAGTATAGAGGTTCCTTAAAAGACTTCAAATAGAGCTCCCCTATGACCCAGCAATCCCACTTTTGGGCATTTACCCTAATGTTTACAAACAAGACCACACTAAAGATACCAGCACAACTATCTTTATTGCAGCATTATTTACCATAGCTAAGATATGGAACCAACCCAGATGCCCCTCAGTAGATGAATGGATCAAGAAAATGTGGTATATATACACAATGGAATTCTACGCCTCCATCAGAAAAAATGACATTGCCCCATTTGTTAGGAAATGGAAAAACTTGGAAAAAATTATATTAAGTGAAGTAAGCCAGGCCCAAAGAAACATAGGCCCCATGATTTCCCTTATTTGCAATATCTAGTATATGTAAGAGTCAAGCGGAAAAGGTCAGATAATGTGATGTTAGAAAAATGAACCCTTAGATATGTATTTTAATGTTTTTTTCTTTCATGCTTGTGTTTCTAACTCATTTATAAGATTATTTCTTTGTTGCTTTGTATGTCCCTCCTCCACAGTATAACCCCTGCTTTCACTATATTTGATGTCAGTGTAACTTGTGGAGGAGATGGGGAAAAAAATGTCGTTTAAGGATACAGGTGGACCTGTTGCAACAATGAGAAGTACAAGTTGTCATGTCCAAAACGAGCTTTACAACGTCAGTGCAGGGGGGGGGGGAGAGTGATTGGTATTGGGGGGAGGGAGGCTGGGAAGGGATGAGAAGGGTAAACAAAGGAGGAGGCTGCAATGCTTGGTAAGAAATGTACGCATTATCCTTCCCATGTAATTGTAACCCCTCTGTACAGTATGTTCACAAATAAAATAAAATTAAATTAAAAAAAAAAGTATAACCAATTTAAGAGGTCAAATACATATTTTGTACTGACAATCATCTTACAGCAATAACTTGCTAACTAATTATGTCGGTATCTTCTTACCTAACATACAATAAGAGCTGAAAGCAGTCTCTTTTTCTAAATTAATATTGTAAATGCTTTATGATGACTTTATTATTAGACAAATAATATGTACAGAAGGGTGGTTCCACTGAAATGACATGACAGACACTGATAAATAAAAACATTTCAACACAGTTAGCTTTTTTCAGTCTCACCCCCTCCACATTGGCAAACAACATTGAAACAGCACATGTACACATATACACATACACACATGTTCGCACATGTATACACACATATGCATGCATGCTAAATTCAGGGTTTATTGTACAAAAAATCCAAATAAAATATTAGTGATTAGGACAAATGATAATATGCCTTATTACAAAATAATACATAAACCATTACCACGCATGTTACATTTTACCTGCCTTTCCACATGTGACCACTTAATTTATTTTTAATTAATTAATTACCCTATTAATTAATTCATTTGTTTGGTGCTAATCCTAGTGCTTGAACTCAGGGCCTAGCTTTGTCCCAGAATTTATTTTTTGTTTCAGTTTTCTCAAGGCTAGTATTTTACTGCTTGTACCACAGCTCCATTTCTAGCTTTTGATTGTTACTTTCAAATCAGAATCTAATGGACTTTTTTTTTCTTGGTCTGCTTTCAAACCACAATCCTCAGATTTCATCTTTCTCATTAACTAGTACTAAAGACATAAGCCATCGGTGTGGCTTCTACTTTTTCCTCTATAGTTATCTAGTGCCCATACTTATATAGTAATTTTGAAATGAGAGTATAGATGCAAGATGTACAGTGATGATACTGTCCTGTCAGAAATTCAAGTTAGTAATGTAAATTTATTATTAAAACCATACACAAACAATACCATGATATAGTGTAAGAGAACTCACTATTGAACATACGAGCTTTAAGAGTTTTCTAATAGATCCATTATTTATTGGTACCCAACATTAGAAAAATGTATGAGGCATTGGTAAAACAGAAGTCCTTTGCATGACTACATACATTCTTTGTTTTTTTAAAGACACTTGCTTTCATCTAAAATGTAGGCCTGACTATTGTCTTCATGTGATTTTGATGATTGAAAGTGCTTAGTGAGAAAGTCAAAACGTATTAGTAGTCCTTAACTATCAATTCTCATTTTCTTCTTGGAGAATATTATGATCAAACCAATAGTTCAGAATCAGCAAGCAATACTTCACAATCATGCTTCCAGTGCAAGTGGATCACCAATAAGAAATCCTCAATACCAATTTCCACAAAGTTTTGTCACAGATACAATCTCCCTGCTTTCTCCAGCTGCTTTACTACCTTCTTATTCCTTCATTGTACAGGAAAAGTATGATTCAACTGATTTCAGTCAGATCTGTTACTAGAATTATCAAGGATTTAGTTTATTGTGTGTAATTTTGTCAAAGTTATATCTCTTTACATAGGCTACTAAAAATGTATTTACTAATTTCAAGTAAATACATAAATTCTATTTCCATCTCTTTTAAAAATAAATTTTTGTTTGCTCTATAAATTGATCAGAGGCATGGATTTTGTGGCTAGATAGGTCATTAAACATCTGTCTCTCTCTTTCTCTCTCCCTTTCTTGGTTCTCATAGATAATATGATTGCTCCATAATTATCCTAATTTATTTTGCTTTTATATTTTTGGTTGCATCATTTCACTTTTTCCACTGCCATTTCCCATATCATTTATATAAAAGGCATTATTTCCTATTTTCTCATTCCTAGAATAAGCTGCACATGAAGACATCACAGATCCTCATTTTCAGTGTGTACATTTGAATATGGAGGAACATCTTTCCTCTGCTCTCCATCAATTCTCTACTCTCCAGTTAGAATAATTTCGAATAGTAAAATTGGAAAAAAAGAAAATAAATCATGATGAATAAACAGTTGCAGAAAATTCACCGGATATTTCTGACCAGTTCAACCAATGTGAAATATTAGGGAAATACATGGACACCTCATTCCCACTGGCACTCAAAGTCTCTGGTTAGGCAATTCTTAGGAATATGGGGAACAAGATGAAAAAGTATGGAATGGTATCAATTGCAAGAAATACAATTGGAGAAGGATCCAAGCAATTTTCTTCATTGGGCTGCCGAAAATATTCAGCTTATTACATTGCGGAGACTTCTTTCCCAAAAGGCCACTCATGTGAATAGTAGGGATGATGATGAGTATACCCCTCTTCGAGAAGCCTACAGTGGACACTTAGACATTATCAGTGAGTTGATGTCTCAAGCGGCACATGCAATAACTGTAGATGACTGATCACCCCTGCACAGTGCATATACATGGAATAATACCAGAGTGGCTTCTTTCTTACTTCATCATGATACAGATACCAATGCCCAGACTAAAGGACTCATTTTTTTAAAAAAAAAATTTTTGGTTTGGTAGTGGGACCTGAACTCTGGGCCTGGACGCTGTCCCTCACCTCTTCAGCTCAAGGCTAGCGCTCTACCACTTGAGCCACAGCACCACTTCTGGCTTTTTTTTTCCTGCTTATGTGGTGCTGAGGAATCGAACCTAGGGCCTCATGCATGCAAGCTTAGTGCTCTACCACTGAGCCATATTCCCAGCAAAATATTTTTGTTTGTTTGTTTTTTGTTGTTGTTGTGTTTTTTTTTGGTCGGTTGTGGGGCTGGAGCTCTGGGCTTGGGTGCTGTCGCTGTGCTCTTCAGCTCAAGGCGAGCACTCTACTGCTTGAGCCACAGCGCCACTTCCCCAAACTAAAGAATTTTTGACACCTTTACATCTTGTTGCTGAGAACTGAGATAGCAAAGATACGCTGGATCACCTTCTGTTGAACCATTATATAAAACCAGGCCGGAAGAACAACATAGAAGATACTGTATTTGATATTGCCAAAAGGATAAGTATGTATCACTACCTCTGTGAAGTTGTGATAGGCTATACGAATTGTTCACTGAAGTCCTAAAGGTCGGGTTAAGTTTCTTAAATTTCAAAAATGCAAGTCCATCTTTTGTGTCCCTACAAAATATTTTCACAATCCAAATAACAGCAATATATATATTTTTTGGTCAGTCATGGGGCTTGAAATCTGGGCCTGGGAGCTATCCCTGTGCTCTTCAGCTCAAGGTTAGCGCTCTACCACTTGAGACACAGCTCCACTTCCAGTTTTCTAGTGGTTTATTTGAGATAAATGTACCACAGACTTTCCTTCCCAGGCTGGCTTTGAACCATGATCCTCAGATCTCAGCCTCCTGTGTAGCAAGGATTATAGGCATGAGCCACCAATGCCTGGCAGCACCAATATTTTACTGTAAAAATTCATGGATTCCGTGGAATTCTTCCAAGTGAATTGCCTGCCTTGGATGTCAAAATGTATTCAATATTTTTTGTATATATGTATAATAATTTCTTCAGAGTTTGTGATTTTTTTAATCAGAAATAATTTTAATTTATCTGTTGAAATGAGTAGTACAGAAACTAAAATATTTCTTGTGCTTGTCTGAAAAAGTATATTTTAAAATATTCTATATTATATGTTTGCAAAATGTTCATAATTTATTTTATTTTCTCCTAGATATACTTTGAATTCTACATTATTTTATAATATATAGGTTCATTAATGTGTCCTTTCCGATTGCATTCCATATAGAAACAGTTTGCTTCCTTTTTTTCTAGGACTTGATATTATTTTTATTTGGGATAAAATGACAATGTTGTCTAATTTGAGATTATTTGTAAAGTTTATGCTATGTAAACGCCTTTCTGAGGTGAAGATTTAATACACTGATGTCAAACTAAATTATATGAATTACGTGTATTTTTACACTTGCAATTTTGTAATCAACTTTTTAATAACTGTTTTTCATTTCTTGCATCTGAAGAATGAAAAATATGGAATACTTCTCAAATTTTCATATTATCCTTGTGCAAGTGCCATGTTAATCTCTGTATTTTAATTTGAGTATACGTGCTGCTAAAGTGTGTAGTATCCTCTAAATTTAAGTAGTTAATCATGCAATCTTTATACAGGTTTATATCTATGGATGCCTACTTGTAACAAGGAAACTTTATTGTTCCTAACAATGCTATCGATCTTATTTCCCTAAAATTCTGTGAATAGTGGAAAATTTATATTTATCAGTTGATTGCTCACATTTGCAAAATTTTTTTGTCAATGACTATCTTAAGTCTTTTTATTTGGAATTTGATCATACTCTCAATTATTTATAGATAGGTCCAAAGGTGATGGCTTTTTCAAGTACTTATTTATTCAACTGAATTAGCTTTGCGGACCTAATGGATTCAAAGTAAGTGTTGCTTAAGAGCTACTTCTAAACTTCTTAAGCTGACATTTTCCCAAATGAGGTGTTACAGGAACAAATGTCTACCTGAGCCTTTACACTTCTTCCATGTGGGAACAGCCCAACCAGAATATCTTACCCTGACAGCATAGATTGTCTTACTAGAAGAAAACTAATCTTGGTTACAAGAGATCATAGAGAGATGAACAGTTCAAACAGAACTGTTCAGACTAGAAGGTATTTTATCAAAATATAATTGTTTATTATACCTTCCATTTCAAAAGTAGCTAACGCCAAGAAGGTGAAAAAATTGTTGGTATGCATGATTACTTAATGTCCTGGCCTGTCTACCATCCAACCATGCAGCAACTTACACTACTGCCTTTTTATCACCCAATATTTTCATAGTTGCAGGAGAAGTGCATATGTTTCTCCTCATTATTAGGCATTAAATTGATAATGTTTTAATCACAGTGTTTCCTATTGCCTCCATGCTGTAAATCTACAAATGGTAAATCTTTAGGTCTAACTCTATCAGACACTGAAGTAGAGATAATGGAATAATACTTTAAAATAGAGTTGCCTTTAATACAGTAACTACAACAGAACAATACAAAACGTGTGCTTTTTAATTATATTATATATAGTTATATATTTTATATTGATATGTGCTGATTTTATATTTCACACATTGAAACTGACTAGAATTAGTTGATAGTTTGACAAATAAATTGATATTTATTTATTCCAATAAATAGAATTGGAATATAAATAATTAGGTTTAAAATATATATTAGACTATAAAAGTATCAATGCAATGTTTTTAGTATAAACTTATGATACATTCTAACTGTTCTTGGTCTTCTGAATCCACATGGTAAAAAAAAACAATGTTTTCCTCTAATCAATAATGGATTTTACTCTGCTGCTGTTTATTGTTTTAATTCGCTTGTCCCAAACTGTTTTTCTCCATATTTCTAAAGCATTCCTACTGATTATGCCCAAATTTTGCTAAGATGTCTAAAAAATATTATTCTTCTGCAATACCCATGCATACTAGGGACCCAGGTCCGAGTTACCTGCATCATCAGATAACAGGGGCAAAACTTCTCACCAAAGCCCATGCAACATATCAACACAAAGTAATTGAAGACCCATCTCAATTTCGCATTTCCTATATTTCAGGGCACCAATTCCTTGAGATGCAGGAATTAGAAGTAAGCAATTGTGAAATACAAGGCTACTTAAAATGAAGGATGAGATCGCAAAATTTGAGAGAAAGTACTGTAATTTAAACATTCAACTTACAGATGACCAGCCCATATGAGTGAACAAGTTCACAAAGTGTCATAAGATTATTTTAATACCCCTCACCTATTATTAACGAAAGATTTTATTCCAACATAAGTGGGCCAAAAAATAGTTTCTGGGAGGATAGATCAATAATTGGTCTACTAAACCCTGAAATCTTGACTTAGAGCTCAAATGTAATTCAGAAAAACATTTGAAGCACTAAAGAGTGCTTCAAACACTGGGAATTCAGTACAACATGTTTCTGTGGTATAAAAATGTCACTCTCAAACCAATGATAATCTATATTTAATCTCCTGAAAGTGTATTCCTTTTCAAATAAACATTTTGAAATCACATTTGCCAAAATAACATTTGACAAGTTGATGATACTTAGTGACATTACAAGTTTTTCAAGTATAGGGAGCAAGTTACAATAGAGTTGAATTATTTACACAGCACTAATGCCAAACATGTTCAACCATTCATTAAAGTGTAGAAATAATACCACCCACAATTTGTGTTTTTCAGTAAGAGACTTCCAGAAGTGTGTTAAATAGATCAGCCTCCTAAATTTCAAACCCAAACGTTACCTAATAAATTTCATCATTTAATAAGGTACATTTAAAAAAAATCACAAATAGTTGCCTTATCATATGTTATTTTATGTTTTCCCTCTGTCTAACATAGTAAGAAATATGACTTTAAGTCTTGAATATGGGTACTCATCAGAGATATGACAAACATAATATCTGTCTTCTATTTCTATCATATTCCTCTCTAGGAATAAAGTCAATTTTCTTCTTTTTCCAAAACTTATAGGTAATAGAAAATATTATTCCATGTAAAATAAAAGAATCACACCATTGTACAAAGCCATTTATAAAAATTCATTGTTAGGAATACATTCTAAGCTATTTTTTAACTTTCTTTTTGACTAAAGATTAATCTTCCAAATGGGTGAGAATAAAATCATGTTTAGGTGCTTCACGTCTCCAGTCTTGCAAACTGTTGCTGCAGATGAATGAATTATGAAAATATAAGCTGACATCAGTTCAAGAATATGCAGGATTGAGACTCCATGGAATGTATATAAACCTTTCAAAGTATTAATAGATAGTTTAACAGAATGACTATCAGGAAGTTGAAACCAGAGAGGAATTATAATAAAGACATAGAATGAATGAAAAATGAACAAGGGGTAAGTACAGCTAGAATACTCAATGTACACATATCATGAAGGGAGTGGTAAATTGGAAATAAATCTTGGAGAAAGGGTTGGTTGAGAATGATGGAAGGAGTGACTCTGATCTAGGAGCATTGGACAATTAGATGGATATATTTAATTGTAACACAATTGCACAACCTTTTAAAATTCAGTTAAAAAACACAAGAAACAAAAACACACAAAAATCACAACCAAACAGCAATCTCTAGAGAGTATGAATATGACCTCTCAAAATTTGAATCAGTTAATGAAGGGCATTCTTGGGAAAAGCAAACAAATCTGTTCAAAGAGGAAGTTTGGGGTAGGGGAGAATTTTGAACAGAATAAAATAGATTGTCTAAGGTTATAAATCACCTACATCTGCTCTAAACAGTATCTTTCTTCTATGAGTTTTCTGTCTGAACTGTATAATCCAGTCCTGAGAAACACTTGGTAGCTTGTGAGGTAGAAAGGAAGAAACAAGATCAAGAACCCATTACTCCACTGGAGAGAAAACAATCCTCTATATTTTCTCTAATCTCTCTTCACTACTCTTTCTTCAAACTTTTAAGTCAATTGATTTTGAATTATATTTTTCCTTTTTCTTCTGGCAATGTAATTGGTCAAAATAATTTCATTAAATATTATTTGTCATTTTCTTCTTTCATGCTGTTTAATTGGCCAAGTGAGTCCATTAAACTTCCCTCTTGCATTTGGTTGCCATGAAACAACATCTATGTTAATGAGGAGAAATCTAATGCTAAACTTTGTCTCCAGAAAACAGTCCAAGAGGCTCTAATCACAAATATTTGGCTGCATTATTTTTTCTTTTACCTTGAAAGACTTCTTCTGGCTAAAGTGCCCACAATAAAAAGTACTACATCACTTGTTGGTTCAATCAGAATTGTCTAACCTCAAGGATATATTTTGCTAACAAGATGCTTAGAAGAAACAAAAAATACTGCACTTTTATCTTCTCTCTTAAGATTCTCCTTAGATACTATATCAGAAACAGTGAAGTTATTCTATGCAAAATTATTTCAATAGATTATTTTTCTCTTGGTCTTGCATTAGTTCACCAAGATGTATGAAGGAGAGTAGAGTTAAATCACCCATACCTTGGAAGAAAGTGTGTGTTACAAAAGGACAATGCTTCTATGTCCTACTTCTATGTCCTTCTCTTAGCTCTTGCCGAGTTCCAATTAATCACAGCTTCTTGGCTTCAAGTCTAGTGAAGCTGAAGAGCCATACAGGCTCCACCACTGCTACATCTTCATTATTTCTCTTTTAAAACTCTTTAAGTTGCCTCCTTTGGATGTGGAATTTATTTTCATGTCTTCATTCAATCAGTTCTGCATTATAGTGAGACAAATGTGCTCTGTAAAATCACTTTAGGGAGTAAAAATACTAACACAATTTACATCAAAAAGTTTTGGCCTCCCTTCACTGCAGAAGACAATACGCTTAGCTAAGGCTTCTAAGAAAACTTTTTTATTAACTTTTCCATTTGCTCAATTCTTTTCTGAACTTTTAGGCATATGTAATAAAAGAAGTCTTCACTATTTCATATTAATAAGAATATTATTTTTGTGAGCCACTTGGAAATGTGAAATCATTGGTTTGAAGTGTCCAATCAGATTTTTTTCTGTGTTTCACTGCTTCACGTCCAAAGACATTGTGGAAAGTGTTACAAACAGAAAGGTTTAATCCCAACACCTTCTTTCATTGTGGAGGTCACTTTCTCCCTAAATATTTTGACTCAAATTATCTTTTTCAGAGAATTAATGTTTGATAATTAAAGGTAAATTCACAAATTTTGATGCCTTATTTTTTTAAGAACTTTTAATTTAAATTCCAATACAACCTTGTTTCAAACACTGAGAATATAGTTCCTGGGTAAGGACAATTCTCAAGGGAACCTACAGGATTTACAGCAAAGTTTCTGAGGTCTGATTGTTTAGTGTGAAAAAGAGCCATCTTCATCCACATTGCTCCCTCTCTACTAAGTCTCCTTGGATTTCTTTGCATGAAAGCCTATTCTTCCAGGCAATTTAAAATTTTTTTAATAGGCTAAGTTGTTAAAAATTTTGAACAATTAAATTTTACCTGTCATAACTTTAAAACTCTTTGAAATCCTTTATCAGAACCGAGAATTCACCAATCCTAATTCCACCTTTACCATCAAAAAGTTAACATGCTTTTTTCAGAACGTTATCAATGCAGCTATTATTTTCCAGTGGCTTTGTTATGCGTATATATAACCATATTAGCTGATGCTAAGCAAAATGAATTCCAAGATATGGAACCAGATTATTTTTTCATTTGTGGTTGTTGTTTTTGATGAACTATGTGATTTCTGTTTTCTTTGGGTTTTTCCCCTATGGTTTATCCCTGCTGTATTTCATTTTGTATTGTGTATACATTTACCTTGATTAGCGAAGGGTAAAGGAAAAACATAATGGTGAGACAAAGGACCAAAGGCAAACCAATGCAATAACAATACTCACAAGACATTATG
This sequence comes from Dipodomys spectabilis, assembly GCF_019054845.1. Classification (NCBI taxonomy): domain Eukaryota; kingdom Metazoa; phylum Chordata; class Mammalia; order Rodentia; family Heteromyidae; genus Dipodomys; species Dipodomys spectabilis. Next base: position 478,994 of record NW_024870687.1, read on the forward strand.
TTGGAAATGTACATTACAACTTGTGAGGGGTAAAGGGGTGAAGGAAAATTGTGAGAAAAATGAGGGAGGGTTATCAAGTTTGAAAAGTTATGATTTTATACCTTACAATTACTGTAACCCCACTGTATATCATTTTTATAATAAAACTGAAAAAATAAGCTGCATAAAATATAATTTCACTGTATTGGCCCAGTAAATAATATTCTTTATGTAGTAACATTTTAAAAATCAATAATATTTGGCATCTAATTTGAATTAATTACCCCTTCTTTATCAGAGGGTCATCAACTTGAATGTTATCCAACTAGACAATATTTTCACAATATACTTGCCAAATTTTTCAAAAAAGAATAAATTCAGTACTTTCTCATTCTAAAACAGAAAACAGTTTAATGCTATGGAAATCCATAACTTTTAAAAGTAAGTAAGTTGTTAAGAGGACAGAATATATGTGTTCTTCAAAATTCCTATGATTAATAGCTACTCATTTTTAAATTCTCAACATTCCTAAGAGATTCAAAACAGTACCTGTTTGCATGTTATGTAATTTTGCAATAGATGCAGTTTCCAATGGGGTATTACAGATTGAGACCTAAACAGAAAAATAGCCACATTCTGGTAGAGGATAAAACTGTGAAGCATGTGTAATAATTAATTCTTCAAAAGTAAGCAATTGTTTATGAGTAAGCTATTATAAATATGACCATCAATCCCAAGATTTATGCCATAAAGTCATCCTAGCCCAACAGTTTCCAACTTGTAAGGGACACCTTAAAATTCCTTAATTCACATCATGAATACCTTATCTCTATTTTGAAAAAATACTACACCTCTGCTAATGTGACACCCTCCTTGTTCTGAAAAGAACACAATAAACTGAGCTGCATCATTTTTCCTCCACTTGTATTCTTGAGATCAGAACACTTGCAAATATTATTTATATTTATACTTTTTTAATTATCATAGATATTCAGTATGCTAAGATAAGAAAATTATGATCCAAAGCCCACCCAGGAAGGAAGGTTTCTTAGAATCTTACCTCCAAAAATCTCCACGAAAGCCAGACTCAAGTGGCCCTGAGATTGAAGTGGTAGGACATGAGCCTTGAGCATAAACAGGCTCAGAGACACTGTCCAGGCCAAGAGTTCAAGCTCTAGGACGAACCAATAAAACAAAAACAAAATTGAAAACAAACCCCAATCCCAGCATTTTTCTCCATGTATACAGAGGCACGTAAATAAGGAAATGGCTTCCTGTGTTACATATATGAAGAAGAAAGAAGATGTCACACAATTACTATCTTCATACCATATTAAACCAAACCCTTAAAAAATTGGTTTTTCTAAATGTATAAATTAATGTCATCCATTTGTTGGCAACTCTGTCTAGATTATTCACATTAACATGGTATACATGAACTGTGCGAATTATCTATTAACTATGTTCTAATTATAACTCTTTTGAAAGAATAACTAGGCAAATAGAATGCCAGAAGCATTTGTGATTTTTCACTTAATCCCTCTACTTAAAAAGAATTTTGTAGTATCCTATAGAATATGAAATTACAAACAAAACCAAAAAATATATTTTAAATTTAAATTCTAATTTAACAAGGTCTACAAAGTCCTACATTAGACGAACTTGCTATTTCTCCAGACTTAAGCTTTTTTAATCCTTCAACATTGATTTGGAATCCAACAGAATGAGACTTACTTACTTTTGCAAATTTTTGGATGGGAATCATGAGCTATCTTGCATCTATGGATGTTCTGTAATGATGAGAGCATTTAAAACACAAGTGAGAATATATATGAGTTGCATTCAATAGGAAACATAATGGCAAAATTGAGCCAAACTTACAACTGTGTATTCCTTTAATGTTGTTCGGTTTGTTTTACTGAGACAAAATTATTCTACCTGGTCCAGGGAAGGTACCGTTATGTAATTCCACTCTCTAATCTCCTGTCTGAGTGCTAGAATTCCAGGCTTGTATCACATTGACCTGCCATATTTTCTTTATTTAATCTAGAAACAGACTAGCAATTCTGAACTTCTCCTATGATCTTATCCACTAGACTGACTGCTCAGACTGTTTATGTACTATTTTCAAAGATGTTTTAACATTTGACACTGGATATAAACATTTTCAGATGCACCAGCAGGGTTCCCTGACTCATTCCTCCATGGATCCTATCCCATTAATAATGATTGCTTGACTCTCTTACTATCTTTGGTCCCTACCTATGTAATATTCTCAACTTCTGGGGCAAAGTTCACTTGAGGGATTTCTAATATTAAAAATTATCACTTGATTCTAGTCTTACTCAGGACCTATTTTCTATTTTTTCTAACTTTTCTACATATTCTGAGAGCTGTTTCATTTGTGTATTTTTGTGTGCACCTATAAGTGCCTCTGTGTGTATGTATATGTTTGTATGTATGTATGCAAAAACCTAAAGCTGTTATTCAGCAATCTTGCTCCTGACTGGTATTCCAGCTTTTGGCTGGTTAATTATAGGTAGTGTCTTAAAGCCTATACTGTCCAAGCCAGATGCAAATTGAACTTCCCAGACTCCTTTACATTCTTAGGTTTTATTTTTCCAGGAGTATCAACTTTTAAACTTCAAACACTTTTGTGAGTGTAAAGTCTAACCTGTAGCCCAGATTTTTAACTCAAGAATTCATATAAAGATAGATGAGCATTTACATTACATATCCTGAGTGTACACTGTTAGAAATGTGATCATAAACCAAGTTGTTGTGAGATCTGAGGATTGGGGTTTAAAGCCAGCACAGGTAGGAAATTCCTGGAGACTTTTTGCTCCAATAATTACCAGAAAACTGGAAGTGGCACTGTGGCTCAAGTGGAAAAGCACTAGCCTTCAGCTGCATTTAAGAGGGACAGCCCCCTGTCCCATATTTCAATTTCCACGAACAACAACAACAAAAAAAAAAGAATTTAAGAAAAGGAAAGGAAAAGATATGTGATCTTAGCCACCAGGTTCATTGCTAGTATAATTCCTGTTCTCTCAGATGGACTCTTTTTTTCCAGTTAAGTCTATTCTTCCATATCTGACTTACATTGGAAACAGAATCATTCTTCCATTCTCCTTTTTGCACATTTACGTGATTATCAAGCGTGATTTAGAAAAGGAGTGGCCTCATGCTTCATGTTCCACTTAGGAGTAATGCTTTCTCCATATCACTCACATAAATCTACATACTGGACTTGGCATTATTGTTTCAAAGTTTTCTTATTTGTAGAGTATTCTATATTGTATTGAACACTTATACATAAACACAGAACTTCTTTTTCTCCTATAATTGCTATTGTTTCTCTTACGGTTAACTCATGTACACTTGGGAAATTAATGCACAGCACATAGACTCACAAAAAAATGATCTGAGGACCTTCTTCCCATTTAAAATTCACATTAATTTACAGAGCACATAAGAAGTTTGAACAAAATGTTCTCATGGATAATGTATTAATAAGCAATTTAAATTGCATTTCTATTTACTAAGTTGTCTCTGAAACACGTGTTACCCCATGTCCCAAAGTGTCCTTGTGCTATTTCAATGAAGCCAGAAAACAGTCATTATTTTCTGTAGCAGCACCATAGATTGTTACTGGAAATAAGTGGAAGTAACTGTTATTGGACATGGAAACTGATCCCAGGAGAGGAATTGAACATGGAGAAATGATAAAGTTCAAGTTAACTATTGCTTTCCTTTTTACTGTACAAGAAAAGAATCCAAGGCTTGAAGGAAACTCTGTCCGTGTCTTTTTTGAGTGTGTCCTTTACTCATATAAAACTTGTCTGTAAACATCTGGTTGAGAGTATTACAAAAGGAAACAATATGCCATTTGAAGGCCAGTATAGAACAAAAGGAAGTAACTTTGTTTTAAAAGTGTTCTACTGCAAAGAAGCAAAGATATGGAGGTTTTTAAGTGTCTTATGGATGGATGTTTCACTCCTGAGATGATTCTCTTGTTGCAGGAATCAGTTATCAATTCCTTTAGTCTGGTCATGAGTTTTCGATAGCAATAAGGATTCCAAAAAAGCAGGATCCAGTGAGTATGATCAGCAAAAGCAGCCTCTTCTCGGACCACCACTATTATAAGGAGAGTCCCAAAGAAATACCCAGGGTTTGTTTTGTTTGCTTGTTTGTTTAGTTTGTGCTGGTTCTGGCGCTTGAACTCAGAGACTGGCCCCTGTCCCTGAACAGTTGTCTTTCTTTCCCACCTGGCCCAAAACTAGTACTCCACTGCTTGAGCCAAAACTCCACTTCTGGCTTTTTTGGTGTTTAATTACAGATAAGTGGTTGACAGACTCTCTTGCCTGGGTTGGCTTTAAAATAAGACAATAAGAAAGCTAAGTGACATCAACTGTATAGACTTCTCTTTTGAACCAAGAAATATTAGATGAAGTTTATTATAAAGCTAATATTTGACAATTTTTAAAGGAGAGAATATATTTAGCAAAGAAGCCATAACAAATAACTCAGCGAAAGTAGGTGCACTACTAAATCATTTGGGAAGATTACAATTGACTTCATCATTCCTTTGGGGGAAACTTAAAGCCATATTTGCACTTTTTTGTTGGTTGTGGGGATTGAACATTGATCTTGGGCACTGTCTCACAGCTCTTCACCACAACTTGAGCACTCTACCACTTTAGCTTCAGCACCACTTCTGGGTTTCTGGGGTTAATTGAAGATAAGTGTTTCATGGACCAGTGTTTCCTGACCAGGCTGGCTTTGAACCAGAATCCTCTGGTCTCAACCTCCTGAGTAGCTAGGATTACAGGCTTGAGCCACGAGCACCCAGCTCATATTTGCATTTATGTGCACTTAATGTCACTATGTAGGCAAAGAATGGAAATCTGAACCAAATGATGTGACATTGCAGCTTTTCAGAAAAATTGAAGTAGCAATAAATATGTCCTCCTTTTCCATTTTGTTACATTAATGACTCATGAGTTATGGGACTCTTACATTAGCATCCACTTTCATCTTTGTAGGTGTATTTAGTATCAGGAAATGTTCATAGAGAAGTATAGAAAGAGATTTTTAGGAAGCAAAGGAGATCAGGTATGAAAGAACAGCATGGAAGAAGATACATTTATCACACAGAGATTAAGAACTAGCCTAGGAGATTTTGAATGCTAAAGGCAATGAGGAATAAGCCTAGTTGATAACTAGTTCTTCAATAACCAAACATGGTTCCCTAGAACGGTTTCTCCTGTACCTTAGTTACTATCATGTTTTTCTTTCCATCTGGAGTTATGCCTTCTCTTCTGTCACAACTGTTAATTAACCTTTGCCTTTTTGGTGTGATGACTAGCCAAAATAATTCCCAAATCTCACTTAGACTATCCTTCTCATGGTGACTAGCAGTGACCCCACTCAAAAGCCTGGAATCTTTTAATTTTCCAGTATTAATCTTCACCTGACATCTAAGCACATTCCCGGCATTAATTGCCGTGACCTAATGAACAAAACATTCTTTCAACACAGTATCCTAACATAGGTAAAGTACATGAATTAGGGACTATTGTCAGGTATTAGTATGGAAGGAGCAATTATATATTCCAAATATGGGTTCTTTATTTTGCATTTACTAACTAAATTGTTGTTGTTGTTGCTGTTGTTGTTTTGGCAGTCCTGGGACTGAACTCAGTGCTTGGGAATTATTCCTCAGCTCTTTTTTCTCTCAAGGCTAACACTCCACCACTTGAGGCACAGGACCACTTCCAGTGTTTCCTTTTCAATTTATGTGGTACTGAGGAATTGAACCCAAGGTTTCATGCATGCTAGGCAATCACCATACCATGAAACCACATTCCCAAAACCCTAAATGACTTTCTTAAAATGGCATTACATTTTCATTCTGTAATTATGTATCATAATTTTAGCCAGTAATTTTGGCTAGAAAAGTGCATTGAACACAGTACGGAGTCCAGTAAGGCTAGACGGACAATGCATAACTGTCACAGTGTAGCCAGGGCACAGAGGGACTTACCTCATGGTGCTGGTACAACAGACTGAGTGAGACAGCTCCTGACCCACAGCCTACCTCCAGAATGAGAGGGCTACCTTGGTTCTAACCACATGGGGATGCTGAGAAAGAGAAAGAAAGAAGGTCAGAATTACACTTAAGCCAGGTGCCGGTGGCTCAGTCCTATAATCCTAAGTACAATAGAGGCTGAGATATGAAGATCGTGTTTATAGCCATCCCGGGCAGCAACACCTCTGAGACTCTTATCTCCAAAGAACCACCAGAAAACTGGAAGTGGTGCTGTGACTCAAGTGGTAGAGTGCTAGCTTTGAGCTGAGGAGCTCAGGGAGCTGCCCCAGGCCCAAATTTCAAGCCCCATGACTGAAAAGAAGTGGACTTCCCAACACAAAATGTGGACTGAATAGCACCCATTGTCCTAGGGAGCATGGCAGAGAAGTCAGGCCGAGCTTCCTGTCAGCTGGGAGTCATTAGTAGGTCACCCGGTTTATCTGTGCCTCAGTTTCCCCAGCTTTAAAACTGAACAAAGTGAAGGATCCCATTACTCATGGGGATAGGATAATAAATAAAGAGATCCATATTTTGTTTCATAAGCCCATACCTGTTGCACCATTAATAATACACACCATCTGAGATCTTTCCGGGTATCTTCCTATCATATGCTCACGGAATTGCCAAGAATAGTATCAGATGGCCTCTTCCTCTGTGCCTGTCCCTGATCCAGAGATCCCTCTGTATTAATCTCTTGTTTCCTCACAACTGTCCCATGAGGAGATTGAAGTCCAATGGTTGAGGCCCAACCCAGAGTTTCACCTGTGGTCAAGAATCTGCTGCCGTGGACTGAGTTTGGGCCAATCTGACTAAACCAATGACTGAGCGTGGTGCTACATATCTACCATTCCAACTACAGAAGAATGGGCCTGGTGGCTAATGCCTGTCACAGATAGGAGGACCATGATCCAGCCCAGACTGAGCATATATTAATTCTCCATCTCAGAAATGCCCAAGACAGAAAAGCTTGACTCTCATGGTAGAAGACCTAACTGGCAAGCCTAAGGCCTTGAGGTCAAACCCTAATATACCAAAAAGAACCAGAGTCCCAGTGCAAGAGGCTCATGCTTATAATCCTAAGTACTCAGGAGGCTGAGATCTGAAGATCACAGCTCAAGATTTAAAATAGGGTTGACCTCACCCATGAGACGTCATGATGAGAAGACCCAGAGTCTGACCTATGCTGTTGCGCTCCATACTAGCAGAACTCATATCCTTACTAAGTGTTGGTCATGCTCTATGTCCCCCTGGGAAGCCATCCCCTGGAGGCCGCACTCCCAGGTCCTACAAAGCTCACACTGCCACCAACCAGGCCAAAATAGTACACAGCTCCATTGCACACAGATCCCTTGTTCTTGTAATTTAACAGTGCTGTGTCCCCTTCAAGCCTCTCACCTTTCCAGGCCCTCAACCTCAGCTGTGAATCCCATACATGCCCCAAAGTTAGCAGGTAGAAGTTAGCAAAGCATTCGGCCTCCTTGTTACAACCCACTTCTACACACACACACACACACACACACACACACACACACACACACACACACATCCAGACCGGTGACAGAAGTTTCATCCATGCAGCACCTGCAATTTGCCAACTGATCACAAACCTGAGCACAGTCAGGCTGTACAAGGAAAAAGATGATCTCCCTCTCTCTGTCTCTCTCTCTATGTCTTTGTCTCTCTGTTTTCAGGTGAAAGGTTGACTGAGCACAGAAGACAATGGCTCACACAGCAAGGTGTCTATCATCTGCATCCAACACCTCCTATCACCAGAAAAAAAGGAAAAGACCCCAGAAGGCAGGTGTATACATGCTGCTCTACACCTCTGATTAAAGCCACTGGGTTCTCATAATGGAGAGGAAGGGCGCAGATGTGTGGCTGTGTGGCTCCCATTGCTACAGGCCAGGGATCTGTGGCGCCCACTCCTCACCCAACCCTGCATCTCCCCGATTCCTGGGACACTAGCTGCTGGGGATGGGGGTAGGATCTTCAGGTCAACACCCACCCCCTCCCCTCGGGCACATTTATGGCAGGGCGTGGGCCAGAATTTGGGGCACAGGAGAGGCGCGGGTCTGGGTCAGAGGGAGGAGATATGGGGTCCCAGGGTGCAGGGCTGTGTGGCAGCCACTCACATGTGTTGCTGGCAGAAGCTTTTGGCAGCTGCTCCAGGTGGGGCAAGCAGCAATGGCAGAGGCATTACAGACACTCAGGCCCTGAGCAGAGGACAGAGAAGCCAGGACCTGGGCCGCAAACTGGCTTGTGGCACACCATTGCACCATTGCCTGAGGAAACCATGGGTCTGAGCCCGCAGCACCAGGTTTGAAATGCTGCTCCATGGGGAAGGTGGGGAGGGGGCCGGGACTCAGGCAGGCACAGGGTGGGCCTGAGGAAGGCCTCTCCTTGTAGGCCTCGAGTCTCTTGCTCACCACTCAGCCACCTCTACCTTCCTTAACTGCTGGTAGTGGTGTCAACAAACAGAGGGAATCATGGTGCTACTGGGCAGCATGGAATGTGGGCGTGGCCACCATTCTTGTATCCCATTGGTCAGAAAGAACCATGAAACAATGGGGGTGTGGCTGGAATTCTGTGATGCAGGCAGAATGGGCGGAGTCAAAATGATGGCAGCCCCTTTCCCAGAGAACTCTGTCCAATCCAGTTGGGGACAAGAGGGTTACCTGCTTTAGCCGGATGGCTGCACAGATTACTGTGTATGTCTGTTTGTTCCCAAACCTTGAACCCAGGATCTGGGCAAAATCTGTGAGTTGCTTTAGATCAAGGCTAACTCTCTACCACTGGAGCCACATGGCTTTCCTTCTGGCTTTGTTGGCACAAGTTGGACAGGAGTTTCAAGGACTTTCCTGCCTAGGGTGACTTTGACAACGATCCTCCTTTCACAGCTTTGTAAGTTTTAAGGAGGACAGATGAAAGCCACTGATGCCTGGCTAATCATTGGTTTTGCTGATGTTCTTGGACAGGCCTGTGAATTCCCTATCCTCAGGTTTAATTGGTAGGAGCTAGAGCCCACAGTTTGAATCCTAGTCCTGCCACCAACAAATGGCAGGAGATCCTATGAAACTCATTCCTATTCATATGATTACCAAAGGAATGTGAGGTATGTCATGGTTAAATGGGCAGTACTTGAGTGATTCGAGGATAAAATTATACACAATTACATTATAGGACACTGGTCAATATTAATTCTTTATGAAGCATTTAAACATTCACCTTCATTAAATAGAGTGCAAATGAAATACCTACGAATTGGGCATCACATAGCATGGAGATGCCTTTTTTTTTTCTGCCAGGACTGGGATTTGAACTCATAGTTTAGGTAACCCTGCTGTTGCACTGTGTGGAAAGGGGAAGCTTGCCTCCTTGAATTCAAGAAATTCAAGTCTGTTCCTTGGGCCTGAAATCAATGCCCACCACTAGAAAACATCCTATTTGTGTATATTTAAATATATGATTTATATTTATATGTATATGTTGATTCCATATTGCATTCAGTGTAGTTACTTATTTTATTTTTGTTTTATTCATGTATTGACTACTCATTTTGTTGACTATTATGACACATAGAACAGTGATTCCATTGATTACATAGGATATAGGTTTGCATATGTATTGCACATCCTTCCTGACACCCAGGACTTTACAAGAAAAGGAAAACATATGTCACCATCAGCTTCTTACTACACAATTCATTTTTTGGGAGTGCTGGCATCTGAACTCACAGCCTACAATGCCCAATTCATGACTGAGTGTCAGCCTGCCATCCTGTGTCAAATTGAGCTGACAGGCAGTTCTGAGTACCTGAGATTGAGCTCCAGCGGTTGACAAAATAAAAAAAGATTGACATGCCGATGGTAGTACACTAATAAATATATATCTTTATAGAGTTCCAGATATGTCTATACATTATTCAGTTATATAGACTACATTCCTACCAATTCTTGGGTATTTATAATGCTACATATAGTTAATGTTATTGCTTTCATGCTTAACAAACTATTAAGTAAATCAATCAATATTCTTAAAATATTGCATTCTGTAAATAATAGTATTCTTTTAATGCTTCATAAATATTAAATAATATCAGTCTCCTGAAATGATGCTGTCTAATTTTATAGGAGCGTCATTCACCATCAACTCATTGATAATATTACCTTGTTATTCCCATGGGTGGGAACAAGTCTCTTAGTATCTCCTGCCATTGATTGGTGTCAGGACTGGGATTCGAAATCAGGGCCTACATTACCATGTGGACCTATGACTTCCTCAATAGTCTGACAACCTTCAGCAATCCAAGATGAAGTACCCTTTGCAACAGTGTCATTCAGACCTAGGAGGGTAACCGTGCAAGGGAAGAAGACATAAAAAGGCCATCTTGCTGCATTTTTTCTGTACATTTTTGCCACACAAGGCCTGGGGTCTAGGATCCCAGTATCTACTGTGGGTCCAGTGGCTGCACCCCAGCATAGGGTGATCAAAGCTGAGGCAGAGTTACCACAACCTGAGTTCAAGCCCCCTGCTGGGCAAAAAATAATTTAAAAAGATTAGCTTCCTGGCTTGCAATTCACCCCGTTTATTCTGCCAGGGTTTGGATTTGAACTCAGAGTCTGGGTAAATCTGCAGCACTGTGGAAGAAGGGGAAGCTCACCGTACTTGAAGATAAGAAAGTCAGGCCTGTACTCTAAGCCAAAATTCAAGCCCCAGCCTTGGAAAACATACTATTTATATACATTGTAAATACAGGATTTGTACTTACCTATGGATGTTCAGTCCATACAGGTTAGGTGTAGTTGTTCCTTGTACTTTTTGTTTTATTCATTTATTTACCATTGATTTTATTATGATGAAACCCCTTCCCTTTATTACATTGATGACATCCTATCATATGGAATCTAATCTAAATTTGTAGACGTGTTCTCCATCATGCCTGACACCCAAGACTCTCAGAGAAAAGGAAAAAAATTTCACACTTGGCTTCTTACTGCATGATCCAATTGTTGGTAGTGCTGGGATATGAACTCAGGGCCTAGCAGGACCAATTGGTGAATAGTTTAAGGTGACCACACCAGCCTGTGAGCAAGAAAGGTGTTAGGCCATTCCCAGGAACTGACATTGATCCCCAGGGTGGGCCACGATAGTCATAAATTAATAATTTAAACATAGGATCTATATTTACATATATGTGTGGATAGCATCTTACGTTTAGAGTACTTTTTCTCCTTATTTTCTGTCTTATGTAAGTTTTGTGTATTTTACTGAGTAAGGTAACAGATATAACTCTGCTGACATGGATGACAACCTGTTCCTATAGGTATATGGTTGCCTATGCATTCTACATCCTAGTGGAAGACTGGGACTTACACAGGAGAGGAAAACATGTTTAACGACTGGCTTCTGACAACAGAATGAATCTTTTGTCAATGCTGGGATTTGAACTGAGGTCTGTGTAGCTCTTTTGCACTTTGTGGGAAGGGAAATCTCACCATCCTTGAAGAATAGAATGTCAGGCCTGGTGCAGGGCCTGATATGAAGCCCCAGCACTGGACAAAATAACAAGCCCGCCTTTTGTAAACATAGGATCTCTCTTTACCTACAAGTGTGGTATGCATCTTGCATTCAGTGTAGTTTTTCTTTTTATTTTGTGTCTTATTCATGGATGTATTGTGTATTTTATTGAGTATGGTGATAGATATAACTATGCTGACATGGATAACAACCTATTTCAATGGCTATAGAGTTGTCTATATAGAATTCTCCATGCTTGCTAAGACCCAGGACTTTCACAGGAGAGGAAAACAGGTGGATCGATTAGCTTCTCAAATCGATGGTGAATCTTTTGGCAGTGCTGGAATTTGAACTCAAGCCCTAGCAGGCAAAATTGGTGAATGGGTCATGGTGAACACACCAGCCTATGAGGCACTAAGGAAGTAGGCCATTCCCATGACATGAGGTGAAGCCCTGGTGGGCGCCAATATAGTCATAAAATCATCATTTAAACAGAGAATCTATATTTCCATACATGGATGGGCAGCATCTTGCATTCAGTGTAGTCATTCTCTTTATTTTGTATCTTCTTCATTGATGTATTGTGTATTTTCTTTATTATAGGATGACAGATATAACTGTGGTGACCTGCATGACAACCTATTCCCATGAGTATAGAGTTCCCTATGCATTCTCCAACCTAGCTGAGACCCAGGACTTGCACAGCACAGGAAAACTGGTGCAATGACTGGCTTCTCACATCAGGGTGAATTTTGGCAGTGCTGGTATTTGAACTTTGGGCCTAGGAGGCCCAACTTCCCAATGGGTCCACGTGATCACACCAGACTGTGAGCCACTAAGGATCTGGTCTGTTCCCAGGAACAAAGATCGAGCACCAGGGAGGCCACAATTGTTCTGAATGAATCATTTGAACATGGGATGTATATTCAAATCCGTATGTGGACTGCATTGTGCAGTTAGTGTAGTTATTCTATTTTGTATGCTATTCATGGATGTATTGTGTATTTTCTTCAGTATATGATGACAGGTATAACTGGGCTCACATGATAACAACCGATTCCCATGGCCACAGAGTGGCTCATGCATTCTTCATTCTAGTTGAGACCCAGGACTTGCACAGGAAAGGAACACAGGTGCAACAATTGGCTTCTGACATCAGGATGAATCTTTTGGCACTGCTTGGATATGAACTTGGGGACTAGCAGACCCAATTGACGAATGGGTCCCTGTGAGCACACCAGCCTGTGAGCGACTAAGGAGTAAGGCCGTTCCCAGGACTTGAGATGGACCCCCAGGTGGGGTTGGGGGGACACACAGCAGTCATCCATTCATAAGTTGAAGGTAATATGCAAATAAGTACACATTTGTATAGAGTAGGAGAGACGATAACCTGTGATGGAATCCAATCTACCATCTGTCTACTGATTCTTGGATCTTTCCAGATGCCTTCATTTCATGACTGTGATGATTCTTGTCATGCTTAATCAACACTACTTTACAAATAAGCTATACCCCATGAGTCTTGCCTATCACTTCCTAGTCACATCATGCTTGAACTACTCATTCGATGAGATCGATCACATTCCATGACTTTTCCTGGTACAGAAACTAGTATCTCAGGATTTCCCGCCATTGCTTTCTCATTGGGGTGGGCTGAATTCAAGCCTCAGGCATGGAAAACATACTCCTTCTATACATTTTAAAGACAGGATTTATACTTACATACAGATGTTCAGTCGATATCGTGTTTGGTGTGGTAGGATTTATACTTCCACACAGTTGTTCACTCCATATCACTTTCAGTGTGGTTATTCATTTTATTTCTGTTTTTATTCATTTATTTACGATTAATTTTATTGACTTTGATGACACCTATACCATTTATTACATTGTTTACATCCTATCACATATCTTCTAGATTTGTAGATGTGTTCTCTAGCATGCCTTCCACCCTGGACTCTCCCAGAAAAGGAAAACATGTGTCACACTCGGATACTTACTCAAAGATTAAATTTTTGGCAGTGCTGGTATCTGAACTCAAGGCCTAGCAGGCCCAATTCATGATTGGGTGAGTGTGAGCACAGAAGCCTCTAGCCAATTAAGCTGTCAGGTGGTTCCCAGGCACTGAGATCAAGCCCCAAGTTTGGCCAAAACAGCAATACATGGATAGGCAGAGGGTGGCATACAAATAAATATATATTGTTAAAGAGTTCCAGAGCTGTCTGTCTATGACTGAATGACATCTATTACGTTCCTACCAACTCTTAGGTATTTATTATATCTCCATTGAAACAATATTATTCTTTTCATGCTTAATAAACTATTAATTAAGGTCAATTAGCATCCTAGGATTATTGCATCCAATTTTAGACTAGACAAATGCATGAATTACTCTTTCAATCTGTATTCTTATGCATAGGAACGAGTCTCTTGTGATCTCCTGCCATTGGTAAGTGTAAGGATTAGGATTTGAACCCTGGGCCTATGCTGACATGTTGGCTTATGGCTTCCCTGATAGCCTGCCAGCCATCAGCAACGTCAGGCCAGGTCCACTTTGAAACCATGTCATTCAGACAGAGGATAGTCACCGTGCAAATACAAAATTGTAAAACCCTGAGCCCTCTACAGCTCCCCACTTTTTGTGCTGTTCTGCTTTTTTTTTTCTTCTTGCAAGCCTTCTGGACCTAGGGTTCCAGGATCAGCTTTGGGTCCCGAGGGTCCACCCCAGCCTAGGGAGAGTGATGCTGAGTCAAAGTTGCCATGACCTGAGTACAAGCCCTGTGGTTGGCAAAACTAACTAAATTGAAATAATAAAGCTCCTTGGTTTGGAATTTTTGCCAGTTTTCTTTCCTAGCCTGGGATTTGAACTCAGAGTCTTGATGAATCTGTAACAATGTGACGAAAGGTGCAGAGTTGCCATTACTTGAATTCAAACCCCCTGCCAAGCCAAAAAAAAGTCACTGACCTCAGCAGGAAAGTTAGTTGTGAAGATGGTAGGGAAGGGATGGTAGGGGAAAAACAAACAAGGAGGCAACAATGCTCAATAGGAAATGTACTCACTACTTTGCTCATGTAACTGTGACCCCTCTGCACAACATTTTAAAAATTAAAAGCGTACAAAAATTATGTAGTGCTCAAGAAGCACTTTGGGGATAAGAGATGGATGTCTGCATAGCTGTACAAAATTCTACAGTGATTTTTTTTTCAGTGTTCAGTATGGAACTGTATAAACATAACTGTTTCTGTTACAAATATTAAGTCACTGTCTTGGAACTGGGGCCAGTATTTCTGCCATTGCTGGGATTTGAGCTCACTGTCCAAGTAACTCTGTTGCACTTTGGGTGAAGGCTAAGCTCCCTGTCCTTGAGGAAATGATTTTCAAGATAGAGTTCCCAGGGCCTGAATTAAGGCCCTGCAATAGAAAAAATATTTGTATACATGTGTAGTATAAATATATATAGGTACATATGCATGTCTTTTTCATATTATGATTATTATTATTGATTTTGTATTTAATTTTTATTTTGTACATTTTATTGTTTATTGTATTTAGTATTATTATATGCATAATAGTTATTATGTTGTGTACATATATTATAAATTATACACAATAATTCAGTACATTGACTCATTTTCATTAATTCTTTATTAAGTGTTGAAACATGATACATAATTTGTCAAGTCAATACATGGTTAGAGTCTGTCCCCAGTATGAGCTTTGTCTTATTTATCTTTGGACAACTTCCTATAGGGATTTGTTTTGATGATTTATACTCAGAAGCCTTTGCTTGTGACTAGGCAAGTTCAGGGATAAAATCTTGAGTTTGGGGCTGGGAATGTGGCTTAGTGGTAGAGAGCTTGTTCAGCATGCATGAATGCCAGGGTTTGAATCCTCAGTGCAAAATACTCAGAAAAAGCCAGCAACTGTGGTGTGGCTCAAGTGGTAAAATGCTAGCCTTGATAAAAAGCAGCTCAAAGACAGTACCCAGGCCCTAAGTTCAAGCCCCAGGTCTGGCAAAAACAATACGCCAGATTCCAGTGGCTCTGGAAACCTACTTTCTCAGGAGGCTGGGATCTTAAGAGCGTAGTTTGAAGACAGCCTAGGAAAGGAAAGCCTGTTAGACTGAACCATCAAAAAACCCATGTGGGACAAGTGGTAGAGTGTTTGCCTTGAGCTGAAGGGCCCAGAGACAGCGCCCAGGCTTCAGTTTGAGACACACAACTGGAAAAAGAGTGAGGGTTAATCAAAGTAATTTTCCTATTTGCTATTTATGAGAATATTTTTTGGAACATGAATGATGATGTACACCAGAATTGGAGTCAGACCTCAAGGTTCATGTGTAGCACATCCATAAGCCCAGCCTCTCAGATTCTAGCATTATAAATATGTGTCCTACAGGGTTCTGAAAGGCACATTGTTGAAAGGCTTAATATGCTCCCCAAGCCTTTTGTGATAAGCAGTTGACTTGTATTGTCAATGTCATTACAGTTCTGACCCTAGCAGAGAACCAGTAGCTCACGCCCATCATCCTAGCTCAGGAGGCTGAGGTCTCTATCACAGGGTGAAACCAGCCAAGGAAGGGAAGTCTGGTACATTCTGACTTCCTGTTCTGAAAGGTTAGATGCTTAAGAAATTCCTGTGTTTCCCTTGGGGATGAGAAGTTACTTGCACTCTAGATGTTCTTGGAGTTCTTGATCTACAGAAGAAGGAAAGAAATATTATTGACCCAATCAGGGTTCAAATGAAGTTCTCAGGATCCAAACCCTAGCTCTGTTAGCAGGAAGAACTCCAGTGTAACACTATATTTGAAGGACAGGAAACTGTTTCAAAAGCCAGGCTAGGTACAGAGAACTAGGCCTGCAGGATTAGGAGGCAGAATGTACACACTCAACAGGGAAGTGAGCTGCAAAACCACTTCATTCATTCCAGGCACAGCCAGCAATGGGGGAAACCTGAAACATTTGTTAGAGTTACACCAGGGTCAGGCTTTTCTCAGCTTCCTCAAACAATGACTAATTAACCTTCCTCCCTAAGGTTAAGGGAGCCTCAGGCTATCTTTAAGTTACCAATAGAGAGCCAGTTTAGTGGGGGGAGAGGAGGAACAGAGTAGAAAAACCCTGTTTTCTGGACTCAGGGAGTGGGTTATTGACTCTCCATTTGTCAGGTTTGAAAGCCCTTCTATCTCTGCCAGTCTTTTCTCCTTCCTTCATTCTCCACATCATTAATGCTAATCCCCAGTCCAAGGAGGGGCAGGGCCATTTTTCTTCTGTCTCCAAGCACCTGAGTTAGAACCTGGCTCTGCCCTCTTGACTCTGGGACTCTTGGCTGCCTGAGAAGTGGGACAGAGACAGTCATCCTGCTCGGCATTTGTGTGAAGGCGATGCTGGTGTCCTGGCACACTGCAGAAAGATTCATGACTGGGAATGTTCCCTTCTTTCCTTCTGATATCAAAAACAGATTCTTCTATCAACTTTCTTTCTTTCTTTCTTTCTTTCTTTCTTTCTTTCTTTCTTTCTTTCTTTCTTTCTTTCTTTCTTTCTTTCTTTCTTTCTTTCTTTCTTTCTTTCTTTCTTTCTTTCTTTCCTTCTTTCCTTCTTTCTTTCTTTCTTTTCTTTTTTTTTCTCTCTCTCTCTATCTCTATCTCTTTCTATTTCTTTCTTTCCAGCTATCTACCTACCTTCCTACCTAGGTAGCTATCTCTTTGCCAGTTGTTGGATTGAACTCAAGGCCTGGTCACTGTCTCTAGCACTCTGCTACTTGAGCCACAGCACATATTCTGGCTTTGTCTGTGAACAGGTGCCTGAGGAATCAAACCCAGGGCTTCTTGCATGCTAGGCAAGCACTCCCTCATTAATCCATATTCCCAGCCACTTCATTTTTTTTTCCTTAATGGTAGTTTTTACATAAGTATGCTACCATTTTATGTTCTCAAGTTGAATTTTCTGAATACCAGTTACTTCTCTTCCCCATCTGATTTGTGATTGTTCCTGCATTGCCCTCATAATAAAATGTAAATAAAGGCTGCTGAAAGCTTCAGTGTGCATCATATAAAGGCACAGGCCTAGAAACCTGGAAGACAAAAGCAATGGGCCTGAAATGAAGAGAATGATGCTGTATTCACAATTAGCATATCTGAAAAATAAACCAGTAAATAAAAGCAGAGTTTGCACTATGGGAGGTAATATCCATACACACATAAGTAGGTAGGGCACTGATATATAAACTTGGCCGTCTCTTTTTGAATTTTTCTGTGGCCATCCCAGGGCTTAAACTAAGGGCCCGATGTGTCCCTGAGCTGCTTTTGCTCAAGGCTGAGGCTCTACCATCACCAAAGCTCCACTTCCTGCCAACTGGTAGTTAATTGGACATAAGCAATTCCCAGGCTTTCCTGCCTGGTCTAGATTGTATCTCCTGCTCAGTTTTCGCTCTCAAAGCTGGAGTTCTACCCTCTGGGACACTGCTCCACTTCTGGTTCTCTGTTGGTTTATTGGAGAAAATAGTCTCAGAGACTCTCCTGCTCTGCTGGTTTGAATAGCGTTTTCCTGAGGAGGCTTCAAGTGGTTTCCTCAGGGATTCACCGAGGAGCCACTCCACACAAACCCTTAGTCTAAATCTCTAGGAGTACTAGAGAAAAATGGAAACATTGTTATACCCCAGTCGCAGGACCCCCACCAAAAAGACCACCGAGAGTCAGAATTTACAGCTGTTTTAAGGTTTTACTTAAACGGGCTGCAGCTCGGGCCTTGTTATACACTCCGACACAGCAGCACCTAGGAGAAGAGCCCCAAGGTAAAGATTTGCAGGGTTTATAAAGGCACACAACCAACCAGGTGTTTGGATTACCACCACATGTTGCTCTGCTGGAAACAAGCAACAAGTGGTCACTGCCTCAAAACTTTAACCCTTCATTCTCCCCCCTTGACTTATGGTCCTAAGACACAATCTTGTGGCTCCAGCCTCAAACTAAACTCCAACAGCTCTTGATCTTGAAAGGGTATGGTCCCTAACTGACCTTAGCCATACTATTAAACAACAATACCAATAACAATCAGTTCATTTTTCTTCGCTTGAGGTTAACTCAGAGTGGTTGGGTAGGATGCTTTGAGACTTCCCATGTTTCCCCAAGGTTGTCCAGGGCAAAGGAGGTCCGCCGGTCTGGCGTGGGAGCAGAGGATCCAAGCAGCAATTCCATCCACCTTAATGGCAGTAGGTGTAGCCAGTAGCACCATGTAAAGTCCCTTCCACCGTGGTTCCAGAGATATCAGGTTGTGCCTTCGAACAAACACCCAGTCACCTGGTTTAAACAAATGTGGGGTAGGAATAGAAGCAGAATCATATAATGCTCTAAGCTGGGGCCACATATTCTTATGCACCAGCTGTAAATAGTCAAGCTTACACAGAAATTCAATATCATCCAAATCAGCAAGCAATTCTGTCTGAAGGCTAGGGATAATGGGTAGAGGGTGTCCATACATTATTTCAAAAAGAGTAAAGCCAAGCTGATTGGGTGAATTTCTTACTCTAAACAGGGTGAAAAGAAGCAGCGATACCCAGTCTGGGCCAGTCTCCAAGGCCAATTTAGTTAAGGTCTCTTTTACAGTTCGATTCATTCTTTCTACCTGCCCTGAACTCTGGGGTCGATAAGCACAGTGCAATTTCTGATCCATCCCCAGTGCGGCGGCTATTACCTGACTTACTTTTGAGTTGAAGGCCGGTCCATTGTCCTACCCAATGGTGGATGGGAAGCCATACCTGGGTAGGATTTCTTCCAGGATCTTCTTCGATATGACATTCGCAGTCTCATGCTTTGTTGGGTAGGCTTTAACCTATCCTGAAAAGATGTCTACAAAAACTAGCAAATATTTATATCAAAAATTTCCAGTTTTAATTTCTGTGAAGTCTACTTCCCAATACACACCTGGCCTATCTCCATGGAGGTGAGCTCCTTTTGTAACCAGTTGAATAGGGGCATTGGTGAGCTGACAGGCTTTAAAATTTTTAACAATGTCCTCAATGAGTTGATTTCCTTGCCTGATTTTTATTTCTGAGTGTCAGCAAGTCGTTCATTCTTCGGGTTCCCATTTGAGAGACCAGATGGATTCTCATAAGAATTCCCTTGCCCAATCTTTGAGGCAAGATAAGTTTCCCCCACCAGTTTTCCACCAGTCTTTATTTCTTTCTCTGTTTGGGGGTTTATAGGACATGGAAATTTTCTTTATCCACTCCAAGTCTTCTTGGGAGTACTGAGGCTCAGGAGGCAAAGCTTGTGACCCTGGGTCTACTTCCGCTCTGGGCTGAGGTCCACCTCCTTAGCTGCCTGATCGGCCAAGTTATTTCCTTTGGTTATTGAATCAGTTACCTTTGATGGCCAGGACAGTGCATAATGGCAATATTTACTGGTTCCCATAAGGCCCAGATGAGGCTTGAAATTTCTTGTTCATTTATAATAGCCTTTCCCTCAGCTGTCAACAGCCCCCTCTCTTGGTAAATGGCTCCATGGACATACACAGTGGCAAAAACATACCGACTGTCCATGTAAATGTTTAGTCTCTTCCCTTTTCCCATCTGTAGGGCTTTTGTTAGTGCCTCTAGTTCTTCTTTTTGTGCAGACATTCCCTGGGGGAGTGCTTCTGCCCACAGTATCTCAATGTCCGAGGTGACTGCTGCACCAGCATACCTTTTTCCATCTCAAATGAAACTGCTGCCATCTGTGAACCAGGTATGCTTGGCTTGTGAAAGTGGTGGGAACAACCAGTCTGGCCTCTTTTCTTTGGCCTGGTCGCTCCTTTCACAGTCAGTTTCACGTTCTCTGTCCTTCCTTTCCTGTCTTTGCTGCTGTCTCTCTCTTATTGTAAACCTTTTCTGCTGCAGCTACTATATCCCTAATAGACTTTTTACCAAGTCTGTCTAGAGCCTGCAACTTTCACTTTATGTCTGGTGCAGCTTGATTTATATAGGCAAACATAATCATCTGAGCCAACACCTGGGTTTCAAGATCATACAGGTATATTGACTAAAAGCTTTTATGAGCCGCTCAAGATATGCTGCCGGACTTTCACTTCCTCCCTGTCTATCATCAAAAACTTTGGCCATATTACTAGTTTGGCAAGCCACCGCCTTGAGACATGCCAAAAGGGCCTGGCGATAGATGAGGAATGGCTCCCTACTTTCAACTGTATTGTTGTCTCATGATTGTCAGATCTCAGGAAAATAGGCAGTTATCATGGCAGGATCCAGGATTGGTGCTCCTGTGGGGCCAGGGATAAGCTTCCAGGCTGCCTCTTGGATAGTCTCTCTCTTCGGTGGTAAAAAGGACCTGTAAAAGCTGACTAAAATCATCCCAAGTGGGCTGATGTGTAAAGAGAATACTTTCAAGCAAACAAATTAAATCCTGGGTTTCTTAGAAAAGGGGGCATTTTGGGTGTGCCAATTGTATAGATACTGGTAGAAAATCGCCAATATTGGAGTGGCTGTTGACCATCCGCATCCTCAGCACCTATGGCATGTATGGGGAAAAGAGCTGCATTAGAAGGGGGGTTGATCCCATGGCATCATCGAGTGATTGGCCCCTCAGAAACTATAAGGGCAGGTGCCAAGTGTTCTATAGCTCCCTCCTCCTCTTGATCATTCTCAGGTTCTGCAAAAGGAACCTGGAAAGGACAGTATGGGGGAGGAAACATTTCTTCTTCCAAGTTATCTCCCTGAAAAACCGGGGCGTACCTTTTCTTTTCCTCTCTCAGATTCTTTTTGTAAGTCTAGGGGGCTAGATGGAGTGGTGCCTATAGTTTCCAGTCCCGTAAGACATACAGTCCAAAAAACAATAAACAGTGCAAACAAAACACACCTTACAGTTACAAAAAAAGCCTTACAAAGTGGAGATCTCCCAAACTGGTCCACTGACTACAGTCACGGTGTGGTTCCACACCCAGGCCACACAGCAGAAGGAGCAGAGCCACAGTGGGGGAGTTGGGCCTCTGTTAGGAAGCACTCTTGGTCAGTTCCGGCCTAACACTGAATCGATCCCCATCCCCCAATTCACATGGCGGGGTTCCAAGAACCCCCACCCCACAAGAGGATCTTGGACGTCTCCCAGTTCCTCCAGGGTTGTGGTGCAAGCATGTCTGCTTCAACAACCCTTTATGAATCAGAGTAGCCATCCTCACAAAGGAAAACGAAAGTAAAACAGACAAATGATAGGACAAGACAAATTAACAATGACAGCTCTGTTCTACCTTTGGAGTCTGAGATCTCGTGGGTCTTTGGGGGGATCCCGGACGAGCCCCCACTAATATGTTATACCCAGGTCGCAGGATCCCCACCCAGAAGACCATCGAGAGTCAGACTTTACAGCTGTTTTAAGGTTTTATTTTTTTTTATTTTATTTTTTTTTAATTTAATTTAATTTTATTTGTGAACATACTGTACAGAGGAGTTACAGTTACATGGGCAGGATAATGCGTACATTTCTTACCATGCATTGCAGCCTCCTCCTTTGTTTACCCTTCACATCCCTTCCCAGCCTCCCCCCTCCCCCCCTAATCCCAATCCTTCTCCTTCCCCCCTTCCCCCCCTTCCCCGCCCCCCCCCCCCGCACCAACGTTGTAAAGCTCGTTTTGGACATGACAACTTGTACTTCTCATTGTTGCAACAGGTCCACCTGTATCCTTAAACAACTGGTTTTTCCCCATCTCCTCCACAAGTTATACTGACATCAAATATAGTGAAAGCAGGGGTTATACTGTGGGGGAGGGACATACAAAGCAACAAAGAGATAATCTTATAAATGTGTTAGAAACACATGCATGAAGGAAAAAACATTAAAATACACATCTAAGGATTCATTTTCCTGACATCACATTATCTGACCTTTTCCGCTTGACTCATACAAATACAAGGTTTTATTTAAACGGGCTGAAGCTCAGATCTCATCCTACACTCCAACACAGCGGAGCCTAGGAGGAGAACCCAGAGCTAAAGATTTCAGGCTTTATAAAGGCACACAACCAACCAAGTGTTTGGATTACAAACACGTGTTGCTCTGCTAGAAACAAGCAACAAGCGGTCACTGCCTCAAAACTTTAACCCTACACATGAAGATGCTATTAGTGTGTTCTAGACACTTAACGTTGGAGACACAAAACACTCATAATTATTAGATCATTTTATAGCAAAAGGAGCAATGCAGACTGTATGAGGATCGCTCCAGCTTTCGGTCCTCATATCCTGAGACAGTAAATTCACAGCAGCTCAATGCAAAGTGACATAACTGGCATGTACTGTGGATATTTGCTCCCAAATCCTGTGACACTCATTTCTCACTTTTGGCCTAAACCTGTGACCAGAGGGGAAGATGAGGAGAGAAAATCATTCTCAAGGAAAGCAGCTATAAAGAACATTGGGTAGTTTACTTATAAATTAAATCCTTGGGAATGTCCCTGTTAAGAAGTCAGAATGTCCAGATTAAAAAATGAAGAAACAAAGAAATAAGGTGCCAGTGGATGCTGTCTGTAAACCCAGGTCCTCAGGAAGCTGAGATGTAGAGAAACTTAGTTTGAATCCAGCCATTGTAGGAAAGTCCATGACACAGTTATTTCTAAGACATGACAGAAATACCCAGAAGTGGGGTTGTGACTCAAGCTTAATGCAGTACCTTTGAGCAAAAGGAGCTCAGGGACCATGCATAGGCTCATATTTCCACCCAAGGACCTGCCCCCTCAAAAAGAGCCTGTACTTCCATGTCTTTGTCTATGTATTGTATTCTTATAGGTGAAATTAACGAGTAGCTATGATGAATGGCACCAACGTAGGAAATTTGTATTAAGTACAATGAGTTCATAATAGAGAGACTTCTTTCAAGATAGTGCATGTTCCGCGACTCCCCTCACTGTTCACAGTGTAACATGAGGTTTTCTCTGCATCACAGGCCTGCTGGAGGACGTCTCTCTCATTGCCTGGACAGGCACACAAAAGCCCTCACTCCTGTAGAGTTGGGTAACAAACAACTCCATCTGGGCCAGTTAGTGAGGATGTGTGAGCAGGCTCTGAAGGTCAGGAGAAAAAGGCCTCTTTGTACCCTTAGCTATCTCTCTCCCCAATGCTATGTTTCAACAGGAGACCTTCATTTGTGCCACCTCCCATGGCAGGCCAAGTTCTGTGCACTTATCCTGCCTTTGTGAGACTATATTCTGTTGTTCAGTTACAGAGCTCAATATAATTCAGGAGTCCTTCAGGGAGAAAACTAGGGCACTGAACATAATGAAATGATTCATTGCAGGCAATTTTGGGCCTATGGTGCCTCTCCTATGTTTCCAGAAGCTTGGAAAATCCAAGCACATATTGGATATCACAAAGCTTCCTGTCATCTAGGACTGGTGAAGCTCATCAGGTTTTGAAACCATTGACTTCTCCTAGTTGGGCCCAGGGTGGCTAGGTTTTGCGGTTGAACACAGGGCCTGGGTGCTGACCATGAGCTCAGTGCAGAAACCCAGTGCTTTACCATTTTGTGTAACAACATCACTTCTGCTCTGTGAGTGTATGTGTGTGTGTGTTTGTGCACACCACGTGTGTGTGTGCATGGGTGTGTGCGTGCATGCACACATATACATGAGTCCTCAAGCTTGACCTCAAGACCTGAGCACTGTACCTACTTTCTCTTGTAGAATGATATCCCTCTCCCACTTGAGCCACAGAGCCACTTTAGGCATTGTCCTCGTGATGTGGTCCTGAGAAGTGAAGCCCACGATTTCATATATGCAAAGCATTCTACCACTAAGGTACATTCCCAGCCCTCTACTTCAGCTTTGTTAGTTTATTTCTGTCTTTTTTTATTGTTGTTGTTGTCAGTGGCAGGAGTTTACGTCTTGGCATGGGTGCTGTCCCTGACCTCTTCAGCTCAAGTCTTGTGCTCTACCACTTGAGCCACAGAGCTACTTCCAGTTTTCTGGTGGTTCATTGGAGCTAAGTTTCTCATGGCCTTTCCTGCCCAGGCTAGCTTTGACCCATGATCCTCAGATCTCATCCTGCTGAGTAGGTAGGATAACTGAAATAAGCTCAAGCACCCAGCTTCACCTTCAGGTTCTTAGTAGTGAATTGGAGATAATAGTCTCATGGTACCTTTTGTGACTGAGATAGTTTGGAGTCCAGATTTTTAGAACTTAGCTTCCCGAGAAGGCAGGATGACAGACTTCAGCTATTGACCCGTTGGCCATGGCCTCTGCTGCAAGGGGGTCCATGGCTCCACGTGGTGGAGTGCTAGCCATGAGCCCAAGAGGTAAGGGTCAGTGCCTCAGCCCCGAGTTCAAGGTTCATGACCAAGAAAAAACCAAACCAAACCATTGTCTGCTGTAGACAACTCACGAGTCTTCAGTAATACATAATTTTGTCCCTGACATGGGGACCTATCTGAGCCTCAATATTCTTGTTTGTATAATCATCTAAGTTGTGGAGCTCTTACATAGACAAGATGTAAGAATGCACCCGGTTAAGGACATAGCACATGGCACTCTTTGCATCACTCAGCACACAAGATCCTATGAAAGATTCAGCACCCAGCACCCAATGCAGGACTCAGCACACTGCATCCTGTGAAAGACTCAGCACATAGCACCTTGTGTACGACTCAGAACTGAGCACCCTAAGGAGGACTCAGCACATAGCTCCATTCCACAAGCTGTCATTAGAATTAGGGTGCTTTCATCAGTATCACCATTCTTTGAGGAAAATTTACAAACCATACAAGTTCAAATCTAATGGTTTAGTGGGGTGTTTTTCTGGGGAAGGGGTGTTAGCCACGTGGCTTGAACTCAAAGCTCTACCACTTGGAGCCACATTTTGAGGTGTCTCTCAGACTTCCTGCCAGGACTGGGTTTTAAAGCCTCTGAGCAGCTAGGATGACGGGCATAAGCCAGAATGACATGGGTAACCCGTGGAGCTGGGTTGCAGTGGTTTACAAATGGCTAAGTCAGGTTAGGTGGCAGCTGTCAGCACCAGACTCCTAGCTTGATCTCTAATGAGGTATTTGAAGTTCTGTCCTTCTATAAGTGCAGTTAGAATGTCCTACATTTTTTGGCATCAGACCTAGGGCTTGAGTAAGAGCTTAGACACTGTCGCTAAACGTTTGTGCTCAAGGCAAGCACTTCATTGATTGAAAGACAGCAGAAATTCTGAGTTTTCTGTTTTGTGGTACTGAGGAATTGAACCCAGGGCTTCGTGCTTACTATGAGAGCACTCAACCACCGAGCCTCAGGAGTGAACAAGATGTAAATAGATAACGATTGCTGTATATAAATATTTTGTACACAAAAAGAGATTTCTGCATATTATTAAAGTGTAGATAATATTGCTACCAATTCTTAGGTATTAAATTATGTCTCCATTTAATGATGTTTCGCAGTTAACAAATAATAAAGCATTAATTAATAATTACTCAATATCCCATAATTGTTTATCATGTATGTACATATAGCCGTACATATAATTAGATATTTCATAGAATGAGACCAATGTCTATATATTGTTAAATTATGCATCATGTGTTACTCCCAATTATTAGTTATGTCTCCATGTAATTTTTATTCTGTTAATGCTTAATAAAATATTAATTAAACAGTGCACATCCTACACTTATTGCATCTAATTTTATCCTAGGATGATTCATTACTAATTCAATCTGTTTATCATTTACTGTAGTGGTAATTCTTCTACCTATGATGTTTTTTACCTTTATTTCATCCTATTACGTAGTATATAGATTTGCATCCAAATTATACATCCTACCTGACAACGAGCATTTTCACAGAAAAGGAAAACATGTGTCATGCTCAGTTTCTCACTCCAAGATTACATTTTTGGGAGTGCTCGGATCTAAACTCAGGGCAAAGAAGGCTCAGTTCATGAATGGGTGACTGCCAGCACAGCAGCCACTAGCCAATTCAGCTGCCAGGCAGTGCCCAGGCCCTGAGATTGAGCCCCGTATATTGACTCCAAATTGTGCTTAGTGTAGTTATTCATTTTATTTTTTTATTCATTTAGCATTTATTTTATTGACTGCTATAACACATGGAATATTTACTACATTTATTACATAGGTTATAGAATTCCCTATGTATGAAACTTCAAACCTGACACTCAGGACTTCCACAGAAAAAGAAAACATGTGTCACCCTGTGTCTTACTGCATGATTCAATTTTTGTTAGTGCTGGCATCTGAACTCACAGCCTACCAGGCCCAATTCATGAATGGGTGAGTGTCAACATGCCAGTCTGTGGTATATGGAGCCGACAATCAGTTCCGAGCACCTGAGATTTAGCCCAAGGGTTGACAAAACAAGAACAGATGGACATTCAGATTGTAGTATACAAATAAATATAGATCTTTATAGAGTGCCAGAGATGTCTATACATTGTTTAGTTATATAGGCTACATTCCTACCAATTCTTGGGTATTTATTATGCCTCCATGTAATTAATATTACTGTTTTCATCCTTAATGAATTATTCATTATATCAACCACTGTCCTGAAACTATTGTGTCCATGTAATTAATAGTTTTCTTTTAATGTGTCAAAAATATTCATTAAAATCCATCGGCCTCCTAAAATCACTCTCTAATTTTATGCTAGTATCATTCAGGAACAAGTAATTCAACCTTGACATTCATAACTTTCCATCAGTATTCCTATGAATAGGAACGAGACAATTAGGATCTCCCTCCATTGGTAGGGGTCAGGACCTGGCTTCGAACACAGGGCCTATGTTGTCGTGTTGGCCCATGGCTTCTCTGGAAGAACGACAGCCTTCAGCAATGCCAGGTTACCAACATTTTTCAGCCCTGTCATTTAGACCCAAGATGGTCACCTTGAAAAGAAAACAAATGTAAAACCGGCAGCCATCTGCAAGTTACTGGTTTTTTTTTTTCCTGTGTCGTTTTATTTATTTATTTTTCCTGTCAGCCTATGAGGCCCAGGAACCTAGGTTCACCTGTGGTTCCAGTGGCTGCAACCCAGCCTAGAGTGATGAAAGCTGAGGCAGAGTTGCTATGCCCTGAGTTCAAGCCCTGTGCTTGACAAAATAAAAATACATAATACATACATGCATACGTACATATACATTAAAATATTTAAACAATTATTAGTCTACTTGGCATTGTATTCATGCCATTTTTTTCTGCCAGGCCTGGGATTTGAACTCAGGGTCTGGGTAAATCTGCATTCCTGTGGGGGAAGGGAAAGCTCACAGTGCTGGAAGACAAGAAAGACAGGCTTGTTCCTAGCACTCGTAAAAATAATATTTGTATACATTTTACATACAAGATTTATATTTAAATACACATGTTTACTGCATAATGCAGTTAGTGTAGTTATTCATTTTATTTTGTTTTTTATTTATTCATTATATATTTTAGAGAGTATGATTACAAGTATGATATTTTTTACATCCTATTACACAGAACATAGATTCGCCTATGTATTATACATCATTCCTGAGACCCAGGACATTCACTTATAAGGAAAACTAGTGGGACAATTGTCTTCTTCCACCAGGATTAAGTTTTTGACAGTTCTGTGATTTGAACTCTGGGCCTAGAAGGCCCACTTCCTGAATCGGTCAATGTTAGCACACCACTCTGACGCAAGTGAAGTTGTCGGGCAAATTTGAGGACCTGAGATGAAGCCCTAGGAGTGGCCAATGTATAAACAGATAGATGTGTAGATTGCAGCGTGTGTGTGCATTTACATATGTATATGAATCTATAAATAAAGTTATATAGAGAGACAAATAGACATTTATGTAGATTCTAGTGTATAACTCTGTATAAAGAATGATGACCTATATCTTATTTTTATATATTCTATTACTATGAATTATTTGGTCTAAAATTATGCTTCCATTAATTAATCACGGTGGGAGACTTAATAAAGTATTAATTAAATTAATCAATGACCTATATTTATTGCGTACAATCTTATACTACAATGACTAGCTAATTAGTAGTTCAATTGGTACATTACAAAGATTCTATTATTGTTCCTATAAACAGGAAAGTGTAGGTGAAAGTCCCAGGATCAATTTCAGGGCCTAGGTGTCTTCGTTGGGCTCAGGCTTCACTGACAGCCCACCAGACTTCGGCCATGTAAGGACATGTACAATTTTCAAGCTGAGTCATTGAGAGTCAGGATGGTCACAGTGCAAAGGAAACAAAGGTAAAACTGTTGTCTAAAACTTCCTGGTTTTTCCTCCTCCATCTTGGTTGGTTTATCTTTTTGCCAGAGCTGGGAGTTGAACTCGGGTTGTAGGATCCCTGGATCATCTGTGGGTGTAATAGCTGCACCCCAGCCTAGGGTAATAAAGGCTAAGGCAGAGTTGTGGCGACCTGAGTTCAAGCCCCGTGCCTGCCCTCCCAAAAAAGTTAAGGTCCTGGCTAGGAGTTTGAACCATTTTATCTGTCATACCTGGAATTTGAAATCAGGGACTGGGTAACAGTATTGTGCTCTGGGTGAAGTGAAAGCTAACCTCCTAGAGGAAAGAAAAATCTGGAACATTTTCCAGTGTGTGAATTCCAGCCCTAGAAATGGCAAAAAAATAATATTTATATACATGTATAATATATATCATACACATGTATTTGCATAGATATTACACATTGTATCTAGGGCACAATATTTCCACAGAAAGGAAACCAGGTCAACATTGGCTTCTTACTCCCCTATTGACTTCGGCACTCCTGGGATTTGAACTCAGGGCCTGGAATGTCTAATTCATCAAGGGGTAGTTTAAGCACAGTAGCCTCAAACAAATTCAATGCCAGGCAGTTCCCAGGACCTGAGTTCTAGCCCCAGGATTGGCCAATATATAAATAGATAGATGTGCAATTTGCTGCAAATATATGTAAATAAATATATATAGTGAGAGAAAGAGAGAGATGTATATGTATATTCCAGTGTACATTTAAATATAAAAATATTATAGAATGTGAGATGTCTATATATTATTAAATTACATGTAATATATTACTAATAATTATTAGGTAATGAATTATGCCTCTATTTAATGAAGTATCATGGATTAAGGCACAATAAAGTGCTTCCTTGTGTAAATGGAGCTCACAGACAATTTCTAGGCTCATAGTTCAAGCCTCAGGATCTGCACTAAAAAAAGGAGCCAGTAACTGCATGTGTATGTGTATATATGCATGTATTTCTATCAGTGAACATCATAGTCGTTATGAAGAATAGCACCCAGTAAATTTGCTTTGAATTGAATGATGTCATAGCACAGAGAGTGCTTTCAAGACAGTGCATGTTCCTGGTCAAAAAAAATTTAAGACCGTGGCTTGGAATTTGAACCATTTTTCTGACAGGCCTGAGATTTCAACTCAGGGTCTGATTAACTCTCTGACACTGTGGGGGAGGGGAAAATCACCATCGTTGAAGACAAGAATTTCAGACCGGTTTCCAGGGCCTGAATTCAAGCCCCAGCACTGGAAAAAATCCTTTATTTATTTTTTATTGATTTTATTTAGTAGTATTACATATATAACATTTATTTCATTTATTACATCTTATGACATTGACTTATTTCCATATAGATTAAAACAACACACAGAGACCCAGGACTTTCACAGAGAAGGAAAAAAATGGGTCAAAATTGTCTTCTGACTCTACATATAAACTTTTGGCCATGCTGGGATTTGAAATCACAGCCCACAATGCACAAATCATGAATGGGTCAGTTGTAAAAAAAAAGCCTTTGGCAAACTGAACTGCAAGCCATTTCTGAGGACCTGTGATCAAGCAATAGTAGTGACGGATAGACAGATAGATAGATTGATAGACAGACAGACAGACAGACAGACAGACAGACAGGCAGACAGACAGACAGACAGACAGACAGACAGACAGACAGACAGACAGACAGACAGACAGATAGATAGATAGATAGATAGATAGATAGATAGATAGATAGATAGATGTGTAGTTTGTTATGTATATAGAGAGAATGTGAGGATATTAAATTATATATATTATGAATTATTAGTTATTAAATTATGCCTCCTTTTAATGAAATGATGTATCATGGTTGAATACTTACTAAAGCATTAATGTAAAAGTAGTCAGTATTCCTTAATTGGGAGAATCATACCATGGTGTTAGAATGGAAGACATTATCCAATACTTTTTGTGTGGCATTCTATAAGAGAATCATGAGCTAACTGCAAATTTAATTGTTACTTTTATAACATTCCATTAGGCATTCCCATGGATAGGAATGATTTTCTCAAGATCTCCCTCCATTTGTAGATGGCGGTACTGGCACTTCAATTCTAGACCTGGGTATTTTACTTCGAAATGCAAACCATTGGAATTGCACTGTGAAGATTTCAAATTGTCAGGATGAAAGAAAAGAATGAGAAGAAAAGAAAGCCAAGTGTCTGTGGATCCTACCTGTAATCCTAGCTCTTCAGGAGTCTGAGAGTTAGACAATGCCAGTTTGAATTCAGCCAAGACAGGAAATTCCACCACACTTTTATTTCTGAGGGATTTGAGGAATAAAAAATTCCCATGAACGGAGCTCTGACTCAAGGGCAGAGCGCTACCCTTGAGCAAAAGTAGCTCAGGAACATTGCCTAGTCTCATAGTAAAATCCCCGGACCAGCCAATAAAAAAAAAGCCAGTAACAACATGTCTCCCCATGATTGTATGCATGTATTTCTACTCATGAAGGTCTAGAGTTCCTATGATGAAAGGTATCCAGCTAGGCAATTTGCTTTGAATAGAATGATTTCATAGAACAGAGAGAGTTTTCAAAACAGTGCATGTTCCGGGGCTCCTCTCACTGTTCCCATTGTAGCCTGAGGTTTTCTCCACATCGGGGACTGCTGGAAGAAGTCTTCCTCATTGTTGGAACAGGCCTCACTCCTGTACAGCTGAGTGATAAAAAAAAACTCCTTCTAGGCCAATTAGTGAGGAGTTTGGGTAGGCTCTGAAGGCCAGGAGAAAAAGGCCTCTATGTACCTTAAGCTATCTCTCTGTCGAGAGCTCTGTTGTGACAGGAAGACTTCATTTGTGCAGCTCCCGTGGCCAAGTTCCCTGCACTTATCCTGTCTTTATTAGACTATGTTCCAGTGTTGAAATAACCTGCTACAATTAATTCAAGGGTCGTTCTGGCAGACAACTACGGAGCAGAACCTAATGAAATGATTCATTATTGGCAAAGATGCCTCCCTGGGTTTCCAAAAGCTTGGTAAATCAAAGCACATATGTAATATCACTATGCTTCCTGTCATCTATGCTGGTTAAACTCAACAGATTTTGAAATTTTGACCTCTCCTAGTTGGGCCCTGGGTAGCTGTGTTTCAGGGTTGAACACAGGACCTGGATACTGACCATGAGCTCAGAGCAGAAGTTCAGTTCTTTATCATTTGGTGTCACAGCTTCACTTCTGGTATCTGTGTGTGTATGTGTTTGTTCATGTATGTGTGTTCATACACTTGTCCTGGAGCTTCAACTCAAGACCTGAATACTGTACCTGAGTTTCTCCTGTACAAGGATAGCACTCTACCACTTGAGGCATACAGCCATTCCAGGCTTTTTTCTAGTGATGTAGTACTAAGGAATCCAATCCAGGGATTCATACATGCAAAGCACTGTACTCTTAAGACATATTCCCAGCACTCTAATTTAGATTTCTTTCTTTCTTTTGTTGGAAGTTGGAGGTATTTAAGTCTAGTCCTAGGTGTTGTCCTTGAGCTCTTACCTGAAGCCAATCACTCTACCACTTGAGCAACAGCACCCCTTGAGATTCTTGGTGGGTCACTGGAGAGAAGCGTCTCAAGCAATTTCCTGCCCAGGCTGGCTTTGGACCTTGGACCGTGATCCTCAGCTCTCAGTGTCCTGAGTACCTAGGATGACAGGCACAAGTCAGCAGCCACTAGCTTCCACTTCAAGTTTCTAAGTGGTGAATAGGAGATCATAGTCTCATGGGACCTTTTGTGTCTGGGACAGTTTTGAACCCAGATCGTCAGATCTCAGCTTCCTGAGTAGGCAGGATGACAGACCTAAGCTACTACACGCCTAGACTGTAACAGTCTGTTGCAAGGGGGTCCTTGGCTCCATGTGGTAGAGCGCTACCCATGATCCCCACTGGTAAGTGTCAGTAGCTAGGCCCTGAGTTCAAGGTTCATGATCAAGAAACAAAAATAAAACAATTGTGTGCAGGAGACAACTCACTAGAGTTAGGTACATACATAATTTTGGCCCTGACATGAGGACATATCTGAGCCACAAGTTTCTCATCTGCACAATAATCTTACTTGTGGACCTCTTACAAGAACCAGATGAAAAAATGCACCCCATGAAGGACTCAGCACACAACAACTCATGAAAGACTCATCATATAACTGTAACCCACATAATGTCATTAGAATTAGGGTGCTTTCATCAGTATCACCATTCTTTCAGAAACACGCCACATACAATCCAAATTTAGATTTTAGAGTGGTGAGGTTTTTTTGGGGGGGAGTCAGCCACGGGGATTGCACTGAAATGTTGGGGGTACTGTATTAAGGTCTTTTGATCAGACTAGAACTCTACCACTTTAAGCCACTGCTCAGAGTTTCGCACACTTCCTGTTAGGGCTGGGTTTTAAACCCACCAGTGTCAGATATCAGCTCCCGAGTATCTTGGATGACAGGGTGAGCAAGCCAGCAGCATCTAGTCCCTGGCACTGGGTTCCAGCGGTTTGCCTCTGGCTAATTCAGGTTAGATGGTAAATGTCAGCACTAGACCCCCAGCTTTCTCTCTGATGAGGTATTTGCAGCCCTATCCTTATATAGTTGCAGTCAGATCATTCTATCTTTTCCTTTTTTTTTGGTTTGGTGCCAGTCCTGGGTCTTGAGTAAGGATCTAGACACAGTCCCTAAGCCTTTATGTTCAAAGCTAGTGCTCGAATGTTTGAGCTGCAGCCCAACTTGTGGATTTCTCTATGCAAATGGTAGTGAGGAATTGAACCAAGGGCTTCGTACTTACTAGGCGAGCACTCTACCACTGAGCCTCAGTAGTGACAAGTGTATAAACAGATAAATGTGTAGATTGGTAGATAGACAGACAGATAGATAGATAGATAGATGTAGATATATTTAACGAGAGATGTCTGTAAATTATGAAATTGAATATAAATATTGACAATTAAATTATTCCTTCCTTTTTAAGTATCATGATTGAATGCATAATAATGTATTAATTGAAAATTAGTCAATATAGTATAATTGTTGTGTATAATTTTATAATATAATCGTACACTAACTACTAATGTAATTGTTACTTTTACAACATTCTATTTTTACAGATGTCTATTGGAAAGCGTTTCTTCTTTAATTTTAATTTTTTTAATTTGTTTTTTTTGGGGGTCCGGTTGTGGGGCCTGAACTCTGGGCCTTATCGCTGTCTCTCAGCTCTTCAGCTCAAGGCTAGCGCTCTACCACTTGAGCCACAGCGCCACTTGCAGCTTTTTTCTTTTTGCTAATGTGGTGCTGAGGAATCGAACCCAGGGCCTCTAGCATTCAAGACAAGTGCTCTACCACTGAGCCACCTTCCCAGCCCTGGAAAGCGTTTCTTAGAATCTCCTGCCAGACATTCATTAGTGGGAATCCCCGGATTCAACCTTCAGGCCTAAGTTGCTGATTTCGGCTTGGCTTCCCTAATAGCCCGCCAAAGATCAGCAATGTAAGGTCATGTACATTGTCTAGGCATTGTTATTTAGACCCAGGATGGTACTATACAAAGGAAAAAAAGTAAAACCATCTGATTGAACTTCTCAGTTTTATCCTTTTCCTTTTTATTTTTTTGCCAGCCCTGAGATCTGAACTCAGGACCTAGGATTCCAGGATCAACTTTGGAAGAAATGCCAAGATTTGAGTTCAAGCCTGGTGCTTGGACTAAAAAAAAATAACAATAATTATAATGATAGCAATAATAATAATGATGATGATGATGATGATGATAAGGCCCTGGCTTGGAATTTGCACCATTTTACTGGCAGGCCTGGCATTTAAAATCAGGGTCTGGGTAACTCTGTGGCACTGTGGGTGAAGGGGAAGATCACCGTCCTTGAAGACAAGAACTTCAGAAAAGTTCCAAGGGCCTGAATTGAAGTCCGAGTACTGGAAAAAATAATACTAATATATGAGATCTATTTACATACATGGGTTTATTCCATATGACTTTTATTACCCTTATTTATTTAGTATAATTACACATAAAACATTTATTTTATTACATCATATCATGTATACTGAGACCCAGGACTTTCACAGAGAAGGAAAAAAATGTGTGAAAATTGGCTTCTTACTCCATGAATACACTATTGGCTATGCGGGGATTTCAACTCACAGCCTACAATGCCCAGTCCACCAATGGGGTCACAGTCTTAGCCCGGAAGATCTGAGTACTTGTGATCAAGCCACAGTAGTGCCATCTATCTATCTATCTATCTATATATCTATACAGATATCTATCTATCTATCTATCTATCTATCTATCTATCTATATATATATATATATGTGTGTGCATATATATATGTGTATATATATATATATAGTATACTGACAGAGGGAATGTGAGGATACTATTGAATTATATATTTTTACAAATAATGTGTTATTAAATTATGCATCCATTTAATGAAGTATCATCATCTAATACTTATAAAATATTAATAAAAAATCAGTCAATATCCGTAATCATACCATCGTGCTAGAATGGAAGATATAAATTTAATAATTTTTGTGTGGCATTCAAAAATAAAGTCATGAATTAAGTGCAAATTTAATTATTACTTTTATAACATTCCATTAGCATTCACATGAATAGGAATGAGTTACTCAGGATCTCCCATTATTTGTGGGTGGCCATCCTAGCATTCGAATTCCAGGCCTGGGAAGTTTACTTCGAATGCAAACCATTGGTATGACACCATGAAGAATTCAGATTGTCACGATAAAAAAGAACAACAAGAAGAAAAGGAAGCCAGGTGTCAGTGGCTCTTGCCTGTAATCCTAGCCCCTCAGGGGGTTGAGATGACAATTTGAATTCAGCTGGGTAGGAAAAACTGCGATATTCATAGTTCTTAAGAGATCACAGGAAATGAAAAGAAAATAACAACAAAAAAACCCTGAGTGGCCCTGTGGCTCAAGTTGCATAGCACTACCCTTGAGCCAAAGGGCTCAGGGACATGGCCTGAATGATGGGCATTCAGCAGGTTGCCATGCCCAGTCCCCCAACCTTGACAAACTGGAACAAGCCCTCAGAGAGTACTAAGTCTGAGCAGGCAGCTTGAACAAACATCCTTCAGTGCAGTTTAAGAACTGAAGCCAGGAAGCATTTGCCTGGGCTGGTGTGTACAACAGGTGAATTATGTCCTGGCACTTATCAAGGGAAACCACAATTCTTAGGCTGTAGGAATTGTCGAAGGTTGTGGCTCCATATCCTATATCCCTCTGTAGGATGTGAGCCTAGGTCTCTGTGGCCTGCTGGCCATCACTCATTCATCATTCCTCATTGCTGAGTCTCAGGCTGGTCCCAAATCCTGGGAAGATAGAAAATAAGCAGCAATTTCTGTGCCAAAAGGGGTAATCCAATAAATCCCACCGTTATAACTCCTGTTAGAAGTAAGCCTTCAGCTTCAAATGTGGCTTACTGGTAGAGTGCTTACTTAGCACACATGAAGCCCTGAGTTTGATTCCTCCCTAACACGGAAATAGAAAAAGCCAAAAGTGACACTGTGGCTTAAGCAATAAAAGTGCTTACCTTGAGCAAAAGAAGCTAAGGAACATGCCCAGACCCTGAGGTAAAGCTCCAAGACTGGCCAAAAACAAAAACAAAAAAAACAAAACAAAGGTAAGCATGGTAAGACATTTTCTACTGGGACGTAGAAGAGGGCTGAGGTTATGGGTAACAGGTAGAGGGCAGGTGCTGTTGCCTCACCCCATTAACCTTAGGTACTCATGAGGCTGAGATTTGAGGATCCCAAATACAAGCTGGAAAGTCTATATGATACTCTTTTCTCCAGTTAAACTCCCAAAAAGCCAGAAGTACAGCTGTGGTTGAAGTAGTAGAGTGCTAGTCGTGAGCACAGAAGATCAGGGATAGCATCCAGGCCCTGAATTCAACTCCTAAGACTGGCACATGCACACACACGCACACACACACACACACACACAGACACAAATACACACCAAGATAGAGAATTTGACAGTCAGCCTGCACAATTTCCACCTCAGAAACTCAATATTAAAAAAAAAAGAGGGAGAAGGGAGGAAAATCTTGCTCTAGGAGGTGATATAATCAGTGCCAAAATTCCACAGGAGTTCTAAGATGTGGAACAGGACAGAGAGCCTCAGGCACAAGGTACAGCATGGGCAAAGGTATTGATTTGTGGGGTAGAGCATGTGGTGTGGATGGAATGAAGGTTCTGTGGCTTCAGACAAGTCTGGCCGAGCACTGAAGGTTGGGTCAAGTTTAGTACTTGAGTCACAGGTAGGGCAGAGGGAGGGGTCCCAGATTGAGGCCCAGAGAAAGATTAGCTTGACTCTTCACCAAAGACCCCAGACAATTTCTGTGGCTGGAAGCCTATTTTTCACAGCTCCTGACCCTCAGGCAGTCTTTGCATGGAGGAGTCAGGGCAAATGCAGGGAAGAACTCTTGCTTAAGAAAAGTTTCTAGCTCAATCCCACCAGTGGCTCACCCCCTGTAAACCCTAGGTACTCAGGAGCCTGAGAGCAGAGATCATGGGTCAAAGCCATCTCAGAGGAGGAAAGTTAGTGAGACTTTCTTGACCATGAACTAACAAAAGCCAGAAATGGAGCTGTGGCTCAAGTGGTAGAATGTCCACATTGAGAAAAAACGTTAAGAGACTACAGGTCAGAACCTGAGTTCAGGCCCCAGAATTGGCACCTAAAAAATAAAGAAAAGCTTTCAGGAGCTCCTAGTCCACTGTGGTGATAGGACTCATCAGCCAGACAAGGGTGGCTTATGCTGGCCCTCCTAGCTCCTCAGGCTGACATGTGAGGATTGCCGTGCAAATCCAGCCTGGGCAGGAATGTCCGGGAGACTCTGATCTCCAGTGATCCACCAGAAAACCAGAAGCAGTGATGTGTCTGAAGTGCTAAGCTGAAGAGCTGAGAGATGGTGCCCAGGCCCAGACTTAGAGCCCCATGACCAATACCTGGCCTACTTTGACCTCATGCTGTGGCTCTAGGCAGACTACTTTCCACTGGGCTCCTGATGGTCTTCCAATGTCTATGTGTCCTACAAGTCTTGAAAGCAACCTCCCTGAAAGCCTTTGCCTACAGAGCGGGACACAGTACAAGACAAGGATCAAGCCTTGTGGAATGGAGGTCATCGGCCGGGTCATCAGAAGGGCATCTGTCATGAGTGCAGTGTGGATCTGAGCACTAAATCGATGTCTCAGACCACGGTTCTGCGTCAGAAAGGGTAGACCAGATAACGTCGGCTCACAAGGGAATCACAAGAATGTGAATTTGTCAGGCACACCTTGGGCAGGTTTGGGGCTCATGAGAGACTTGTAGGCTGAGGAATCCAAAGCAGGCTGGCTGCTGCTTGTAGCAGTCACTATATCCCAGGAGTCCCAGGGTTCAGAGCCCTGCTTAACTCACCATTGCTCATTGGCAGATGAAGGTCTGCTATCATGGGATAACTAAAAAGGAGCATCCATAGTGTCCTTCCCTTGGTTCTATGGCCCCATGCTGGGATGGAGGGGCAGGTTCCATGGAACTTCCTGCCATAGGCCAGACTCCTCAGCCCAAGAAGGACTTAAGGAGAAACTACTGACGTAGCTTGAGAGTTTACTTGGATTATGCCTCAGGACTGCCCTTAGTTCTAGCTCAGCTTATCATTACTACCTTCCTCAGTGTGTGTGTGTGTGTGTGTGTGTGTGTGTTTGTGTATGTGTGTGTGTGTGTGTGTGCATGCACACACACGTGCATGCAAATGTGTGCATGAGTGAAACTTAGTAGTAGGGCTTGACTTCAGGGCCTGTGCTCTGTCCCTCAGTTTTTTCATTCAAGGATAGCACTCTACCACTTGACCACAGCTTTTCTTCCAGCTTGCAGGTGGTTCTTGGGAGAGGAGAGTCTCACAGACATTTCTTGTTGGGCTGCATCTGAATGTTAGTCCTCCGATCTCAGCCTGCTGAGGGAGCTAGGAATATGAGAGCATGAGCCATTAGAATCTGGCCTCGCTTTCCTTCTTGGATAAAACAGAATACCTATTTCCTAGCCAAGCACCCATCTACAGCTATCCCTCTTTCCCTTCCCCTAACCCTCTGGGATTCAGAGGAAACATACTCTTCCCTGAGGACAAAGAAAAAGGATGCCCTGACAGGTTTGAGCTTTATGTTCTCCACAGAGTCAGGGGCTGCTGGGAGCTGATGTACAGGTCAGAGATCTAGGCCAGGGCAAGTAGACAGCTGTTAGAAAAGATAGTATGAAAAGACATCCGTGCAGCTGCATGCAAGTGGCTCATGCTTATAATCCTAGCTACTCAAGGCTGACACTGGAGGATCAATCAAGATTCAAAGCTAGCCTGGGCATACTCTTATCTCCAAAGAATCACCAAAAAGCTGGGAAGAAGAAATACTATAATTCAAATGTTAGAGCACCAAACATGTGCAAACAAGCTAAAGGTTAACCCTAGGTTCTTCAAGCCTTGATAAACACACACACACACAGAAACACACACACACACACACAAACACACACACACACACAACCCATATGCATGCAAAATCAGAGATTTCTACACTGTAACCTTTGGGTATTCTCTACCTTTTTCCCCACTAAGTCTGGTGGTTTTTGGCCTAGGAGTTGGATGCATCCAACACCACCTGACATCTATAATTTTGGGAACACACTGGCTATAACGTCAGCCTTCCCCAATCCCAGCTCCTTGATTGGGTCATGGTCTATCCAGACCCTTTGGGGTTCCTTTTACAGACTTGCCAAGATCCTTTAAAGAGGCATCACATGCTGGTCACTGGTGGCTCAAGCCTGTCAAGTTAGCTACTCAGGAAGGTGAGATCTGGCTTCCAAGCCAGCTCGGGTAGGAAAGTGTGAGACTCTTATCCTCAAAGAACCATCAGAAAACAAGAAGTGTCCCTGTGCTCAAGTGGTAGAGTGCAAGCCTTGAGAAAAAGAGCTCAGGGACAGAGCTCATGGAAAACAACAACAAGGAGAGGCATTGCATGTTGGCTTTGGGATTGGCATGGGCCAAATATTGGAAATTTCAAGTGCACCAAGATAAAGCAGTACCTCCTTTAATCTCATGCTCCTGTATCTTTTCCAAACCGTGGCCTTGGCCGTGCTTTGGGTCAAGATGGATCTGGGTTGACGGGAAAGCTCCAAGGAGGAAGATCCCAGACCAATTGCCCTGGCTCCTTCCTCCATGCTCACACTGCTGCTTCTGCTCTTTGCCATAGACCTTCTTCCTGAAATCCATCCATGAGATCATTGACACCGACACAATGGTGAGTGGTGGGTCCAGCCTAACTCGGGGAAGTCAGAGGTGGAAGTCAGTTTGGGACTAGGAGCTTCTACCCTGGGTGTTGGCTGAGGCCAGTGCTGACATTTATTTCATCCTGAGCCTTGCAGGGGTAGGGGACAGTGTAGACAAAACATTGCGTCAGGTAAGATGGGAATCTGTAGGACCACTTGTGTTGGGAAGACTGTGGGACTCAGGGGACCACTGTTCTTGGTACTCTTCTCTCAGACGTCCCTCTCCCTCTCTCATCCCTCAATACTAAAAGAGAAACTTTAAGTAAGGGTGTCGATGAGGGGGCAGGGAAGTATTTCCGCGTGAGCCAGACTTGTGCTTCATATTCATCCTAACCCCTAATTCCTATTTATCTGAGGATTGGCCATATGGGTTTAGGGGTGGGGGATCATCCTAGATGAGAATGTAGCTCAGAGATAGTCACCTAGCAAGCCTGAAGCCCTGGGTTCAATTCCACAACGAAACCCTGGAAAGGGAGGTAGGGCTCAACTTGTAGACCACCAGTCTTGATCAAATGGAGCTCAAGGACAGTGGCCAGGCCCTGAGTTCAAGCCCGATAACTGGAAGAACAAATCTTTGTTGAGGCTTTATTTTCCCTTTGGAAACGATTTATGCTTTGTGATAAACACAACATGGGCCTCTTCCCTGGCCACCAATGGGCCATTAGATGTCCCTGGAATTTGGGCCTCCTCCCAGCAGCCTCTGCTCTACTCGGCCCACAGTTTACCCTTCCATCACCAGGCAGATGGAGGCCTAGAGAAGCCCACCTGGCCACCTAGTTCTGGTGGCTGCTGAGGATTGTGGGACTCAGCATGTCACATAGGGAGTCATCATCCCCATCAGTCTACAGGAAAAAGAGATGGAGCACTGCAAGCCTGAGTGCACCAGCTGTGGTAGTTTTGGATTTGGGGATCTGCCGCAGGATATGCTCTGTGGGCTAGTCCTGTACGGGGCATGGAACCCTGGCCTCTCCTCTTGCAGTTTCCACACTATCCTGAAGTTGCAATTCTTCAAAACCTTTCTGCGCCTACCTCATCTTGACCACCCATGAGCCTGAGGCCTCTGAAGCAGCTGCACTGGTGGGGAGCCCAGCCTGTGTCAGCATTTGGAGCCCTGTGTAGGAGTGAGAGCCGCTCTTGCAGCTATCTACTCTTCATCTTCACCTGAGACAGCTGGCACATGCACGGGGCTTTCTCCTGACACAGCTGATCCAGAATGAACATCTGTCCTTTACATGCCAGGAGGGATTCCTGGGCAGTGGGGATATGTGCCAACAGCTGGTTGCATCAATGGTGGAGCTCATCTGCAGGACTCTGGAAATCCACCTCATCAGGCAGGTTGTGGATGAAGCAGATTTTCTTCTCGGATGCCCACTTGTCCCACTTCCCATTCTCTCACATGTTGTGGTGGCAGCTCACGGGGCGGAGGACCTGTGGCTCTGGCTCTATCTGGCACTGAGCTGTCCAGAAAGGGGGAGTGCCTGAAGCAGTCCGGCAGGAGATTCCCCCTGTGGATCTAAGCCTCTGAGAGTGCTAACAGAGCCACATCCCTCTCAGTTTGGGGGACATCTCCATCCTCTGCCATGGGCACATTGAGGAGAGTCGCTTCCTCAGATTTTGCTTCTCCAGGGTCCAGAGCTTCCCCTTCCACAGGGAAAGCCAGGAACCTCAGCTGGGCCTGCAGGTGCTTCCTCTGTAGACTGGTCACTTCCAGGCACTTGAAACTGTCCTGTCACTTTGGGGGCACAACCTAGTGCCCCAGTTGGTCGGACCCTGCAAATGTTTCAGCTGCTCCAACAGCTGGGTGAGCTTCTGCAGGTGCTACTGCAGGACCTACTACTTGGAGCACAGCTGCTCATTTGAAGTGATGTGATGCTCACAGGTGGCTCTGAGCTCCTGCATCTAGGCCAGAGCCTGCTCCTGCTGCTCCTGCATTTCCCGAATCGCTTGGCTCTCTCTCAGCCACCTCTTTCCATTCCTCTATCTTCTCCTCTGAGCCGTCTAGCTGTTCCTGCAGATGTTTCTTCACCTGCTGCTCTGAGTCCAACGATGCTAGAGAGAGCCTCCTTCTCACTGCTCACCCTGTGGAGAGCGTCCCGCAGCAAGACCAGCTGTTACTCCAGCTGTGGGTTGCACACACATGCACATCGTGGGGTCTCGGGGATCTCCTGCCGATCCTTGGTTTTCTTCTCTAGTCTTCCCAGTTGCTCCTGCTGCTCCCCAATCTGGAGATGGAGTCTCTGGTTTTCCTGGACCTAGATATGAAGTTGTTCCTCCAGGTATTTCAACCCCATCTGCATGCGGTAGGTGTGGGCCTGCAGGTGGTGCTCCTCCTGAGATGGACCCTCGGGGGGCCATGGCTCTGCCAGCTTCCTTCTCTGTCCCCTCAGTTATTCTCTAGGTGCAACACCTACCTCGATCCTCACTCCTTCTCCTCTGTCAGTTGGTTTACCTGCTCGGTCAGCCAACAGGCCTCCTCCTTCTGCGCGGAACTCTCAATGCTCAGGTTCTGCGAGAAGGTGTCTGTCTCCAGATTTGCTGCGGTCACCATTCAGCTCAGGTTGTCCTGAAGTCTCTTTAGTACCTCACACTCATCCTGCACTTGTTGGAACTTGAAGATTCTGTTCTTCTTGTTGCTCCTCTATGTCCAGAGTGCTTCCAGCTTCTCCTAAATCTCTGTGTTCACTTGCTCCAAGTCATAGAAGCTATTGGGTTTTTCCTTGAGCTGAAATGTTACATCATTCAGCTGTTCAAACAACATTTCAGTCTCCTTCTGTAAGTAGTAACCACAGAAGCCTCCATCTCTGGCTCCCCCATGTGCTGCTCTGCGGCCTATAGGCAGCTGGTTAGAGCTTCGTGCTCCATTTCTCTGTCATATGCCATGAGCTTCATGTGGGCTTGTGCCGATTGTAAATCACTTTCTGCTGAAACCAACCTCTGTATGGGTAGCTTGTGGATGTCTAGCTCTGTTTTTGGTGCTTTGTGCACTTGGGCTACCTTCTCCTTCTCTTTCTCTTGTCAGTCCTGCAGGTCTGTCTTTTCCTGCTTCAGTGGTTGGATCTTGGCACAGAGCACCTGGTTTCTTCTTTTGCTGCAGTACAGGGAAGGCACCACATGTTGGTAGCACCTCTAGATTCTTGGTGGTATCGGGACCCTTGACACTCTGGACAGCGATGGCTGTGACTGTGACCAAAGGCAGGGGAGGCCTGTAGTAGGCATCACCTTTGGCCAGACCCTCCATTGAATCACCCTCCCAGTAGTGTTTGTCTTTGGGATCCTTCTCTTTTTTGTATTCTTTGTTTTCTTGAATGTTGAAGGTCTGACAGGAGGATTCTTCTGCTGGTGTTCTGGCAGTAGTTTGTTGCCCTCAGCTCTGTCTCAGAGTCTTGTTGTTTCAGACATCTGAACACTGGGATGGGAAAGATGGGCTGGCCACATTCCCAGGCTCGGGGAAATCCTGTAATCTCCCACTCACTGACTAGGTCATCAATTTCTGATTGTACTCCAAATTCGCCTTGAGATTCTTGCTTACCACTCAAATGCTACTAGTGGTGTCAACCAACAGACAGTCGGATCGCTGCACAGATTGTTGTGTATGTCTGTTTGTTGCCAGTCAGTCGGGGACATTGAACTTAGGATCTAGGCACAGTCCATGAGCTGCTTTTCCTCAAAGCTACCCCTCTACCACTGGAGCCACATGGCTCTACTTCTGGCTTTGTTGACACTGAAGTTGGACAGGGGTCTCAAGTACTTTCCAGACTAGGGTGACTTTAAATATGAATCTCCTTTCACAGCTTTGTCAGTATCATGGAGTACTTCTGAGAGCCACTGGTGCCTGCTTAATCATTGGTCTTGCTGATGTTCTTGGACAGACTGGTGAGTTCCCTATCTTCGGGTTCAAGTGGTGGATGCTGGAGCCCACAATTTGAATCCTGGTCCCGCCACCTCCAAATGGCAGGAGATCCTAACTCATTTTTATCCATATAAATACCAATAGAATGTGATGTATGTCATGATTGAATGGGCAATTCTTGAATGATTCTAGGATAAAATTATATACAATTATATTCTACGATACTGATTAATTTTAATCAATACTTTATGAAGCGTTTAAAAAATTACATTCATTAAAGGGAGAAATAATGAAATACCTAAGAATTGGTTGTCATATAGCATAGAGATGCCATTTTTTTCTGCCAGGACTGGGATTGCAACTCATGGTCTGGGTAACTCTGTTGCACTGTGTAGGAAGGGGAAGCTTGCTTTTTTGAAGTCAAGAAATTCAAGTCTGTTCCTTAGGCCTGAAATCGATCCCCACCACTAGCAAACATCCTATTTGTGTACATTTTAAGTATATGATATATATTTACATACATATAATTGCTCCATATTGCATTCAGTGTAGTTATTTATTTTAACTTTTGTTTTGGATTTGAACTCAGCATTTTGGTATCTCTGTGGCACTGTGGGTGAAGGGGAAGCTCACTGTCCTTGAAGACAAGAAATTCAGACCAATTCCCAGGGCCTGAATTGAAGCCCCAGCACTGTAAAAATTACACACATGAGTTTAGTGAGTATGACGTTTATTACCCTTATTCATTTAGTATTATTACGCATATAACATTTCATTTATTACATCCTATCATACAGGATAATTTGCATATGAATTATACATCATACTGAGACCCAGGACTTTCTTTTCAGGAAAAAATGTGTGAAAAGTGGCTGCTTACTACATGAATAAATT
This sequence comes from Dipodomys spectabilis, assembly GCF_019054845.1. Classification (NCBI taxonomy): domain Eukaryota; kingdom Metazoa; phylum Chordata; class Mammalia; order Rodentia; family Heteromyidae; genus Dipodomys; species Dipodomys spectabilis. Next base: position 523,894 of record NW_024870687.1, read on the forward strand.
TTTGGCAATGCTGGGATTTCAATTCACAGTATAAAATGTCCAATCCATAAATGGGGTCAAAGTCTTAGCACACCAACCTGTGGCAAACTGAGCTGCCAGGAAGTTCTGACGACCTGTTACTTGTTATCAAGCCACAGTAGTGCCCTATATACATGTGTGTGTGTGTGTGTGTGTGTGTGTGTGTGTGTGTGTGTGTGTGTGTGTGTGTAGATTGATGTATATATATATATATATATATATATATATATATATTTAGAGAGAGAGAATGTGAGGATATTATTAAATTTTATATATATAGTTACCAATAATTAGTTATTAAGTTATGTCTCCATTTAATGAAGTATCATGGTTGAATACTTATAAAAGCATTAATTAAAAATTAATCAATATCCTTCCATTAGGGGAATCATAACATAGTGCTAGAAGGGAAGATATAAATCCAATGATTTTTGTGTGGCTTTCTAAAAAGGAATCATGAATTAACTGCAAATTTAATTACTTTTATAACATTCTATTAGCATTCATGTAAATAGGAATGAGTTTGTCAGGATCTCCCTCCATTTGTGTGTGGCAGTCCTGGGATTCGAACTCCAGGCCTCAGAAGTTTACTCTAATGCAAACAATTGGAATGACATTGAAGATTTCAGATTGTCACAATTAAAAAAAAAGAACAACAAGAAGAAAAGAAAGCCAGGTGTCAGTGGCTCCTGTATGTAATCCTTGCTCCTCAGGAGGCTGAGATGGAGAGTATGCCAATTTGAATTCCGACAGGGCAGGAAAGTCTGCAACACCCTTATTTCTAAGAAATCACAGGAAAATATCCCCATGGGTTGGGGCTGTGGGTCAAGGGCAGAGTGCTACTCTTGAGAAAGGAAGAGGTGATCAGGGATAGGGCCTAGTCTCATATTTCAACCTGAGACCTGTCAAACAAAATAAGAAGGCAGTAACCCCATGTCTCTGTCTATGTATGGATGATGTACGGATGATATGCATTCAGCAGGTTGCCCATGACCAGACCCCCAACCTGGGAAAGCTGGGACAAGCCCTCAGAGAGTACTAAGTCTGAGGCAGTAGCTTGAACAAAGCATCCTTCTCTGCCATTTAATAACTGAAGCCCAGAAGGCTTGCCTTGGCTGGTGTATGCAACGGATTCATTAAGTTCTGGCTGAGATGTCCAATTGGGTGGGACATCTTCCTAGGCTGTAGGAGTTGTGGAAGGTTCTGGCTCCATATTACATATCCCTCTGTAGGACTTGAGCCTAGATCTCTGGGGTCTGGTGGCTATCACTCATTCATCATTCCTCCTTGCCGAGTCTCACTCTGCTCCCAAATCCTGGCAAATATATGAAATGGCCAGCGATTTCTGTGCTGAAAAGAGTATGCCAATAAATCTCACGCTCATAGTTCCTGTTAGAAGTAAGCCTTGGGCTGTGAATGTGGCTAAGTGGTAGAGTGCTTACCAAGCAAGCATGAAGCCCTGGGTTGGATTCCTCAGTACCACATAAACAGAAAAATCCAAAAGTGTCACTGTGGCTTAAGAGATAGAATGTAGCCTCGAGAAAAAGCAGCTCAGGGACATGCCTAGACCCTGAGTTCAAGCCACAACACTGGCAAAAAAAAATGTTAGCTTGGTGAGACATTCTCTTCTGGGACTCAGAGGAGGGCCGAGGTTATAGGTAAGAGATAGAGGGCAGGTGCTGGTGGCTCACCCCTGTAATAATAGCACTCAGGCAGTTGAGAACTGAAGATAATAACTGTAAGCTTGTGCTGGCAGGAAAGTCTATATGAGACTCTTATCCAATTTAACACCAAAAAAAAAAAAAAAACAGAGCTGTGGTACAAGTAGTAGAATGCTAGCCTTGAGCATAACAACTCAGGGATAACATACATGCCATGAATTCAAACCCCAGGACTGGCACACACACACACACACACACACACACACACACACACACACACACACACACAATCACACACAATCACACACCAAGTCAGAGCATTTGACAGTCAGCCTACACAAGTTCGATCTCTAGCAACTCAGTATTAAAAAAAAGTGAGAGAAGGGTAGGAAAGACTTGCTCCAGGAGGTGATATGACCAGTGCCAAAATTCCACAGGAGTTCTAAGATGTGGAACAGAGGGCCTCGAGCAGAAGGTACAGAGCTTGCACAAAGGTCCTGAGGGGTGGTGTAGAGCAAGTGGTGTGGGTGGAATGAAGGTTCTGTGGCCTCAGACAAGGCTAGTAGAACACTGAAGGCTAGGTCAAGGTTTGTACTTGAGTCACAGGTAGGGTAGAGTGTGGGGTCCCAGAATGGGGCTCAGGGGAAAACTAGCTTGGCTTTTTACCAAAGACCCCAGCCAATTTTGTGGCTGGAAGCCTATTTTTCACAGCTCCTGACCCTCAGGCCCCCTTACCATGGAGGAGTCAGGGAAAATGCAGGGAAGAACTTTTGCTTAAGAAAAGCTTCTACCCAATCCCTCCAGTGGCTCAACCACTGTAAATCCTAGCTATTCAGAAGTCTGAGATCAAAGACCGTTGGTCAAAGCCAGCTCAGTGGAGGAAAGTTAGTGACATTCTTCTGGCCAATAAACTACCAAAATCCAGAAATGGAGCTGTGGCTCAAGTGGTAGAGTACCAGCCTTGAGGGAAAAATTAAGAGACCAGAGCCCAGACCTGTTGGGTCTTTGTCCGCCCCACGAAAGACAGACGAGGTCCAAGGAAAAATAAGTTCGGCGCTCGCCCATTCCCCAGCCTCCCTCAGCCCAGGAGACAATCAGACACAGAGGTGAGCCAAATCCAGCAGGTAGAAAACTCCTTTATTAACAGAGAGCAGCCCTTTTTAAAGCCAAAAAGGGTGGGTGGCATGGCAAGGGAGGAAGAGGAATCAATCACTCTCAAGGTCACACCCTATCATGCACATGAGCCTTCACAGGCTGGTTAGGCACTGATTGGAAGATCAATTGGGCTCTGCCCACTCTACTCTCTCCCAGCGCCATCTTGGCTGCCCATGTGCTCTACAGTAAATTGGGCTCTGCCCACTCTACTCTCTCCCAGAGCCATCTTGGCTGCCCATGTGCTCTACAGCAAGTTAGGCTCTGCCCATTCAACCCCCTCCCAGCGCCATCTTTGCTGCCCATGTACTCCACACAGACCCTGAGTTCAAGCCCCGGTACTGGCACAGAACAAATAAGGAAAGTTTTCAGGAAATCCCAGTCCACTGTGGAGAAAGGCCATTATCAACTGGGCGCCGGTGGCTAATGCCTGTCATCCTAGCTACTCAAGCCTGAGACCTGAGGATCAGTCAAAATTGAAAGCTAGCGTGGGCACACTCTTATGTCCAATGAATCACCAAAAAGCTAGGAAGCAGAGCTCCTGTAGTTCAAGTGGTACAGCACCAACCTTGTGAAAACATGGTAAAGGGTAGCACCTAGGCTCTGAATTCATGTCCCGGTAAACACACACACACACACACACACACACACACACACACACACACACACACACACACACACACACTAATATCCTTAACAGATGCCAGTGGCTTATACCAGCAATCCTAGCTACTCAAGAAGCTGAGATCTTAGGATGGCAGCTTGAAGCCAGAACAGGCAAGAAAGTCCATGAGACTCTTATCTCCACTAAACTACTAAAAAAAGTTGAAAGGTGAGCTCTGGTTCAAGTGGTAGAATGTTAGCTTTGACCAAAGGAAGTTCAGGGACATTCCCTAGGCCCTCAGTTCCAGCTCTAAGATTTTTTTAAAAGACATCCTTTGCCCCCCCAAAGGCCATAAATCCTGATTTTGTGATCCTAGACCTCACTTCCACTCCTGCCACTTCCACAGTACTACCACAAGTGGCCGGTGTGTGGCCAACACTGGGTTAAGAAGTGAAAGTACACAAGGGGGTGCATAGCCAGGTCAACACTAATACCACAAAACAATTAGGTATTGGCCATACCAGTCTCTCATCCCCCAGTTCCCTGGCCCTGGAATCTAAAGTCTGTGCCTCTGTATTCTGAGCATCTGGAATAGTCTAGAAGGACCTGAGAGACCCAGCTGGGGCCGTAAGATAGGCTGTCCTGTGATAAAGTACATTTACATTTCCTAGACACTGATCTATACTTCCAAGCCACCTTGGCCTCACCTCCCATGTAGCACTATATCCTCCTTGCTTGGGCAGCTTTCAGTGAGCTGTCAAGCTCGAGGTGGCCAGAGCCACCAGCAATCCCCCATTCCCCACTCCACTGCCAACCTGCTGAGAGGGATGTGCAGTCAGAGGCCCAGCTGAGGAAAAGGATAAGACATCACATGACTGAGGCCCTCCCTCTCAGGCAGAGGCGACCCTATGCCAGCTAGCATCGCTGACCCAGAATCCTCTGGAGGCAGCCAAATATTGGGACAGCCAGACTTGTGCCCCTGAGAAAAGTTGGAAAACAGGCCTGTGGCAATTTAGGACTCATTGTAGACCCTGATAGGGGGCTAAAGGCAAGGTCTGTGTGAAGGAGGGGCACCATCTGAGGTCAGAAATAGGCAGACCAGCAACCAGGAAGGGGACCGAAAAATACGAGGGAAAATTACACACACACACACACACACACACACACACACACACACACACGGATATTCCAAGCCCTTAGCAGTCCTTGAGAACAAACCCTGAACTCACTCTATTAGGATCACATCAAACCCGTGAGAAGATGGCACTATCATACTCAGACTAACTGTAGACACAATATTGAGCCTCTCATATCTAGAATGTCTCATAACCCAGCATGGAATTTCCTACCGTACACACTGCAATGTGAAAAACTCAGCCAACCTCTTTGTTTATTATTGGTCATGGGGTTAGAACTCTGGGTCAGGGCACTGTCCTTCAGCTCTTCAGCTGAAGATGAGCACTGTACAATTTGAGCCACAGTGCCCTTTCCTGTTTTCTGGTGGCTCATTGGATGTCAAGACCCACAAACTTTTCTACCCAAGCTGGCTTTGAACCGTGGTCTTTATATCTCAGCTTTATAAGTCGCTAGCATGACAGTTGTGAGCCACCGAAGGCGCCAGACTTCATCCATCTCATATACCCAGAGGAAACCCAATTCATTAGGCCACAAATTTCTTTTTTTTTATTTTAATTTATTTTATTTTATTTGTGAACATACTGTAGAGAGGGGTTACAATTACATGGGCAGGATAATGCGTACATTTCTTACCAAGAATTGCAGCCTCCTAATTGTTTACCCTTCACATCCCTTCACAGCCTCCCCCCTCCGCCCCCAGTCCCAATACTTCTCCCCCCTCCCCCCCCCACGCCCCCCGCACTGACATTGTAAAGTTCGTTATGGACACGACAACTTGTATTTCTCATTGTTGCAACAGGTCCACCTGGATCCTTAAACGACTTGTTTTTCCCCATCTCCTCCACAAGTTATACTGACATCAAATATAGTGAAAGCAGGGGTTATACTGTGGGGGAGGGACATACAAAGCAACAAAGAAATAATCTTATAAATGCGTTAGAAACACATGCATGAAAGAAATAACATTAAAATACATATCTAAGGGTTCATTTTCCTAACATCACATTATCTAACCTTTTCCGCTTGGCTCATACATATACTAGATATTGCAAATAAGGGAAACCATGGGGCCTATGTTTCTTAGGCCACAAATTTCTTGTAACCTTTTACTTCATACTTTAACACCAAGCATCCAAATCCATCCTTCATTAGGGAAAGTACAGACACAACAATCCCACCCCTGCACCCATTTGCCCACTCCTTGCCTGCCATATGCCTTGACCACTTGAGTTCTTGGTAAGGCACCATCCATTCTACTGTGGCTTCAAACTGGCGCAAACTTGGGGAGTTCTTTGAAATGTCTGTAAAGTGAGGCCAGCACCTGGTCTCTCAATCACAGCACCCTCCCACACACAACTCCATATTTTTGCAGCGAAAATGTTTTACTTTCTTTCTTTTTTTCGATTGTGGGCTTGAATGCTGGGCCTGAGTGCTGTCCCTGAGCTCTTCAGCTCAAGGCAAGTACTCTACTACTCGAGCCACAGCACCCCTTCCAGTTTTCTGGTGGTTTGTTGGAGATAAGAGTCTTAGGGTCTTTCCTGCCCAGTCTGGCTTTGAACCATGATCCTCAGATCTCACCTCCTGAGTACCTAGGATGACAGCCATAAGCTACTGGCACCCAGCAAAACATACTTTTCAATCCTGTCATTTTATCCTCTCAGGAGACTAAGATATGAGGACTGTAGTTGGATGCCACCCTTGGCAACAAAGTGCATGAGAACCCTTTATCTCCAATTAAACACCCCCAAACCTGGAAGTGGAGCTGTGGCTCAAGCAGTAGAAGGCTCGCCTTGAGCTGAAGAGCAGAGGGATAGCGCCCAAGCCCAGAGTTCAAGCCCCATGACTTACCAAAAAACATTTCAGTTTTCACTAACTACTAGGAGCAAAAATGTGAGATTGAATAGTAACTAGAGCATTATCATTATATTTATTTCTCAGTGATCATTCTAGTAATGATTAATGAGAGTTTTCCAGCCATGTTTAGCTTGAGAGTTAGTGTTAAGTAATGGATTAGATGGTAAGTAAATCTGAAATTGTTCAGGGTACGGGGGTTCAGGAAAAGGTAAGATCATTGGAAACTACAGTATTTTTCCTGATAAGAGAATTTGAGGACAAATATTATAATACTTCATGTTAGGAAACAAGATAACTTCTGAGGTAGAGTCAGAAAAATTGTGGGAATTAGGACAAATTGAAACGCATTTCAGATTGCAAACTGGAGTATCCATTAGAATGATTAAAAACTAGAGTCTTTTTCTTAAACATTAGAATTGGACTATCATTAAAGTGAAAGTTAGGTTTCAGTTCCAGCTGGAGTTAGAGTTAGCCTTAGGGAAATGGAAAGTTTAGGGTCAAACTGAAAGTAAATCTTCGAATAACAAGTCTAGTTAGAATTAGGATGAATGTGAAATAAGAAACTGCTAATAATATTAAGATTAGGGTATGATTAGTGTGAGGGTTAGCCTGAATATTCCAGTTAGGGTTCGGGTTACAAAAATGGCAAGATACTGTGTAAAACTACAAACTATTTTTAGAAAGATGAGTTGAATCAAAGTTAGGATGAATAAAAACTAATGTATTTGTATGGCTTTTAGAATCCAAAGGCTATTAGTTCTAGGGTTAGGGTTACTGTTCTAGTTCAGGTTAGACTTAGGCTTAGGGAAGGGTAAGCTTTACGGTAAAAGTTCTCTACTAACATTTTCAAGTAAAATAAGTTTGAAATTTAACAAAAACTACAGAGTTTTCCTAAGTTTTCTATTCACTTTTGAATAGGGTTAAATTTAGAGTTAGGTTACTAGTAAGGTTTATATATAGTTAAGGTTAGGTACTAAACTAGATTTTAAAAAAAACCTGCAACTTCTTTTTGGAGATATAGGAGTTCAGTAACCATTAAGATCAGTGGAAATTTTGATCGTTTTCATGATATGAAGATTTAAGGTTAATGATTCATAATAGGGAATGATTTCAGAGTCCAAGTCAGGGAATCTGTAGGATTTGGAAGCAAACTGCAAATTATTTCAAAGACAATTAGTATCTGTTAGAATGTGTGTAAACTCGAGTATTTTCCATTAATTTTAGGATTGGGTTACTATTATCATCAAGATTACTCTTAGGGTTCTGTCCAAGATTAGAGTTAGAATTAGGGAAATGGAAGGTTGAGAAATTGAGTGACTTACTTTCTTTGTGTATGTATATGCACTATTCTAAGGCTTGAACTCAAGGCTTGGGTTTTGCCCCTGAGCTTTTAGCTGTAGGCTAGCATTCTACCACTGGAGCCATGAGTGCACTTCCAGCTTTCTTTGACAGTGAATTGGAGATGAGAGTCTCACAGACATTCCTATCTAAGCTGACATTGAACTGAAATCCCCAGATCTCTGCCTTCTGATTTAAGGTAGGATTAATGCATGAGCTACTAGTGCCCAGGAAATTGCCTGAATTATACTGATTGTTTTTACTTTTGTTCGAGATTGAGACTTGAATTCATTATCTGACAGCTTTGCTCACTAAGTAGCACTCTGCCACTTGAGCCATATCTTCAAAAATGATTATTTTAAATAGCTGGAAATCATTTAATTTTCTTCAGATGATATGTATCATTAGTGTTGTTCTAAAACTTACCCTAACCAAAAACGATTTATTGACCCTAGAGATTATCTGAGCAGATTCTCATGCTTTGCTTCTAATTGCATAACATTTTAGGGACATGATTTTTTAATTATTATTTTAAGCAGCAAGCAGTTATCATTAAATAAAGCAGTTTATGCATACAATATACCTTGATCAATGCCAACCTTTGCAAAATTCTCATCCATCCCTCCCCTATATACCTCTTCCTTCACTCTTCTTAATTTTGTAGGATATTTACTGGATTCCTCTCTGCATTTTCCCTCTTTTCTTCTATTCAATCTTCTACTTTTTCCCACTTCACTCCTCTTTTGACTACCCACTTCCAGCAACTCTACTCCTGGGCATTTACCTGAAAGATTATAAACCAGCATATAGTAACGGTATCAGCACAACCATGCTTACTGAATCAGCCCAGATACTCCCCAAAAGAGAAATGTATCAAGTAAATGTAATACACAAACACACACACACACACACACACACACACACTGGAAATTCTACTTACCCATCAGAAAGAACATTGTACCATTTGTATCTCTCATTTCTCATTTCATCTGCCTGGTATCTCATTGCCATCGTATTGTCCCTGTACTGCAGTAACTGATACATGCACACTAATGTAAAAGATTTTCAAGGTTATGGGCTAACCATAGATTCCTGGGTATGAGTTCTCTGCTCATTCTCTTTGTCTATTCTTGCCTTTGAGTAGTGATTGTACAGATTTATTTGTACCATTTGCTACACAGAAAAGGGATGAACCATATATATATGTATCTCTCTCTATATGATTATATACATACACACACACACACACACACACACACACATATATATATATACATACATGGATATATGCACACATATGGATATATATTAAACACTTGAGTACATTTTATGTTTTCAAGAATTATGGAACTAACAAAAATCACATGCATTTTTCTACTTTTTCTATTTTTTCAAAACCTAAAGAACTTTGTATCTTTTGAATACCTAATTTTTAAGATAATATCACCATCTCTCATATGTCAGTGGCCTTGAAATTAGATGTTCAAATACGACAAAGTTATTTAGTCTTTTTGGTGGAAGAAAGGCATATTACTAGGGTTCTATTCAGGGGTTCTCTGCTTGCTAGACAGGACGTTGTCTGTATAGCACCAAGCATATCAACTACTTTTGCCATACTTCTAGTCCATTTTATTTACTTGAGGTCTTGAACTTTTGCCTTGGTCGGATCTTAGATTGACTGAGACTTTGCTACCTATGCCTCAAAACATAATTAGCTAGGATTACAGATGTGAAACAGTATGGGCAACTCATTTGTTGAGATGGCTGTCTTGGCAATTATTTCTTTGTCCTGGCCTCAGACCAAGATCCTTGTCATTTCTGCTTCCCAATCAGCTGGGATTACAGATGGGGCTACTATACTTGGTGTACATGACACCTTCTGTTTTTTGTTTTTTTTTTTTGTCGGTCGTGGGGCTTGAACTATGGGCTTAGGTGCTGTCCCTGCACTCTTCAGCTCAAGGGGAGGGTTCTACCGCTTGAGCTACAGTACCAGTATCGGTTTTCTAGTGGTTTTATTGGACATAAGAGTCTCACGGATTTTCTTTCTCTGGCTGTCTTTGAACCCTGATCCTCAGATCTCAGCATCTTGAGTAGCTAGGATTACAGGCGTGAGCCACCAATGCCAGGCACACATTCTGATTTTAAAAGAGTTTTTCATTGTAAAAATGCTGTGTAGAGGGGTTATAGTTACATGAGCAAGTTATTGAGTACATTTTCTATCAAACATCGTTACCTCCTTCTTTGTTTTTCCCCTCCCCTCCCCTCCAAACACCATAACTTCATTCCCCTCTATTCCTTTCCCCTCTTCCCCGCCTATATTGCAAATATCCTTTTTTAACATAGTGTCTTGTGCATCTCATTGGTACAATGGGTCAGCCTATATCACTATATATCTATTTTGTTTTTTCCCTTCCCCTCCCCAAGCTAGAGAAAGGTGTATACAAGATGCAGGGCACCGACCCTAAATACAGTGAAAACAAGGGTTAAACAATTGGGGAGGAACATAAAAAGAAAAAAAAACACATGGTAGATTATAAACCCTATCTTGGGGTTCATTTCGCTTAACAGCATCTTATCTTGTCGTATGTACATAGCTTTTGAACTTTTATCCTTGTTCCAGACATATAATAGTTACTGTAAATAAGGGAAACCATAGGACCAATGTTTCTTTGCTTTTGGCTTACTTCACTGGATATAATGTTTTCTAAGACCTCACTTAGAGCTTCCCTATGATCCAGCAGTCCCCATTTTTGGGTATTTACCCTAATGATCACACACAAGACCATACTAAGCTACCGGTACAATTATGTTTATTGCAGCATTATTTACCATAGCTAAGATGTAGAACCAACCCAGATGCCCCTCAGTAGATGAATGGATCAAGAAAATGTCACACACACAAACACACACACACACACACACAATGGAATTCTATGCCTCCATCAGAGAGAATGACATCGTCCCATTTGCTAGGAAAGACGTAGAAACAATTGTATTAAGTGAAATAAGCCAGGCTCATATAACCATAAGTCCCATGGTTAATCTTACTTGGAGTAACTAGTACATGGTACCATATAACCATATAAGAGGATGTTATGTGAAATTAACCCCAAGGTAGGGCACAAATGATTTTTATTCCATGAGATTCTTATCTCTATATAATCCCCCAAATAAAGTTGGAAGGGGAGCTGTCGTTCAAATGCAGAGCACCAACTTTAAGGGAAAAACCCTAAGTGACAAGGTAAGATCCTAAGTTTAAACCATAGTATCAGCACTCAAAAAAGTTGATTTCTTTTCCTTGAGGTTTTTATTAAATTGCTCGGGAAAATAATTGACATTGTATTTATGTTTACCATTACTATTAAAATCATGTTATATTTATTTATGTTATTCTTTATTTTCTTTTTTTAAATTTAATTTAATTTTATTTGTGAACATACTGTACAGAGGGGTTACAATTACATGGGCAGGATAATGCGTACATTTCTTACCAAGCATTGCAGCCTCCTCCTTTGGTTTACCCTTCACATCCATTCCCAGCCTCCCCGCTCCCCCCCAATCCCAATCCTTCTCCTTTCCCCCCCTTTTCCCTCCCCCCCTCCCCCGCACCGACTTTGTAAAGCTCGTTTTGGACATGACAACATATACTTCTCATTGTTGCAATAGGTCCACCTATATCCTTAAACAACTGGTTTTTCCCCATCTACTCCACAAGTTATACTGACATCAAATATAGTGAAAGCAGGGGTTATACTGTGGGGGAGGGACATACAAAGCAACAAAGAGATAATCTTATAAATGCGTTAGAAACACATGCATGAAAGAAAAAAACATTAAAATACATATCTAAGGGTTCATTTTCCTGACATCACATTATCTGACCTTTTCCGCTTGACTCATACATATACTAGTTATTGCAATTAAGGGAAACCATGGGAACTACGTTTCTTTGTGTCTGGCTTACTTCACTTAATATAATTTTTTCCAATTCTTTCGATTTCCTCACAAATGGGGTAATGTCATTCTTTCTGATGGAGGCCTAGAATTCCATTGTGTATATATACCACATTTTGTTGATCCATTCATCTACTGAAGGGCATCTGGGTTGGTTCCATACCATAGCGACGGTAAATATTTCTGCAATAAACATAGGTGTGCTTTAGTATGGTCTTGTTTGTGATCATGTGGGTAAATGCCCTAAAGTGGGATTACTGGGTCATAGGGGAGCTCTATGTGGAGCCTTTGAGGAACCTCCATACCGCTTCCCACAGTGGTTGAACAAGTTTATACTCCCACCAAAAATGTAGTAAGGTTGCCTTCTGTCCACATTCCCTCAAGCATCTGTGGTTATTAGAGTTCTTGATTATAGCCATTCTAACTGGTGTGAGGTGGTACCTCAATGTTGTTTTTATTTGCAATTCTTTTATGGCTAGATAGGTTGAGCATTTCTTCATGTATTTATTGGTCATCCTTCTTTCCTCTTCTGAGAAGTTTCTCTTTAAGTCTTTAGCCCACTTATTTAATGGGCATTTGTACCTTTGAAGATATGTTTTTGAGGGAATTCATTTTTTGATTTCCAGGTATATTTTAGATATGAGACACTTGTCCGTTTTATGGCTAGTGCAGATCTTCTCCCAATCCATGGGCTTTCTAGTGATCTTGCTAGCTATGTCATTTGCCATGCAGAAGCTCTGCAATTTTATGCAATCCCATTTGTCCCATTTGTCTTTGATTATATTTGTATTTCTGGGTCTCTATTAAGAAAATTTCGGCCTGGGCCAAGGAGAACTACGGATTCTCCTATTCCATCCTGTAATGTTTTCAGAGTAAAATTTCAAACTTTTAAAGTTTCAAATATTACAGGAAGATCTTTGATTCATGTTGAATGGATGTGAGTAGATTGAGCTGTTGCATACATTCGTGTGTGTGTGTGTGTGTGTGTGTGTGTGTGTGTGTGTGTGTCTAAGGGGGGTAATGTGTATCATTGAAATCAAAGATAAGGAACTTGGTTCCTTTTTCTGAGATATATATTATGGTGTTTCTTTCTTGGTGGTAGGCTCTGATTGTTTGCCTTTGCTGATGTGCACATTCCAGCTCAATTTTTCAATGAAATTTCTTAATTATTATTATTTTTTTTTGGGTCCGGTTGTGGGGCCTGAACTCTGGGCCTGGGCGCTGTCCCTCAGCTCTTCAGTTCAAGGCTAGCACTCTACCACTTGAGCCACAGCGCCACTTCCGGCTTTTATTCTTTTTGCTTATGTGGTGCTGAGGAATCGAACCCAGGTCCTCATGCATGCAAGGCAAGTGCTCTACCACTGAGCCAACTTCCCAGCCCTCTCAATTATTATTGAACATATAATGCTCTGATACTGTTTTGTCTTTAGTCTGCCATCTAGGATCTTCTTTTCCAATTAAATATTAACTTTCAATATGAATTTTATCTCCTGACTAATTTTCCCCTTTAAGTTGCATTTTGAAATAAGAATTATAATACCTTTGACCTCTGTATTCCTGACGAAAAACCATTTTGAATTTTCTGTGTGATGTAATAACACCTGGACAGATTTGTTAGCACCAAGACCTTAAATTTTCTTTTGTAGTTTTAGTTTCAAATAACCCTCCTCCATGTTTTTAGAATGGTTAGACAAATAATTCCCACTATGCCTCACAACTTTTATCTTTCACTTTGTCTATGTTTCCTTGTCACTGCTAAATTGTTCTGGATGCCTGTATTATCTACCCCAACCCCTGCAAAGCTGTTGCTGCTACCCAATTTCCTCCCACTGCAACTCAGCAATTACAGTCACAATTATCCTTTCCCTGGTACTGCCTTTCTCTGCTACTCATTTTGCTACCCATAATTCTTAACACCATGGTTCCAGCCACCTGATCCCTGACACTCTGTCTCTGCTACCACATTCCCAAACAAAGCAAGGCACTAGTAGACACAGACAATCGACTTGGGTACTCCTCTTACAGGCATAATAGGACGTTATTCCTCAGGTATTTATCATGAGGGACTAACTGGTGGTGGAAAGAAAAGAGGTTAATCAGAGGGGACTAAAATTCAAGGATATCAACTTTTAACTTATTACTAGGAAAATCAGGCCCTAAGGTGAAAGTTAATGAGAAAAGAAAATTTGACAAAAATATTGGGGATGATATAAATAAAAGTTTTAGCTTAATCTCTTCTACCAGTGATCTGAATGATTTATGACATAGATATGCAACTACTTTGCATTTTAAAAAGTATATGAAGATGCACATTTATGTGGTACTTATATTAATTTATGGAATTGTTGCATATGATCATGTTAATGACACTCAATAGTTTATGCTTTATGATATGCTCATGAGTCTGCCTTTGGCAATATGAATTGAGCTCTCTAACAATAAATGGAATTTCATTGCAAATACTACAAGGATATAACTGAGGCTAATACCAAAATGAAAGCTGGAACAAGAAAACTGAACAAAGCTACAAGTTTGAAGGGAAGGGGTCAGTGGTAAGGGCTATGATAAAAGAGAAATTCTTCACCATGGAATCTTGGAAGAATAAAATGTGTCTTGTTGAATTACTAGCTTTTCAAACATTCTTAGAAAGCAAAACATGATTTTTGATTCTTGCTTTTTGGAACCTCTTTAATGAGTGGTGACCCAAAAAATTATCGAAATGACTGAAAATCCACTGACATGAATTATTAGATTAACATTATACTCAAAGTTGCCTTGAGATGCAGGCAGGCTGGATTCCTTTCTTATTAAATTAATGGAATAAGCTTCCTTTTGAATGGTTGGACAATCTAAGACACTCGTTCCAAAATAAGAAAAGATACTGGAGAGAAAAAAAGAGGAAGGAGAGTCAAGGCTGCTGAAATTAGCATATTTCCCATTTGGACTTTAATGGGTTGTTTTTACAAAGAATTAGAATTTTATCTTAAGATAATAATTTCAAAATGGATGTGCTAAAGGATAGCTTCGAAATGTAATATTTAATGCTGTTGGATTACTTGAAGACAAAGGTTTACAGAAAACTTTAAATTCCAGAAAAACTGTAATGTACCAATAAATACCTAGAAGAAATATAATTTAAAAATTCACCTGTTCAAAGCAAATCCTGGCATGAAAGTCTGTGAATCACTTATCTCCAAACAAGAAGTGCAACTGAGGCTCAATTGGGAAAGGGCTCCCCTTGAGCTGAAGAAATCTGGGATATATTAATTCCGAAACCCTGAATTCAAGGCCCTTGACTGACAAAAAGAAATTTTAAAGAATTAAATCATTAGGGCTGGAAGAAGACACAGTGTTAGAGTGCTTGTCTTGCATGCATGAGGTCCTGGGTTCAATTCCTCAGCACCACATAAGCAGAAAAAAACTGGAAGTGACACTGTGGCTAAAGTGGTAATATGCTAGCCTTGAGCTGAACAGCTCAAGGACAGCACCCAGACCCAGAGTTCAGGCCCCCCTAACAACGTCAACAACAACAAAAAAAAAATTAAAGCATCAAACAACCTGAAGATGTTGTCCAGAATAATGAATGCAGCATTATCCGATGACATGACTTAGTGACTTGAAACCGTTTACCAGGGGAGATGGTGGGCATTTTGTGTGTGTATCAAGACCTGCAAAATTATTTTATACTTTCCCAGGGAGGGAGAAAGGAGGAAATGGGGGGGGAGGAGTGAGGTGTTTGGTGGACTTGCCTTTTGGTTCACTGACGGTTTTCTGGAGTCAAATTCAGAGAAATTCTGCTTGCAATCCTAGTTGCATGGGTAATGACGAAGCCATGTCCTGAAAGTGGTTTTGTCCTGTCCTTGGCCTGGTTCCAACCACCACTGGATAATTCAAGTCCCACTGCAGGACCAAGACCTTGAAGATTACTGATCCATTGGGCAGGTGGACCTAACCACAGCCAGAATAGGCAGATAATGCAATTTTGAGACCAGCACTGGAAATCTACAGCAGGCAGAGATTTTTTAAATATATTTTTATTGTAAAAATACTGTACAGCGGGCTAAGAGTTACAGGACTAGGTAATGAATACATTTCCTATACAGCATTGTTACCTCCTACTTTGTTTTACCCCTACCGTCCTTTCCCTCCCCACCTCTCCAACTCTTCCCTCCTCGACCCCTGCCTGATATTGTAAATTCATTTTCAACACAATAACCTGTACATCTCATTGTCACAATGGTCAACCTGCATCCCCATTTAAGCATTCTGCTATATCCCCTCTACTCCCCAAATCAATATATATATATATATATATATACATATATATATATGATACAGATATATATATATGATACAGATATATATATATGATATATATATGATCATATATATATATGATATATATATGATACAGGACACTGGACTCAAATACAGTGAAAACGGGTTTACCGTGGGGGAATAACGTACAAAAGAATCACATAGAATTCTTGATTTTTGCCGTTCTAACTGGAGTGAGGTGATATCTCAATGTTGTTTTGATTTGCATTTCTTTTATGGCTAGGGATGTTGAACATTTCTTCATGTGTCTATTGGCCATCCTTCTTTCTTCTTCAGAGAAGTTTCTCTTTAAGTCTTTCGCCCACTTATTTATTGGGCAGTTGTTTCTTTGAGGATTTGTTGTTGGGGGGTTTAATTTTTTGAGTTCCAAGTATATTTTAGATATGAGACCCTTGTCCGTTGTATGGCTAGTAAAGATCTTCTCCCAATCCGTGGGCTTTCTATTGATCTTGCTAGCTATGTAATTTGCCCTGCAGAAGCTCTGCAACTTTATGCAATCCCATTTGTCCAACCTTTCCTTGTTGTGTTTCCGGGTCTCTATTCAGAAAAGAGGGGATGTGGACAGAAAGGAACCTTACTTCATTGTTGGTGGGAATGTAAACTTGTTCAACCACTTTGGAAAGCAGTATGGAGGTTCCTCAAAAGACTTCACATAGAACTCCCCTATGACCCAGCAATCCCACTTTTGGGCATTTACCCTAATGTTTACAAACAAGACCACACTAAAGCTACCAGCACAACTATGTTTATTGCAGCATTATTTACCATAGCTAAGATATGGAACCAACCCAGATGCCCCTCAGTAGATGAATGGATCAAGAAAATGTGGTATATATACACAATGGAATTCTATGCCTCCATCAGAAAGAATGACATTGCCCCATTTGTTAGGAAATGGAAAAACTTGGAAAAAATTATATTAAGTGAAGTAAGCCAGGCCCAAAGAAACGTAGGTCCCATGGTTTCCCTTATTTGTAATATCTAGTATATGTATGAGTCAAGCGGAAAAGCTCAGATAATGTGATGTCAGGAAAATGAACCCTTAGATGTGTATTTTAATGTTTTTTTTTCTTTCATGCATGTGTTTCTAACACATTTATAAGATTATCTCTTTGTTGCTTTGTATGTCCCTCCCCCACAGTATAACCCCTGCTTTCACTATATTTGTTGTCAGTATAACTTGTGGAGGAGATGGGGAAAAACCAGTTGTTTAAGGATACAGGTGGACCTGTTGCAACAATAAGAAGTACAAGTTGTCATGTCCAAAACGAGCTTTACAACGTTGGTGCGGGGTGGGGGGCGGGGAAGGGGGGGAAGGGGGGGAAGGAGAAGGATTGGGATTAGGGGGGGAGGGGGGAGGCTGGGAAGGGATGTGAAGGGTAAACAAAGGAGGAGGCTGCAATGCTTGGTAAGAAATGTACGCATTATCCTGCCCATGTAACTGTAACTCCTCTGTACAGTATGTTCACAAATAAAATTAAATTAAATTAAAAAAAAAAAGAATCACATAGAGAATTATAAGCATATTAAAAACAAAAGAAAGAAAGGAAAAACCACTTGTGTACATTTTGCTTAACATCATCTTGTATGGTCATATGTACCTAGCCTTTGATCTTCTCTGCTTGTCCTATACATGTGCTAATCCTTGCAAACAAAGGTAAAACAAGGTAAATGATGGGACCTATGTTTCTTTGGGTCTGGCTTACTTCACTTAATATAATTTTTACAAAGTCTTTCAATTTCCTACAAATGGGGCAGTGTCATTCTTTCTGATGGAAGCATAGAATCCCAGTGTGTGTGTGTGTGTGTGTGTGTGTGTGTGTGTGTGTGTGTGTGTGTGTGTGTGTGTTTGTGTGTATGTGTGTGTATGTGTACCACATTTTCTTGAACCATTCATCTATTGAGGTGCATCGGGGTTGGTTCCATATCATAGCTATGGTGAATAATACTGCAATAAACATGGTTGTGCTGGTAGGTTTGTGATCATTTGGGTAAGTGCGCAAAAGTGGTGTTGCTGGGTCTTTTGAAAAATTTCCATACTGCTTTCCAAAGTGGTTAAACAAGTTTACACTCCTATAAGTAATGCAGTAAGGTTCTTTTTAGCCACATCCCCACCAGCACATGTCATTATTACATTTCTTGTTTATAGCCTTTCTAACTGGAGTGAGGTGTAATCTCAATGTTTTGATTTGCATTTCTTTTATGACTAGAAAAATTGAGCATTTCTTCATGTGTCTAATGGACATTTTTTATTTCCTCTTCAAAGAAGTCTCTCTTTACGTCTTCAGCTGACTTAGTTATTGGGAAGTTGTTTCTTTGAGGATTTGTTGGACTGGGATTTATGATTTTTAGTCCTAAGTATATATTAGATATAAGACTTTTTCTGTTTTATGACTCATGAAGAACTTCTCCGAGTAAGTGGGCTTTTTATTGATCTTGCAATCTATGAACTTTACCTTGCAGAAGCTCTGCTGTTTCATACAATCCCATTTGTCCAACCTCTCTTTGATTTGTTTTGTTTCTGAGTCACTATTAAGAATATTTTGGCCTGTGCTAAAGAGCCCTAGAGTTTCTCTTATCCTTCATGTAATGTTTTCACGGTGTCTGCTTTTATGTTGAGGTCTTTGATTCATTTCGACTTGATCCTCATGCAGGGTGACATATATATATATATATCACATATATGTATATATATGATATATGTATATCATATATATATATATATATATTTATGGATCTAGCCTTAGTTTTCTACAGGTGTTTAACCAATTTTACCAGCACCATATAATGAAAAGTCTGTCTTTCTTCCTTTCTATTCTTTAGCTCCCTTGTCAAAGTTTAGGTGGCTATAGGTCAGTGGGTTTATTTCTGAGTCCTCAGTACTATATCATTGGTCCTCAGGCATGTTCTTGTGCCAGTACCAAGCTGGTTTTATTACTATGGCTTTTTAGTATAGTTTGAAATTTGGAAGTGATATTGCTCCAGTTTTGTTCTTTCTGCTAAGAGTTGACGAACCTACAGCCAGCATTATACTTAATGGTGAAAAGATAAAGCCATTTCTTATTATTCAGGAAAGAGATAAGGATGTCTGCTCTCTCCACTCCTCTCCAACTTAGTATTAGAATGCTAGCTGGGGCAATAAGACAAGATGCAAACTTAAAGGGAATCCAAATAGGGAAAGATGAAGTAAAACATACAAGATGACCAATAGAATAGAATTGAAAACCCAGAAATGAACCTACAGTCCCATAGCCATCTAATTTTAGATAAGGGAGTTAAAAAAATAGAATGGAAGAAAGATAGCCTCTTCAGTAAATGATGCTAGCAATATTCGTTAACTACTTGTAGAAAACTAAAGCTAGATCATTATCATCCTGCACCAGAATCAATTCCAAATGGATTAAAGACCTCGGAGTCAAAGCAGACACTGAAAATATTACAGGATGGAATAGGAGAAACCCTAAGTCTCCTTGGGGCAGGCCAGAATTTTCTTAATAGAGACCCAGAAGCACAAAAAAATTTAAAAAAAAGGTTGGAAAAATGGGATTGCATGCAATTGCAGAGCTTCTGCCTGGCAAAGGACATAGCTAACAAGATCAATAGAAAGCCCACGGATTGGGAGATCTTCACTAGCCATACAATGGACAAGGGTCTCATATCTAAAATATACTTAGAAATTAAAAAATTAAATCCCCCAACCACAAATCTTCAAAGAATCAACTGTCCAATAAATAAGTGTGCTAAAGACTTAAAGAAAAATTTCTCTGAAGAAGACAGAAGGATGGCCAATAAACAAATAAATAAATGCTCAAACTCTCTAGCCATGAAAGAAATGCAAATCCAAACAGCATTGAAATAACACCTCACCCCAGTTATAATGGCTATAATCAAGATCTCTAATAAAATCAGATGCTGAAGGAGATGCGGACAGAAGAGAACCTTACTGCTCTGTTGGTGACAGTGTAAACTTGTTCAACCACTTTGGAAAGCAATATGGAGGTTCTGCAAAAGACTCCACATAGACCTCCCCTATGACCCAGCAATCCCACTTTTGGGCATTGACCCAAAATTCACAAACAAGACCACACTAAAGCTTCCAGCACGACTATGTTTATTGCATCATTATTTACCATAGGTAAGATATGGATCCAACCCAGATGACCCTCAGTAAATGAATGGATCAAGAAAATGGGGTATATATACACAATGGAATTCTATGCCTCCCTCAGAAAGAATGACATTGCCCCATTTGTTATGATATAGAAAGACTTACAAAGAATTATATTAAGTGAAGTATGCCAGGTCCAAAGAAACATAGGTCCCATGGTCTCCCTTATTTACAGTAACTAGTATAAGTCTGAGTCAAGCAGAATTGGTCAGATAAGTTGATGTTAGGGAAATGAACCCTAAAATATGTATTCAAATGTTTTTTTTTTCTTTTGTGGGATTATTTCTAACACATTTATAAATGTATTTCTTTGTTGCTTTGTATTTCTTCCCCCTCGGTATAACCCATGCTTTCACTGTATTTGATGTTGGTATAATTTGTGGAGGGGAAAGGAAAAAACAAATAGTTTAAATAGGGATACAGGTGGACCCCTTGCAACAATGAGATGTACAAGTCTTTATATCGAAAACGAACTTTACACCTTTGGTTGTGGGGGCAAGGGGGGAGGATGGGAAGGGATGGGAAGGGGAAACAAATTAGGAAGCTACAATGCTTCAGAAGAAATGTACATATTTTCTTGCCCAGGTAATTTTAATCGCTCTGTACAATTTTTTCACAATAAAAAATAATAAATTTAAAAATAGGAAAAAGAAGAAAAAAATGAAAATGACATGATGTTTTATTTAATGGACCTCATGGACTCCACTCCCAAGTTACATGAGCTGATCAGAAACTTTGACCAACTAGAACAATAAAATATTGTCTCAATAAAACCAAACAAGAAAGGAATATAAAATAAACCAGAAAGTAATACACAGGTGGAAATTTGGGCTAATTTTATTATTATGTTTTGAGAAGTCAAGTTTCCTATTGAAATGCAACTGATATATAATCCTCAGTTGTGTTTTAAATGTTGTCTTTATTATAGAACATTTCTAGATGCAAAAGAGCTCATGGTTCCCAACCAAAAATTTGAAAAAGTAAGTATCATTCTGTTAGAGTCCCAAGAAATGATGAAGGATTACAAAAGTTTAAGCCTGATGAAATGGGAAAGTTCATTTAATGTAGGACTTTGTAGACCTGGCTAAATTAGAATTTAGATTTAAAATAGTTATTTTTTGTTTATAATTTAATATTCTATAGGATACTACAAAATTCTTTTCAAGTAAAAGATTTAATTTACAAATTCCCTAATGAATCTGGTATTCTAATTGACTAGAATATTCTTTCAAGTGAGGTATAATAAACACTTAGTTAATAGATAATTCCACCAGTTCATGTGTAAGATGATAATGTGAATAATCTAGACAAATTGTCAACAAATTGATGATATTAATTTATAAATATAGAAAAAGAGCCATCTTTTGAGACTTTTCTGTAACGTGGTATGAAGAGAGTAATTGTGTGACATCTTTTTTTTTTCTACCTATACATAACACAGGAAGAAATTTCCTTAATTATGTACCTCTGTATACAATGAGAAAAATGGTACATTTGAGGTTTGTTTTTATTTTGTTTTTGTTGTTTGGTTTGTCCTAGGCTTAACCTCAGGGCTTGGGCACTGTCCCTGATCCTGTTTTTGCTCAAGGCTACTGCACTACCACTTGAACCTCAGTGCCACTTGGGTCTGGCTTTTCATTATGAGTTTATTGGAGATAAGAATATAAGGAACCTTCCTGTCTGGGTGGGCTTTCAACCATATTCTTCAAATCTTAATATGAAGATATCCAGATCTCCTGATTATCTATGATAGATAAAATATATAATAAAATATATGTAATAAAAATAAATAATATTTGTAAGTGCTCTGATCTCAAGAACACCACTGCGGGGAAAATGATGTAGCAAAGTTTAGTGTAGTATTCTTTCCACAATAAGAATGGCATCACATTAGCAGAAGTGTAATATTTTTTGACAATAGTCATAAAGTTGTCATGATGTGAATTTAGGGAATTTTAACGTGCACCTTACCAGTTGGAAATTGTTGGGCTAGGATGACTTTACGGCATAAAACCTTGGGATTGATTGTCATAGAAATAATAGCTTACTCTGATATAATATTGTTTACTCTTAAGGAATTAATTATTATAGATTTCATAGTTTTAACCTCAACCAGAACGTGTCTTTTTTTTCTGTTGACTTTTAAATATGTAGCGCCTCATTGGAAACTGCATCAATTGCTGAATTAATTAAAATGCAAACAGGTACTGTTTTGAATGTCTCTGGTATGGCATGTTCAGAATTTGAATATGAGTAGTTAGTAGTCATAGAATGTTGAGGAACAGATATATTCTGTCCTCTTAACAATTAGTCAGTTTTCAAAGTTAGGAGTTTCCATAGAATTGAACTGTTTTCTGTTTTAGTATAAGACAATACTAAAATAATATTTTTTTTTCAAAATAATGGCAACTACATTCTGAAAATAGTGTATAGTTTGATAACATTCCAGTTGATGTCCCTCTGATAAAGAAAGAGGTCATTCAAATTAGCACGCAAAATGTTCATTTTTTTAAAAAGGTAATACACATAGAATAATATTTACTGTACCAGTACAGTGAAATTATATTATATGCAGCTCATTTTAACTTAATTTTATTGTCAAGCTGATATATAGAAGGGGTTGCAGTATTTGTTAGGTAGTGGATACATAACGTCAAAATTTTTACCCCCTCCTTCATTTTTCTCACACTTTTCCTTCACCCCAATATTCCTCACAAGTTGTAATGTAAATTTCTAACATATTGTCTTGTGAATATTGCTATTGCATTGGTTTGCCTTTTGTCCTTTGTCTTGCCATTTTATTGTTCTGCTTCCCTTGCCAAATGAAGATAAATGTATATACAATACACAGGATACTGAAATTAAATACAACAGTGGACAAACCATAGAGGAAAACACAAAAGAAAAAAGAAATCACATAGTACATTAAAAACAACAACCACAAAAAAACCTCTCTTTCCATAATTAGGAGTTTATTTTGCTCAACATCATTTTATTCGGTCATTTATAGATAGCTATTGAGCCATTTTGCTCATCTGCTAGGACTATCCTAGATATTTCCTAGTTATTACAAATGGGGGAAACCATGGAATCTGTTTCTTTTTTCTTGCTTATTTTTCTTAGTAGGATTTTTCCAAGTCTTTCCATTTCCTTATGAATTGGAAGCATAGAATTCCTCTGTACATATATAAACCACATTTTGTTAATTCGTTCATCTACTGAGTGGTATTTTGTTTTAAAACATGATTGTATGTAAGTATCTCTTAAGGCCATTCAAAAATGAGAGATGCCAACTCACCAGACATACTAATATGATTTCCAAGTAAGATAGTATTTTATGTTGCTACAAGTGTTGAGATATCTGGATGAGTCTAATGTATATCTTGCACTAAATTAGGCAGGAAGATATCATATAGGATTAAAATGATAGTGACAAAATATTTCCCTTGAGAAAGATATAGGAGGCTGCCAAAAGTATGAAGTAGTTCAGATAATTTTGAAGAATTTAGAAATGCAAGCCCAATTATATCTCTTTAAATAATAATTATGTAAGTGGAAGGGGAAAAGAAAGGTAAGAGAAGAAAATAACTGACAGCAGATCATTGTCCCAAGTTAGAGTAGGAAAAGACATAATCTATAACTTCCAAATTAAAGAGAGACAATATAATACGTCCCACTTAATTTAGGTACATGCAAAGTATTTACTTGGCTTTTCCCTACTTAAATGCTCCAAAATAAATGAAAACTTAAAAGAAAATTTTTGTGATTGCCATTGCTTCAACTTGAACACTAACTGTGATCAGCCCTCTTTTTCTTACTTTGCACTTGGAAAATAGTCCCTAAGTTGATGATGTTGTGGCTGATTAGAGTCAGAGTTAGGGGCTTATACTTATACAATTATCCCAAAATAGTTTAAAACAGTTTTCTCCCAAGATATCCAACTACATTTTCTGAAACTGTACTTTGAACACACCCTCACACCTGAGCACATTATTTGAAATTATACTTCAGCTTTTCTTGGCACATTCTCCTTTGTGTCTTTGTCTTCTTTGCACATTCCTTTTGAGTTCATAGTTGCTCTATTTCCATTTCATCTGTACAAACTGCTAAGAACATTGTTCAACTACCACTTCTTGTTTGCAAACGCTCAGTCTATGTATGAAAGTACTTTGTCCATGTTAAGCAATAGGGTAATACTCACTCTCTGAGGAGAAAAGTTCCACAATATAACCCTATGCCCACATTAGAGCATGTAGAATTTAAAGCATTTTGAGAGAACAGTGATATTAGAATTGAAAGGCTCCTTAGGGACATTTTCTTGGAGCTCATTAGTTTACACAGGAGAAATATAAATATACACAAAATTTGGAGCTAATTAGTAAGTATCCAAATTAACATTAGATTCTAGATGTTGTGTTAATACAAGTCACGATTGTATTATTGTTACATCTGAAAACTTCACAACTTGACAATGTGTATGTGAAAATGAAAGAAAGGCATTAAAGCAAAATGTCTTATCTTTTTGGGCATTTAATCCTAGTGGTGAGTGTAATGTCTGAATTTTTCCATTCAATAAAAGCTTGAAGTTTATAAGAACATTTTTCTACATATAACAATTTGTGTCAGGTTGATTGACAGGGTTATTCAGCATGGAGATATACCTAAGAAGAATTAGATTTCAATAGAGTATTTGGCAGTTATGATTTGTTAAAGTCTATTGAGGCATTTTCTGTTCTAAAGAAGAATCAATTCAAGGAGTCTTCAGTCACATCAGTAAAATTGTATGTTTAATCTAATACTTGGTGTTACTTGTCCTACATTTATAATGAGTAGGCTGATAAATATATTTCAATAAAATCCCAAAATGATATGGATAGATGGGTCACTAATTGGAACTGTAGGACAAATTAGGCTTGTCTGTGCTGTAGTTCAATCTATAATCTCCTGGCTAAATAAAGTTTTCAAAATTGTTCACAGAATACCTCTAAGAAAAGTTCATGACAGTTATATCTGTATAATATTTTTAAGGTCACTGTTAAAGCATTTGTTCCCAACATTTAAAATCAATAGGATCTGTTGAATTAATGGATCCAGAATTTTATGTCTTCACATTCATATCTCAACATTTTATCAATATGACTTTCACCAAAACACTGTTCTTATTGAACTTGTCTATGTCCTCTTACTTTTCAAATCCAAATAGATTTCCTTCAATATCTTCCTGAAAATTCTTTCGTTCCTTTTCTTCTGTAAATCTGTGTTTATTAATTTTTTGTTACCTTATTTATCACTTTCCTCCAATCTTATCCACACTCGTACTGACATTATTCACACTTTCGTCAGAACTTTCCTTTTCCTCTTCCCTTTAATAATTTCCCTGATTTTATTATTATTTTTTATATTCCTGTTCGTGGATATTTTGATGATGTTCAAACAGAACTATCTTTGCATCTGTTTAACATAAACCTTAGAACTAGCAGAGAGTTTTTTCCTTCTAAATCCATCTTTTCCACCTGAAGTCCTTATCACCAAGAATGTAACTAACACAGTTAGGAGACCGAGATGTGGAAACATTTTAGATTTCCTTTTACCCTACCTCCATCCATTAGATAAGATGAATGATCAAGATTTTCTCAGTTTCTGTCACTAATGTAATATCTATGTACTCCTTTTTGTGCCCCTGAAACCAACCTATTGCAAATATTCATCACCAGTCATTCAGTCCTAAAACAACTGTTTACAAAATATGCATTTTTCCCCATGGTCTTTTCATATTGGTCCTCTCCATCAACCAATGACTCTCCTTGTAAGCACACAGGATGAAGAACTCAGACAAAAATTCTAGTACCATTATTTACTCACAACATTGACTTTTGCTCTTGCATTGCTCATCTGTAAATGGATGTAATCTACCAGAAATATTGAAGAATATATTTGTTGATTTCTAGAGCAAGGAAAAAGAAAGCAAACAGTCCTTACATTTTCTACCTTAGCTTACAAATAAGGAAAGTGTCAAATTCAGTTTGTTGGTATAAAGTCAGAAATAGTTTCATGCAGAAATAAAAATAAATTTTAACTCCTGGCTCTACAGCTTGTGTCATTTTATGGTAACTGGATATATGTAAGTGTTATTATGTAAATTGTGTCATGTATTTACAGCTGTAATGAAGAACACACTCTTAATATATCATTGTAAAACATTAGTTATTGAATAGTATCTATATGAGAATGTTATTTGAACTAATCACACTAAGTTGAAACCTACATCTTAGTCCATCAAAATATGGAAATAAATGATTTTATTTATAAGAAAATAATAACACCAGTTACAGTGAGTATACATTAGAAAGACTACCTGTTTATGTGATTGTATTTCTTGATATTGAAACACTCCTGTTTTTATTCTGTTTTTTTTTTTTTTTTGGTTTGTCATGGGGACTGGACTCTTGGCCTGGCACTGTCCCTCAGCTCTTCAGCTCAATGCACTCTACCACTTGAGCCACGGTGCCACTTCCCGCTTTTTCTGCTTATTTGGTGCTGAGGAATGAAACCCAGAGCCTCATGTAGGCAAGGCCAGCACTCTGCCACTGAGACACCTTCCCAGCCTTCCTCTTGTTATTGTTTTTGTATGTAATCCAATGATGTTTATAACTATGTATTCAATGTTGGAAATTTAGCTTCAAAGTTATCTAAAGTTTTTATTTTTCCTTTTCAATCACAACATCGTCAT
Source organism: Dipodomys spectabilis (assembly GCF_019054845.1). Lineage (NCBI taxonomy): Eukaryota > Metazoa > Chordata > Mammalia > Rodentia > Heteromyidae > Dipodomys > Dipodomys spectabilis. The sequence goes on from NW_024870687.1 coordinate 550,848, forward strand.
TATCAGGCTACACTGTGGTCATCATCTTCTCCACCCAAATTATTATTAGCATCATAAGTGCTAATTATTGAATGTCGGATATCTGTCTATGATTTTACTATTATTTGTCTTTTGATTAATAATTTTAATGTTACCGCTGTGCATGCATCCATATTGAAATTTAGAACAAATAAACAAAAAAACTAAACCATATCAGGTAGCTTGACTATGTGCTTATAACAAAATATAGAATAGATTTTTTGAAGCATTGCAAATTCCTAATGAGTATGAATTAACTTCCTCTCTCTCCTTAACAACAAACAAATATTAAAGAGTTTGGGCAGAACCTTTTAAAGTAATATATGTAAATATTCCTACAATATCATGTGTATATCTAAAATTCCCTTGAAAGTAATAAACTTTACATTCTGTTGAAATATAGTTATTTTATTCTAGGAAACTTTTAGCAAAATAGACTGTATATCTTTGAAATGAAAAAGGTCAAAAATAGTAACATAAAAGTTTTAGAGGGAGTCTGTCATATATATATATGTATATATATATATATGTATATATATATAAATATTATGAGTAGAATAGTACATTTTTAGACATTATTTGTCCTCAGAAATATATACATATATCTAAATTTATTTGCAGAATGATATACATCATAGTGAAACAAAAATCTTAAAACATATTTAAAATTAAAAAAACAAAACTTCGTGAAACCAAGTGCTGGTAACTCATCCTTATAATACGAACTATTCTGGGTGCTGAGATCTTAGAATTGTTTTTGAAACTAGCCCAGACAGAAAAGTACTTCTTAGATTCTTATCTCCAATTAACCAATAAAAACAGAAATTAGTTCTTTTACTCAAGTTGTAGAGTGTTGTCTTTGAGCATAAAAAGCCTTGGGACAATGCCCAGGCCTTGCAAAAAACACCCACAACAACAAATTGTATCACATTAATTTGACAAAAGCATCTATTAACTGCTGTGAACATTTCTTAGAAACATGAATACATACCCCTGGAAAATATTAAGTAAAAATGTATAGAACATTTACGTCTATGTTAAAGACATGAATATTTAGATTGTTTAAGAAATTTAGGTAATGATTAGAAGTTAAGAATAATGACAGGTAGGTCATATATTGAGACTGGTTTTTTAATTCTATTTTACAATAGAAATAAAATGATATTTATAATGATTATATAAAATTATTCTTGGTTGGTATTTGAATTATCATAAGTGATAAATATTTTTAAATGATTTCCAAAGCAAAGGAGTATCAATTCTTTTGTAATTTCAAAACAATTAAGAAAATGATTTCAAGGCTGGTTCACTCTAAGTCTATATTTGTTTTCTTGTTCTAGTTTTCATATGTTAGTAGACTTTAAAATTCCAAAAATTTAATGGATATTGGCATTCAGGAACATATTCACATACACTAATATTGGAGTCCCTTAAGTGGAATTGTTTTATTTCATTTGTTACTTTCACTAATGAATCAAGATGATTGTGTATTTTGTTCTTTTCACTGCTTTTAGCTCTTATCTTGAGAATACGTTTTTCCTAGCAAAGTAAAGATAAGCAATTGGATTGAGCAAGTAACATATAACTTTCATAAAATGCAGATGCATAGATTTGTGTCTTCTGTCATTTGCTAAAAGTTTCTTCCAGAAAAGTTTCTCAATTATTAGAAGTTTTTCCCCTTCCCCTCCAAAAATTATACCGACATCAAATACAGTGAAAGCAGGGGTTATACTGAGGGGGAGGGAAATACAAAGAAACAAAGAAATAATCTTATAAATGTGTTAGAAACAATCGCATGAAAAAAAAAAAAAACATTTGAATACATATCTTAGGCTTCATTTCCCTAACATCACCTTATCTGACCTTTTCTGCTTGACTCAGACATATACTTGATATTGCAAATAAGGGAAACCATGGGAAAAAATAGGGATACAGGTGGACTCATTGCAACAATGAGATGTACAAGTCGTCACGTCAAAAAATGAACTTTACAACTTTGGTTGGGGGGGTTAGCAGGGAGGATTGGGTGGGACGGCGGAGGAGGATGGGAAGGGATGGGAAGGAGAAACAAAGGAATAGGCTACAATGCTTGATATGAAATGTACTCATTTTCTTGCCCATGTAATTGTAACCCCTCTGTACAGTATTTTCACAATAAAAAATATATAATAAAAAAATTACTTAGAAATGATGCATAATTCCTAGGTATTCCAGTTTTCACATGTAGTTTTGCCTTGAGTTATCTCTGTATAAATTCAAACGGACAAAATACCCTCAAAATAAACAGAAATCACATCTTTGTTTTAAATGTAGTAGTTTACAAAGAGTTTTATCCAACACCAAAAACATCTTTTTAGCTATTCTGCATTTTGGGTGAAGAAGTTTTAACAATAGTTTGTTTTTTTTTTTCTGACATGCAATTCACTTACAATATATTATCTCCTTTTATTGTATATATTTTAGTGCTTTGGAAGTGAATTGTACCTTCATAGGTTTTCAAAGCCAAATTTTCACAAACTTGCATTTCTTCAAAGAGAAATGCTGTAAATTTCAGAAGAGACATTAAAATAGATATAAAATTCAGTTACAGGAATTTGCCCAGCATACATCCTGTATAGTGTGTCTTTTCAAAATTTGTTTTTGGGGATTGTTTCCCGGGACTCACACATAATATTCAAGTTCACTGTCAATTAACTACATTCTCTGTCCAAAAAAGTTTTTAACTTCTGATTAATACAGTAATGGAAGTGTAATGCCGGGATCCTATACAATTCTCTTTCACCTTTTGAAGACTTGAAAATTGTTTGCTAAAATGATTGCAGTATTATACAAATCGATCACTACAAGAAGTATATGAATTTCTCCACAAGTGTATTACTATATTTTGCGTCCTCTTTTTTTATCATGGTCATACTAGTGAGTTTTCTTTTTATCATTTCTTAGACACTAAAGAGGAGCTTATTTCATATGCTCCTCCTATTGACTATTAATTTACATATGTTATTTAAAGAAATATCCTATTCAGGAAAAAATTTATATAGTAGAAGATATAAAAATACTTAAGGTTCAGAATCATTGTAGCATTAACATTGTAGCATTAACAAATATGTGCCCTCTGTTGGATATGTTTTTATTTCTGTTATAGTGTCACTTGAATTATGAAAGGTTATCACTTGATATAATCCAGTTCTTGCTTTTCTTTAGCTACTAATAATTTCCATGTCAAATTTTTAGAAATCTTTACTGATTAATGTCGTGAATTTTTACATTTATGTTTTATAGGGTTTTACACCTCAGATTTAGTTTGATAATCATTCTTTATAAGGTTTGAGGTAGGCCAGGTGCTGGTGGCTCACACCTGTAATCCTAGCTACACAGGAGGCTGAGATCTAAGGATCGTGGTTTAAAGCCAGCCAAGGCAGGAAAGTCCATAACACTCATATCTCCAATAAACCAGTAGAAAACCGGAAGTTTTGCTGTTGCTCAAGTGGTAGAGTGTTCACCTTGAGCCGAAGAGCACATGGACAGTGCCTAAGCCCAGAGTTCAAACTCCATGACTGACATACAAACAAACAAACAAAGGATTGAGGTAGTAGTCTAAGATCATTCTTTAAATCTAGAGAGGCAATAGTGCCATTACAACCATTTAAGATTCTGTTTTTATTTCATAAAGTCATAGCATCCTTTTCAAAACCTGTGGACCATAAGACTAAGAATTTATTTTTGAAAAACCTTCTTCTATGTGTCTGTTCTTAAAGTAGAACTATGTTATCTTCACTAAACATGGTAATAGGATTCAAAGCTAGTATGAAGGCTCAGGCTAAACCATTTTACAAGATTGCCGTGACTGACCTGTATTCCTTGAATTTACATAGGAGATTATAGAGCAGGTGGACCAATATTCTACAGAGATATCTAAATATTTGATATTCACTCATATTTCGCCCCTTGTGAAAATACAAACCCCGGATTTTATATATAGAAAATGTATTTAGAGACTGTTCAATGCAACTAAAATTAACTTAGGAATGAGTTAAGATTTAGATAACAGTACAGCATAATAAAGCTGAATGATAACGACTTGAGCTGTACTGCCGAAGAGAATGGGAGGGGGAAGAATGGTGGACCACATAGGAGCTGTAGGTCTTTGGTATTGTTTCAAATAAACAGAAAGACTTCAGAGAAGAGAAGGAGAAAAATAAAGTGTCCTGAATCTAGTTTCTTTGTAATCCACCTGATAGATTGGACTGAAAGTCAGATAACATGGGAAAAATAAAATAAAAAAAAAGCATTGTATAGAACTGTTACAATTTAAAGAAGTAATAGGAATATAATTAATTTCCAAAGAAATAAGAGAAAGAATAACAATAACAATTGCTAACGTGGATAGAAGATGGATCACATTTTATCATATATAATTTTGAAAAAACATACTAGAAATGAAAACTTAAAAGTCATAATTTAAAATACAATTTTTATTATAACTAGATAGTATATCTCAGTGGTAAATCATTGGCCTAACATATGTGAGCAATTGTGTGATCACCCAAGCATTACAAAGTACACACAAATACACACACACACAAAACCCACATAAATATACACACAGACACACCACATGCACACATTTGTTATTATCATATTAAACAGAGGAAATTATCACAAATAGTAAAAGTATTTTAATATATGAAATCATAATATTGCTCATACTATTCAAACGTTTAGTAGAAATAAAATAGTCACAAGATACTTGGATTCGTATAGATTAATTAAACTGAAAATTAAAAAATAAAAGACATGAGAACTTTGCAAACAAGTTTTAAATAATGAACATTTTGAATTATGTGTCCTTTTTTTTTGACAAAAGATTGATCTTACTGGCGTTTTAACTCAAGATTTAGAATATGATAACCATGTGCTATATATATCTTGCTAGGGATGGCTATATCTCTAATCATTTCACTCTGGTAATTTTATGATAAGGTCTCATATTTTTTCAGTCTCTCCTGAATCACAAACCCTATTTACACTTCCCACCATAGTTAGAAAATGGAAACAACAAACACTATGCCCAGCTCAAACAGTTTTTTTTAAAATTCAAGTACAAATATTTCCAAAAACTGAACAGGTAATGCAGCCTTTTTTAATAAAGTATGTGCTTCTTGAAAATACAGTATTTGTTACCTGGACAAATATGTTTAGAACTATAATAAAATAAATTTATTTAAATTCACCAATCATAAAATTTAAGAAAATAATTTTTAAATATTCACATGTTAACTATTTTGAAAGCAAAAATATATGTCTGAATAATTTACATGTGTTAAAATTATGCAAAACTAGATTAACTAATCCTACAACTCTGAAAAAAGAATTACCCTAAAGAAACAAGACAAAATAAGTTCAAAATTTGAAATTTGGAAAATAAAATGAAGTGTACTCTTTAGTTGACTTAAATAACTGTAAACCCTCTGTATATCAATTTTATAATAAGAAATGCATGAACAAAGTAAGAAAATTACACATTGGTCAATAGCGACAGGAAAAATATCAGTAGTTTTTTTTTGAGTGTGCAAAAAATCAATGGAAGAGATAACAATGTTCCTTCCATAATAAATGTACTCATTTCCTTACTTATGTAACTATCCCTTCTGTACATTACCTTTACAATAAAATTAAATTGAAATTAAAAATAAACTAAATAATATACCAATAAAGAATTCGTAGAGAGTTAGGAAGGTGGCTCAGTGGCAGAGCTCTTGCTTTGCATGCTTGAGGCGCTGGGTTCACTTCCTCAGCATCACATAAACAGAAAAAAAAAGCCGGAAGTGGCGCTGTGGCTCAAGTGGTCGAGTGTTAGCCTTGAACTACCCTTGAGGAACAGCGCCCAGGCCCGGAGTTCATGTTTCACGACTGGACCTCCCCCTCCAAAAAATACAAAAAAAACAGAATTACTAGAAGCCATTGGTTAAAAACTTTTTAGAAAATGGCCCTATGTGCCCAAGTAATATAATATGATGATACTATTTAAATACTTCAACTTCAGCAGAGAAGCCAAAAGTTTAAAAACTGGTACAAAGTAAAGTAATAAATCAGAATATATTACTATTAATAATAATCATAAGATGAATTTATAGTGTTAGTCAAATAGGTAAGAAATGAGGCAATTTGCCATTCGTTTGCACTTAATAAGTGAGAAAGAATTTTCTAGGTCTTTTTAAATATATAATATGTTTAATGAAGAAACTATTCTGTCACATATAATAATCAGATGAAGGTGATATTAGAACAAAGAGGAGATTATACTAAGTTTTGGATGTTAATGTATATACTTATTTTTGTTGTGGGAAATTGTGTTCAATTTGGTGTATTGTTTTTGTTAAACTGGTGTCATATCAGTGGTTAATTTTAGGATAGGGGTTCCCTTTCCACAAGAACATGCACCTGATCTGTCTTTTTAGCCTTCCGATTATCAATGGCATAACAGTTGCACACCAACTTGTCTAAATTCCTACCTTGGCTGGCCCGGATTCTGCAGTCCTTCCAATCTTAACCTGTAGATAGTGCAGGATGGTGGAAATAATCAAATGCACCCAGCTATAGATTGAGAAGGAAGTCCACTAAACTTTTGGCCTGGGTTCTGTTCTCAAGCCTCCCCAATAGTTAAGAGTTCAGATGGGAGCCCCTAGTGCCAAGCAGTAAGAGTATTTTTTAAAGCAACTAGACATACATATGACTTAGCCATGTGAACACCTCAGGACAAGAATAAAAGAACAGTGAAGCATAGTGGACAGGCCCAATTTTAACTAGCTACTTAGAGACTGAAGAAGCTTAGCTAGCTATTCAGGAGTCTGAGATCTGAAGACCACTGTTCCAAGCCAGTCCAATCATGAAAATACATACGATTATCTCCAAAAAAACAGAAGTGAAACAATGGCTCAAGTGGTAAACCACTATCCTTGGTCACAGAAGCTTAGGGAGAGTGCCCAGGCACTATCAAGCCTCAGGAATGATGAATGAATGAATGAGCATTTGCACATGCGAGTGCGTTTATATGTGTGCATGTGTACACACACATTCTCTCTCTCTCACACACACATATACACAGAAATGAGTACTTCAATGCGAAGTTCTTTTTTCTTTACCTTGCTGTAATCTATTTCCCTGTATTAGTTTACAAATTAACAAAATCAGCTAAGCACCTATTTACATACAACTCATCATGTTTCTCTAAAGTCAACTCTCATTTTGGAAACATGCTGGTCCCAAACTATTTTTCCCCATATTTCTGTAGCATTCCTACTGATTATACACAAATTGTGCTGATATGATCTCTAAAAGTTATTATTCTTCTACAGGATCCACGGGTCCTAGGATCCCAGGTCCCATTTATCTGCATCATCAGAAAACTAGGGCAAGAGTTCTCACCTAGGCCCAGGCAACATGCCAACAGAAAGTAATTGAAGACCCATCTCAATTTCTCATTTCTTATATTTCAGGGCCCCAATTCCTTGTAATGCAGGAATTAGCAGTAAGCAATTGTGAAATTCCAGGCAACTTAAAATACAGAATGAGATCCAAAATGTTAAAGTACAGTAATGCAAACTTTCAATTTTCAGATGACCATCCCATATGAGTGAACATGACCAAAAATGTCACAAGATTTGTTATTTGTAATACCCCTCTCCTAATGATTAATGAATGATTCAGTCCAGCATCAGCAGGCCAAAACATAGTTCCTAGAATGATAGATCCATAATTGGTCTACCAATGCTAGGAATCCTTGACATAGAGGTCAAATATAATTCAGAAAAAACATTAATTGTGAAGATCCTTAGTACTTCAAAACACTGGTACTTCAATAAAACTTGGTTCTGTAGTATAAAAATGTTGTCATTCTCAAACAAATGATAACCTACATTTAATCTCCTGAAAGTATATTCCTTTTCAAATAAACTTTTTAAAATCACATTTGAAAAAATAACACTTTACACGTAGATGATATTTAATGACGTTACTAGATTTTCAAGTGTAGGGAGCAAGTTATAATAGACTTGATTTATTTACCCAGCACTGATGCCAAACAGGTTCAACAATTCATTAAAGTGTAGAAATAGTTCCCCCCACCATTTGTGTTTTTCAGTAGGTGCCTTCGAAAATTTGTTAAATAGATCAGCCTCCCATATTTCAAACCAAAACATTAGCTAATAAAGTAAATTTCATCACATAATAAGTACATTTTAAAAAGTCATGAATAGTTGCCTTATCATATGGTGTTTTATTTTTTTCCTATCGTTCTAACATACTAAGAAATATGACTTTAATTCTTGAATATGGGTACTCATCAGATATTTGACAAACATAAAATCTGTCTTCTTTCTCTATCATATTCCTCTACATTAGTAAATTTTAGTTTTCTTCTTTTTCCAAAACTTATAGGTAGTAGAAAATATTATCCCATGTAGAATAAAATAATCACAAACCATTGTACAAAGACATTTATAAAACTGGTAGTTAGGAATCCATTCTAAGCCTTTTTTAAACTTTCTTGTTGACTACAGATTAATCTTCCAAATGGAGGTGAATAAAATCATGTCTAGGTGCTTCATGTCAGCAATCTTGCAAAATGTTAATTCAGATGAATGAATTATGGAAATATAAGCTGACATCAGTTCAAGTATATGCAGGATATAAACTACATGGAATGTATATAAAACTTTCAAAGTAGTAGCAGACAGTTTAACAGAATGACTATCAGGAAGTTGAAACCAGAGAGAAATAATAGTAAAGACATAAAATGAATGAAAATGGAACAAGGAGCAAGCACAGCTAGAATACTCAATGTACACATGTGAGAAAGGACGTGGTAAATCGGAAATTAATCTTGTCGAGGGATTGGTTGAGAATGATAGAAGGAGTGACTCTGATCCCGGAACATTGGACAATTAAATGGACATATTTAATTGTAACACACTTGCACAACCTTTTTAAATTCAGTGAAAAAACACAACTAAAAAACAAAAACACACAAAAAGCACAACGAAACAGCGATCTCTATAGAGTATGATTATGACCTCTCAAAATTTTAAATAGTTAATGAAGGACAATCTTGGGAAAAGCATACAAAGTTGTTTTAAGTGGGCAGTTTGGGGTAGAGGAGAATTTTTAATAGATTTAAATAGATTGTCTAAGGTTATAAATCACCTACATCTGCTGCAAATATTTTCTTCTGGGAATTCTCTTGGTCTGAACTGGATACTCCAGTCCTCAGCCACCCTTGATAGCTTGTGAAGATAGAATGGAAGAAACAAGATCAAGAACCCATTACTCCACTGGAAAGAAAACAGTCCTTTATGTTTTCTCTCATTTCTCTTGACTACTTTTATTCATAATTTTAAGTCAAGTGATTTTGAATTATATTTTTCCTTCTTTGTTCAAAGTAATTTACTATATATTATTTACCATTTTTTCTTTTTTAAAATTTGTTATTGCGAACATACTGTACAGAGGGGTTACAATTACATGGGCAAGATAATGAGTACATTTCTTATCAAGCATTGCAGCCTCCTCCTTTGTTTACCCTTCACGTCTCTTCCCAGCCTCCCCCCGTCCCCCCACCCCATCCTTGCCCCCCACAGGAGCTGTAGAGTTCGTTTTCGACATGACAACTTGTACTCATTGTTGCAACGGGTCCACCTGTATCCTTAAACAACTTATTTTCCCCCTTCTCCTCCAGAAAATATACCGACATCAAATATAGTGAAAGCAGGGGTTATACTGTGGGGGAGGGATATACAAAGCAACAAAGAGATAATCTTATAAATGAGTTAAAAAAAATGAATGAAAGAAAAAAAACATTTAAACATATCTAAGGGTTTATTTTCCTAACATAACATTATCTGACCTTTTCTGCTTGACTCATACATACACTAGATATTGCAAATAAGGGAAACCATGGGACCTATGTTTCTTTGGGCTTGGCTTACTTCAATTAATATAATTTTTTCCAAGCCTTTCCATTTCCTAACAATTGGGGCAAGGTCATTTTTTCTGATGGAGGCATAGAATTCCATTGTGTATATATACCACATTTTCTTGATCCATTCATCTACTGAGGGGCATCTGGGTTGGTTCCATATCTTAGCTATGGTAGATAATGCTGCAATAAACATAGTTGTGCTGGTAGCTTTAGTGTGATCTTGTTTGTAAACATTTGGGTAAATGCCCAAAAGTGGGATTGCTGGGTCATAGGGGAGCTCTATGTGTAGTCTTTTGAGGAACCTCCATACTGCTTTCCAAAGTTGTTGAACAAGTTTACACTCCCCCCAACAATGAAGTGAGTTTCCCTTCTGTCCACATCCCTTCCAGCATCTGTTGTTTTTAGAGTTCTTAATTTTTGACATTCTAACTGGTGTGAGGTGATATCTCAATGTTGTTTTGATTTGCATTTCTTTTATGGCTAGGGAGCTTGAGCATTTCTTCATGTGTCTATTGGCCATCCTTCTTTCTTCTTCAGAGAAGTTTCTCTTTAAGTCATTAGCCCACTTATTTATTGGGCAGTTGTTTCTTTGAGGATTTGTTGTTGGGGGATTTAATTTTTTGAGTTCCAAGTATATTTTAGATATGAGACCCTTGTCTGTTGAATGGCTAGTGAAGATCTTCTCCCAATCCGTGGGCTTTCTATTTATCTTGCTAGCTATGTCCTTTGCCATGCAGAAGCTTTGCAACTTCATGCAGTCCCATTTGTCCAACCTTTCTTTGATTTGTTGTGTTTCTGAGTCTCCATTAAGAAAATTTTGCCCTGCGCCAAGGAGACCTAGGGTTTCTCCTATTCCATCCTATAATGTTTTCAGAGTGTCTCCTTTGACTCCGAGTTCTTTGATCCATTTGGAGTTGATTCTGGTGCAGGGTGATATACAAGGATCTAGCTTTAGTTTTCTACATGTAGTTAACCAATTTTGCCAGCACCATTTACTGAAGAGGCTGTCTTTCTTCCATTCTATTTTTTTTAGCTCCCTTATCGAAGATTACATGTCTATAGTACTGTAGCTTCATTTCTGGGTTTTCAATTCTATTCCAATGGTCCTGAGGTCTGTTCTTGTGCCAGTACCAAGCTGTTTTGATTACTATTATTTGCCATTTTTTTCTACCATGCTGGTTACTTGTCCAACTGAGCCCATTAAACTTCCCCCTTTCAGTTGGTAGGCATGGAAACCCAGCATCAATGTTAATGAGGACAATCTCTAATGTAAAACTTTGTCTCCAAAATACCAGTCCAGGAAGCTGCGATCACAAATATATAGCTATCTTTTTTTCTTTTACCTTGAAATTCTTCTTGTGTCTAAAGTGACCTCAAAAATAAGTACTCCACCACTTTTTGTCACAATCACTTCTAACCTCAAAGATATATTTTGCTAACAAGATGCTTAGAGGAAACAGAAGAATACTCCACTTTTATCTTCTCTCTTAAGACTCTCCTTAGATACCATATCAGGATCAGTGAAGTTATTCTTTCCAAAACTATTTCAATAGATTATCTTTCTCTTTGTCTTGCATTTGCTCCGCAAGATGTATGGAAAAGAACACAGTTAAATCATCCATACCTTGAATGGCAATGTCTGTTACAAAAGGACAATGCTCCTATGTCCTATTTCTCTGTCCTCCTCTTAGCTCTTGCCTGATTTCCAACTAATCACAGATCCTTGGCTTCAAGTCTAGTGAAGTTGAAGGACTATAAGGCCTTCTCCACTGCTACATCTTCATGGTTTCTCTTTTAAAACTCTTTTATTTGGATGTGGAATTTATTTTCACGTCTTCATTCAATCCATTCTAAATTGTAATGAGATAAATAGGCTTTGTAAAATCACTTTAGGTAGCAAAAATATTATGGCAATGTATATCAAAAACTTTGGCCTCCCTCCACTGCTAAAGCCAATATGCTTAGCTTGGACTTCTAAGAACGCGTTTTCTTGCCTTTTCAATTTGCTCAATCCTTTTCTGATCTCAAAACTTTTTGGCTTATGTAATAAGAGAAATCTTCACTATCTCATGTTTATAAGGATATTATATTGTGTGAGCTACTAAGAAATGTGAAATCATTGGTTTCAAGTATCCAATCAGATTTTTTTCTGTGTTTCAGTGCTTCACGTGCAAAGACCTTGTAGAAAGTATTACAAACAGAAAAGTGTAAACCCAATATCTTCTTTCATTGTTGAGGGCATTTTCTCCCTAAATATTTGGACCCAAATTATCTTTTTCAGAGAATTACTGTTTGGTAATTAAAGTCAATTCACAAATTTTGATGTCTTTTTTTTAAAGAACTTTTAATTTAAATTCCACTACAACCTTGTTTCACACAGTAAGAGTAGATTTCCTGGGTAAGGACAATTCTCAAGGGAACCTACAGGATTTATAGCAAGGTGTCTGAGGTTTGTTTGTTTAGTGTGAAAATGAGCCATCTTCACCCACATTGCTCCCTTTCAGGTAAGACTTCATGGATTACTTTGCATGAAAGCCTATTTTCCCAAGCAATTTTAAATTTTCATAATAGGCTAAGTTGTTAAAAAGTTTGAACAAATTAAAATTTACCTGTCATAATTTTAAAACACTTTTGAAATTCATTTATTAGAACCGCGAATTCACCAATCCTAACTCCACCTTTACCATCAAAAAAAGTTAACATGTTGTTTTCATGATATAGTGTCCATGAAATTATTATTTTCCAGTGGCTTTGTTATGCATATATATAACCTTATAAGCTGATTCTGAGCAAAATGAACTCCAAGATATGGAAACAGAGAGTATTATTTGAGGTTGTTGTTTTTAATGTACTATGTGATCTCTATTTTCTTTTGGGGTTTTCCCCTATGCTTTATTTCCTGATGTATTTGATTTTGGTGCCTGTGTATTGTGTATATATTTACCTTAATTAGGAAAGGGAAGAGGAACAACAAAATGGTGAGACAAAGGACAAAGGCAAACCAATGCAATAGCAATACTCACAAGACAATATGTTGGAAATGTACATCACAACTTGTGAGGAGTATTGGGGTGAAGGAAAACTGTGGAGCAAATGAGTGAGGGGGTAACAAGTTTGAAAAGTTATGTATTCACTACCTTTAAATTACTGTAACAGCACTGTACATCACTTTGACAATAAAATTAAATTTAAAAAATAAGCTGCATGAAATAAAATTTCACTGTATTGGTATAGTAATTATTATTCTCTATGTAGTAACTTCTTAAAAATCAATACTGTTTGGCGTCTAATTTGAATTATTTACCCCTTTTTAATCAGAGGACCATCAACTTGAATGCTATCTGACTAGACAATATTTTCACAATATACTTACCAATATTTTGAAAAAGAATAAACATAGTATTTTCTCATACTAAAAGTGAAAACAGTTTAATTCTATGGAAACCTATAACATTTAAAAGTAAATAAGTTGTTAAGAAGACAAAATATGTGTTCTTCAACATTCCAATGACTAGTAACTACTCATTTACAAATTCGGGAGATTCTATACCTGAGAGAATCAAAACAGTACCGGCTTGCATGTTATGTAATTCTGCAGTAGATACAGTTTCCAATGGGGTTTTACAGATTGAGAAGTCAGCAGAAAAATAGCCACATTCTTATAGAGGATAAGATTATGAAGCATCTGTAATAATTAATTCTTCAAGATTAAGCAATTGTTTATCACAGTAAGCTATTATTTTTATGACCATCAATACCAATATTTATGATATAGAGTCATCCTAGCCCAACAGTTTCCAACTTTTAGGATGCACCTCAATCTTCCCTTAAATCACATCATGAATAGCTTATCTCTATTGTGAAAAAATATAACTCTGCAAATGGAATGCCATACATGTTCTAGAAAGAACACCACAATAAACTTGGTTGCATCATTTTCCCCCCACTGGTATTCTTGAGATCAGAACACTTGTAAATATTACTTATATTTATACTTTTTAAACTAACATATAAATTCCAGATGCTAAGATAGGAAGATTACAGTTCAAAGCCCACCCAGGCAGAAAAGATTCCCTACATTGTTATCTCCAATAAACTTCTCAGCAAAAGCCAGATGCAAGTGGCACTGAGGTTGAAGCAGTAGGGCACGAGCCTTGAGCATAAACAGGCTCAGAGACAGTACCCAGGCCTAGAGTTCAAGACTTAGGACAAACCAATAAAACAAAAACTAAAATAAAAACAAACCTAACATTTTTCTCAGTGTATACAGTAGCAAATAATTAAGGAAATTCCTTTCTGTGTTACATACAGGTAGAAGAAAGAAGATGTCACACGATTATTCTCTTCATACCATGTTATATCAAAGACTCCAAATACTGTTCTTATTCTAAATTTATAAATTAATATCATCAATTTGTTGGCAACTCTGTCTACAGCATTCACATTATCATTTTATACATGAACTGTTGGAATTATCTATTAACTAATTTCTAATTATAGCTCTCTTGAAAGAATATTCTAGGCAAATAGGATGAAAAATCATTTGTGAAATTTTCAATTACACCCTCTACTTAAAAAGAATTTTGTAGAATTCTATACAATATAAAATTAAAAACAAAACCAAAATATTTATTTTAAATCTAAATTCTAATTTAGCAAGGTCTTCAAAATCCTACATTAGACGAACTTTGCTATTTTTCCAGGCTTAAGCTTTCGTAATCCTTCATCATTTCTTTGGGATACAACAGAATGATGATTACTTACTTTTTCAAATTTTGGATGGGAATCATGAGTCATTTTGCATCTAGGAATGATCTGTAATGAAGAGAGAATTTAAAACACAAGTGAGGATTAAGTATGAGTTGCATTTCAACAGGAAATTTGACTTCTCAAAACATAGTGACAAAATTAGCCCAAACGTCCAACTATGCATTCCTTTCTGCTTTGTTTTGTTTTTATTAAGACAAAATTATACTACCTGGTCCAGGGAAGGTTTCACTATGTAATTCCATTCTCTAATCTCCTGTTTTAATCTTAGTGCTAGAATTCTAGGCTTGTATCACATTGCCCTGCCATAGTTTCTTGGTTTATTTAATCTAGGTAGAGACTACTAATTCTGAATTTCTCCCGTGATATAATACACCAGAGTGACTGCTCAGACTGTTCATGTACTATTTTCAAAGATGTTCTAATTTTGGCACAGGATATGGATATTTTCAGATGCACCTGCGGGATCTCTGATTCATTCCTCCATGGATCCGATCCCTTTAATAATGATTATTAACTCTCTTACTATCTCTGTTCCATACCAATGTAATATTCTCAAACTTATTTGAAGGAAGTTCATTTGAGGACTTTCTAATATTAAAAATTATCACTTGATTCTAGTCTTATTCAGGAAATATATTTATTGTTTTCTAAGTTTTCTACACATTCTGAGAGTTGTTTCGTTTATGTATTTGTGTGTGCACATATAAGTGCCTCTGTGTGTATGTGTATGTTTGTATGTATGTATGCAAAAGCTTCAAGCTCTTATTCAGCAGTCTTGCTCATGACTGGTATTCCATCACCTGAGCCATTCTTCCAATCCAGCTTTTGACTGCTAAATTTTATATACTGTTGCAAAGAGTGTTCTGCCCAGGCTGGATGCAAACTGAACTTCCCAGACTCCTTTACATTCTTAGGTTTTATTTCTCCAGGAGTATCAACTTTTAAACTGCAAACATTTTTTGAGGGTAATGTATAAGCTGTAACCCAGATTTTTAACTCAACAAATCTTTTTCTTTTGTTTTAGTGGGAGGTCCGGTCCTGGGGCCTGAACTCTGGACCTGGGCTCTGTCCCTCTGCTCTTCAGCTCAAGGCTAGCACCCTACCACACAGCACCAATTTCGGCCTTTTTCATTTTTGCTTAACTGCTGCTGAGGAATCGAACCCAGGGTCTCATGCATGCAAGGCAAGTATTCTACCACTGAGCCCCCTTCCCAGCCCCTAACTCAAGAATTCTTATAAAGATATATGAAAACACACATTACATATCCTGAGTGTACACTGTTAGGAATGTGATCGTAAGCTGGATCATGGTGAGATATGAGTATTGAGGTTCAAAGCCAGCCTAGGTAGGAAAGTCCCAGAGACTCTTTCTTCTAATTAACTAAAAGAAAACTGGAAATAGCACTGTGGATCAAGTGGTAGAGCATTAACCTTGAGTTGAATAGCAGAGAGACAGCTCGTAGGCACAGAGATCAAGTGCCAAGACCACCGCCAACAAATATATATGTGTGTGTGTGTGTAAAGAAAAAAAGAAATGTGATTATAGCCACCAGTTCATTGCTAGCGTAATCGCTGATCTCACAAGATGGACATTTTTTCCAGTTAAATACATGCTCTTATATCTGACTTGCATTGGAAAGAGAATTATTCTTCCATTCTACTTTCTACAAAGTTGCATGATTAGCAAGCATGATTTAGAATGGGAATGGCCTCATACTTCATGTTCCAGGCAGGAGTCTTGCTTTCTGCATATCACTCCCAAAATTCTACATACTGGACTTGGTTTTATTGTTTCAATGTTGTCTTATTTGTAGTCTTCAATATTGTATTGAACCTTTATACTTAAATACAGAACTTCTCCTTCTCCTATTATTACTATTGTTTCCCTTACTGTTAGCTCATGTTCACTTGGGAAATAATGAACAGCACCTACACTCACAAAAAGAATGTTCTGAAAACCTTCTTCCCATTTAAATTTGCCTTAACTTACAGAGAACTTACAAAATTTGAACTCAACGTACTCATGTATAATGTATTTATAAGCAATATAATTTTCATATTTTCTCTTTACTAAATTGTCTCTGAAACACGTGTTACCTCAGGTCCATAGGTGTTCTGGTATTATTTCAGTGAAGCCAGAAAACCTTCATTATACCTCAAGCAGCGCCATCGATTGTTACTGGAAGTAACTGTTACTGGATGTGGAAACTGACCCCAGTAGAGGAATGGAACATAGAGGAATAACAAAGTTCAAGTAACCTTGTGCTTTCCTTTTTAATGTACAAGAAAAGTATCCCAAGACTTGAAGGAAACTCTGTCCCTGGCTTTTTCGAGTGTGTTCTTTACTCATATAAAATTTTTCTGTAAACTTCTAGTTCAGAGTGTTACAAAAAGAAATAATGTACCATTTGAAGGCCAGCATAGAACAAAAGGAAATAACGTTGTTTTAAAAGTGTTCTCCTGCAAAGGAACAAAGACATGGAGGTTTTAAAGGGTCTTATGGATGGATATTTCACCCCTGAGATGATTCTTTTGATGCACGCATCAGTTATCAATTCCTTTGGTCTGGTCTTGAGTTCTCCAGAGCAGTAAAGATTCCAAAAAAGCAGGATCCAGTGAATATGATCAGCAAAAGGAGCCTCTTCTCTGACCCGTACTCCTTTAAGGAAGGTCCCAAATACATATCTGGGATTTTTGTTTGTTTGTTTATTTAATTTGTGCTGGTTCTGGGGCTTGAACCCTGAGGCTCGATCCTGTCCCTGAACAGTTGTCTTTCCTGCCCACCTGCCCCCAAAGTAGTATTCTACTGCTTGAGCCAAAACTCCACTTCTGGTTTTTTGGTTTTTAATTTGAGATAAGAATTTTACAGACCCTCCTGCCTGGTTTGGCTTTGAATTAATATAGTAAGAAAACTAAGTGACATCAATTGTATAGACTTCTCTTTTGAAACAAGAAATATTAGATGAAGATTATTGTAAAGCTAATATTTGACAATTTTTAAAGGAAGAGAATATGTGTAGCAAATAAGCCATAAAAAATAACACAGCAAAAGTAGGTGCACTGAATCATTTTGAAATTCTTTTTTCTTTTTTTTAAATTTATGAAAGCTCAGATTTATTTAATAGAAACATTTGATGAGAGACAATGTGTTGTTACATTCTTTACATATTTAGAAAAGTAGTTGCATTGTGACTTAACTATGTTAGGCTGAGTTGAATTTATTCACGGTGCAAAACTTGTAAAAATAGAAATCATTTTTGAATTTCAAACGGTCTTTCTTTTCTTCACCTTGAGATTCATGTCTCTCTTCTTCCTCTATATGAAATTATTTTTTCTACTTGAGAAGATTATTGATCTTGTCTTCCTTTTGGGGAAACTTAAGGTAATATTTGCACTTTTTTTGGTTGTGGGGCTTGAACTCTGATCCTGGGGTCACTCCCTCAGCTCTTCAGCTCAAGTTGAGCACTCTACAGCTTAAGCTACAGCACCACTTCCGGGTTTATGGTGGTTAATTGAAGATAAGCATCTCATGGTCATTCCTGACCAGGCTGGCTTTGAACCACAATCCTCTGGTCTCCTGAATACCTAAGATTACAGGCGTGAACCACCAGCACCCAGCTAACATTTGCGTTTATGTGCACTGAATGACACTATGTAGACAAATAATGGAAATTGCAGCTTTTCAGAAAATTTGCGGTAACAATAAATATGTCCTCCTTTTCCATTTTGTTTCATTAATGACTCATGAGATATGGGACCCTTAGATTAGCATTCTCTGCCATCTGTGCAGGTGTATTTACTATATGGAAATGTTCATAGAGAAATATAGAAAGACTGAGATTTTTAGAAAGCAAAGAAGATAAGGTAAGATAAAACAGCACAGAAGGATATACATTTATTACACAGAGATTAAGAAGTAGCCTAAGAGATTTAGAATGATAAAGGTAATGAGGAATAAGACAAGTTGATAACTATTTTTTCAATAACGAAAAATGGTTCTCTAAAACAGTTTCTGCTTTACCTTAGTTAATATCATTTATTCATTAACTCTGGAGTTATTCCTTCACTTCTGTCACAACTGTTAATTTGCCTCTGCCGTTTTGGTTCCATGACTAACCAAAAAGATTTCCAAATCTCACTTAGACTATTAGCAGTGACCATTCAAAAACCTGGAACCTTTGAATTTCCAGAACTAAACTTCACCTGACATGTAAGCACATTCAAGCCATTAATTGCTGTGACCTAATGAACAAAACTATTTTTTTCAACACAATATCCTAATATAAGTAAAGTACATGAATTAGGGACCATTGTCAGGTGTCAGTATGGCAGGAGCAATTATATATTCCAAGTATGGGCTCTTTATTTTGCATTTACTAGCTAAATGTTTTTTGGTTTTGTTTTGGATTGCGTTTTTTCTTTTTTTTTCTTTTTTTTTTTTTCTTTTTTGCTCAAGGCTATCACTGTACCACTTGAGGCACAGCACCACTTCCAGTGTTTTTCTATTTATGTGGTACTGAGGAAATGAACTCAGGGTTTCATGCATGCTAGGCAATCACCATATCATGAGGCCACATTCTCAGATCCCTAAATGACTTTCTTAATTTGACATTACATTTTCATTCAGTAAATATGTACCATAATATTGGCCAGGTGCTAATAAATAATGTAGAAAAGAATACAATATTATAAATCCAGTAAGGCTAGATCTACAATGAATAACCCTCACAGCCTTGCAAGGACACAGAGGGCTTATCTCATGGAGATGTATCAACACGCTGAATGAGACAGCTCCTGACCCACAGCCCACCTCCAGAATGAGTGGGTCATCTTGGGTTCCAGCCACCTGGGGACGTTGGGCCACCTCCTACAGCACCCATTCTACCAGTTCCTGAGATCAAGTGTGTGTGTGTGTGTGTGTGTGTGTGTGTGTGAGAGAGAGAGTGAGAGAGAGAGAGAGAGAAAGAGAGAGAGAGAGAGAGAGAGAGAGAGAGAGAGAATCAGAATTAAACTTAAATCGGGTGCCAGTGGCATAAAACTAACCTAACTACACAGGAGGCTGAAATATGAGGATCATGGTTCATAGAGAGCCCAGGCAGGAACGTCTGTGAGAATCTTAACTCCAAAGAACCACCAGAAAACTGGAAGGGGCACTGTGGGTACAAGTGATAGAGTGCTAGCCTTGAGCTGAGGAGCTCAGGAACAGTGCCCAATCCTAGAGTTCAAGACCCACGACTGAAAAGAAGTGGACTTGCCACCACAAGAAGTGGACTGAATAGCACCCATTGTCCTAGGTAGCATGGTAGAGAAGTCAGGCCGAGCTTCAGGCCCCACCTGAGCCCTTCCTGGTATCTTCCAGTCATATGCTCACAGAATTGCCAAACCTTATCTGAATGCCACTCCCTCTCTGCCTAGCCATTCTCCAGAGATCTCTCTGTATAAATCCCTTGTTTCCTCACAACTGTCCTGTGAGGAGACTGAGGTCCAATGGTTGAGGCCCTACCAAGAGGTTCACGTGTGGTCAAGAATCCGCTGCTGTGGACTGAGTTTGTGATAATCCATCTAAACCAATGACTGAGCATGGTGCCACATGTTTACCATCCCAACTGGAGAGGACCAGGCCTGGTGGAGCATATCTTTCACAGGAGAACCGTGATTCAGCCCAGCCTGAGCATATATTTTGTTTCTATCTCAGAAATGCTCAAGACAGAAAGGTGACTCATCAGAGGCTTGGAGAAGAAAAAAGCAGGGGGGTTCATGGTGCCCCCAGAGGAGTGCTTGACCCAGGGTAGGTTGGTGTTGGGGCGGCCACTCACCTGTGCTACTGGGAGAAGCTGTTGGCAGTGCTCCGATTGGGGCAGCAGGGATGGTGGCAGCATTGCAGTCACTTGGGCCCAGAGCAGAAGACTAGGGGCAGGGACCAGGTCCGGGATTTAGGCCTGCTGGCAGCACACGCCACTGCCTGAGGTTTGAAACCTGGCACCACGTGAAGGGAGGGAAGGGGCCAGGTGGGGGTGCAAACATCAATTTCCTACTATACTCCAAAGTCACCTCGAGTCTGTTCCTCACCAGTCAACCACCACTACCTTCCTCAACTGCTGGTAGTGGTGTAAACTAACAGAGGGAATCCCAGTGCTACCTGGCAGCATGGAATGTGGGCGTGGCCACCAGTCTTGTATCCCATTGGTCAGGAAGAAGCATGAAAGAATGGGGGTGTGGCCAGAATCCTGTGAAGCAAGCAGCATGGGCATAGTCAAGATGACAGTGGTTCTCCCAGCCCTTTCCCCAGGGAATGCTGTCAGTTCAGTTGGGGACAAGAGGGTGACCTGCTTTAGCTGTATGGCTACACAGATTGTTGTGTATTTCTGTGTGTTGCCAGTCCCAGACCTTGAACTCAGTATCTGGGCACAGTCCATGACCTGCTTTTGCTCAAGGCTGGTCCTCTACACAAGGCTTCTGGCTTTGTTGGCACTGAAGTTGGACAGGGGTCTCAAGGATTTTCCTGCTTAAGGTGACGTTGACCATGATCCTCCTATCACAGCCTTGTAAGTATCAAGGGGGACTGCTGAGAGCCACTGGTGCCTGCCTAATCACTGGTCATGTTGATGTTCTTGGACAGACTGGTGAGTTCCCTATCCTCAGGTTGAGTTGGTGGGAGCTGGAGTCCACAATTCGAATCCTGGTCTTGCCACCTCCAAATGGTAGGAGATCCTAAGAAACTTGTTCCTATCCATATGATTACCAATGGAATGTGATTTAAGTCATGATTGAATGAACAATTCTTGAATGATTCTAGGATAAAATTATACACAATTATATTACACGACACTGATTGATTTCAGTTAATATTTTATTAAGCTTTTAAACAATCACATTCATCAAATGGAGGCATAATGAAATACCTAAGAATTAGGTCTCACATACTATAAAGGTGACCTTTTTTCTACCAGGACTGGGATTGGAATGGACCTCATAGTCTGGGTAACTCTGTTGCACTGTGTAGGAAAGGGAAGCTTGCCTTCTTGAAGTGAAGAAATTCAAGTCTGTTCCTTAGGCCTGAAATCGATCTCCAGTACTAGAAAACACCCTATTCATGTACAATTTACATATGTGTTTTATATTTATATACATATGTTGACTCCATATTGCATTCAGTGTAGTTATATTATTTTTTGTTTTATTCATGTATTGACCATTTATTTTATTGACTATTATACAGCACATAGAACATTGACTACATAGGCTATAGGTCTACATTTGTATTCCACTTCATACCTGACACCCAGAAGATTCACAGTAAAGGAAATCATGTGTCACTATCAGCTTCTAACTCCACGATTCATTTTTTGGGAGCGCTGGCATCTGAACTCATGGCCTACAAGGCCAAATTCATTAATGGGTGAGTGTAAAATGCTATCCTGGGGCAAATTGAGCAGACAGGTTGTTCCCAGGACCTGAGAACCAGCCTCAGGGGTTCACCAAATAAGAACAGATTGACATGCAGATGGCAGTATGCTAAAAATATATATATCTTTATAGAGTGCCAGAGATGTGTATACATTATTCAGTTATATAGACTATATTCCTACCAATTCCTAGTATTCATTATGCGTCCATGTAATTAATGTTATTGTTTTGATCCTTAAGATATTAATGAAAGTACTCAATGTCCTGAAATTATTGTGTTCCTGTAAGTAATAATATTCTTTTAATGATTCATAAATATTAAATAAAATCAAGCAGCTTTCTGAAATGATGCTTTTTAATTTTATAGTATCATCATTCATGATCAACTCATTCAACTGTGACATTGACAAAATTCCAGTGTTATTCCTTTGGATGGGAACCAGTTTCTTAATACCTCCTGCCATTGACTGGTGTCAGGATGGGGATTCTAAATGAGGGCCTATGTTGCCCCATGGGCCTATGGCTTCCCTGATAATCTGCCAGCCTTCAGCAAAGCAAGGTGAAGTACCCATTGCAACAGTGACCTTCAGAAGGGTCACTCTGCAAAGGAAGAAAACATAAAAGCCACATTTTTTCTTTGCATTGTTTTCCTTGCAACACGTGGCAGTCTAGGATCCCAGAAGCACCTGTGTGTCCCGTGGCTGCACTCCATCCTAGGGTGATAGAAGCTGAGGCAGAGTTGCCACAATCTGAGTTCAAGCCCCATGCTGAGAAAAAAATTAGCTCCCTGGCTTGCAATTCGCACAGTTTATTCTTACAGGCTTTGGATTTCAACTCAGGATCTGGGTAAATCTGCAGCAATGTGGATAAAGGGGAAGATTACCTTACATGAAGATAAAAAAGTCAGGGCTGTTCACTAGTCCTGAATTCAAGACCCAGTCCTCGAAAACATACTATTTGCATATATTGTAAAGATAGGATTTATACTTACCTATAGATTTTCAGTCCATACAGGTTTGGTATGGTCGTTCCTTGTATCCTTTGTTTTATTCAGTTATTTATCATTGATTTTACTATGATGAAACCCATTCTGTTTATTACATTGATGACAACCTATAACAAAACATCTAGATTTGTAGAAATGTTCTCCATCATGCCTGACCCCCAGAATTCACAGAGAAAAGGAAAAAATGTTTCACACACTCCTTCTTACTTACTCCACGATCCACTTGTTGGTAGTGCTGGGATCTGAACTCAAGGCAGAGCAAAACCAATTGGCCAATCAGTCAAGGTGATCATATGAACCTGTGAGCAACTAAGTAGTGTGGCCATTCCCAGAATCTGACATTAATCCCCAGGATGGTCCACTATAGTCATAAATTCATAATTTAAACATAGGATCTATATTGACACACATGTATGGACAGCATCTTGTGTTCAGTGCAAATATTCTCCTTATTTTGTAACTAATTCATGGAGGTATTGTGTATTTTAATAAGTATGGTGACAGGTATAACTGTGCTGACATGGATGACAACCTGTTCTCTTGGTTACAAGGTTGTCTATGCATTCTCCAGCGTATTTGAGACCCAGGACTTTCATAGGAGAGGATAAAAGGCACAACGACTGGCTTCTGACATCAGGATGAATCTTTTGTCAGTGCTGGAATTTGAGCTCAGGACTGGGTAACTCTGTTGCACTGTGGGGGAAGGGGAAGCTCACCATCTTTGAAGACTAGAATGTCAGACCTGGTGCAGGACATGATTTGAAGCCCCAACACTGGACAAAATAACAAGCCCACTGTTTTTAAACATAGGATTTCTATTTACCTACAGATATGGTATGCATCTTGCATTCAGTGTAGTTATTTGTTCTATTTTGTGTCTTATTCATGGATGTATTGTGTATTTTATTGCATATGGGGTGAGAGATATAACTGTGCTGACATGGATGACAACCTATTCCCATGGCTAAGAATTGCCTATATAGCATTCTACATCCTCAAAGAGACCCAGGACATTCTCAGGACAGGAAAACATGTGCCAACATAGGCTTCTCACATCAGAATGAATCTTTTGGTAGTGCAGGAATTTGAACTCAAATCCTAGCAGGCCCAATTGGTGAATGGGTCATGGTGAGCACACCAGGCTGTGAGCCACTAAGGAACTAGGCCATTCCTAGGATCTGAGATGGAGCCCTGTGGTGGAGGCCAATATAGTCATAAATTCATAATTAAACAGTGGATACATATTTCCAAACATGGGAGGAAGGCATCTTGCTTTTGGTGTAGTCAATCTCTTTGCTTTGTGTCTTATTCATTGATGTATTGTGTATTTCCTTGGGTATAGGATGACAGATATAGCTGTGGTGAACTGGATGACAACCTGTTTCCATGAGTATAGAGTTGCATATACATTCGCTTTCCTAGCCAAGGCCCAGAACTTGCACAGAACAGGAAAACTGGTGCAACAACTGGTTTCGCACATCAGGGTGAATTTTTGGCAGTGCTGGTATTCGAACTTTGGGCCTAGGAGGCCCAACTGCCCAATGGGTCCACATGATCACACCAGACTGTGAGCCACTAAGGAGGTGGGCTGTTCCCAGGAACTGAGAACGAGCCCCAGGGAGGGGTCCTCAATGATCATTTAAACATGGGATGTATTTTCACATCCGTGTGTGGACTGCATCGTGCATTTAGTGTAGTTATTCTATTTGTATGCTATTCATGGGTGTATTGTGTATTTTCTTGAGTATATGATGACAGGTATAACTGGGCTGACATGGTTAACAACATATTCCCATGGCCACAGGGTGGCCAAGCATTCTCCATCATAACTGAGATGCAGGACTTGCAAAGGAAAGGAAACAGGTGCAATGATTGACTTCTGACATAAAGATGAATCTTTTGGCAGAGCGGGGAATCTGAACTCGAGACCTAGCAGGACCAAGTGGCGAATGGGTCCACATGAGCACACCAGCCTTTGGGATCTGCCATTGAGCCCCCTCCCCTGAATGGAAAGCGGGGAACACAACAGTCATCCATTCATAAGCTGAAGGTAATAGGCAAATAAGTACACATTTATATAGATTAGGAGAGATGGTAACCTGTGATGGAATCCAATCTGTGTGAACTACCGATTCTTGGATCTTTCCTGATGCCTCCATTTCATGACTGTGATGATTATTATCATGATTCATCAATTTCTTTACAAATATTCAATACCCCATGAGTCTTGCCTATCATTTCCTACTTGCATCATGCACGAACTACTGATTCAAGGATGAGATTGATCACATTCCATGACTCTTCCCAGGTCCAGAAACGAGTATCTCAGGATCTGCCGCCATTCCCTCCGCATGGGGGGGGGGGGGTGAATTCAAGCCTCAGGCCTGGAAAAGATATTCCTTATATACTTTTTTTTTGTGGGTCCACTCGTGGGCCTGAACTCTGGGCCCAGGCACTGCCTCTCAGCTCTTCACCTCACACACACATGGTTAGCTTAAGGCCTCAGTAGTCCCTGACCAACTGAACATCCCAATCTCTGAGAAGATGGCACTATCATCCTCAGACCAAATGTTGACAAACTTCAGAGCCTCTCACACATCTAGAATGGCTCATAAAACAGTATGGCATTTCCTACTGTACACTCCGCTATGAAGAAAACTCAGCCAGATTATTTTTGATCGACGGTCATGGGGTTTGAACTTTGGGCCTGCGTGCCATCCCTCAGCTCTTCAGCTGAAGGTGTGCGCTCTACCATTGGAGCCACAGCACCACTTCCAGTTTTCTGGTGCTTCACTTGAGTTAAAATCATACAGACATTGCTGCCCAAGCTGGCTTTGAACCATGATCCTCAGATCTCAGCCTCCTGAGTAGCTAGGATGACAGTTGTGAGACACTGGCAGTGCCCGGTTTCAGCCACCTTCTTACAACCAGGGAAACCCAACTTGTCAGGTCATAAAGCACATCTAACCCTACACTTTCAGACTTTGACACCAGTATCCAAAAACATTCTTCCTTGGTTGGAGAGAATATAATTGACATTAATCTCCCACACCTGGTCCCATTCGCCCATTCCCTGCCTGACAGGCCACAACCTCTGCAGTTCTTGGTAAGACAATGCCCACCCTGCTGTAAATTCACACTAGGGCAAACTTGGGGAGTTCTTAGAAATGGCTATACACTGAGGCAAGAACCTGGTGTCCCAACCACAGCAACCCTACTTCTTCACCATTTCTGGCAAGCAAATGGTGTCTTTCTTTCTTGTTTTTTTGGATGAGGTGCTTGAACTCAGGGCTTGGGTACTGTCCCTGATGATGATTTTTGCTCAAGGCCAGTGCTTTTCCACTTAAGCCATGGCACCAACATTGGCAATGAGACTCTCATTGGACTTTCCTCCCTGTGCTGGGACACAAGACCCTCTGGATCTCAGCCTCCCAAGTTGCCAGGATGACAGGCATGAGCCATCAATGCATGGCCTATGGTGTCTCACTCTTTACAATTTCCAACAAGTCCGCCTCTAGACACTACCACCTAGACACGCCTCTACATCCTTCAGAGAGAGCAAAGGGAGGCTCAGAATATGGGGAGGGCCATGAGAATTAAAGGACCCCCTTCACATCACTATCCTTTTCTAAGCTCCCATCTGCTTCCTCTGGATGGCCTGGATGTCTGGGGCAGATCAGACCAACTAGGACTTCTGAGACCCGCCCATGTATCCCCCCTCCACACCCAACTGATACCTGAGGATTTCTGGGGCCAGCTGCTACATGTCCCAGTGGAAGCCTTTGAGAGGGTTGCTGATAACTGGGTCCAGGGTGCCCAGGACAGAAGGAGTGTCCGGATCCCCTTTGTCAAAGAAGGAGACACAAAGCATGAATGGATCTACTAAGAGCTACAGGGCACACCATCCACCTGTCACCCAGGTCCCTTGGAGTGCAGTTTTACATTGGCAGTGCGGGGGCTCGAACTCGGGGTCCAGGCGCTGTCCCTGAGCTTCTTTTGCTTGAGGTGAGACCTTTTCCACCCAAAGCCAAGGTACCATTTCTGTCTTTTTCTGTGTATGTGGGACCTAGGAATCGAACCCAGGGTTTCCTGTGTGCTAGGTGAGCCCACTACTGCTAAGACAAAATCCCAATATTGGATAGCTGTTCTTCTGTGACCCCTTGGGCCTGTCTTGGGACAGTCTTGCCCAACTTTACCGAGTTTCTAACAAGCAGCCTTGGCTGGAAAAGAACACCCTCCTCTCTGTTGTCCTTCATCTATGGCATCTTTTCTCTTTGTGCTTCCTGTCACATCCTCCCTGTTAAGCAAGACCCCCTTTCAAGTGCTGCCTCTAAGAAGCCCACTCCAATCACCATGGCAGAGGGGGATCTTCTCCGCTCTGCAGGCTGTTGGCCTTGTCATGCTATGCCTTCCAGCTGGTGTGGGTTGAAAGCGCACAAAGGCGAAGGCCTGGCTTTCACCACCCAATTTTTGAAGGCTCTGATACACTACCCAGGAACCAGTGAGGTATCACAATCTGTGAGAGGGCACTTGAGGCCCAGGCAGTCTGGGGGCAACAAATGAGGCCATTTCATGTGTGGGCTTGAACTGAGGATCTGGGAGCTATCTGAGTTTTCATACTGAAGGCTTCTACTCTCCCACTTGAGCCACAGTTCCATGTCTGGATTTTTGGTGGGTCCAAGCAGAGAAGAGTCTTATCGGCTTTCCAGGTTATGGCTGGCTTTGATCTTTGATCCTCAGATCTCTGCCTACCATGGAGCCAGGATGTCAAGTGTGAAGCTGAGCCAGACAGCCTCCAGAACCTTTCCTTTGAGCTTCTGTTTATCTCATGTCAACTAGCAAGCACTAGTTAAAATAATCATTTATAGGGGATCAAGTTCCTCTCATAGGTCAGTTAATCCAAGGAGATAAAATGTCTTTTGAAAAGGCTAGTCAGAGTTGGCCTAGGTGAGTGTGTGTGTGTGTGTGTGTGTGTGTGTGTGTGTGTGTGTGTGAGTTTCAGGGATACCTACCCCCATCTCTTCCGTGATTCATTCTCCCATTGGTAAGAACATCCATGATCTCCACCCCAAGGAAGGCAGGTAGGGGAGTGTTCATAAGGTCACATCAAGTGGGATGATCTGAATTCTATCCTACAACTGACGTTGTGAAAGATAATAGAGAGGAGAAGTTTAGAGGAACATCAAGGGAAGCCCCTTACCTTTGGCTACAAGAACCAGAGAGAAGAATTAATCCATCCATTTTGGTAGTAAGATGACAAGTGCCCACTATTCATTTATTTTATTTTTTGTGAGTCACAGGTCTGGGATTCAGGGACTCGGTGTCATCCCTGAGCTTCTTTTACTCAAGGCTGAAGCTTTATCACTTGAGCCCCAGCACCAAAACTAGCTTTTTTCAGGGGGGGAGGGAGGTATTTTATGGGAGATAAGAACCTCAGACTTGAGGCTGGGAAGGTGGCTCAGTGGTAGAGCGCTTGCCTTGCATGCCTGAGGCCCTGGGTTCTATTCCTCAGCACCACATAAGCAAAAAGGAAAAAAAGCCAGAAGTGGCACTGTGGCTCAAGAGGCAGAGTGCTAGCCTTGAGCTGAAGAGCTGAGGGACAGTGCCTAGCCACAGAGTTCCGGACCCATGACTGGACCAAAAAAAAAAAAAAAAAAGAATCTCACAGACTCTCCTGCCTTGGCTGGCTCTGAGTGACGTCAATCAGAACTCAGCCTCCCGAATAGCCAGAATGACAGGCGAGAGCCACTGGCACCTGACCGCCACCATCCACTTATAGTCCCCTAGGGCCAGTGCTGGGCTACCTGTATTGCACCGTCCTTGTTGTGAGTGGGAAGCAGACATGGGTGGGTTTGATACTTCAACAACCTACCTAGCTTTGAGCATTGTTGCAGCTAAGTCTGATGCCGGCTTCCTCCTTATCAACAGCAATGACTTCGTGCTGTCACACAACAAATGTCCCCCAAGAGGTGTTGGATCTGGGGTCTTTCCTCTGCACACTGCTCCCACTCTCTGAAACGACACACAGAAGCAACGTGAAGTAGACATAGAGTGAATTCAGTTTCTTATAATCAGTGTCTGGCCAGATAGGTGGCAGTGAGGATCAAAGGCTAGGGATAGAGTTGTGCAGTTGGGCAATGCGATTCCTCCTCATCCATTTTCCTTCAACTGTCTTAGCAAAGGGTACTGGGGAAGTACTCATCACACAGACTGACAATGAGTAATCATCACGGTCTACCCCTAGCACAGAGGGAATTACCTAAGGAAGCTAGTTCTACAGGCCAAGCAAGAAAGCTCCTGATCCACAGCCTACCTCCAGAATGAGAGGGTCCCAGCACATGGGGATGCTGAGGCACCTCCACCAACACCCTTTCAACAAGTTACTGAGAGAGAGAGAGAGAGAAAGAGAGAGAAAGACAATTACACTTAAGCTGGCTGCCGGTGGCACAGACCTAGAAAGGTAACTACAGAGGAGACTGAGATATTAGGATCATGGTTCATAGCCAGTCCAGGCAGGAATGCCTGTGAGATGCTTATCTCCAAAGAATCACCAGAAAACCGGAAGTGGTGTTGTGCCTCTAGTGGTAGAGTCTGAACCTTGTTCTGAGGAGCTTGGTGACAATGCCCAGGCCCAGAGTTCAAACCCCACGACTGACTATAAGTGGACTTCCCACAACAAGAAGTGGACTGAATAGCACCCATTGTCCGAGGAAGCATGGCAGAGAAGTCAGGCCAAGCTTTCTGTCCTGGGGGTCATGAGTAGGTCATCCAGCTTTTCCGTGCCTCATTTTCTGATGCTGCAAAGCTGAACAATGAAGGATCCCCTTCCTCATGGGGATAGGGTAAGAATGAAAGACAGCCATGTTTTGTTTCATAATCCTAGACCTGCAGCATGATAAATAACAAGCCCCTTCTGAGTCCTTTCCAGGTATCTTCTTGTTATATGCTCACAGAATTGCCAAGAAACTTATCCAATGACTGTTACCTCTATGCTTGGCTCTGCCCCAGAGTTCCCCTTGTATTGATCCCTTGATTCCTCACAACTGTACTGTGAGGAGACGGAGGACCAATGGTTCCAGGCTGAACCCAGAGCTTCAACTGTGGTCAAGAATCGGCTGCTGTGGATTATGAGTTTGAGACAGTCATCTAAACCGATGACTGAGCATGGCGCTACATATTTACCATCCCAACTACAGAGGACCAGGCATGGTGGTGCATGCCTGTCACAGGAGGACCATTATCTAGCCAAGCCTGAGCATATATGGAATCTCTACCTCAGAAATGCCCAAGACAGAGCCGGGCGCTGGTGGCGCACGCCTGTAATCCTAGCTACTCAGGAGGCTGAGATCTGAGGATCGCAGTTCAAACCCAGCCCGGACAGGAGAGACCGTGAGATTCCTATCTCCAATAAACCACCAGAAAACCGGAAGTGGTGATGTAGCTCAAGTGGTAGAGCGCTCGCCTTGAGCTGAAGAGCTGAGGGACAGCGCCCAGGCCCAGAGTTCAAGCCCCACGACCGACAAAAAAAAAAAAAAAAAAAAGAAATGCCCAAGACAGAAAGGCGTGGCTCCCATGGAAGAAGACCTGACTGGAAAGCCTAAGGCCTTGAGTTCAAACCATAATATACCAAAAAGAATCTGAGGCCCAGTGCCAGAAACTCATGCCTAAAAACCTACCTCCTCAGGAGCCTGAGATCTGAAGAACACAGGTCAAGATTTAAAGTAGGGTTGGCCTTGCCTATCAGACGTCATGATGAGAAGACCCATGCCAATAAGTTCCATACTAACAGGACTCAAACCGTACTAAGTGCTGACCACGTTCTCTATCCCCCTGGGTAGCCAACCCCTGTGTGCCCCACCTCCAGATCCTCCCAAACTCCCTCTGCCACCAACCAGGCCAATGGGAATAGACAGTTCCAGGGCACAAAGTTCTCTTGCTCTTATAATTTAACGTTGCTGAGTCCCCTTCAAGGGTCTCACACTTCCAGGCCCCCAGACCTCAGACTCAAAGCCCATGCTGCCCCCAAAGACAGCATTTAGAAGTGACCAGAAGAGACCTCAGGACCAATGGAATAGAATTGAAAACCAGAAATGAACCAACAGACCTATAGCCAACTAATCTTGGATAAGGGAGCCAAAATAATAGAATGGAAGAAAGACCAACTCTTCAGTAAATGCTGCTGGCAAATTGGTTAACTACTTGTAGAAAACTAAAACTAGATCCTTATATATCACCCTGCACCAGAATAAACTCCAAATGGATCAAAGACCTCAGAGTCAAAGCAGACACCCTGAAAACAGTACAGGATGGAATAGGAGAAACTCTAGGCCTCCTTGGCTCAGGCCGAAATTTTCTTAATAGAAACCCGGAAACACAACAAATCAAAGAAAGGTTGGACAAATGGGATTGCAAGAAGTTGCAGAGCTTCTGCATGGCAAAGGACATAGCTAGCAAGATCAATAGAAAGCCCACGGATTGGGAAAAGATCTTCACTAGCCATTCAACGGACAAGGGTCTCATATCTAAAATATACTTGGAACTCAAAAAATTATATCCCCCAACAACAAATCCTCATAGAAACAACTGCCCAATAAATAAGTGGGCTAAAGACTTGAAGAGAAACTTCTCTGAAGAAGAAAGAAGGATGGCCAATAGACACATGAAGAAATGCTCAACCTCCCTAGCCATAAAAGAAATGCAAATCAAAACAACATTGAGATGCAACCTCACTCCAGTTAGAATGGCTAGAATCAAGAACTCTAACAACAACAGATGCTGGAGGGGATGTGGACAGAAGGGAACCTTACTTCATTGTTGGTGGGAGTGTCAACTTGTTCAACCACTTTGGAAAGCAGTATGGAGGTTTCTGAAAAGACTTCACATAGAGCTCCCCTATGACCCAGCAATCCCACTTTTGGGCATTTACCCAAATGTTTACAAACAAGACCACACTAAATCTACCAGCACAACTATGTTTATTGCAGCGTTATTTACCATAGCTAAGATATGGAACCAACCCAGATGCCCCTCAGTAGATGAATGGATCAAGAAAGTGTGGCATATATACACAAGGTAATTCTATGCCTCCATCAGAACGAATGTCTTTTCCCCATTTGTTAGGATATGGAAAGACTTGGAAAAATTTATATTAATGAAGTAAGCCAAGCCCAAGGAAACATAGGTCCCATGATTTCCCTTATTTGCAATATCTAGTATATGTATGAGTCAAGCAGGAAAGTTCAAATAATGTGATGTTAGGAAAATGAACTCTTAGATATCTATTTAAATGTTTTTTTTTCTTTCATGCGTTTGTTTCTAACTCATTTATAAGATTATTTCTTTCTAGATTTGTATGTCCCTCCCCCACACTATATTTGATGTCGGTATAATTTGTGGAGGAGATGGGGAAAAACAAGTCGTTTAAGGATACAGGTGGACCCGATGTAACTATGATTGTCAAGTTGTCATGTCAAAAACTAACTTTACAACTTTGGTGCGGGGGAGAGGATTGGATGGGGGGGTGAGGGGAGGCTGGGAAGGGATGTGAAGGGTAAACAATGGAAGAGGCTGCAATGCTTGATAAGAAATATACTCATTATCTTGCCCATGTAATTGTAACCCGTCTGTAATAAAATAAATAAATAAAACACACACACACACACACACACACACACACACACACACACACACACACACACACACACAAAGCCATCAATGGTGGCTCCTGTCTGTCATCCTAGTTACTCAGGAGGCTGAGGTCAGAGTATCACTGTTCAAAGCCAGCCATGTAGGAAAGTTTGTGAAGCTCCTATCTACACTGAACCACCAAATAGCCACTGGTGGAGCTGTCCCTCAAGTGTCAGAGCTCTAGCTTTGAGCAAGAAATCTCCAGAACAACATTTAGGGCTTGAGTACAAGGCCCAGTTCTTCTACCTCCAAACACACACAGACACAGACACAGATAGACAGACAGACTGACACACACAGACACACAGACACAGACACAGACACAGACACAGACACAGACACACACACACACACACACACACACACACACACACACACACAAACGGAGAGCCCAAGGATTCAGTAGTCCCTGAGAAAAGAATCATGAACTCCCTCAATTAGGATCACATCCCACCCCTGAGAAGGTGGCAGTCCTGACATCAGACCCAGTGTAGACAAAACAGTGAGCCTCACACATATCTGGAATGCCTCATAGAAGAGCATGGCATTTCCTACCACACTCACTGCTATGCGGAAAACTTAATCACCTCTTTTTTTGTTGTTGTTGGTTAAGGTGCTTGAACTCTGGACTTTGTTGCTTGCCCTGAGCTCTTCAGCTTAAGGCAAGCACTCAATTGCTTTAGCCACAGCACTGCTTCTGGTTTTCTGGCAATCCCTTAGAGATAAGAGTCTCAGAGTCTTTCCTGAGCAGGCTGACTTTCACCCATGATCCTCAGATCTCACCTCCTGAGTACCTAGGATAAAAGCCATGAGATACTGGCCCCCAGCCAAACATACTTTTTCATTCCTGTTATGAGGACTGCAGTTGGATGCCTCTTAGCAGCAAAGCCCATGAGAACCCTTTATCTCCAATTAAACACCCAAAAAAGCTAGAAGTGGAGCTGTGATTCAAATGGTAAAGTGCTATCTTGGAGCATAAAAAATAAGATCCACGCCCTAGTTTCAAGCTTTTTCTAGCGTAGACCCAACCAAGGAAGGGAAGCAGGTGGGCATATGGGAGCTCAAAGCTAACACATAATACTCAGGACTCCCAGAACAGACCCCATCCAGCTCTTATTCTCTAGCTTTTATGTCCTACATCATGGCAGTCTTAGATGGGACTGACCATGCACCAAATTGGGACATTTAAGTACAATCTCATACTGAAAATCCTCTGACCTTATCAAAGACTCAGGCTCTCTCACTGTCCTGCCTCAGCACTGGGCAGTGAGGTAAGGTCTAGTTATTCAACCACCAAAGG
The DNA here is from genome assembly GCF_019054845.1 of Dipodomys spectabilis. Lineage (NCBI taxonomy): Eukaryota > Metazoa > Chordata > Mammalia > Rodentia > Heteromyidae > Dipodomys > Dipodomys spectabilis. Next base: position 585,015 of record NW_024870687.1, read on the forward strand.
GAACTAAAGGGTTTCCTGGTCAAGGGACGGAGACTGGGGAGATCTAAGTCCATCTTGGGGAGGTGAAAAGGGCTGCTCTATCCCAGAAATTTTCCTATGTTGTGAGTATTATCAAAGAAACCACCCTGCTCAGAGCCCAGTGGCTTTGGTTTTCCCACCAGCCTCTACACAGCTCTGCCCCACCTTCAGCCTACCCTCTCTGAATCCCAGATCTGCCATCTAGACTAAAGACTGAGCCAGCCAAGAGACCCATTTACTGCCCTCATTCCCACGCTGTCCTGTGGCAGTGGCATGCTTACCTCAGTCTTTGGTGGAGGAATGAATACCGGGGGTGGTATCCTCAGATTGAGCCCTGGAAAGTCCTTGTTCCCAAGGATGTACTGCACAGGCATCCTGCAGTGAACGGCAGCCAGGTTGTCAATGATGAACCCAAGGTGCCAGGACTTTTAATAGCATTTTGGCTGGATCAAAGACTGGTAGTTTATGTTGTCAGGCGAGGTCATGGTTCCAATTTCCTGACACACCTGACCTGGGACCATCCTCCCTCTTCAAAGTCCTGCTTAACCCTTACCCCCCGTTGAAACTTTCTCACCCCAATACCTCCCTAGCCCTTGGAAATTTTCTTCTTATCTGACCAGAAAATAAACTCGATGAGGCTGGGGATAATTTAAACCTGGTGACCCACCCTGAGCCCTAGGTTCTACCCGAGGCTGGTTCCCTCTACATCGGTGACCATACAGCTCCTTGCTGTCATGAAGTTGCTAAGGGATCAGTGGCTTGGTCCTACATACTGGCTTTAGGTTCTGAAACTGTCCCCACAGAGATTGTGAATAGTTGTCTCCCTTGGTCCAGGGACTCCAAACCAAGGCTTCCATATTCTCCCTTCTTCCTTCCTTTCCTCTTTTTCTCCTTCTGTCCTTCCCTCCTCTCTCTCTTTACTTTCTTTGTGTCAGCCCTGGGCCTTGTACTTAGAGCCTAGGTGCTATCCCTAAGCCTTTTTATTCAAGGCTAGCAGTCTACGGCTTGAGCCACACATCCACTTCTGGCGTTTTGTTTTTGGTAGTTAATTGAAGACAAGAGTTTTACAGGATTTCCTCCCCGGGCCAAAAGCCTCAATCCTCTGAACTCAGCCTCCTAAGTAGCTAGGATGACAGGCTTGAAGCACTGGCATCCAAATCAATCCAAGGTTTCTTCATGGGCTGTGGAACCAGTCTTGGAACTTTTGTCTGTGTCCCTCCCAGAGACTGGTGCACACTGTAATGGTTTGTTGAATAAATAAATGAACATCTGTCTATGAAAATGCTACAGAAAAGACCCATCTGATTCAGATAAGAATCATCTGTGGGGGAGCAGGTACGAAGCCTGATGTAGCTCTCCCTCAGTTCTCCCTCCTCCTTCTTCCCCCTTCCTGATGCCACCATACATAACTGTTTTGGCTCTGAGGATGTGAACCACTATGTGCTCGCTGGACTCCAGAGCCTCTGGGATGCCTGTCTTCTCAAAGATCTCTGTCCAGTAGCTGACCAGCTCTGTGGCACTCAATTCCCCATGTAGGTGTGAATGAGGTTGCGGTGAGCTGAAAGCCTGGCTCAAGGGGCCTCCTCTCCTCCCCCTGGGGTCAGTCAGGATTACCACATCCGGCCCCCAAGTTTCATGTTGCAGAGAAAGGATCTTCGAGGTATCCCTGGTTTCTGAATCTCCCAGAGTCTAGTTCAGGTGCTGGGAATCATCTCTGCTCACAGCTGGCAGGCTAGGGATGGTGAGGTCACAATCTCTGCTCCTCACGACATCCTTGACTGTGGTGGTCACCCTAGAGAGAGCCAGAGGAGAATCAACAGCTGCCGAAGAAAGTCAGTCAAGGCATGACGTTCTTTAAAGGAGACCGTCTGGCTTGGGAACTCTTCCTGTGCTGCTTTGAACGTCATTGTTTGGAGGCTGAAATCGTCTGTCTAATTTGACCCATCATCCCAGGCGTTAGTGGAAATGGCCAGCTTCAAGAAAAAAAAAAAAAACCTGGAAAATTTGAAGGGTTCTAAATTCAGTGGTCTGCATTTTCTTCCAGACAGCCTACAGTAGATTACAGAAAGTGGCATTCCGAGAGCCCTAGCTAACTGCCACAGCAGTTAGCAAGCAGGTTCCAACAGGGGGAATGAACTTTCTTACCACTGCCCAGCTGGTAATGGCTCAGGCCAAACAGAGACTGGAGTCTGCAGGACTCCAGGGAGAACTGCCCACCAGTACATTGCCCCAGGAGGGAATCCGTGCCACTAGTGGGGGCCTGGAGTCCCCTGCCCAGATGCCCATGGACACAGTCAATGCCCTGGGTAAGTTTCCCCTCTCATTCTCGGTCGTGGTGAACCATCTACCATGTCACAACATTCACTACCCCCCATACCCTCCTAGCCTCACAGCCCCTGCCCTACTGCCCCCCCCCAACTCGTTCCCTAATTACGTTTGGAGGACACAATCCCATCCCTTGACTTTGCTCCAACTATACACACTAGAGCAGACTGTCTGGCAGGAAGAGTATGGCTGTGGTCACAGTTGCCTCAAGAGCCTTCTGGCTGAAGACAGATGGACAGGTGTCCACTCTAGTCTGGAGTTCACAGAAGCATTCTAGGGGAGACCCACGCAGCCCCAGCAGCTACTATGGGCTACAGGAAAGGGAGAACAGAACGGTGGAAAGGAACGTGTACTGAAATCTTCTCCAAAGGAACCATGAAACTGTAAAGGAGAAAACACAAATTATCGCTAGACTCATACTTGGCATTGATGAAAAATGAACAACACACACACACACACACACACACACACACACACACACACACATACACACAAATAAAATGCTTTTGCTCTTTGTAGACACGGTGCCTTAAATATGTTTTATTGCTCTCATCTCCCCGCTCTCCCAACACACACACACAAACACACACACACACACACACACACACACACACACACACACAAACAAACCACACAAACACACACAAATCCAGAACTCTGACAGAAGATTAGTCCATGCAGCACCTGCAATTTGCCAACGGATCACTCACCTGAGCACAGTCAGGCTGTATAAGGAGAAAGATGATCTGTCTGTCTATCTGTCTGTCTGTCTGTCTCTCTCCCTCCCTCCCTCCCTTTCTCTCTCTCTCTCTCATGTTCTCTCTCTCTCTCATGCACACACACACACACACACACACACACACACACAGAGTCAGAGCAGTGCCTCTCCTGAGTTTGTTGGTTCCTTCTTTGGGACAAGATACAAGCTGGAGCATGGGGGTGGCCTGGTCAGAACAGGGGATCCAACCAAAGGGAGCACCACTCTAATAACGCAGAACAACCCTGCCTCTCCCTTTCTCCAGGGCCAGACACTTTCCCTTGGGAACAGCCAGCCTTGACTCCCCATTGAACAAAACCCTAGGCTAGGACACTTGATGAAGGTGTCCCGAGATAGATGGCTCCTCATAGCCGGGGCTGAAAACAAGCATGGGGTTATGGTGCCCCAGGGGGGTGTCTGACCTGGGTTTGTTCAGTGTTGAGGAAATGGATGGGGTCTTAAAGGCTACATACATGGATGGACTCCCTAATTCCAGCCTAGATGCTTCTGGGTGACTTGGTAGATTCTTGGGGAGGACGAGGAGACCAGATGGACAGGGAGCACCAGCAGATGTTGGAAGAGCTGGGAAATGTGATCACCCTGTGAGTACTGTTGACAGCTGGGATGGGGGGAGGGCGGACAGGCTGGGTATATGTGGGTCGGAGTGGGTATATTCTTCCCAGATATTCACCTTCTGTCTGACTCCAAGTGCCCTCACATACCTAGTGGGCTCTTCTGGGACCCTCCTCAGGTGAAAGGGTGACTGAGCACAGAAGACAAGGGCTCACACAGCAAGGCGGGCTTATCTTCTGCACCCAACACCCACCAACCCCAGCAAAAAGAAAAAAACTCGAGAAGACAGGTGTGAAGGTGCTGCTCCCCACCTCTAATTAAAGCCACCAGGTTCCCACCAGAGAGAGGAAGGGTGCAGATGTGTGGCTGTGTAGCTCCCAATGCTCCAGGACAGGAGCTCTGTGGCACACCTCCTCACTCATTCCTGCATCTTCCTGTTTCCTGGGACACTGGCCACTAGGGATGGGGGTGGGATCCCCAGGTCAACACACACCCCTACCCCTTACCCCTGGGGCACATTTGTGACAGGATCATGGCAGACTGGGGGGGGAGGGTGGACTTGAGGAGGAGACAGGAAAGGGGAGGCAGGAGGTACAGGTCCGTTTCAGTGGTTGGTTGGCCAGAGTGTTTCCAGGCTGTGGGCCCTCAGAGCCACCACTCACATGTACTAATCGGAGAAGCTCTCAGTGGAGGCCCCGGGTGCACATGGGCCCAGAGTCCTAGGACCAGGGCCTAGCGACCAGTTCAGGGCCACAAGCCTGCCAGGAGCACGCCATCTCCTCTGGGCGACTGTGAGAGGTACAGCTGGTCGGATTTGAAAGTGCCATATTTGAAATGCAATGCTGCTGGGAGGGGGCAGGGGCATCTGCGAACGCATGGCAGGGCTGCTTGTGACCTCTACTCCTCTTCTTCAGCCAGCACCACCCCCACTTCAGCCGTTCCTGTGCCCCCCTTGTGGGGACCTCAGTCTCAGGGCTGCCATGGGCACCTTGCCTCCACGTGGCTGCCCTTGGCGATGTGCCTGCTGTGCCAGCTCCACGTGCTCTGTGCTCCCCACCAGAACCTGCACTATGATCAGCGAGGCCGCCAGCTGATGAAGCCACTTGCCCTTATGTGTACTCGCTCTTCTCTCTGCTCTCTATCTGCCCCCACTCCTCTCCTGGGCTGTGTTGCACCCGCCTGGCATGCCCACCTCCTCGCCCTCTCCTGAGTCGTGCCCCTGGCCACTGCTGCCATGGGAGTGAGCCTTGGGCCCAGCTCCCTCCTCCTCTTGCCCCCCTCCCCCTCTTCGCCTCGGTCCTGGCCCCCACCCCTTGCTGCAAGCCAAGCCCTGACTGGGACCAAAGGCTTCCAGGCCATGGAAATTGTAGCCTCACCTCTGCTCATCACTCCTTCCCAACCCCAGTACCTGTCTGGGGTATCAATCTCCCCTCAGCCCCATCGCTGGAGGAGACTCTCCTCCATGCTCCTCCAATCCACACACCAAGAAGGTGTAAGGTGACCCTTGTGTGTATGTTTGTTTTTGTATGTTTGTTTGTGTCTGTTTGTGTGTGTGTGATTGTTGGGGATAACTACCTCTCAAGGACTCAGAATATAGTACCTTTTGAGATGAGTCAGCACACAGCACACTTCAAAAAACAGCACAAAGCACCCTGTGTAAAGGATTCAGCACACAGCTCCCTTTGAAGGACTCAGCATATAGTACCTTGTGGAGAGTACTCAGCACACAGCACCCTTTGAAGGAGGGAGTCCATAGCCCACAATATAATGGACTAAGTGCATGGAATGCTTTGAAAAACTCAACGCATACCATTCTTTCCCAGGGACTCAGTACATAGCACCCTGTGTTAAGACCACACACAGCCCCTTTTGAAGGCCTGAGTACGTAGCACACTGTGTAAAATAGTGTACAGTACCCTTTGAAAAACTCAGCACATAGCACAATTTTGATGGACAGCACATACTGCCCTGTGGAAATACTCAGCACATACCACATTGTCAAAGGACTTGGCACATAGCACTTGAAAATTTCACCTTATCCATCTCGTCTCAAGGGCTCAGCACATAGAAGTATACCCTTTGGGATGAATTAGCACACTGTACCTTTTGAAGGACTCAGTATACAGTAGCTGTGTAATGGACACTGCGCACAGCACCCTTTGGAAAAACAAGCAGGGCCCACTCTTCTCAGGGATTCAGCACATAAGGCCCTTTGGGATGACTCAACAAACAGGACTTTTTGAGGACTCAGCACAAAACCCCCATGTTGGAAGGACCCATCAAACAGGACCCTGTGAAGGACTCAGCACATAGCTGTATGTCACAAGTTCAGCTTTCATTAGAATTAGGATGCTTTCTTCAGTATCACCATTCTTCAGAAATACTTCACAAATCCTACTAGTTCATATTTAGGTAAACTGCAGGAGGATCAGCTGAGGGTCTTGAATTCAAAGCTTGAGGGCCCTGTCCCTGAGCTCTTTGGTTCAATGCGAGAACTCTAGCACTTGGAGGCACAGCTTCAATTATTATTTTTGGTTTATTCTTTGACAGGCCTTACGGTGATCAGGAAGGCCAACTTGGGGTATCCATGGGCAAAGGCTCTTAGCTGGGCCTGGAGCTGACCTCTACCTTCCTTGTGCCTCTGGGAGCCTCTTGCCCTAGGGTGGAACAGACCTGCTCTGGCATCAGCACTCAGGGTGGGCAAAAGTCAGCTTGGCCTTGCTCACTTCCCCCAATTGAACTCTAGAGGACGATGACACGGGGCTGCATGTCCCGTGTCTAGCCTTGAGGAAGCAGTAGTCACCTAACATAGGGATTGTACCTGTGAGTTATGTTTACTCTTACTGCCCTGGGGCCCTGTCATGCTTTGAAGCCAACCCGGACAGGAAAGTCCTTGAGACTCTTACATAAAATTAACCATCAAAAAGCAAGTGGGGCTGTGGCTCAAGTGGCAGAGCACTAGGCTTGAGCAAGAAAACTCAGGGATAGAGCATAGGCCCTGAGTTCACACACACACACACACACACACACACACACACACACACACACACCACATACATGCAAAATCAGAGATTTCTATATTGCAATCTTTAGGTATTCTCCATGTTTTCCCCACTAAGCCTCAAGGCTGTTGGCCTAGGTATTTGATGCATACAAAACCCTCTGGCACCTTTAATTTTGGGGAACCATATGGTTACAAGGTCACCCTTCCCCCATCCCAGCTCCTTGATTGGGTTGTGGTCTATCCAGGCCCTGTGGGGCTCCTTATACAGACTCGCCAAGATGCCTTCAAAAGCCATCACATGCTGGGCACAGGTTGCTCATACCTGTCATCCTAGATATTCAGGAAGCTGAGATCTGGAGGATTATGGTGCCAAGCCAGCCTGGGTAGGAAAGTGTGTGAGACTCTTATCCTCGATGAATTATCAGAAAACAAGAAGTGTCCCTGTGGCTCAAGTGGTAGAGTGCCAGTCTTGAGAAAAAGAGCTCAGGGACAGTGCTCACAGCCAATAATACCAAGGAGAGGCATTGCATGTTGGTTTTGAGATTGGTATGGGTCAAATATAATTGGAATTTTCAAGTGCTCCAAGACAAAGCAGTACCTCCTTTAGTCCTGTGTTCTTCCATATCATCTCACACTCTGGACTTGGCCATGCTTTGGTTAGCATGGCTCTGGCTTGACAGGAGGGCTCCAAGGAGGAAGATCTCAGAGCAATCACCCCCACCACATACTTCTGCCCTGCTCATTCTGTTGCTTCTGCTCTTTGCTAGAGACCATCTTACTGGAATCCATACATGAGGTCATTGCCACCAACATTGTAGTGAGTGGTGGGTCTGGCCTAACTTGGGGTAGTCAGAGATGGAAGTTGGTCTGGGACTAGGAGCTTCTACCCTGTGTGTGGGCTGGGGCCAGGGTGACATTTATTTCATGCTGAGCATTGAAGAGGTGAGGAGACAGTGTAGAATCCACATTGAGTCAGCTAAGTTTGGAATCTAGAGGACCACTTGTGTGAGGTAGGCTGTGGAGTCAGGGGGCCACTGTTCTTGGTACACCTCTCTCAAGACTCCCCCTTCCCTTTTTCATCCCTCAATGCTAGAAGAGAAACTTCAACTAAGTGGGTCCAAGAGGGGGCAGGGGAGTATTTCTGTGTGAAGCAGACTTGTGCTTCATATTCATCCTAGCCCCTACTTCCTATTTAACTGAGGAATGGCCATATGGGTTTGGGCCGGGGTGGGGGGGGGGGAATAATCCTAGCTGAGAATGTGGCTCAGTGGTAGAGTGGTTGCCTAGCATGCCTGACACCAGGGGTTTCATTCCACACAGAAAAAGCTGGAAGGAGATGTGGGGCTCAACTGGTAGAGCACCAGCCTTGATCAAAAAGATCTCAGGGACAGTGGCCAGGCCCTGAACTCAAACGCCAGGACTGGAAGAACAAATCTTTGTTGGAGACTTTTCTTCCCTTTGAAAACAATTTATTCTTTGTGATAAGTATAACATGGTTCTCTTCCCTGGCCACCAATGGGCCATTAGATGTCCCTTGAATTTGGGCCGCTTCCCGGCAGCCTCTGCCCTACCTGACCCACAGTTTACCCCCATCTTGTGGCAGATGGAGACCTGAGAGGCCACCTGCCACCTACTTCTGGTGGCTGCCGAGGCTTTTGAGCGTCAGTATGTCACATAGAGAGTTATCATCCACATCAGTCTACAGAAGAAAGGGAGGGAGTGCTCCTTGCCTGAGCCCTCAAGCTGTCAGTGGCTCTGGATGTGGGGCATTTGCTGCAGGATGTGCTTCATGAGGGAGTCATCTACGGGGTTGGAACTCCAACTCTGGGAGTTTCCAAGCTGTCTTGAACTTGCAATTCTTCAAACCTTTCTGCTCCTCCCTCATTTCGCCCACCCCAGAGCCTGAAGCGTCTGAAGCAGTGGCGGGGGGGAGAGGCTCAGCCTGTGTTGGCATCTGGAGGCTGCTGTCCACGCCTTCCCATGCGAGGACCCACAGCAGCTCCTGCAGCCCTCTCTTCTTCTCCATCTTCTCCTGGTAGAGCCAGCACACATGCTCAGCATTCTCCTGACACTGCTTATCCAGGACAGACATCTGCTCTTTACATGCCATGAGGGACTCCTCCGTGGTGCGGATGTGTGCCAACAGCTGGCTAAATTGATGGTGGAGCTCATCCACTGGACTCTGGAAATCCACCTCATCAGATAGGTCGTGGATGAAGCAGATTTTCTTCTCAGAAGCCCACGTGTCCCACTTGTCATCCCCACGCCAGCTGTGGTGGCGGCTCAAAGTGCAGGGGCCATGTGGCTCCAGCTCTGTCTGGCACTGCGCTGCAGGTATGCCGGACACCTGCAGCAGGGCCGCTGCTCCTGCAGCAGGAGTTTTCCCCTGTGGATCTCAGCCTCTGAGAGGGCTCTCAGATCCACGTCCCTCTAGGTCTGGGGCATGTCTCCATCCTCTGGGGTGGTCATGGCGGGGGAAGTAACCTCCTCTCCTTTTCTTCCCCAGGGCTCACACTTTCCACTTCCCCAGGGAAAGCCAGGAAGCTCAGCTGGGCGCTCCTCCTATGGTCTGGTCACTTCCCGGCACTTGAGAGTGTCCTGCCACTTTGGGGGCACCACCTGGTCCCCCCAGGTGTTCGGGCCCTGCACTTGCTTCAGCAGCTCCAGCAGCTGGGTCTTCCTCTGCAGGTGCTGCTGCAGGGCCTCTTTCTCACAGTTCAGCCGCTCATTAGAGGCAATGTGATGCTCACAGGTGGCTCTGAGCACCTGCAGCTGGGCCAGGGACTGCTCTTGCTGCTCCTATAGCTCCCATGATGCTTGGCTCTCTCTCTCTCTCTCTCTCTCTCTCTCTCTCTCTCTCTCTCTCTCTGACATCTCTTTCCATTCCTCTATCTTCTCCTCTGAGTGGTCTAGGTGTTCCCGCAGTTCTTTCTTCACTTGTTGCTATGAGTCCAGGATGCTGGTGAGCTCCTCCTTCTCACTGCTCCCCCTGCGGTGAGTGTCCCACAGCAGGGCATCTCTTCCTCTGGCTATGGATCACACAAACACACATGTACCTTGTGGGGTCTAGGGTATCTCTTGTAGATCCTTGGCCTTATCCTCCAGTCTGCAGTTGCTCCTGCTGCTCTGTGTTCTGGAGACAGAGCTTCTGGTTTTCCTGGACCTGGTTGTGAAGTTGTTACTCCAGGTTTTTCAACTCCATCTGTGTGCAGTAGGCCTAGGCCTGTAACTGCAGCTGCACCTGAGATGGTCCTGCGGGGGGCCATGGCTCTGTCAGCTTCTTTCTTAGTTACCCCAGCTCATTCTCCAGCACCTGCCTCTCCCTTTTCTCCTCCTCTGTCAGTTGGTTCACCTGCTCGGGCAGCCACTGAGTCTCCTCTTTCCATGCGGACCTCTCAATGCTCAGGTCCTCTGTGAACGTGTCTCTCACCAGACTTGCTGAGGTCCCCATCCAGCTCAGGTTGTCCAGCAGTCTCTTCAGTAACTCATGCCCCGCCAGCATTAGTTGGAACTTGCAGATTCTGTTCTTCAGTGGTGTTCTGTGTCCAGAGCACTTCCAGCTTCTGAAACTCTGTGTTCACTTGCTGCAGGTCATCGAAGCTTCTGGTCTTTTCCTCAAGCTGAAAGGTCACACCATTCAGCCGTTCAGAGAACATTTCAGTCTCCTTCTATGCAGCAGTGACCGCAGAAGCCACCATATCCAGCTCTGCCACACACCGCTCTGTGGCCTGCAGGTGGCTGGTAAGAGCTTCGTGCTCCATTTATCTGTCATTGGCCACCTGCTTCACTTGGGCCGGCGCAGATTGTAAATCTCTTTCTGCTGAAACCAACCTCTCTATGGGTGACTTGTGGATCTCTAGCTCTGTTTGTGGTGCTTCATGCAACTGGCCTATCTTCTCACTCTCTTTCTCTGGTCGATCCTGCAGGTCTGTATTCTCCTGCTTCAGTGGTGGAATTTTGGCACTGAGTGCCTTGTTTCTTCTTTTGCTGCAGTCCAGTGGGCACCACGTGTCACTAGCACCTCTGCAGATCCTTGATGGTATCAGGACCCTTGACACTCTGGCTCCTGGTAGCTGTGACTGTGTGCAAAGGCAGGGAAGGCCTATGGTCTGCATCACCTTTGGCCAGCATTGAATCACTCTCCCCAGTGGTGTTTGTCTTGGGGATCCCTCCCTTTTTTGTGTTCTTTGTTTTCGTGAATGTTGCAGGTCTGATGGGAGGATACTTTTGCTGGTGTTCTGGAAGTAGTTTCTTGCCTGTAGCTCTTTCACGGAGTCCTGTTGTTTCAGACATTAAGGCGCTGGGATGGCAAAGATGGGCTGGCCATTTCCCAGGCTCTGGGAAATACTCTATTCTCTCGCTATCTGACTAGGACATCAATTTTCCACTCTACTCCAATGTCGCCTCATGTCTCATGCTCATCACTCAGCCACCTCTTCCTTCCTCAACTGCTGATGGTAGTGTCAACCACCAAAGGGAATACTGGTGCTGGGCATCATGGAATGTGGGTGTGGCCACCATTCTTGTATCCCATTGTTCTGAAAGAAACATTAAAGAATGGGGGTGTGGCCGGAATCCTGTGATGTAAGCAGCATGGGTGGAGTCAAGATGACAGCGGCTACCCCAGCCCCTTTCCCAGGGAACATTGTCCAATCCAGCTGGGGACAAGAGGGTGACATGCTTTAGCTGGATAGCTGCACATATTGTTGTGTATGTCTGTTTGTTGCCAGTCCCGAACCTTGAACTCAGGATCTGGGCACAGTCCATGAGCTGCTTTTGCTTAAGGCTAGCCATCTACCACTGTAGCAATATGGCTCTACTTCTGGCTTTGTCGGAACTGAAAGTGGACAGGAGTCTCAAGGACTTTCCTGCCTAGGGTGACTTTGACTATGATCCTCTTATCACAGCCTTGTAAGTATCAAGGAGGACTGCTGAGAGCCACTGGTGACTGCCTAATCACTGGTCTTGTTGATGTTCATGGACAGACCGGTGAGTTCCCTGTCCTCAGGTTTAAGTGGTAGGAGCTGGAGCCTATAGTTCGAATCCTGGTCCTGCCATCTCCAAATGGCAAAAGATCCTAAGAAACTCATTCCTATCCATATGAATACCAGTGGAATGTGATGTATGTCATGATTGAATGGGCCGTTCTTGAATGATCCTAGCATAAAATTATACACAATTATATTATAGGACACTGATCAATTTTAATTAATACTTCATGAATCATTTAAACAATCACATTCATTAAATTGAGGCATAATGAAATACCTAAGAATTGGGCATCACATAGTATAGAGATGCCATTTTTCTGCCAGGAAGTTCTTTAGTTAATTGGTATATACCATTTTTTGAATGTAGTTTGGTATATGAATCTAGGATATATTATAACTGACCTGAAAATCAATTATTCAAACAGTTTTTTTTTTTTATCAGAAATGCTTATATCCAAATGTACAGGGTAATCCAAATTATGTATATTCGAAGACAATGCTTGGTTAGTCCTCTTTTCACATTACCCATTCCCTTCTTGAGAACAATACACATTGTAAGGAAATGTTTAGAATGTTTTGGAGAAATTAATTGACTTGAAACCAGTGAGTTAATCTATGCTGAATTTTGTTTATTTTATATCCAGAAAAACTAAATTCTTACTTTATCATTTTCCTTAGGCTTTACACTCAGATTTAGTCTCTGATCGGTGACAAATAAAGATATAATTTTTTTTGTCAGTCATGGGGCTTGAACTCTGGGCCTGGGCGCTATCCCTCAGCTCTTCAGCTCAAGGCAAGCGCTCTACCACTTGAGCTACAGCGCCACTTCCAGTCTCTCTTGCCCAGGCTGGCTTTGAACCGTGATCCTCAGATCTCAGCCTCCTGAGTAGCTAGGATTACAGGCGTGAGCCACCAGCGCCTGGCTATAAATATTTTTTTAACAGTAGCAAAATTCAGGCTGAGGAATCTAGGTACAATGATACTCATGCAGATAGGCCTCATCAGTCGTGAGACCATGATATCAAAATGTTAACCAATGCTTACTAGTGTCATGCTTATGAGATTTTGCGTATTATAAACAGTGGTTATTAGAATTTATTTTTGTAATCAACATCATTTCATGGGTTAGGAACTGAAGTGAGCATTATACTCAGAACAAAATTTAACGAGGCATCCAAAATTAGTTACTAAGACGTACATCATGTTACACAATGTTTTAAAAATGCAAGCTAAAGGAAATAATTTGTGTAAAAAATCAACATTTACAATAAATACTGAATCAGTATGACTGATTTTTCTTCTACCTAAGTTGCAATATGGCTTACATGATGACTTTTCTGGTTATATATTTAGTTAGGTCTTGATATTTAGTTGGAGAAGTTCCTTCATATATTCATTTGTCAGAACGAAGAGGAAGTGAATTCCTTGCCAGAGTCAACTCCCATAATAATGTTACAGATGTATACTGATACTTTGCCAAAGTTTCAAATCTGCGCGAGTAACTTGGGTCTTTTTTGGATCTAAATAAATAGATATGCAATTTTGTCAGTACTAGAAAGATTTTGACCACCATTTATTAAACTATTATTCTCCAGAAACTACTTCTCTCTTTTCATGAGACTTTTATTTTCATTCATATTATGTGTTGATGTTTTCCTTTAGATAAGCCACATTCAGTCTTCTACAAAGTGTAATTTGGAGTAGTTTAAAATTATGTACACTCATGTACAATGCTCAGATTCTACTATTTGCATATTTTTTCTTGTTAAATCAGTAGGAATTAGTTCTCAATATGGATACTATTGGAGTTATTCATTACATTTCTGAATTTTTTAAGTATGTCATGATTTTGTTATTTTATTCTTTTAAATATGTGCAGATCTCACTCTGCATACAGTCACATTTGTTTTAAACAATTTGATCCATTCAAGGGTTTTGCTATATTAGGTTCATCTAGATGAATTTAATTACAAATTAACACAACTGTATTTCTGAGACACAGTTATCTTTTTGGCTCTACGCCAAGTTAACGTGTATTTGAGGTTTTTGTGCTTAAAAAAAACTGGGCACAACATATTTTTGCTCCTGGGGGAGTTCTATTTTGTTGGTTGTTTTTTCAGTTGTGACTTCAACATATGTGTGCATTTTATTTCAATAGTTTTGTGTCTATATTTTGTTTCCTATAACAGAAACTACAAAAAGAATCAATGATTTAGAACTTTTCCAAATGGAATTCTAAGATACACACTTGAAATTTTGTGACAACTGGGAATAGGCAGGTCTTCATACAAAGACATTGTTTGATATGATTTGAATTCTTCCTCCTTTTTGGGCACCAGTGGCTCACACCTGTCACCCTAGCTCCCTAACTACTCAGGAGGATCACGGAGATCTGAGGATCACAGTTCAAAGCCAGCCTGGGCAGGAAACTCTGTGAGACTCTTGTCTCCAATAAACCACTAGAAAACCAGAAGTGGAGCTGGGGCTCAAGCGGTAGAGCACTCGCCTTGAGCTTCAGAGCACAGTGACAGGGCTCTAGCCCAGGATACAAGCCTCACGACTGACAAAAAAAAAAAAAAGATTGAATTCTTCCTCCTCTTGCCTCACTATTTCCAATAGTATTACTGCAAAGTCATAAGTGGAAAGAAAATAATTTTGTCTGTATGAATTCAGAAGTTTTGTTTCAATTGGGACACACTACACATTCATACTTCATTTTAACTCAAAAATCTTTCCTTTTAAATCTTCGTTTAAAATCACAGATGTGAATTTATAATGCTAAAATAGCAGCTACTAATTTATCTTAAATGATCCAAACTATTTTCACTTCACATTATATGTAATATAGAGTGTAATAATAATAGTAAGTAATATAGTATGTAATAATTGACTTTGGAGAAAGTCAATAACTATGGATTTTTGTGAGATACTGAGTAATAGTAAAACATATATAATTCAATTAAAAAATTCACAGTTACATCTAAAATTAAATCATAGATATAAACTAATGCTGAAAAAGAAAGATTGTTTATTGGAAAAAGCCAGAAGTTTCAATAAGCTTACTTTTTAAAAATTGTCTTAGATCTGGGCTTTGTTGGCTCATGCCTATAATCCTAGCTACCCAAAAGTCTGAGATCTGAGGATAGTGGTTCAAAGTCAGCCTGGGCAGAAAAAGCTGTGAGACTCTTATCTCCAAGATATCTCTTGAAAACTAGAAACGGCACTGTAGCTGAAGAGATACAGTGGTATCCTTCAGCGGAAGAGAGGAGGGACAGTGTGCAGGCCCAGAGTTAGAGCCCTACGACCGACAAAACAAAATTGACATGAGTTTTAATTTATTATTTTATGATTTTTTATGTTGAAAATACAGAGGGTTTACAATTACATGAACAAGGTAATGAGTACATTTCTTATCAAGCATTTTTGCCTCCTCCTTTGTTTCCCCTTCCCATCCCTTCATATCTCCCCTTCTACCACCCCACCACCCCCTCTGCACCAAAGTTGTAAAGTTCATTTTTCAACATAATATTTATACATGTCATTGTGGTAATTAGTCCACCTGTATAACAACTGGATTTTCCCTTGCCATCCCCAAATTATATGAACATCAAATACAGTGAAAACAGGGGTTATACCGTAGGGGAGGGACATAAAAAGCAACAAATAAATCACATCATAAATATGGCAGAAACAATAGCAAGAACGAAAAAAAATTTGAGTCCTTATCTTAGGGTTCATTTCTCCTAACATCAACTTGTCTAACAGTTTCTGTTTGTCTCAGACATATACTAGTTATTGCAAATAAGAGAAACAATGGCACTTATGTTTCTTTGGGCCTGGATTACTTCACTAAATATAATTTTTTCCAAGGCTTTCCATTTCCTAACAAATGGGGCAATGTCATTCTTTCTGATGGACGCATAGAATTCCATTGTGTATATAAACTACATATTCTTGATCCATTCATCTACTGAGGGGCATTTGGGTAGGTACCGTATCTTAGCTATGGTAAATAATGAGGCAAAATCATAGTTGTGCTGGTAGCTTTAGTATGGTATTGTTTGTAACCATTTGGTTAAATGCCCAAAAGTAGGAGTGCTGGGTCATCTGGGAGCTTTATGTAGAGTCTTTTGAGGAAGCTCCATACTGATTTCCAAAGTCGTTGAACAAGTATACAGTCCCACCAATATCCCCACCATCTTCTGTTGTTATTAGAGTTATTGATTATAGCCATTCTAACTAGGGTGAGGTGGTATCTCAATGCTGTTTTGATCTGCATTTCTTTTATGGCTAGGGAGTTGGAGCATTTCTTCGTGTGTCTATTCGCTATCCTTATTTCCTCTTCAGAGAAGTTTCTCTGTAAGTCTTTAGCCCACTTTTTTTTATTGGGGAATCCTTTCTTTGAGGATTTGTTGTTGGGGGATATAATTTTTTGAGTTCCAGGTATATTTTAGATATGAGACCCTTGTCTGTTGTACGGTTAGTGAAGATCTCTTCCGAATCTGTGGGCTTTCTATTGATCTTGCTAGCTTTGTCCCGTGCCAGGCAGAAGCTCTGCAATTTCATGAAATCCATTTATCCAACCTTTCTTTGATTTTTCATATTTCTGGGTCTCTATTAAGAAAATTTCGGCCTTTGCCAAGGAGATGGAGGGTTTCTCCTATTCCATCCTGTAATGTTTTCAGGGTGTCTGCTTTGACTCCGAGTTCTTTGATCCATTTGGGATTGATTCTGGTGCAGGGTGATATATAAGGATCTAGCTTTAGTTTTCTACAAGTGATTAACCAATTTTGCCAGCACCATTTACTGAAGAGGCTGTCTTTCTTCCATTTTATTTTTTTAAGCTCCCTTATCAAAATTTAGGTGGTTATAGTTCTGTAGGTTCATTTCTGGGTTTTCAATTCTATTCCATTGGTCCTGAGGTCTATTCTTGTGCCAATACAAAGCTGTTTTGAATACTATGGCTTTGTAGTAGAGTTTGGAATTTGGTAGTGATATTCCTCCAGCACTGTTCTTTCTGTTAAGGAACATTTTTGCTATTCGGGGTCTTCTATTGTTCCATATGAATTTTTGAATTGCCTCTTCAATTTTCTTGAAGAATGATTTTGGAATATTTATAGGTATCACATTGAATTGGTAGATAGCCTTTGGAAGTATTTCAATTTTCACGATGTTGATCCTTCCAATCCAGGACCATGGGAGGTTTTTCCATTTTCTAAGTTCTGTTTTGACATTGTTTTTCAGGTTTTTAAAGTTTTCATCATAAAGATCCTTCAGTTCTTTGATTAAGTTAATTCCTAGGTATTTTATTTTTTTGTGGGGCTATTATGAATGGAGTTGCTTTCCTGATTTCAGCCACACTTCTCATTGTTGGCATGAAGAAAAGAAATTTATTTTTGAAAGTTAATTTATACTATGCTTCTTTGCCAAAATTTTGAATCAGCATGAGTAATTTGGGAGTGGAGTCTCTGGGATTCTTTAAATACAAGACCATGTCATCTGCAAAGAGGGAGAGTTTTACATCATCTTTCCCTATTTGGATCCCTTTTATGTTTGCATCTTGTCTTATTGCTGTCGGTAGGCATTCTAATACTAAATTGAAGAGAAGTGGGGAGAGTGGACATCCTTGTCTTGTTCCTGAGTTAAGAGGAAATGGCTTTCGATTTTCACCATTAATCATAATGCTGGCTGTAGGTTTGTCATATACAGCCTTTATTGTATTGAGGTATATTCTCTGGGTTCATAGTTTTTCCAGAGTCTTCATCATAAAGGGTGTTGGATCTTGTGAAATGCTTTTTCTGCAACTATTGATATATCCATGTGGTTCTCATCAATGCTCTTGTTGATGTGATGAAGTATATTAACTGATTTGCATATATTGAACCAGCTTTGTATCCCTGAAATAAATCCTGTTTGATCGTATGTATGATTTTTTTGGATGAATTGTTGAAGTTGATTGGCCAAAATTTTGTTGAGGTGTTTAACATCCATGTTCATCAAAGGAATGGGTCTATAGTTCTCTTTCTTTGATGAGTCACTGCCTGGTTTGGGATAACGGTTATGTTGGTATCATAGAATGAATTCGGTAGTGAACTTACTCGTTCAATTTTATTGAATAATTGGAGGAGGTTTGGTGTGAGCCCTGCTTTGAATGCCTTGCAGAATTCCACTGCAAATCCATCTGGTCCTGGGCTTTTCTTAGATGTGAAGTCTCTTATTGCTGTTTCTATTTCTATACTTGATATGGGCATGTTAAGTTGTTAACTCTTGGTTGAGTTTCAACATGTCGATATTTGATAGGAAAAGGTCCATTTCTGCCATGTCTCAAACTTATTAGCATACAGTTTTGAGAAGTATTCCATTATAATGTTCTGATGGTGATGTTCCTATTCTCGTCCCTGAGTTTGTTTATTTGGGTGTGTTCACTTCTTTTTCTGATAAAATTTGCTAAGGGTCTGTCAATTTTGTTATTTTTTTGGGGGAGTGGTCCGGTCGTGGGGCCTGAACTCTGGGCCTGGGCGCTGTCCCTCAGCTCTTCAGCTCAAGGCTAGTGCTGTACCACTTGAGACACCGCACCACTTCTGGCTTTTTTCTTTTTGCTTATGTGGTGCTGAAGAATTGAACTAAGGGCATCATGCATGCAAGGAAAGCACTCTACTTCTGAGCCACCTTCCCAGCCCTGATTTTGTTAATTTTTTCAAAGAACCAACTCTTTGTTTTTTTATTCTTTTTAGGGTGTTTTTGGATTCTAATTTACTTAATTCTAATTTAATTTTAATTATTTCTTTCTGTCTACTGCATTGGGGTTTATTTTGCTGATCTTTTTGAAGGAGGTTCAGATGTCTTATTAAATTGTGGTTTCAGATTTCTCTAATTTGTTGATGTAGGAATTCAGAGCTATAAACTTGCCTCGGAGTACTGTTTTTGTTGTGTCTGAGAAGAGCTGGTAATTTGTGTGTTCATTTTTGTTGAATATCATGAACATTTGCATTTCCTTTCTAATGTCTTCCATGACTCACTGGTGATTCTACAGTGTGTTGTTCAGCCTCCATGTGTTAGAGGACTGTCTTTGTTCGCTTTTCATGTGGAGTTCTAATTCTTTTCCCTTAGATGCCATTTCTTGGCCTTTGTCTTGTTAGTTTTCTATCTGTAGGATATCTTTAAGTAACTTTGTAGGGATGGTTTTTGTGGAGATATATTGTTTCAATTTTTCTTTGCTATGGACAATTTTTATTTGATCTTCAGTTATGAAGGAGAGTTTAGCTGGGTACACTATTCTTTGTTGTGGTTTGTCTTTAGGGCATGGCCTACATCACTCCAGGCTCTTCTTGCTTTAATCATCTTTGCTGAGCAATCTGATGGTATTCTAATTGGTTTCCCTGTATGGGTGATTGGTATTTTCTCCTTGACAGCTTTAAGGTTCCTTTCCTTGGTCTGAGTTGATCCTGTGCGGATTATAATGTGACAGTGACATGTCCTGTGCTGTTCTGGTCTATTTGGGGTTCTGAAAGCTTCTTGTATCTGAACAGGCCATAGGCCTATCTTTTTGCATGTTTGGGAAGTTCTCTGCTAGGATTCTGTTAAATAAATTTCCTAGACCATTAACTTCTGTCTCTAGATGCTCCTCTATGCCCATTATCCTCAGATTAGGCCTTCTGATGGTGTCTTCCAAATACTGGATAGATCGATCATATTTCTTGGATTTATACTGGATAGTTGTACATTATTTCTCTATAATATCTAGGCTGTCTTCAATCCCCGAGATTTGATCTTCTGCCTGGTCTAACCTACTGTCAAGACTTTCTATTTGTTTTTAATTTCTTTTCCTTCTAGTTGGTCGGCTTTGATGGCTTCAAATTCTTTGTTGGAGCTTTGGTTTAGATCTTGTATGAGCTTTACTTACTTAATTTTGTGTTCAGTGTTTATTCTCAGATCACTTAGTTGATTGGTTATGGTTTCCTTGGACTCCCATTCCTTTTGGCAGGCTTTATTCTGCCTTCCCTTTGTGGTCTCCCTGAATTGTTTCAGCTGTTTCTTTATGAATTTTTTGAATGCCCCTATTTATCTCTGTCTATTATGATCACACTCTCGCAATTCCTGTATTACTCTTTGATTAGTTTCCTCACATTAAAGCAATTCCTGTAATTCTCTATAACTGTTCTCAGCCTGCTTATGTAATTCCTTTATTAATTTTTAAGTAGCTTCCTAATGCTCACAAGATTCCTGTACTACTCTTTGGATTGCCTCCTCTTGGTCCCTTTCACGCTCACACTGAGACCTTTGCAAATTTTCAATCATTTCATTCACCTTGTTTATCAGTAGTGTTTGTAGAGCTTTTGGGGAAATATTAATTATTATTTTACTCATTAACTATTCTTCTTATTATTATCATTAATTATTCTGTCACCTGATTATCATTAGTGGGAGTTCAGATACCTGGACTTGCCATTTTTCTTGTGTTTTTCTGGCTTGTTCTGCCCATTTGGTATGAAAGAAACAGCAACTTTGTGCTAGAACACTATTTTAAGGTAAGCATCAACCAGAGTCCTTCAGTTGCACAACCAAAATGGTTGCAGATACAATCTAGTTCAACAGATACAATCTATTCTAAATCAAACAACCATGCATTAATGGGTTAAGAACAACGAAGAAGGATTTGGCAAACCAGAAATTATTAGCTTCAGGGAGAAATGTGGGTCAAAATAGGACTAGAGGGATGTGGAGAGGTAAAATGAGAGTAAATATAACCAATTCCGGACAGAATCATAGGAGAGAATTTTTTTTAAAAAAGAAAAAAATGGAGAAACAAAAATTTAAATTTAAGAAATGAAACACGTAAAAATTATGTAAGTTTAAAGAAATGATATTGAGAGAAGAAAAGGATAAGATGAGAGGAGGTGAGGGATAGAAAGGAAACGTGAAAACTAAAAAATAAATTTTTTAAAATTAGTAACTTGAAAATTATGTAAGTATAAAGAGATAATACTGCTATTAACGAAGTTAAGCCTAAGAGGTTGTGAACTGAGTAATAAATTTCTGGCTTAAGTAAGTACATAATGGGGGAGAAGGTCTAACAATTGACAACAGGTATGTATCTGGAGTTGAGCAGAACAGCAATTAAGTCATGCAAAAAATAAAGAAAGAGAGAAAAAATGAAACCAATAAAAAGGACCAAAAGGTCAAAGAGATTAAACACACACACACACACACACACACACACACACACACACACACACACACACACACACCAAAAATAAAAATATGAGAAAATAAAGATCAACAGAAAACACTTTAAAAAAATGAAAAATTAAAAAAATATGTTCAAAAAAGAGTTCTTTGTTTTGGGGGTTTTTTTTTGGAGGGGGGATGGGAAGAGCCTGTATCTCCCCTGTGTCTATAACCAGTGTCTTGGTGGAGTCTCTGGTCTGCTTGTGATGTTTGGTTTTCCTATGGCTTGATTGGTTTCTTAAGTCAATTTGGTCAGGCAGAAAATGCCCGGTGTAAAGCAGGATTTTGTGATCCTCCTCCCAGGCTAGTTCAGTGGGAGGGAGATCTTTGAGTATCACAAAAGAGGGAGATGATGGTTTCCTCTAGTTTGGAGATGCTGTGGTGAGGCTAGGTTCTGGGTTGGGTTGAAGCCTTTCAGCAAACAGTAGCTTTTCCCTGAGGGGCTAGCACCTGAGACATTCACAGAGCCCAGCTTAGAGCCATTCTCAGGGTTTATGTTTACTGAATTTCAATTGTTGTTTAGGCTTCTGTAGGATGGGGCAGCCTCTGGCTCTGTTTACCCGGTGAAGAAAGTCTTTTCTCCGAGGACAGTTTACTCTGCCTGGGCAGAGTGACTTTCCCCTGGGTGTAACTGAGCCTGGCAGGTCACTTCTAGTTCCTGTGACCTGCAAAATGACTCTTTTGTTTTTTTTCCCAAGGCCTGACTAGGAGCTATCTGCTCAACCGGGCCTTTGTCAGTATCAAAGATGGAGACTTCCAGTGGTGGTGAGGGGAGGGGTGGCCTTCCCACCTCTGCTCCCTGAGGAGTGAGGAAGTCAGGGTTCTACTCACACCAGAATCTTGGTTCCTGGACCCACTCTGGTCTGAAATCTGCAGGACGAAGATATTTGCTCCTTCTCAGTTCTTGCTGGTGTTGAGTAGAATCCACCAGTCTACTGTGTCTGGCTCCTTTGTCCTGGACTCTAGGTTGTAGGTATGGTGTCTATGGCCGCCACCGCTGCCACCACAGCCCTTGCAGCTGCGGCTACTGGCAAGTGCTCAGATCTCTTTCCTTGCCTGGATTTTCCCTCTCTGGCCATACTCCTTGTACTGTGATGGCGCACTTGGGTATGATTCTATAGCCTAAGACTGTTCACAGGAACACTAAAACTGCTTTCTATGTGAGCACTTGTTTCAAATCCTACCTCTCCTCAGCTATTTTCTTCTGAACTCCCTTAACACATTATTATGACATGATATTGTGACATCACATTGACATTGTGATATCACTGTGCCATTCTGTTTTCACAAACCTATTATGACATCTCATGTTAGAAAAGTCATGGGTTTTAGGACTTTTAGCTCCTTCCTCGAACTCTTGTCCTCATTGTAACCTAGTAGCAATTGAAATCAGACATGTGATTTTAATATTACAAACTAGAAGTGACATCACTATTCTATGGGTGACCTCATTACCAACCTGATATCACAAACCTATTGCAGCACCGCATTGCCATTGTGACATCACAATCACATTGTGACATTTCAATCGGTTATGACCTCTTAGCTCTTTTGAAAAAGCATATGGCCTTTGCGACATCAAAGTTCACTTGTTTACCCATATAATCATTGTGGTCTAAAAAGATCATTTATACTATTGTAATTTTACAAACCCTTGGAGGCAGGATCACCAGTATGACATCATTAACCTGTCCTTTCCTCATAACTTTGACACGATACCCTTGTGATACATAGGCCTTTGTGATCTCATAATGTTTTTGACTTCATATTTCAGGTATGATGTGTGATATTAGAAACGCACTCTATCATAAAAATTGTGTCATCATTGTCAGATGTCATGAGCATGTGTTACATTGTGATATCATATACCTGTTGGGAGTTCATCACATTTGGGCCAATGCATGACTGTGTAGATCTCACAATCCCATTCTGAAATCATATTCTCATTGGGAGTTAATGAAAATTGAAGTCCAGCATGCCATTGTGACATTATCAACCCAATTGTGACACCATAAACCTATTGTGACCTCATCACCATTATGGAATCACCAACTAATTATTATATCAAAATATTATTATGAATTGATATTGTGACATCATATTGCCATCACTGTCCAATTCGGATTTGCAAACCAATTATGACCTCATAACATTTTACAAATTTCGTGGCCTTTGAGATTACTAATATGAACTATTAAACTTATGATGCATAAAACACAAGACAATCCAATAATGCACATTGAAAATAACTTTATTTACACTCAAAATGGGCCTGCATTTAACTTGTCCTGGTCTGTACACTCAGTGACAAGCCAGCACCAACCACGAAATCTCAGACCTCCAGTGAGTGGGCAGCCACACATAGTTAATTGGTCTACAAAGCACCAACTCCCCAAATTATCATCTCCAAAGCTCCAAACTTCAATAGGTAAGGCTTTGTCCTTTACCCTTACTCCCTCCTTCTTTATAGACTTTCCTTCATTTCCCTTTTTCCCTTCCATCACTTCCTTTTTCTCTTTAGGCCTCTCCACTATCCACAGTCCTACACTTCTCTGACCTGGTGGCCAACTGGCATACTTTCCCTCCTACTCTCCATCAAATTCCTCTTCTCCCAAGACTTTCCCCTCCTGCTGTCTCACCACTTCCTTCCCTTGATTTTCTCCAATTCCATTTCTCTGATCATGCAGCGTATACATAGTTTGAACCCCTCTATCACTCCAGTGGGTCTCCTGCCTAACAGTTTTCAACCATCACTTCACAAACTGCCCATTCCCCAATCACTTCTTCACAGCTAATCAAGTGAGGATGACATCCTACCCCTTCCAACAACATACCTGGCCCTTTGGTGGTATGTCCCATGCACTCCAGTGGGCCAGGACATGGGGTCACATTGATTAGTGGGCAGTGCTGATTATTAGGGTCCCGCTGCTTTATACACCCCCCCCCCACTGGTTTTCATGTCCAATCAAATCCTTGATTCCTTCTTACCAAATCCTAAAAATTCCCTTCTCTCCACCCAATGAACAGGCTTAAAATGTAAATTTAATAGAAAACAAGTAAATTATAGAAACACACTAGTTAGCAGTAATTAACACTTAGTAAGTCTTATCCTTAAAGGATCATCTGAGTTTCTCTGAACAGTTCATCTTGCAGCCTTCTCTGTATATTGGTCCCAGCACTACCAAATATGGTCCTTGTCACTTTGGTTCTAATTCAGGAGCATGATGAATTTTTACACCAGCTGTCCTGTCAAGAAAGAGTGGGTAAAGTTTTTCTTTTTTTCATCTCCATTTCTTAGTTTATTTCACTTACTTAAGGTCTAGCTTTTGAATTTATTGTTGAAGGAGACTTGCTATAGAATAAACTAAATCACTCTCCCCAAAGAAATTTGCCTTCCAATTGGATTTAATTTCTTATTTTATATTTGAACTTATCTGTTGCCATCATGATTATTTATTTTTTAAATACTTTGTACTGTTATTATTTTTAAGTAGTTGTAGAAAGAAGTTCCCATTCTACAAAACAGTATATGAATACAAGCTGTCTGACAACATTGTCACCCATCCCTCATAACCCTTCCCATCTCACACTTTTTTGTAAAAATTGCGATAGGTGATTACATATATTTAACATATTTCACAACATTGTGGAATTGTGATACTTAGTTAAAGTCACAAACACATTTTAAACTTGACAAGGCAAAGTATCGTTATCATGGTCTAAAGTTTGTTAATTCTATGAGCTTTGACAATCCAAATTATTTTTCCTACCTCAGGTGATGTTTACATTTTTTCCCTTTTGCTTAGTGTAAGCTATTCCCTCTTTCCCTCTCATTCCTCCCTTCCCATCAGTGTGTTTGGGTTACTTAGTTATTTTTCTTCTATGTCCAGTGCAGCTGATAGACACCTTTGTTGTATGTTGTCCCATTTCCCACTTATTCTGTTCCTCCTCCTGGCTTCCCTCCATTGTGTGCATATTTCTACCATCTACATAGTCAAGAACATGAAGTCATTAACGGTGATACAACAAAAAGAGTGGCTGTCCTTTTTTTCTCGAGTTCTGTTTACTTTGTCATACCTTCTTCCATTTTGGCTTTAGAATCCACATATCAGGTAGACCCTGTGCCATTTGTCTCTTTGTTCTTGGCTTACCTCACTCAAATAATTTTTTCTAGTTCCATCCATTTCCTTACAAATGCCATCATTTTATCGTGTCTAATCGCTGCATAGTATTCCATTGTATATAGGTACCACAATTTTTGGATCCACTTATCAGTAGTGGCTCATCTGGGTTGTTTCCATATCTTAGCTATTGTGAACAGTGCTGCAATAATCATAAAGGGGTGTGTGTCTTTGTATACTGGTTCCTGTTTTTCTGAGTAGATGCCTAGGAGTGGTATGGCGAGTTCATAGGACAGGTCGATATTTAGCTTTCTGAGGTACCTCCAGACTTCATTCCAAGTGGTTGTATTAGTATACATTCTCACCAGCAATGAAGTAATGCATCTCTTTCTTTGCATCCCTTCCAGCATTTGTCATTGGCTGAATTTAGGATGTGGGCTATTCTGACTGGGTAAGGTGGTATCTAAGAGTTGTTTTTTATTTGCATTTCCTTTACGGCCAGGGATGATGAACATTTCCTCAATGTTTCTTTCCTGTTTTTACCTCTTCTTCTGAGAAGTCTCTCTTTAGCTCCCTTGACCATTTCAAAATTGGTTTGTTAGGTTTGTAAAGGGTTAGTTTCTTGAGTTTACCATATATAATGGATATTTGACCCTTGTCTGATATATTGCTGGTAAATATTTTTCCCAATTATTTGGCTTTCTTTCTAGTTAGTTGCTACTTTTTATCTGTGTAGAAACTTTTTATTTTAAGGTAGTCCCATTTATCGAGTAATTCTCCAATTTGTTGTGACCCTGGGAATCTGTTCTGGAAGTTCCTGCTTTTGCCTATAAGTCCAAGTCTCTCTCATACTCGGTCCTGCAGTATTTTCAGAGTTTCAGGCTTGATGTTAAGGTCTTTAATCCATTTTGAGTTTATGTTAGTGTCTGGTGATAGGCTAGGGTCCACTTTTAGTTTTCTACATGTGGCCAGTTTTCCCAGCACCAGTAGTTGAAGAGGTTATGATTCTTCCACCGTATGTCTTTGGCTCCTTTGTCAAATATCAACTGACTGTACATGTTCAGCTATACTTCTGGGTCCTCTAACCTGTCTCACTGATTTTTGGGTCTTTTTTTGTGCCAATACCAAGTTGTCTTTGTTATTATGGCTCTATAGTAGAGCTTGAAGTCCTGTATCATGATCCCTCCTGCATCCTTTCTTTTGCCTAAAATTTTTTGGCTATGTTAAGGCTTTTGTTGTTCCATATGAAATTTTGGACTATTTTCTCTATTTCAGTAAAGTAAGGGGTTGGAATTTTAATGGGAATTGCATTGAATGTGTTTATTATTTTTGGCAGTATGGCCATTTTCACCATATTAATTCTGCCTATCCAGGAACATGGGAAGTCTCTCCATTTCCTGGTATCCTCTAAGATTCCTTTTTTTAGGCTTTTATAGTTTTCATGAAATAGACCTTTTACATCGTTGATTAGGTTACTTCCTAAATACTTTTTTTTGAGGTTATTGTGAATGAGGTTGTTTCCTTGATGTCCATTTCTGTTTGTACTTTGTTGGTTTACAGAAAGCCGACTGATTTTTGTGGGTTAATTTTGTATCCTGTTACTTTGCCAATTTGGTTTATAAGCTCTAAGTGTTTGGTGATGGAGCTTTAGGGATCGTTAATTTATAAAATAATGCCATCTGCAAAAAGAGAGAGTTTATATTCTTCCTCTCCTATGTGGATCCCTTCAATGTATTTTTCTTGCCTTATTGCTCTGGCTAAAAATTCCAGAACTATATTGAAGAGGAATGTAGAGAGTCGGCATCCTTTCCTTGTTCCTGTTTTTTGGGGAATTGGTTGTAGTTGTTCCCTATCAAGCAGAATATTGGCTTTTGATCTACTATGTAAGGCTTTTATTGTCTTATGAAAAGTTCCTTCTATTCCTATTTTTTCCAGAGCTTTTAAGATGAATGAGTGATGTATTTTATCAAAATCCTTTTCCAAATCAATGGAGATAATCATGTGGTTCTTGACCTTGGAACTGTTGATGTGATGGATTACATTTATTGACTTACATATGTTAAACCATCCCTGTATCTCTGGGATGAAGCCTACTTGGTTATAATGTATGATTTTTTTTATATGTTTCTGGATTCTGTTGGTTGCAATTTTATTGAGCAGCTTTGCATCTGTCTTAATCAAAGAGATTGGTGTGTATTTCTTTTTTTGTTGGGTCTTTGCCTTGTTTGGGGATGAATGTGATATTGGGTTCATAGAATGAGTTTGGGATTACCTCCTCTGTTTCTATTTCTCTGAAGAGCTTGAGGAGTATGGGTATTAGTTCCTCTTTAAAGGTCTTATAGAATTCTGTAGTGAATCCATCAGGTCCTGGGCTTTTCCTGTTGGAAGATTTCTTATTACTTCTATCTCATTGTAGGTTATTGACATTTGTAATTGATGTATTTCTTCTTGGTTCTGTTTGAGCAATTTGTATTTCTTTTTTTTCATGCAGGAAAAGAAGTTTATTTACCAAAAGGCTGTCCCCACCATGCATGGTGGAAAAGCATGACTGAAAAGGAAGGGGGTAGACCCACCTATGATCAAGTCTTATCTAGGCCAAGGACAGGAAGAGGTGTGGCCAGGTGCTGGAAAATTGTGGCCACATTGGATCTGGATGAATAGTAGAGAGCAAAGAGATCCTGAAGGTAAAGAGACTTCTCACAATGTACCATTGAAGAGACATAAATTGTCTAAATCTGAGAACAGCAAAAAATATTAGGTTATATGGCTATCCAGGGAGCGCAGGAGGCTTGTCAGTGGGGTTTCACGGCTCGGGAATGACTCACAGGACCCCATTAAATGTGTTAGAGAGTCAGTTTGGTGAGTGAAGGAGAGCTGACTAGGAAGAAGCGGTGTCCCGGCTTGCCCCAGACCCCTATAGAGAGAAATGTCTAAGCCCCCCAAACCAGGCATTCTCCACTTCAGAGATGACCATCCTTTCTGATAAAGGCCATAGGAGCTCTGTGGAATGGCGCCACATCTGAGCAGAGATTGAGCAACAGAGAGCCATGGAGAGTAGTTTCATTCACCAGAGTAGAGAAGTGGTGTGCACATGGATGTGAAGGCCAGCAATGGTATTGACTTTTCACCAATTGCTGAAAAGTCTCACATGGTTTATCAAGGCAGTTTGGTTTGCAGAAAAGGGGTGGTTAGGAAATTCTAGCATTTCCAACTCAAAAACCTCATCCCAGTCATGGCACCATTTGTAAGGTATATGAAATAGGTAGATTTCATTAAGTAGCCCATGAAGAGAACACCACACGCTATTCAGGCATGAAAAGAAGTTTATTTACCGAACTGCTGCCCCCACCATACATGGTAGAGAAGAATGGCTGAAAAGGAAAGGGGGGGATAGCAATTTGTACATCTGTAGAAATTCATCCATCTCTGCTAGGTTTTCCTTCCTTTGTGAGTAGAGTCTGGAATTATTTCTTTATGATTGTTTTGATGTCTTGGATGTTTGCTGTAATTTTTCCTGTCGTATCTCTGATATTATTGATTTGGGTCTCCTCTCTTATTTTGTTAGTTACTCTTGCCAGTGGTCCCTCAGTTTTAGTGTCTATTATTTAAACAGCTTTTAAAAATTAATTTTATTTATAATTTTCATAGTCTGTCTCATTAATTTCAGCTATTATTTCGGTTCTCTTTCTGTCTAGCAACTTTAGGTTCAATTTTTTCTTGTTTCTCTAGTAGTTTTAGTTGCATCATAAGATCGTTTACTTGTTCTATGTTTTCTTGATGTGTGCCCTGAGAGCAATGAATCTGCCCCTCAGGACTGCTTTCGCTGTGTCCCATTGGTTTCTTTGTGATGTTTCTTCATTTTCACTGAATTGTAGGAACTTTTAAATTTCTTCTTTAATTTCTTCTGTGATCCATGTATTGTTCAACAGAGTGCTGTTTAATTTCCATGTGTTTTTTTTCTATTTATGCCTTGTTCTTGAGAACGAGATAGATTACACTATGCTCAGATAGAATACAGAGTATTATGTCGATCCTCTTGTATTTGCTTAAATTCCATGTATGAACTAAGAAATGATCTATTTTAGAAAAAGTTAGGGGGGGTTGCAAGAGGAAGACCCTACTGGTGTGAATACCTGTAATTCTAGATACTCAGGAGGCTCAGATCTGTGTATTTAGGTTCAAAGCCAGCCCAGGTAGGAAAGGTCATGAGGCTTTTCTGGGGTTGCTCAGCACCACAGCCTGCCTCAAGTCTGGGGTTGTTCACCACTTTTGCCACCATGAGCTGCTTATGCATGCCAGTATGGAGAGGCAGAAACCACCACGGGTCTGGACTTGTTCACTGCAGCTGTCCCCACCTCAGCCACTGCTGCCACCCCTGGCTGGTCTGGGCAAGTGCCAAGAGGCATTGTGCCCCAATTCTGGGTGGTTTGCCACCACTGCCAGCTGCTGCTGCTGTTTCAGGTTAGGCTAGCCTATTTACACCAGCAGGACAGAGGTGCCACCCTGAGAGTTTAAGATCCTTTGCCACTGTTGACAGCTGCTACTGCTCCTGACTGGGCTGGGCTACTTGTACCAGCCAGGCAGAGGCGCTGTTCCAGGGAGGTTGAGGGGAGTCTTTGTTCCAGCTCTGCCTTCTGAGATTTCTGTTTGTATATTCTGGGTTGGCCCAGCTCTTGGGAGTTCCTGGGAGACTTGGGAAGCTTGTGGGTGTGTGGTCCTCAGAGGGTCCAGACCCGGGGCACTTAAGCAACTTGGCACAAAACCCTGTCACTTAAGCTCTGCAACGTGGAGCCCCATCACCAACAAAGAGTGAGGGAAGGGTCTTCCCACTTTACTGTCTGTGTAGGATTTCCCTTTTCTTTTTGCACTTCCTTTATATCTCTGAGTAATTGCCTTTGTTTGTGGGTCACTTGGAGAAACAGAGCATTGAAATATAAACTCTATATTTGGTTGGAGAGAGCTGTGGTGTTTCCCTGCTGTTCCATCACCTTCTTGGTCCCTCCCCTTCAGGTGGAGTTTTTCTTAGCCAGCCAGTGGGCCTTGGTTACCAAAAGAAAGGTACATAAAAGAATATGTTGTAAAGCCTGCAGATTGAAGTTAGACACTTCTGTTAATATAGCCTTCCTAATTTTAGGAAGCCAAGGGGGTGTTCTACACTAAAGTATTTCAAAGGGATTGAGTCCTTTAACATAAGGGCTACATCTTGCTCGAAAGAGAGTGAAGTGGAGGAGGCTTACCTAGCTATGGCCAGTCCCTGTATTTAATTTAGTTAAAGTTTCCTTTAAGGTCATTTTCATTCTTTCTAATGCTTGAACTCTGAGGCTTATAAAAGGATTGTAACTTCCAATTTATTAGGGCATTAGTTAATAATTGAGAACTTGGGCCATGAATGCTGGGCCATCTTTTGGACCCCACAGCTAAGGGTAAGCCAAATCAAAGTATTATTACATGCCTCAGCTCAGCCTGAAAAAATGTCCATTATTACTAACAGATACCAATAGCCATACTTTCCAGGCTTTACCTCTGTGGAGTCCACTTTCCCAAATTCACCATCTGAGGTTCCTCAAATATGAATTATTTTCATATGTTCCAGCATTTCAGCATTTACCTGTTGGAAATTACCTACACACATTACAAAGTATTGTCAGGCTGAGGCCCCACCGGTTTTCAGAACAGTTTTAGGCAGTGTCCTCGGGCAATTTACCAGGCTGCAAATATCTACATGTAAACTGACAGAAAGCTTGAGCCTGTATGCATTTTTCACAAGTTCAGTATCAACATTTGCACACTTATTACCACTGTTTATGCTTCTTCCTTTAATATTGATGACCAGTATTTCTAGAGAAACAAGTAGTTTTAGAGTGGTCTCCCAAGCTACCTCATCAGCTCAGATGTTTCCCTGTATCTTAGGGTCTCTAGTTTCTTTAACTCCTGTAAAGTACTCTGAAACTTGGAGACTTCTTCCATTTTATTCTCCTCCTTTTATCTTAAACTTGCTTTCATGTTCCCACTCTCCTTCTCAATGTGCTCCTTAACCTACATGTGTTTTGGCAGGGTCACCGGAGAGTTCCCTTGACTGGCCAAGTGCTGCTCCTTCTCATAACACCTTTGCTTGCTCTTCAGCTCCTCCCTTAAGTTCACAAAGGTGCCATTGAGAGGTATTTTTCCCACCTCCACCTGTTCCACTGGGACACGATGCTTCTGCATTACATTTTTGGTGAAGATCTCAGCAGTCTTTTGGGGCTTTTACTCTAGTAGTTTCTCTTTCTAGTTTTCCACTTCAGTGTATTTTTGTGACAGATCTTTCAACTGTTTGTTTAGCATTTCTGCTTTTCTTCCTAATGGTCTTTCCCTTTCCATGGCATTCTCTATCAAAGCAAGTGGTCTTTTAACTCTTTCTGAAGAGAAACAATCTCTTTCTTGAGCCTGATATTTTCCTGTTCTCTTTTCTTGGCCTCTTCTTCTATGACACAGCACTTTCCCGTCTTCTCTGCTAACTACTCTTTCCTACTTTCTCTGTTGCTTTGAATTTCTGGTGACACTTTTCAAAGCTTATAATCGACATGTACTTCAACCTAATATATTCTTATATCAGGTCCAGCTCTTTTCTTTTTTTTTCTTTTCTTTTTCTTTTGGGTCTGGTCGTGGGGCCTGAACTCTGTCCAGGACACTGTCCCTCAGCTCTTGAGCTCAAGGGTAGTGCTCTACCACTTGAGCCACATTGCCACTTCTGGCTTTTTTCTTTTTGCTTATGTGATGCTGAGAAATCAAACCCAGGGCCTCATGCATGCAAGGAAAGCACTCTACCACTGAGCCACATTCCCAGCCCCCCAGCTCCATTTACATAGCCATAATTTCTTAATGGAATTCAGAGATCCTTTGCATGTTTCTCCAGAGCAATGAACACATTTTCCTTGTAATTAATTTGATTACTTAACCTGTCATTTACATTTTCCAGGTGGTGAATGTGTCCTCCTTGGACATTCCTTTTTCTAATGTCCATTTTGCTTGCATTAAGCTCACTGATCTAGTCCTAGAGGTTCCCTACTGCCATTTGCAAATGATCTGTACTGTATTTGCCAAAGGTTTCTTGATCCCTATTCTGGTGCTCCTACCAAAACTCAAACTCTTTTTTTAGACTCGTTTTTTTTCAGGGTGTCTCTGTTATCAAACACCAACTTAGCAACCACTTTACCTCAAAACCTTCTAACTTTTCAAGCTTTCTTCTAATATCTGTGGCTGACTGGGTAACAAAGGCCATATTTAGGGCTCTTTGATTCTCCAGGATTTGAAGATCTATAGACTATAGGTTCTATAGGCTTTTGGCAGAATTTTCAGAAAAAGCATTAGGGTACTCACTGGGGAACAGTACCAT
The DNA here is from genome assembly GCF_019054845.1 of Dipodomys spectabilis. NCBI lineage: Eukaryota > Metazoa > Chordata > Mammalia > Rodentia > Heteromyidae > Dipodomys > Dipodomys spectabilis. Next base: position 617,407 of record NW_024870687.1, read on the forward strand.
CTCACTAACCTTAGACTGAAGACTGGGCTTTCTAGCCACTGCGGTATCCCTGCTAGCTGAACCTGGAAATAATTGGTAAACACCTCCATATCTCAACTGCTGTAAGCCTCAGCTTGGGTAAGTCTGGAGAAAGACTTGTTCCAAATAGTCTGGGTCAATAGTGGGGCTATTGTCTGGTTCAAGGACCACCGTCAAGTCAACGACAGTAATCACTCCCTTTTCTACCAGGTGAAAAACACCTGTAAAATTTGCTGACAGTCATCCCAGATGTGCTTTTGTGTGAAAATTACTGTCTCTAATGAGGTAATGAGCCCCTGTTTTTTTTTCTGAAAAGGATGGATTTTTCTGTTTCCAGTTACACAGGTCATTACTTGTAAAGGGAACATATATTAGAAAGGGGTCCTGCCCACCATCTCCTCCATGTTCCTGTCTCAAGGGTAATAAAGGTAACATACCATATTGTACCACCTCAGTCTGGTACAAGTAACCACTTTTAGTATGGGAGGACTCATTAAAGTTGCTGATGAAAAAGAATAGGAGAGAGAGTACATCAGTGCATCTTCCTCTGAGGGATTCTGTAAACCTGGGGAAGAATATTTTTTGGATATGACAACCTAAGGCCTTGTTCTCCCATCCTGAGAACATGAGTAAACAGGTGCATACAGGACATAGATAGAACTATCAGCATACATACAAAGACCAAGATCCATAGACAACCCACATGTCCCATACCTCTCAATGTTGACCTCTACAGGAGGTCCCAGATGACAGAGAGAACGTCCCAGATTGCCTCTTGAGGAGGCTAGAGATGACCTCTGGAGGATGTCACATATATACTACCTAGGAGGCCCAACATAACCTCTCATGGAGATTCCAAATGGATTCCCAAGAAAGTGTCAGATGACCTCCAAAGGAGTTTCCAGATGTCTTTTCAATGAGACTGAGATTACCTCTCAAGTAGCTCCCAGATGGCCACTCAGGCTACATGAACTCCAGAGAAAGTTCCAGATAACCCTCTTGAGAAAGCGACAGATGACCTCCAGAGAAGGTCTTATATAGCTTCTCAAGGAAGTCCCAGATGATGTCCAAAGATGGTCATAGATTTCTCATCATGGTAACCTGAGGTGACCTCCCAAAGAGGCTCCAGATGACCTCAGGAGGTGGTCCTAGATTGCCTCTTAAGAAAGCCCCAATGACTACTTTTGAAGAGGTCTCAGGTGGCCTCCTGAGGAAGCCCCAGGTGACCTCTGGAGAGAATCCAACATGGCCCCTGGAGAAGGACCCAGATGACCTCCAGTGTAGGTCTCAGAGGTCTTCTCAAGTAAGTCGCAGATGTACTCTTGATAAGGTTCCAGATGGCTTCCCACAGAAGCCCTACATTATCTCTCAAGTAGGTTCTAGATGGCATCCCAAGGAAGCCACAAGTAGCTTCCAGAGGGGTACAAAACAAGCTGGCAAGCTTGCGAAGATGCACCTCTAGAGGTACATAAATGACTTTTGTCCATGTTGGACCTCCGGAGACAAACACTCGAGGTAGACTCTCAACCCTGAGGGCTGACACTCTCACCTATGGGTATTTTTCCGTGGGGCCAAGGCCTGATGCAATCCAAATGGATTATCTCGATAGTCTTCAAAAATAAGGACCTCTGTAGTTCAAAAAAATCCATCGAGACACGTTTTATATAATAAATGTTCTCCAAACCACCAACCCCCAAAATTATGATATCCAAAGCTCCAAACATCAAAGAGAAAGCCTCTTTTCCCCTTCTCTTTGTCTCTCCTTCGCTACAGACAATACTTCTTTCGAGGTCTTTTCCTTTTTCCCTTCTACCAGTTCTTTCTTCTCTTTAGGACTCTCCACTCTCCACAGACCTGAACTGCTTTGCAAGGCTCATCAGTTACCATCCTTCACCTTCTGCCCTCCCTCAACTTCCTCTCCACCCAGGTTTTCCCCCTTATGCTATCACACCACTTCCTTCCTTCCAGGACTTTTTCTTTTTCTGTCACCTTCTCTTGCTCTGAACAAGCAGCCTACATAAAGTCTGTACCCCTTCTCCATTCCAACTGCCTGTTTTCAAACTGCCCACAGCCAATCACTTCTTAACAGCTCAATTCGTGGTGATTAATGCACCAGTCCCTCCCACAGGATGCCTCACCTTCTTTGGTGGCATTCTTTGTCCTCTCCAGCTGGCCAGGAAATGGGTCCATGCTGATTATCACACCCTATAGATTATCGGGCCCTGCTGATTATTACAGTATCCTCCTTGTGAACAAGTAGCAATTGAAATTGGAAATTTGATTGTGGTATTTCAAACTCATTGTGACATCACAAACCCATTTTGACATCATCACTACCACGACATAACAAACCCCTTGTAACAACATTGTCATTGTGACATCATGATTCCATTTTGACATCTCAAATCTATTATGACCTCTTAGCTCCTTGGAAAAATAACATGCCATTTTCAACATCACTGTCCCTTTGTGTACACATATCCTTGTTGTGAACTGACAGTTGAGATCAGACATGCCATTATAAAATCAAAAATTGTTTGTGACATCCTTAACAGTGTGACATAACATTTTCATTATGAGAGCATCAGCTCATTGTGACATCACCAAACTTAATGACAGAATCGCATTATGACAACAATTCTTGTGAAATCACAGACACATTGGGAATGCCTATTCTGTGATTTCATTGTATTTCAAATGTGGCATGAGAGTTGATATCAAAAATGCATTTTTGTGCATACAAACCATTTTGACATCATACTAACTTTGTGACATCACAGTACCATTGTGATATCACTAACACAATGTGACATCAAAAACCTCTCCTGTCCTCCTAACTTTTGTGACATGCTGACATTGTGATATGTTAGACTTTTTGCCCTCATAATTTGTTTTCAACCTCATATCTCATTTATGACTTCAGATAACAGAAATCAACTCTGACATCATGACTATTGTGACATCACACTGACAGATGTCATGATCATCATGTCACATTGTGATATCACAAAAGGTTTTGATATCACAATTAATTGGTGATACCATACAGTAAGGGGGCTATGATGTAACAATTGGTTAGTGATATCCAAATGGCATAATGGATCTCAATTGTTATAAAATCACAGAGAATATGAATTCACAACAGACTGTGGTATCTCCAAAGTCATGTGTTTTCACAAATGTTATGAAGTCATAGGAGGATTGTGATGTCACATTGTGACACAATGTTTACGATGTCTGTCAGTGTGATGTCACAATGGTCATGATGTGACAGTGGATTTCTGATACCATGTATCATAACTGAAATATTATAAGGTTGAAAACAGATTATGAGCTCATAAAGGGCCTAAGACATCCGAATTGCTGCACATCACAAGACTTATGAGGTCTGGGCAGGTTTTGGATATCACAGTGTGTTAGTGATATCACCATGGCACTGTGATGTCACAAAGTGATTGTGATGCCGTATATTTATGAGATCACAATATATTTCTGACATCAACACACATGCCACATATGAAATAGAATGAAATAAGAGAATAGGCATTTACAATGTGTCTATGACATCATAATGACAATATAATGTCATAATGCTATGAGATCATTGTAAATTGGTAATGTTGCAAGAAGGTTTTTGTGTAATAATGAATATATATTGTCACACTGGCAATGGGATCACAAGGGGTTTGTGATGTTACAATAGCATATATGAATTCAATAGTCATGTGTTCACAATGAGGATATGGGTACACAAAGGGCCTGTGATGTCACGTATGCCATGTGTGTTTTCAAAGGTACTTGGGGTCATGATAGCTTTATGATACACAGTTGTGATGAAGTCACAATGGGCTTTTGATATTATAATGATTTGTAATATCTCAAACACAAGTCCATTTTCAATTGTTACTATTTCACAATGTGCATACAAGTTCACAGAATGAGCTGGAAGTCATAATGGACATGAAATTTTAAAAATGTTAGGAGGTCATTTTGGTTTGTGAATATACAATGGGACAGTGATATCACCATGACAATGTCAACTCATTATTATTGTTTTGCTGTCACAATTAGTTGATTCCACAGTTGTGGTGAGGTCACAAAATATTGTTGTGTTGGGCATGTCACAATGACATGATGATTCTCAATTGTCTTAACTTTCAATGTGTATATTAGTTCACAAAGGGACTGTGGTTTCTCCAAAAGTATGTGTTGTCACACATATACTGAAATCCTAAAAGGTTTGTGATGTCAGAATTTGACACAATGGATATTACATCTGGCAGTGTGATGCCACCATGGTCATGATGTCACTGGGAATTGTGATATAAAATGTCATCTGTGAAATCTAATGAGGTCAACAACAGATTCTGAGGACAAAAAGGCCTAAGGTATCAGAATTGCAGCATGTCCCAAAATTATGATGAGAAGATAGGTTTGTGATATCATGGCGGGTTAGTAATATCACAATGGAAACATGATATACAAAGGGATTGTGATGTCACAATGGTTATGAGTTCCTGATTTGTTTATGATATCAATGTACATGCCACATTTGAAATAGAATGAAATCACAGAAAAGGCATTCATAATGTGTCTTTGATGTCACCATGACAATGTAAAGTTTTAATTCTATCATATCATTTTAGTTTTGTGATTTCACAATGAGAAGACGGTATAAAAATGATAATGTGATGTCACAATTATGATGATCTCAAAAATTGTTTTGGATGTCAAAATGTCATGTCTGATTCTCAATTGTCAGTATGTCACAGTGGGGCTTTGGGTACACAAAGAGACTCTGATATCACAAAGCTATGTATTTTTCAAATGTTATAAGAGGTTATAATAGATTTGGAATGTCACAATGTGATCCTGGTATCAAAACAACAATGTGAAGTCACAATGGGTTTGTGATGTCACAGTGGTGATGAGGTCACAATGGGTTAGTTATGTCAACAGTTTGTAATATCACAATTATTTGTCCAATTTCAATTGCTACTAGTTCACCATAAGGACACAGTAATAACCAGAAGTGCCCCTATAATCCACGGGAACAGATAGTCATCATGCCCCTCTAGTCTGGACCAATGGAGAGAGGGGTGCATGACATTGGAGGGGGCAGGGCATGCTGCTGAAGGAGATAGGATGTCAAGCCCCACATGGTGAGCTGCCAAGAAGTGATTGGGAATGGACATTTGGTAAGTGATAATTGAAAACTGGAAGGCAAAAAACATATTGTAGTTGGGGAAGGGTACAGCCTTTATATAAGCTGCATATTCAGAGCAAGAGAAGGGGAGAGAAAAAGGTTAAAGGCCTGGATGGAAAGAAGTGATGAGACTGCTGGAGGGCAAAGACCTGGGAGGAGAGGAAATTGAGAGAGAGCAGGAGGTGAAGGACGGCAATTGGCCACCTGGACAAGGCAGGGCAGGCCTGTCAAGAGCAGAGCAGCCTGAAGAGAAGAATTGAATGGTGGAAGGAAAAGAAAAAGAACTGAAAGGTAGGACAGATATGTAGAGAAGGATAATGAAGAGAAAGGAAAAAGCCTTGTCCTTTGAAGTGTGGAGATTTGGAGATCATTATTTTGGGGGTTGGTTGTTTGCAGACCAGTTAACAAGTGGCTGAACTGCTCTTTGGAGGGTTCATGGTTGAGACTGAATTTAGCTCTCAGCATCCAGCCCAGGCCAAGGTAGTCGTTTGTTACAAAATTTATGAGGACAAGACAGGTTTGTGATGTTACATTGCATTAATGATATCACAATGTCAATATGAGGTCACAAAAGGATTGTAATGTCACAATGATGATGTGGTCACAATGGGTTTCTGAAATCAACCTATATGCCCCATTTGTGATAGAATGAAATCACAGAATAGGCAATTGCATTGTCTCTAGGACCTCACAATGAAAATTTGATGTCATAACGCCATGATGTCATTGTCGTTTTGGGATGTAACAATGGGCTGATGGTATTATAACAACAATGTGATCTCACTCTGGAGAAGATGTCACAACGCGTTTGTAATGGTACACTGGCATGTCTGATGTCAGTTGTCTTTGTTCGCAATGACGACATGATAAACCAAAGGGACCATAATATCACAAACACCATGAGCTTTTTCAAAGGGGCTAAGCAGTCACAACAGGTTTGTGATGTCACAAGGTTATGATGATATCAATGTGGCAATATGATGTCATAATGGGTTTGTGATGTCAAGTGGTGATAAGGTCACACTTGGATAGGGATGTCAAAACGAATGTGTAATATCACCATTACATGTCCAATTTCATTCTACTAGATCACAATGAAGATAGGAGTTCACGTAGGGAGCTAGAAGACAGAAAGACCATGAATTTTGTAAAATATGAGTACATAATAAGCTGGTGAAAATGCAATGAGACAGAAATAGATGCAGAAAAAGCATTCGACAAGATCCAACACCCCTTTATGATGAAGGTTTTGGAAAAATTAGGAATCCATGGAACATTCCTCAATACAATAAAGGCTGTATATGACAAGCCTACAGCCAGCATTATACTTAATTGTGAAAAACTAAAGCCATTTCCTCTTAACTCAGGAACAAGACAACGATGTCCACTCTCTACACTTCTCTTCAATCTATTATTAGAATGCCTAGCTACAGCAAAAAGACAAGATGCAAACAAAAAGGGGATCCAAATAGGGAAAGAAGAAATAAAACTCTCCCTCTTTGCAGATGACATGATCTTGTATTTAAAGAATTCCATAGACTCCACTCCCAAATTACTCAAGCTGATTCAAAACTTTGGCAAAGTAGCAGGGTATAAAATTAACCCCCCAAAATCAATGGCTTTTCTGTATGCCAACAATGAAAAAAGTGTGGCTGAAATTAGGAAATTAACTATATTTGTAATAGCACCACAAAAAAATTACCTAGGAATTAACTTAACCAAAGAATTGAAGGATCTCTATGATGAAAACTTTAAAAACTTGAAAAAGGAAATCAAAACAGAACTTAGAAAATGGGAAAAACTCCCATGCTCCTGGATTGGAAAGATTAACATTGTGAAAATGGCAATACTTCCAAGGCTATCTACAAATTCAATGTGATACCTATCAAAATTCCAACCTCATTCTTCAAGGAAACAGAGGAGGCAATCAAAATATTCATATGGAACAATAAAAGACCCCGAATAGCAAAAACGCTCCTCAACGGAAAGAACACTGCTGGAGGAACATCAATATCAAATTTCAAACTCTACTATAAAGCCATAGTAATCAAAACAGCTTGGTATTGGCACAAGAACAGACCTCAGGACCAATGGAATAGAATTGAAAACCCAGAAATGAACCTACAGACCTATAGCCATCTAATCTTCGATAAGGGAGCTAAAAAAATAGAATGGAAGAAAGACAGACTTTTCAGTAAATGGTGCAGGCAAAATTAACTACTTGTAGAAAACTAAAGCTAGATCCTTATATATCACCCTGCACCAGAATCAACCACAAATGGATCAAAGACCTCAGAGACAAAGCAGACACTCTGAAAACATTACAGGATGGAATAGGAGGAACCCTATGTCTCCTTGGCGCAGGCTGAAATTTTCTTAATAGAGACTCGGAAACACAATACATCAAAGAAAGGTTGGGCAAATGGTATTGCATGAAGCTGCACAGCTTCTCCATGGCAAAGGACACAGGTAGCAAGATCAATAGAAAGCCTACGGATTGGAAGATCTTCACGAGCCATACAACGGACAAGGTTCTCATATCTAAAATATACTTGGAACTCAAAAAATTAAATCACTCCACCAAAAATCCTCAAAGAAACAACTGCCCTATAAATAAGTGGGCTAACGACTTAAAGAGAAACTTCTCTGAAGAAGATAGAAGGATGGCCAATAGACACATGAAGAAATGCTCAACCTCCCTAGCCATAAAAGAAATGCAAATCAAAACAACATTGAGATACCACCTCACCCCAGTTAGAATGGCAAAAATCAAGAACTCTAATAACAACAGATGCTGGAGGGGATGTGGACAGAAGGGAACCTTACTGCATTGTTGTTGTGAGTGTAAACTTGTTCAACCACTTTGGAAAGTAGTATGGAAGTTCCTCAAAAGCCTTCACATTGAGCTCCCCTATGATCCAGCAATTCCAGTTTTGGGCATTTACCCAAATGTTTACAAACAAGACCACACTAAAGCTACCAGCACAACTATATTTATTGCAGCATTATTTACTATAGCTAAGATATGGAACCAACCAGATGCCCCTCAGTAGATGAATGAATCAAGAAAATGTGGTATAGATACACAATGGAATTCTATGCTTCCATCAGAAAGAATGACATTGCCCCATTTGTTAGGAAATGGAAAGACTTGGAAAAATATATATTAATTGAAGTAAGCCAAGCCCAAAGAAACATAGGTCCCATGGTATCCCTTATTTGCAATATTTAGTATATGTATGAGTCAAGCAGAAAAGCTCAGATAATGTGATGTTAGGAAAATGAACCCTTAGGTATGTATTTTAATGTTTTTTCTCTTATGCATGTCTTTCTAACGCATTTATAAGATTATTTCTTTGTTGCTTTGTATGTCCCTCCTGCACAGTATAACCCTACTTTCACTGTATTTGATGTCAGTAAAATTTGTGGAGGGGAAGGGGAAAAACAGGTCGTTTAAATTAGGATACAGGTGGACCCATTGCAACAATGAGAATTACAAGTTGTCATGTCGAAAATGAACTTTACAAGTTTGGTGGGGGGGGGAGCATTGGGGAGGGCAGGGGGAGGCTGGGAAGGGATGTGAAGAGTAAACAAAGGAGGAGGTTACAATGCTTGATAAGATATGTACTCATTATTTTGCCCATGTAATTGTAACCCTTCTGTACAATTTGTTCACAATACACAATAAAAATAAATAAAAAATACATCATACTTAATTTTGGTATTAAAAAAAGAAAATGCAATGAGACAGAGATATCCCATTGGCAATGTGATGCTACCATTACATGAGATAGTATTGTTTTGAAGTTACAAATAATGATGCCCTACAGGTGATGAGGTCACTTAAGTTTGTGATTTCACAATGGATTGGTGATGTCACAATCTCATGCCAGATCTCTAACTGACAATGACTATATAAGTTCACAAGGGATAATGATGTATCCAAAGGCCTATGTTGGCACAAGTGTAATGAGTCTTAACGTGTTTGCGATGTCCTCATGTGACTCAGTGGTCATGACATCTGGCAGTGTGATGTCATAGTGGTCATGATATCACAGTGGATTTTTGATATCACATGTCATAACTTAAGTATTATGAGTTAAACAATTTATGTACTCAGAGAGGCCAAAGAGATCACACTAGCAGAATGTCAAAAAAATTATGAGGATAAGACTGTTTTGTGATGTCACAGTGGGTTAGTGATATCATAATGGTAATATGGTGTCATCAAGGTATTGTGATATTATAATGATTATGTGGCCACAATGTATTTCTGATATCAACCCACCTGCAACATTTGAAATAGAATGAAATCACAGAATAGGCATTCCAATGTATCTGTGACATCACAATTACATGTGATTTGATGTCATTGTTGTTTTATGATGTCATGTTGGGCTGATGTTATCATAATGACAATGTGATGTTACACTGGTGATGATGTCACAAAGGTTTTGCTATGTTAAAATGGCATGCCTGATCTCAATTGTCATTAGCTCAACATGAGGATATGAGTACACAAAAGGCCTGTCATGTCACAAAGGCCATGCTTTCTTTCAAAGCTTCTGAGGTCATAATAGTTTTGGGAATTCACAATGTGATCATGTTGGTACAATGGGAATGTGATAACACCATGAGTTTGTGATGCCTCTGAGGTGATGAGGTCACAAAGAGTTAAGGATGTCTCATCAAGTTTGTAATATAACAATGACATATACAATTTCAATTTCTTCTAAGTCACTATGAGGATACTATAATAACCAGTGGGGCCAGAATTATCTGTGGGAGCCGATATTCATTGTAAATTCTTGGCTTGGCCCACCGGAGATTGTGGGGAATGCCGCTAAAGGTGGAGGTGTCAAGCCTCACACGGTGAGCTGTCAAGAAGTGATTGAGCATTGGGCAGTTTTGGAAGTGATGGTTGAAAACTGTTAGGCAGGAGATCCGTTGGAAGAAGGAGGGATACAACCTATATATAAGTTGCATTTTCAGAGCATTGTAATGGAGATAAAAATGGGAGTTACCTGGATGGAAGAAAGTGGTGAGACAGCAGGAAAGGAAAAGCCTGAGAAGAGAGGAAGCTGAGGGAGAGCAGAAGGTTGGCAAGTGGTCACTGGGTCAGAGTAGGGCAGGCCTGTGGAGAGTGGAGAGGCCTGAAGAGAAGAAGGAAGTGGTGGAAGGGAAAAAGGGAAAGACCAGGAAGGAATGACATGTCTGTAGAGGAGGGAAGAATGGAAAAGAAAAAAAGCCTTGCCCATTGAGGTTTGGAGCTTTGGAGATCATAATTTTGTGATTGGTTGTTTGCAGAACAATTAAGAAAGGGCAGGGCTGCCCCTTGGAGGTCTGAGGTTTGGTGGTCAAGGCTGCTCTTGAACCTGGGTATCCAGTCCAGAATAAGGTAATCACAATCCCCTTTCTAGTGAAAAAAGGTTTATTATATTAAATGTGACTCGATGATTTGTCTCCTTTCCTTAGAGGTCATATGTACATGAGTTCACAGAAAGAGCTTGAAGTCTCAAAGTCCATGAATTTTCTAAGATCTGATGAGGCAATAACAGGTTTGTAAAAACACAATGGGAGAGTGATATCACAAGAGCAATACTACAATATTATGAAAAATTTTGATTTGATACAACAATTAGTTGTTGATGCCATTCTCATGATGAGGTCACAATAAGTTTGTGATGTCACAATGGGTTCACGATGTCAGAGTGGCATGGGAGATCTCAACTGTCATTAATTGGCAAGGAATATATCAGTTCAAAAAGGGACTGTAATGTCTACAAAGGCATGTTTTGTTACAAATGTGATGCCTTTCTAACAGTCTTGTGAGGTCAAAATGTGACACAATGGTCATGAAATCTGGCAGTTTGATGTCACAGGGGATTTCTGATATCACATGTCAAACCAGAAATATGAGATTGAAAACATATTATCAGCTCACAAAAGGCCTAATATATGGCAATAGCAGTATGTCACAAAACTTATAAGGACAGGACTTGTTTGTGATGGCACAGCATGTTAATGATATGACAATGGCAATGTGAAGTCACAAAGGATTGTGATATGACAATGGTTATATGGTCAAAATGGGCTTCTGAAATAGATTGAATTCACAGAATAGGCCTTCACACTGTTAAGTCACAATGTCACTGTGATTTATAATGCTATGATGCCATTGTCGTTTGGTTACATCACAATGAACTGATGATGTCATAATGACAATTTGATGTCATTGGTGATTTAAGGTGTTACAATGGTTATGAGGTCACAATATGCTTTTGATACTAACACACGTTAACTTTGAAACAGAATGAAAAAGCCACGTGGCGGTGGCTCATGCCTGTAATCCTAGCTACACCACAGGCTGAGATCTAAGGATCGTGGTTCAAAGCCAACTCAGGCTGGAAAGTCTATGAGAATCTTATTCCCAATAAAAAAAACCATTAGAAAACCAGAAGTGGCTCTGTGGCTCAAGCGATAGAGAGCTTGCCTAGAGCTGAAGAGCAGGGACAGTACCCAAGCCCAGAGTTCAAGCCCCACGACTGACAAAAAAAAATTAAAATTAGGCATTCACAATCTTTTTATAACATCACAATCACAATGTGATCACATAATGCTGTCTTGTCATTGTAGTTTTGTCATGTCAAAAGTAGTTGATGCTGTCATAATGACAATGTTATGTCACTCTGGTGATGTCACAAAGGGTTCATTATGTTAAATTGGCATGTCTGATATCAATTGTCAGTTCATAATGAGGGCATAGTTCCACAAAGGGACTGTGTTGTCACAAAGGTCATGTGTTTTTTCAAAGGTGCTAAGAGGTCCTAATAAGTTTGTGTTGTCACAATGTGATAGTGAGGCCAAATGGCAATGAAAGCTCACAATGCTTTTGTGATGACACATTGGTGATGAAATCAAATAGTTTTGTGAAGTCACATCTCATAATCACATGTCCAATTTCAGTTGCTACAATTTCACAATAAGGTATGAGTTCACAGAAAAAGACAAGTATAAAAGGCCATGAATTTTCTAAAATGCTATGAAGACTTACTAGGTTTTTGAAAACACAATGGTACAGTGATATCACAATGGCAATGTGATGTTGCAATATGATGACTTAATAATATTTTGATATCACAATTTGTGATGCCACACTGATGGGTTCACAAGAAGTGTGTGATGTCACAATGGGTTGGTGATATCAAAATGACACATGTGATCTCTATTGTCATTAACTCACAATGAGTACATGAGCTCACAAAGGTACTCTGATGTCTCCAAAGGCATGCATTTTCACAAAAGTGATGAAGTCCTAACAGGTGTGTGTTGCCAGAATGTGACAAAATGCTCATAACATCTATCAGTGTGATGTCACCATAATCTAGATGTCACATTGGATTCTAGTATCACATTTCATACCTGGATTGGGTTTGAAAGCATTGCAATTTCACAGTGGGTTAGTGTTATCAATATGGAAATGTGGGGTCACAAAGGAATTGTGCTATCACAATGGCTATTAGATCACAATGTGTTTCTAGTATAATAGGTTTGGGCTGTCACAATTGGTTGGAAATGTCACAATAGCATGCTAGATCTCAAATGTCCTTAATTCACAATGAAGATATGAGTTCACAAAGGGACTGTGTTGTCTCTAAAGACATGTGTTTCACAAATATGAAGTCCTAACAGATTTGTGAGTTCATAATGTGCCACCATGGTCTTGATATCTATCAATGTGATGTTACAATGGTCATGATGTCACAGTGTTCATGATGTCAGAGTCAATTTCTGATATCATATGTCATACCTGAATTATTATGAGTTTCAAAACTGATTATAAGCTTACTAAAAGCCTAAAATATCCTAATGGCAGCATATCACACAAGTTATGACTAAGTTATGACCTCCACATCAGTATGGCATCACCAGTTGTGACATCAAACCATTATTGTAACATGATGTTGAAACATCACATTGTCATTGTGAAATCACTGTCCCGTTGGGTTTTCACATAGTATGACCTCACACTATGAAGCTTCTTCTATCAACTGGTACCCTCATATTGAATTATGGGTAACTGAAATTGGATATATCATTCTGATATTACAAACAACCTGTGATATCACAAAGCCATTGTGACCTCATCACCACTTTGACATCAAAAACCCAATGGGACATCTCATTTCCATTGTGACATTATGGATTATATTGTGCCATTACAAAACTATTATGACTTATAACCACCTTTGAAAACACACATGGCCTCTGTAACATCACCGAACCTTTTTTGGATCCATAACCTCATGGGGAACTAATGACAACTGACATCAGACATACCAAGGAAACATAACAAATGCTTTCTGACATGATAATTGTGACATCATGTTGCCATTATGACACCAGAAGCTCATTTTGACATGTAAAATTACAATGGCATCATAGCAATTCAACATCACATTGTTATTCTGATGTCATAGACATGTTGTGTTTGCCTATTATGTTATTGATTCTATTTCTAATGTGGCATGTTGGTTGATATCAGAAACCCACTGTGTGTTCATGACTATTTTGATATCACAATGCCTTAGTTCCATCACGTTGCCATTGTGATGTCACATTGCCAAATTGATATCACAAGGGATTTTGATGTGACAATGGTTGTGACATCACAATGAGTTTCTGATATCAACCCACATGCCACATTTCAAATACAATGAAATCACAGATTAGGCATTCATAATGTGACTCTGATATCACAATGACATAATGGCAAATGTTATAATGTCATTGCCATTTTGTGATGTCACCATGAGCAAAAGATGTCATAACAAAAATGTGATGTTACACCAGTTATGATGTCACACAGGGTTTATAATGTTACAATGGTTATGAGGTCACAATGTGTTTCTGATATCAACTGATATGCCACATTTTAAATAAGATGAAATCACAGGATATACACTCACAATATGTCTAAGACAGCAAAATGGCAATGCAGTGTCATTCTATGTGGTCACTGTAGCTTGTTGATGTCACAATGTGCTGATTGTGTCATAATGATTGATATCAAACTGGTGATGATGTCACAAATGGTTTGTATTTCACAATGGTATGTCAGATCTTAATTGCTATTAGTTTACAGTGAGGACATGAGAATGAAGTTACCATGACATACACAAATTAACTGTGATGACACAAATGCCATGTTTTTTTGTCAAAAGTGCTAAAGTTCCTAACAGGTTTTGGTTGTCAAAGTGTTAATGATATAAAAATGGGTTAATGATGTTAAAACTATTTTGTAATATCACATATTATTTCAAATTTCAATTGCTACAAGTTCACAATGATACAAGTTCACAGAAGGAGCTTGATGTCCCAAAGGCCATGCATTTTCTAAGATGTGATTAGGTCATAATAGGATTGTGAAAGCATGATGGTACAGTAATATCACAATTGCTATATGATGTCAAATTCTAATTAATTGGTGATACCATAATAGTGATGAGTTCAAAATTGTTTTGTGATGTTGCAGTAGATTGGTGATGTGACAATGGCACAGACCTCAATTTTCATTAACTCACAATAAGTATATAAATTTAGAACGGGCTTGTGAGGATTCTAAAGCATTTGTTGGCACAAATGTGATGAAGTCAGAACAGTTTTGTGATGTGACAATATGACACAATGGTCATTACATCTAGCAGTGTGATATCACTATGCTCATGATGTCAAAGTATATTTCTAATATTTCATGACATTCCTGAAATAATATGAGGTCAAAAATAGATTGAGCTATCAATGGGCCTAACATAGCACAGTGGCAACATGTCACAAAACTTTTGAGGAGAGGACATGTTTGAGTTGTCACAGTTGTTTTTTTTTTTTTTTTATGTTGCATTTCCTTTTTTTTTTTTATTTTTTTTAATTTAATTTAATTTTATTTGTGAACATACTGTACAGAGGAGTTACAGTTACATGGGCAGGATAATGTGTACATTTCTTACCAAGCATTGCAGCCTCCTCCTTTGTTTACCCTTCACATCCCTTCCCAGCCTCCCCCCTCCCCCCCTAATCCCAATCCTTCTCCTTCCCCCCCCCCTCCAACCCCCCCCCCCGCACCAACGTTGTAAAGTTCGTTTTGGACATGACAACTTGTACTTCTCATTGTTGCAACAGGTCCACCTGTATCCTTAAACAACTGGTTTTTCCCCATCTCCTCCACAAGTTATACTGACATCAAATATAGTGAAAGCAAGAGTTATACTGTGGGGGAGGGACATACAAAGCAACAAAGAGATAATCTTATAAATGTGTTAGAAACACATGCATGAAAGAAAAAAACATTAAAATACACATGTAAGGGTTCATTTTCCTGACATCACATTATCTGACCCTTTCCGCTTGATTTTTTTTTTAATTTTATTTTATTTGAGAACATACTGTACAGAGGGGTTACAACTACATGGGCAGGATAATGCATACATTTCTTACCAAGCATTGCAGCCTCCTCCTTTGTCACAGTTGTTTAGATATCACAATTTCAATGGTACATCACAAAGGGATTGTGATGTCACAATGGTTATGAAGTCAAAATGTGTTTTTGATATAAACCCACATGCCACATTTGAAATATAATGAAATCACATAATAGGCATTCATAATGTATATATGATGTCACAATGACAATGTGATGTCATAGTGGTATGATGTCATTACAGATTTGTGATGTCACAATGAGCTGATGTCATAATGACAATGTGCTGTCACATCGATGATTATATTGTAAATACTTTGTGATATTTCTTTGGCATATCTGATCTCAATTGACATTTCACATTAAGGATATGGATACACAAAGGGACTGTCATGTCACAAAGACCAAGTGTTTTTTCAAAGGTGCTAAAGATGTCATAATGGGTTTGGGAGGTCTCTAGGTGATTGTAATGTCATAACAGCAACGTGATATCACAATGGCTTTGTGATGTCACATTGGTGATGAGGTCACAATGGACAGGACCAATTTGTGATGTCACAACAGGTTACTATCACAATGGCACTGTGATGTCACAAAGGGATTTTCATGTCACAATGGCTTTGAGGTCATAATGGATTTCTGATATCCACCAATATTGCTCACTTGAAATAGAATGAAATCACAGAATAGGCATTCACAATATGTCTATAATGTCACTATGACATATGATGTCATAATACTATGATATGTAAGTTTAGTGATGTCAAAATGGCATGTCTTATCTTGTCATTAGATTACTATGAGGATCCCAAAGGTTGCTATGTGCTGAGTCCTTCAAAAGGCTCATTGTGCTGAGTGCATTACACAGGGTTCTTTGTGCTATTTTTTAAAATTGTTCTGAGTCCTTGAGAGGTAGGTATCCCAACAATCACACACACACACACACACACACACACACACACACACACACATGGAGGGTCACCGTGTACCTGCTTGGTGTATGGGGTGGATGGAGAAGAGTCCCCCAGCGTTTGGGCTGAGGGGAGATTCGATGCACCCCCTGGACAGCTGCTGGGTTGGGGGGAAGCCCTGACCTGAGGTGAGGCTTCTTCTGCCATAGCCTGATAGCCTTAGGGCAGAGTCAGGACAGCACAAAACCAGGGATGGAGGCGTGGCTGAGGGGGGAAGAGGCGTGACCCAGGGAGGACAGGGCATGGCTGAGGGGGCACATATCTGCTGAAACCAGTGGCACACAGGGGGTGGAGCACTTGCAGAGATAAGAGCAGGCACATACATCAGGGGTGGCAGCCTCAATGCCTCTGCTGCTGTAGGAGCATGGGTCTGGGCCAGGAGCACAGAGCTGCTGTAGGAGCATGGGTCTGGGCCAGGAGCACAGAGCACACAAAGCCAGCACATCAGGCACATTCCTCGCACCACCCCAGGGAGGCTCAAAGGCTAGCTATGCCCTAAGTCTTAGGCCCCTGGCTGGGAGCTCAGCTGAAGAAGGGGCATGCTCAGCCCTGCCATCCACCAGCCCCTGCCCCTGCCCCATCTCCTGCGCTCCCTGCAGCATTGCATCACCTCTGGCTCAGACCTGCGGCACCTCTTGGAGTCATCCAGTGATGGTACGCCCTCAACTGGTTTAAGGTCCGGACCCGGTACAGACCCCTGGTCCTCTGCTCTGGGGCCAAGCATCCACCATGCCACTGCCATCGCTGCAAGCTGCACACAGAACCACAGCCTACAGATTCTCCCAGCAGCACAAGTGAGTGGCCACCCGCAGGTCAGCACCTTGCCACCTCCCCCTACCACTACTTCTGCCACCCTGCAAATCCCGCCTCCCCTCTTGTGTCCCAACCATGCCTCCCCAGCACCAGGCAGGCCAGCCTTGACTCTGCCACAAATGCGCCCCAGGAGTGGGGGGGTGAGGGATTGGGTGTTGACTCTGGGAACTCACACCCATCCCTAGTGGCCAGTATCCCTGGAAATGGGGAGATGCAGGAATGGGTGAGAAGGGGTCACCACTGAGCCCCTGGCTGGAGTAGTGGGAGCAACACAGTCCCACATCTGCACCCTTCCTCTAACTGGTGGGAACCTGGTGGCTTTAGGCAGAGGTGGGGAACAGCACCTTTGCACCTGCCTTATTGGGTCTTTTTCTTTTTTTCTGGGAGTAGGGGGTGTTGGATGCAGAAGATAGGCCTCCCTTGCTGTGTGAGCCCTTGTCCTCTGTGCTCAGTCACCCTTTCATCTGAGGAGGGTCCCAGAAAAGCCCACTAGGGAGGTGAGGGCACTGGGGGTCAGATAGTAGATGAATATATGGGTGGAATACAGGCCCTCAGACACACATATACCTGGTCTATCCCCCACCCCAGCTGTTAACAGTACTCACAGGGTGATCACATTTCCCATCTCTGCCAGCGTCTGGTGGTGCTCCCTGTCCATCTGGTCTCTTTGTCCTCCACAAGAATTTGCCCAGTTGCCCAGAAGAATCTAGGCTGGAAGTAGGAGACTGTCCATGTATGTAGCCTTTAGGACCACATCCATGTCCTCAACACCGCCCCCACCCTGGGTCAGACACCCGCCTTGGGACCCCATGACCCACTGCTTGTTTCAGTCCTGCTCTGAGGAGCCACCTGTCTGGGGTTTCCTTCACCCAGCGTCCAGGCCTAGGGTTTTGGTGAATGGGAAGTTAAGGCTGATTGTTCCCAAGGAGAAAAGTCTGGCCCTGGAGAAGGGGAGAGGCGGGGTGGTGCTGTGTCATTAGAGGTGGTGCTCCCCTTGGGTGGGAGCCCTTGGTTCTGACAAGGGAACAGAGAGTGGGAACCGGCATGCTCCAGCTAATACATTGTCCCAGATGAGGAATCAACAAACTTAGGAGAGGTACTACTCTGAGTCTCTGTGTGTGTATGTGTGTGTGTGTGTGTGTGTGTGAGAGAGAGAGAGAGAGAGAGAGAGAGAGAGAGAGTGAGAGAGAGAGAGAGAGAGAGAGAAAGAGAGAGAGAGAGAGAGAGAATCTTTCTCCTTGTACAGCCTGACCATCCTCAGGTGAGTGATTAGTTGGCAAATTGCAGGTGCTGCATGGAAAAGTCAACTTTCACCATTCTGGAGAGGTGTGTGTGTGTGTGTGTGTGTGTGTGTGTCTGTGTGTGAATGTGTGTGTGTGTCTGTGTGTGTGTTGGGAGAGCAAGGAAATGAGAACAATGAAAATATATTTAAGTCACCATGTTTAAAACAACAAAAGCATTTTCTTTCTCTCTCTGTGTGTATTTGTTGTTGTTCTTTCTTCATCAATACCAAATACAAGCCCAGCCACAATTTTTGTTTTCTCCTTCACAGTTTTATGGCTCCTTTATGGAAGATTTCAGTAGACATTACTTTCCTCCCCTTTCCACCTCTCTCTTCCCCCTTTCCTGTAGCCCACAGTAGCTGCTGGGCCTGAGTGGGCCTCCCTTAGAAGAACAGTGTGAACCCTGGACTGGAGTGGATGTCTGTCCTTCTATCCCCAGCCAGAAGTTTGGTGAGGCAAATGAGATCACAGCCACATTCTTCCAGCCAGACACTCTACTCTTGTGTGTTTAGTTGGAGATAATTCAAGAGTGTGGAATGTGTCTGCCCAACATAATTAGGGAACGAGATGAGGGAAAGGATAGGGCAGGGGCTGTGAAGCTATGAGGTTTTGGGGACTGGCGTACGATGTGACATGGCAGATGGTTCACCATGAGAGTGGATGAGAGGAGAACCATATCTAGGGCATTAACCGTCTCTGTGGGCATCCGAGCACAGGGTTCTGGGCCCCACTGGTGGTGAGGATACCCTCCTGGGGCAGTGCCCAGTGTCAATCCTCCCTGGAGTCCTGCAGAATCCAATCTGTGTCCCGCCTGGGCTGTTTCTAGCTGGGCAGTAGTTGGCAAATCCATTGCCCCTGCTGGAGCCCGCTCGGTATCAGGAAGTGGCAGTTAGCTAGGTCTCGCTGAATGCTAGTATCTGTAACCTGCTATAGGTTGTCCGAAGGAAAAGGGGACCACTGACATTGGAACCCTTTAAGTTTGATTGGAACAAATTAAATATCACATTTTCCAGGTTTTTTTTAATTTAAGCTGGCAAGTTCGACTAATGCCTGGGATTATGGATCAAATTATATGTATGATTTCAGCCATCAAACAATGAGGTTCAAAGCGACACAGGCAGAGTTCCCAAGCCAGATTGTGTCCTGCTTTGAACGTTGTGCCTTGACTGCCTTTCTCTGGCAGCTGTTGAATCTCTCTAGAGTGACCACCCCACTCGCGGACATTGAGGGGGGCAGAGATTGTGACCTCACCATGCTCAGCCTGTCAGCTATGAGCATAGATGATTCCCAGCACCTGTACTGGACTCTGGGAGATTCAGAGAACCCAGGCTGCCTCAAGGATCCTTCCTCGGCAGCATGAAACTTAGGGGCCAGATGTGGTGGACGATCCTGACTGGTCCCAGGGGAGGACAGGAGGCCCCTTGAGCCAAGCATTCAGCTCACAGCAACCTCATTCACACCTATGTGGGGAATTGAGTGCCACAGTGCTGGTCAGCTGCTGGACAGAGATCTTTGAGATGATAGTCATTCCAGAGGCCCTGGAATGTAGTGAGTACATAGTGGCTCACACTCTCAGAGACAAAAACCATTCAGTGTTGTGGCACCAGGATGGGGTAAGAGGGAGGAGGGAGAACTGTGGGAGAGCTTCATCAGGATTCGTCCCCCCCTCCCCCACAGAGGATTCTTACCTGAATCAGATGGGACTTTTCTGTAGTATTGTCATAGAGAGATGCTCATTTATTTATCCAACAAACCATTACAGTGTGCAACAGACTCTGGGATGTCATAGACAATGAAAAGTTCCAGGACTGGTTCCACAGCCCATGAAGAAACTTTGGATTGATTTGGATGCCAGTGCTTCAAGCGTGTCATCCTAGCTATTTAGGAGGCTGAGATCAGAGGATTGAGGCTTTTGGCCCAGGCAGGAAAGCCTGTAAGACTCTTGTCTTCAATTAACTACCAAAAACAAAACACCAGAAGTGGATGTGTGGCTCAAAACATAGACTGCTAGCCTTGAGTAAAAAGGCTTAGGGACAGCACCTAGGCTCTGAGTACAAGGCCCAGGACTGACACAAAGAAAGTGAAGAGAGAGAAGAGGGAAGGACAGAGGGAGAAAACGAGGAAAAGAAGGAAGAAAGGGAACATGCAAGCCTTGGTTTGGAGTCCATGGATCAAGGGAGCCAACTATTCACATTCTATGTGGAGACAGTTTCAGAGCCTAAAGTCAGTATGTAGGACCAAGCCACTGACCCCTCAGCAACTTCATGACAGCCAAGAGCTGTGTGATCACCGACTATATAGGGAACTAGCCTCGGGTAGAACCTAGGGCTCAGGGTGGGTCACCAGGTTTCAATTAACCCCAGCCTCATCTGGTCAGATCAGAAGAAAGTTTCCAAGATCTAGGGAGGTATTGGAGTGAGAGAGTTTCAAGGTGGGGGTGGGGGCAAAGCATAAGTAGGAATTTGAAGAGGGAGAAAGGTCAGGTGTGTAAGGACATTGGAGCCATGACCTCGCCTGACAACAAAGACTACCAGCCTTTGATCCAGCCACACTGCTATTAGAAGTCCTGGCCCCTTGGGTTCATCATTGACAACCTGGCTGCCATTCACTGCAGGATGCCTGTGCAGTATATCCTTAGGGACTAGGACATTCCAGGGCTCAATCTGATGATACCACCCCCGGTGTTCTTTCCTTCTCCAAAGACTGAGGTAAGCATGCCACTGCCACAGAACAGTGTGGGAATGAGGGCAGGAAATGGGTCTCTTGGCTGGCTCAGTCTTTAGTCTAGATGGCAGATCTGGGATTCAGAGAGGGCAGGCTGAAGGTGGAGCAGAGCTGGGTAGAGGCTGGTGGGAAAACCAGAGTGACTGGGCTTTGAGCAAGGTTGTTTCTTTGATAATACTCACAACGTAGGAACATTTCTGGGATAGAGCAGCCCTTTTCACCTCCCCAAGAGGACCTACATCCCCCCAGTCTCTGTCCCTTGACCAGGAATCCCTTTGGTTCCCATATAGTATGGTTGGATAACTAGACCTTACCTCACTGCCCAGTGTTTAGGCAGTACAGTGAAAGATCCTGATTCTTTGATAAGGTCATGGGATCTTCAGTATGAAATTGTAATTGAATGTCCCAAATTGGTGCATGGTCAGTCCTATCTAAGACTGCCATGATGTAGGACATAATATCTAGGGAATCAGAGCTGGATGGGGTCTGTTCTGGGAGTTTTGAGTATTATGTGTTGGCTTTGAGCTCCCGTGTGCCCACTTGCTTCCCTTTCTTGGGTGGGTCCACGCTAGAAAAAGGTTGAAACTAGGGTGTGGATCTTGTCTTTTATGCTCCAAGATAGCACTCTACCATTTGAATCACAGCTCCACTTCCAGCTTTTTTGGGTGTTTAATTAGATAAAGAGTTCTCACGGGCTTTGCTGCTAAGTGGCATCCAACTGCAGTCCTCAGATTTCAGTCTCCTGAGGGGAAAGGATGACAGGAATGGAAAAATTTTTTTGGCTGGATGCCAGTAGCTCATGGCTGTTATCCTAGGTACTCAGGAGCTGAGATCTGAGGATCACGAGTCAAAGCCAGCCTGCTCAGGAAAGACCCTAAGAGTTTTACCTAAAAGGAATTTCCAGAAAACCAGAAGTGGTGCTGTGGCTCAAGCAATTGAATGCTTGCGTTAAGCTAAAGAGCTCAGGGACAGCACCAAGGCCCAGAATTCAAGCCCCACAACATAAAAAAGAAAGAAATTAAGACATCTTTGCCTGCAAATGATGGTGGAGGTGTGGGGGTGTGGGGAGGGTGCTGTGTTTGGGAGACCAAGTGCTGGCCTCGCTGTACAGACATTTTTAAGAACTCCCCAAGTTTGCCCCAGTTTAAAGCCACAGTTTCAAGAGGACATGTCCTGTGACAGGCAGGGAGTGGGCAAAGGGGTGCAGGTGTGAGATTGTTGTGTCTTTATTTCCTCCATTGAAGGATAGATTTGGATGCTGGGTACCAAATCTGAAGTGAAGGGTTGCAAAAAGTTTGTGGCCTGACGAGATGGGTTTTCTCTGTGTATATGAAGGTGGCTGAAGCTGGAAGCCACCGGTGGCTCACAATTCTCATCCTAGCTACTCAGAAGACTGAGATGTGAGGACCGTGGTTACAAGTCAGCTTGGGCAGAATAGTCTGTGAAAATTGATGATAGACCACTCGAGAACAGGTATTGTTGCTTTGGCTCAACTGGGAGTATGCTCACCTTCAGCTGAATTGGTGAGGGACAGCACCTTGGCCCAGAATTCAAACCCCTGGACCAACAACAAAAAAAGAGGTGACTAAGTTTTCCACATAGCAATGTGTATGATAGGAAATGCCATGCTGGTGTATGAGACATCCCAGATATTTGTGAGGCTCAATGTTTTGTCTACAGTGGGTCTGATGTCGGTACTGCCACCTTCTAGGGGTTGAGATCTGATGCTAATTGAGGGAGTTCATGTTTCTGTTCTCAGGGACTGCTGAATCCTTGGGCTATCCTGTGTGTGTGTGTGTGTGTGTGTGTGTGTGTGTGTGTGTTTGTCTGTCAGTCTCTCTGTCTGTCCGTCTGTCTGTCTGACTGTCTGTGTCTGTGTCTGGGTGTGTTCGGAGGTAGAAGACCTGGGCCTTGAACTCACGGCCTAGTTGCTGTCCCTGAGATATCTTGCTCAAAGCTAGAGCTCTGACACTTGAGCCTCAGGTCCACCTGTGGCTATTTGGTGGTTCAGTGTAGATAGGAGCCTCAAACTTTCTTGTGTGGATGGCTTTGAACAGGGATCCTCAAACCTCAGCCTCCTGAGTAACTAGGATGACAGAAAGGAGCCACCCGTTATGGCTCTGTGTGTGTGTGTGTGTGTGTAGATATTGGTTGAAACAAGGAGTGCTGGAGCCTTTGGTAACTTCTTATCACTGTCTTTGGGGGGTGCATGTGCTTTGTGGCTGAGTTCTAGGGGACTGGAAGGGTGAGACATTTGAAGGGGACTCAGCACCTATAAATTATAAGAGCAAGGGATTTTGTGACCTGGAACTGTCTACTCCCTTGGACCTGGTTGGTGGCAGAGGGAGCACGGGAGGACCAGGGGGTGGGGCCCATAGGGGTTGACTCCCCAGGAGGACAGAGAACATGGTCAGCACTTAGTAAGGCTGTGAGCCCTGTTAGTATGGACCTTATTGGCATGGGTCAGCCTCTGGGTCATCTCATCATGACGTCTGATGGGCAAGGCCAAACCTATTTTAAATCTTGACCTGTGTTCTTCAGACCTCAGCCTCCTGAGTAGGTAGGGTTATAGGCATGAGACTCTGGCACCGGGCCTCAGATATTTTTGGTATATTAGGGTTTGTACTCAAGAGCTTAGGCTTTCCAGTCAGGTCTTCTTCCATGGGAGCCAAGCCTTTCTGTCTTGGGCATTTCTGAGATGGAGACTCCATTTATGCTCAGGCTTGGCTGGATCATGGTCCTCTTGTGACAGGCATGCGCCACCATGCCTGGTCCTCTGTATTTGGGATGGTAGATATGTAGCACCATGCTCAGTCATCGGTTTAGATGGTTGTCCTAAACTCAGTCCACAGCAGCCGATTCTTGACCAGAGTTGAAGCTCTGGGTTCGGCCTCAACCATTGGTCCTCAGTCTTCTCACAGGACAGTTGTGAGGAAACAAGGGATCAATACAAGGGGAAATCTGTGGCAGGGCCAGGCATAGAGGGAACGGTCATCATATAAGTTTCTTGGCAATTCTGTGAGCATATAACAGGAAGATACCTGGAAAAGACTAAGAAGGGGCCTGTTATTTATCATGCCAAAGGTATGGGATTAGGAAACAAAACATGGCTCTCTTTCATCCTTACCCTATCCCCATGAGGAAGGGGATCATTCACTATTCAGCTTTGCAGCTGGGGAAAAAGCACAGAAAAGCTGGGTGACCTACTCATGACCCCCAGATGACAGGAAGCTCCGCCTGACTTGTCTGCCATGCTCCCTAGTACAATGGGTGCTATTCAGTCCATTTCTTGTGGTGGGAATTCCACTTATTGTCAGTCGTGAGTTTTGAACTCTGGGCCTGCACACTTTCCCCAAGCTGCTCAGATCAGGTTTAGGGATCTACCACTTGAGCTACAACACCACTTCTGGGAGATAAGCGTCTTACAGACGTTCCTGCCTGGGCTGGCTATGAACCATGATCCTCATATCTCAGCCTCCTGTGTAGTTACCACTGTAGGCCTGTGCCACTGGCATCCGGCTTAAGTGTAATTCTCTCTCTCTCTTTCCCTTTCTCTCTCTCTCTCTCTCTCTCTCTCTCTCTCTCTCTCTGTCTCTCTCTCTCGCTCAGTAACATGTTGAATGTGTGCTGGAGGTTTTGGCTCAGCGTCCCCATATGGCTGGGACCCAAGGTGACCCTCTCATTCTGGAGGTAGGCTGTGGGTCAGGATCATTTTGGCATGGACTGTGGAATTAGCTTCCTTAGGTAAGCCCCTCTGTGCCTTGGGTAGACCGTGATGGTTGCTCATTGTCAGTCTGTCTGGTGAGTCCTTCCCCACTACCCTCTGCTAAGTCACTTTAAGGAAAGTGGATGAGGAGGCATCGCATTGTCCAACTGCACAGCACTATCCCGAGCCTCTGATCCTCACTGCCACTTATCTGGCCAGACCCTGATTATAAGAAACTGATTTCACTCTATGTCTACCTTACATTGCTGCAGTGTGTCGTTTCGGGGATAGGGAGCAGTGTGCAGAGGAAAGACCACAGATCCGACACTTCCTGGGGGACATTTGTTCTGTGACAGCACGAAGTCATTGCTGTGGATAAGAAGAAAGCCAGCATCAGACTGAGCCAGAACAATGCTCAAAGGTAGGTAGGCTATTGAAGTATCAAACCGACCCATGTCTGCTTCCCAATCACAAAAAGGAGAATGCAGTGAAGGTAGCCCAGCACTGGCCCTAGCGGACTATAAATGGATGGTGGTGGTCAGGTGCCAGTGGCTCTTGCCTGTCATCCTGGCTATTCGGGAGGCTGAGTTCTGATGGTCGTGACTCAGAGCCAGCCTAGGCAGGAGAGTCTGTGAGATTCTTATCTCCCATAAACTACCTCCTCCACCCCCCGAAAAAAGCCAGTTGTGGTGCTGTGGCACAAGTGATAGAGCCTCAGCTTTAAGTAAAAGAAGCTCAGGGATAACACCCAGTCCCTGAATCCAAGACCTGGGACTCACAAAATATAAAATAAATGAATAGTGGGCACATGTTATCTTACTACCAAAAAGGATGGATTCATTCTTCTCTCCGGTACTTGTAGCCAAAGGTAAGTGGCGTCCCTTGATTTTCCTCTAAACATCTCCTTCTGTCTATTATTTCTCCTGGATTCAGTTGCAGGATAGAATTCAGATCATCCCACTTGATATGACCTTAAGTACCCTCCCTTGCCCGATTTTCTTGGGGTGGGGATCCTGGATGTACTCACCACTGGGTGAAAGAAGCACTAGAGAGAGTGGAGTAGGTATCCCTGAAACTCATACACACACACACACACACACACACACACACACACACACACACACACACACACACACTCACCTAGGCCAACTCTGACTAGCCTTTTCCAAAGATACTTTATCTCCTTGGGTTAACTGGCCTAGGAGAGGAACTTGATCCCCTATAAATGACTATTTTAAGTAGGGCTTGCTAGTTGATACAAGATAAACAGAAGCTTAAAGGAAAGGTTCTGGACCCTCTCTGGCTCAGGCTCACATTTGACATTCTGGCTCCTCGGTAGGCAGAGATCTGAAGATCAAAGATCGAAGCCAGCCATAAGCTGGAAAGGCGATAAGGTTCTTCTGTGCATGGAACCACCAAAAATCCAAACGTGGAATTTTGGCTCAAGTGGTAGAGTAGCAGCCTTGAGCATGAAAACGCACAGAGACAGCTCCCAGATCCTCAGTTCAAACCCACACAAGAAATGGCCCCATTTGTTGCCCCCAGACTGCCTGGGCCTCAAGTGCCCTCTCACAGAGTGTGATACTGCACTGGTCCTGGGTAGTGTATCAGAGTCTTCAGAAATTAGGTGGTGAAAGCCAGGCCTTCACCTTTGCACGCTCTCAACCACACCAGCTTGAGGCAGAGCATGACAACGCTAGCAGCCTGCAGAGCCAAGAATATCCCCCTCTGCCAGGGTGATTGGAGCGGGCTTCTTAGAGGCAGCACTTGAAAGGGTGTCTTGCTTAACAAGGAGGATGTGACAGGAAGCACAGAGAGAAAAGGTGCCATAGATCATGGACAACATAGCAGACCGTGTTCTTTTCCAGCCAAGGCTGCTGGTTAGATACTCGGTAAATATGTGCAAGACTGTCCTGAAACAGGCCCAAGGGGTCACAGAACAGCTATCCAATGTTGGGATTTTATCTTAGCAGTAGTGGGCTCACCTAGCCCACAGGAAACCCTGGGTTCGATTCCTAGGTCCCACATACACAGAAAAAGCCAGAAGTGGTACTGTGGCTCAGGTGGAAGAGTGCTCACATCAAGCAAAAGAAGCTCAGGGACAGCGCCTGTACCCCGATTTCAAGCCCTAGCACTGTCAACGTAAAACTTCACTCCAAGAGACCTGGGTGACAGATGGATGGTGTGCCCTCTAGCACTTAGTAAATCCATCCATGCTTCGTGTCTCCTTCTATGACAGAGGGCATCTGGACACTCCTTCTGCTCTGGGCACCCCTAGACACGGTTATCAGCAAACCTCCCAAAAGCTTCCACTGGGACATGGAGCAACTGGCCCCAGAAATTCTCAGGTACCAGTTGTGTGTGGCGGGGGGTTACAGGGCAGGCCTAAGAAGTCCTAGTGGGTCTGATATGCCCCAGACAACCAGGCCATCTAGAGGAAGTGGATGGGAGCTTAGAAAAGGGAAGTGATTTGAAGGGGACTCTTTAATGCCCATGGCCCTATCCTGATTCTGAGCCTCCCTTTGCTGTCCCTGAGGGAGGTAGAGGAGGGTCTAGGTGGTAGTATCTAGAGGAGGACTAGTTGGAAATTGTAAAGAATAAGACACCATAGGCCATGCGCTGATGGCTCATCCTGGCTACTCAGGAAGCTGAGATCCAGAAGGTCTTGTGTCCTTGCACAGGGTGGAAAGTCCAATGAGAGTCTCATTTCTAATCTCCAACCGGATGTGGTGCCATGGTGCAAGTGGAAGAGCACTGGCCTTGAGCAAAGCTCATCATCAGGGACAGTACCCAAGCCCTGAGTTCAAGCCCCTCATCCAAAAAAACAAGAAAGAAAGACACCCCTTGCTTGGCAGAGATGGTGAAGGAATAGGGTTGCTGTGGTTGGGACACCAAGTTCTGGCCTCAGTGTACAGCCATTTTTAAGAACTTCCCAAGTTTGCCCGAGTGTGAAGGTAAAGCAGGCTGGGCATGTCTTACCAAGAACTCCAGAGGTTGTGGCCAATCATAGGCAGGGTTTGGGCAGGGTTGGAGGGTAGTGTCGATTATATTCTCTCCAACCAAGGAAGAATGGCTTTGGATACTGGTGTCAAAGTCTGAAAGTGAAGGGTTGCATGTGCTTTATGGCCTGACAAGCTGGATTTCCCCTGGTTGTAAGAAGGTGGCTGAAACCTGGCATTGCCAGTATCTCACAACTGTCATCCTAGCTACTCAGGAGGCTGAGATCTGAGGATCACTGTTCAAAGCCAGCTTGGGTAGGAATGTCTGTGAGACTTTATCTCAAGTGAAGCACCAGAGAACTGGAAGTAGTGCTGTGGATCCAGTGGTAGGGCGCACACCTTCAGCTGAAGAGCTGAGGGATGGCACGCAGGCCCAAAGTTCAAACCCTATTACCGACAATCAAAATAATGTGGCTGAGTTTTCTTAATAGTGGTGTGTACAGTACGAAATGCCATGCTGTTTTATGAGCCATTCCAGATGTGTGAGAGGCTCTGAGTTTTGTCAACATTTCGTCTGAGGATGGTAGTGCCGTCTTCTCAGAGTTTGGGAAGTTCAGTTGCTCAGGGACTGCTGAGGCCTTGGGCTACTTGTGTGTGTGTGTGTGTGTGTGTGTGTGTGTGTGTGTGTGTGTGTGTGTGTGTGTGTGTATTTTTCCCTCATCATTCTCTACCCACTTCCTGGATGCGTGTCTCCCTCTTCTTGACCTTGGATGGTGCCCTTCCTCAATAGCAACCCTGTCTTTAGTCATGGTCTACAATGAGTCCTAAATTGCCAGAGACCTGAATGCATATTCCAGGTTTTCCTTGGGACCCAAGTCCGGGTGTCCATAACTTTGTCCTCATCCAGGGGATTCTGCGTTCTCAGTGCTGTCTAGCATATGTTCTCTCCTGCCTCTGGGGGGGGGGCAGGGTCAGTCATGCTGTGTCCTGTCCTTTTCTCAACTGGACCCCTGGCTGCATGTCCCACTCCCAGCAATCTGGTAGTGGTGTGGAGGAAGGGTGGATGCCAGTGGCTCTGGCCAGCTAGACATTGATAGCTGACTGAAGGCCCCCCAAACAAGGATAATCTGGGGCTACATGAGAGGTGAGGCCAAGGTGGCATGGATGTGGATGTATTGTTCGATGTCTAGGAAATGTCAACGTACCTTATTGTAGGCAAGTCTATCTTCTGGCCCCAGCTGGGCCTCTCAGGTCCTTCTAGACAATTCTGGATGCCCAGAATACAGAGGCATATACTTTAGATTCCAGGGCCAGGGAACTGGGGGATGAGAGATTGGTATAGCCAGTACCTCATTGTGTTGGGGCATTAGTTTTGACCTGGATGACCCAGCCTTGAATTTCACGCCTGCCTTTGCTGAAGCCATAGAACCTTCATACCACTCACACCACCTGCTCTGCAGCACACCTCAGGACCTATGCCCATGCTTTACCTTCTGCCTGAGGCGCTCTGTCTTGTACCCACAGATTAGAACTACTGTGGAATTTTGGCACTGGCTATATCACTTCCAGGAGCAAATCTTTCCTTCCCTTCTCCAACTTTATTTTTTTTTAATATTGGTTTGTTAGAGATGGAACTTGGGCAGGCTGACTGGCAAATGCTCTATATTGGTGTGTGTGTGTGTGTGTGTGTGTGTGTGTGTGTGTGTGTGTGTGTGTGTGTGTGAGTATGTGTGTGTGTGCCAGTCCTGGGGTTTGAATTCAGGCCTAGATGCCATCCTATCCCTGAGGTTTTGTGCTCCAGGCTAGCACTCTACTACTTGAACCACAGCTCTACTTCCGGCTCTTTGGGTTTTTAATTGGAGAAAAGTGTCTCATATTGATTTTCCTGCTTGCAATTGGGATCCTCAGATCTCAGCCTCCTGAGTAGATTACAGGGGTGAGCCACCAGCACCTGCCCTCAACTCTACCTCTTACCTATAACCTCGGCCCTCCTCTGAGTCCCAGAAGAATATGTCTCACCAGGCTCAATTTTTTTTGCCAGTCTTGGGGCTTGAACTCAAAGCTCATACTTGGGAGAGATTCTAAACATGTGAAGACTGTGACAAATGCTTCCATTTAATTATGTATCATGTTTCAACACTTAATAAAATGTTAATTAAAATGAGTCAATGCCCTAAATTATTGTGTATAATTTTATAATAGATGTGCAAAATATAATATGTGTATAACAATACTAAATACAATAATCAATACATGAATCAAAGAAAAATAAAATACAAAATCAATAATAAAAATCATAATAGGAAATTAACATGCATATATAGGTCATGTATTACACATTTATAGAAGTATTTCTTCCATTGCAGGGCCTTCATTCAGGCCGTGGGAACTCTATCCTGAATTTCTTTTCCTCATGGACAATGAGCTTCGCATTCAGCCATGGTGCAAAAGAGTTATCTCTACGGTGAGCTCAAAAACTAGCAATGGCAGAAATACTGGCCCCAGTTCCAAGAGACTGACTTAATTTTTTAAATGGAAGCAGTTATGTTTATTCAGTTCCATACTGAACATTAAAAAAAGCAGTGTAGAGTTGTACAGCTATTCAAACATCCTTCCCTTACCTGCAAAGTGCTTCTCTGTGAACTACATTGTTTCTCTTTTTTTGTACATTTTTTATTGTAAAAATGTTCTACAGAGGGGTTACAGTTCCAGGAGCAAGGTAATGAGTACATTTCCTATTGAGCATTGTTTACTCCTCCTGTGTTTTTCCCCTACCATCCCTTCCCTCCCATCTCCACAACTACCTCCCTGTGCCGAGGTCAGTGACTTAGTTTTTCATTTTTGGTTGGCATGGGGTTTGAACTCAAGTAATGGAACTCTTTGCTCACATTGCTACAGATTTACCAAGACCCTGAGTTCAAATCCAAGGCTAGGAAAGAAAACTGGCAAAAATTCCAAAACAGGGAGCTTCATTTTTTAAAATTTAGTTAAATAGTTAATTTTTATATGTTCTTTTTTCTTTTTTTTGGCCAACCATGGGGCTTGAACTCAGGTCATGGAAACTGCTTCAGCTTGGATCTCGCTTGGCTGGGGTGCACTCATTGGACCCATAGCCAATCATGAGATCCTGGGCCAAGAGGACTTTCAGGAGGAAAAAAAAATTGGAAAGCACAAAAAGTGGTGAGCTGCAGAGAGCTGGGGTTTTACAATTTTTTTTCTTTGCACAGTGACCATCCTGGGTCTGAATGGCAAACCTGCAAAGTGGACCTGTCCTGCCATTGCTGGCGGTTATTGGGCTATCAATGAGGCCATAGGACAACCTGTCAACATAGACCCTGGGTTCAAATCCCAGTCCTGACACCAATAGCAGGAGATCACAAGAGACTCATAACTATGCATAGGAATACCGATTGAAAAAGTAGTTTAAGCATCGGTCTACTCTAAAATTGGATGCAATAATCCTAGAATGCTGATTGATCTTAATTAATAATTTATTAATCATGAAAAGAATAATAATCCTTCAATGGCGGTTTAATAAATACCTACGAGTTGGTAGGAACATAGTAGGTGTCCTTCTATCATAGAGAAACGGCTATGGAATTCTTTACCAATATATATTTATTTGTATACCTCCGTCTGCCTATCCATGTATCGCTGTTTGGGCCAAACCTGGGGGTCGATCTCAGAGCCTGGGAACCACCTGACATCTTCATTGGCTAGAGGCTGCCATGCTCAATCTCACCCAATCATGAATTGGGCCTGCTAGGCACAAAGTTCAGATCCTGGCATTGCCAGGCATGATGGAGAACACATCTAACATCTGGATGTTATGTGATGGGATGTAAACAATATAATAAATGGTATAGGTGTCATCAGAGTCAATAAAATAAATTATAAATAAATGAATGAAACAAGAAATAAAATAAATAACCACATCAAACACAATATGGACTGAACATCTTTCCAGAAGTATAAATCTTATCTTTTAAATATATATAAGGAGGGCTGGGAAGGTGGCTCAAATGGTAGAGCACTAGCCTTGAGGTGAAGAGCTGAGGGACAGGGCCCAGGCCCAGAGTTCAGGCCCACGAGTGGACCAAAAAAAAAAGTATATAAGGAGTATCTTTTCCAGGCTTGAAGCTTGAATTCAGTCTCCCTACGAGGAGGGAATGGCGGGAGATCCTGAGATACTCGTTTGTGGACCTGGGATGAGTCATGGAATGTGATCGATCTCATCCTTGAATGAGTAGTTCGTGCATGATGCAAGTAGGAAATGATAGGCAAGACTCATGGGGTATCGATTATTTGTAAAGAACAGTTGATGAAGCACGACAATAATCATCACAATCATGAAATGGAGGCATTAGGAAAGATCCAAGAATCGGTAGTCCACAGATTGGATTCCACCACAGATTACCATCTCTCCTACTCTATTCAAATGTGTACTTATTTGCATACTACTTTCACCTTATGAATGGATGACTGTTGTGATCCCCGCTCTACCCGCGGGGTCGGGGGCTCAATAGCAGGTCCTTGGAACGGCCTAGCTCCTTCGTGGGTCAAAGGCTGGTGTGCTCAATTGGACCCATTCGCCGTTTGGTTCTGCTAGGTCCCGAGTTCAGATTCCCCGCCCTGCCAAAATATTCATCTTGATGTCAGAAGTCAATTGTTACACCTGTTTTGTTTTGTTTTTTTTTTTTCTGTGCAAGACCTGGATCTCAGCTAGGATGGAGAATGCATGGGCCACCCTGTGGCCATGGGAATAAGTTGTTATCCATGTCAGCCCAGTTATATCTGTCACCATATACTCAAGAAAATACACAATACACCCATGAATAGCATACAAAATAAAGAGAATAACTACACTCAATGAACGATGCAGTCCAAACACGGATGTGAATATACATCCCATGTTTAAATGATCATTGAGGACTATTTTGGCCTCCCTGGGGCTCGATCTCAGTTCCTGGGAATGGCCCAGCTCCTTAGTGGCTCACAGTCTGGTGCGATCACGTGGACCCATTGGGCAGTTGGGCCTTCTAGGCCCAAAGTTCGAATACCAGCACTGCCAAAAATTCACACTGATGTGAGAAGCCAGTCGTTGCACCTGTTTTCTTGTACTGTGCAAGTTCTGGGTCTCAACTAGGAATGAGAATGTATACGCAACTCTATACTCATGGGAATAGGTTGTCATCCAGTTCACCACAGTTATATCTGTCATCCTATACTCAAGGAAATACACAATACATCAATGAATAAGACACAAAACAAAGAGAATGACTACACCAAACCCAAGATGCCACCCACCCATGTTAGGTAATACAAATGCTCTATTTAATTATGAATTTATGTCTATATTGGCCCCTACCAGGGCTCCATCTCAGGTCCCAGGAATGGCCTAGTTCCTTAGTGGCTCACAGCCTGGTGTGCTCACCATGACCCATTCACCAATTGTGCCTGCTAGGCTTTGAGTTCAAATTCCTGCCCTACCAAAAGATTCATTCTGATGTGAGAAGCCTGTGTTGGCACATGTTTTCCTGTCCTGACAATGTCCTGGGTCTCATTGAGGATGGAGAATGCTATATAGGCAACTCTGAGCTATGGGAATAGGTTGTCATCCATGTCAGCAGAGTTATATCTGTCACCCCATGTGCAATAAAATACACAATACATCCATGAATAAGACAAAATAGAACGAATAACTACACTGAATGCAAGATGCATACCACACCTCTAGGTAATGAGAAAGTCTATGTTTAAAAATGGTGGGCTTGCTATTTTGTCCAGTGCTGGGGTTTCAAATCAGGCCCTGAACCAGGCCTGACATTCTAGTCTTCAAAGATGGTGAGCTTCCCTGTCCCACACAGTGCAACAGAGTTACCCAGTCCTGAGCTCAAATCCCAGCACTGACAAAATTCCATCCTGATGTCAGAAGCCAGTCGTTGTGCCTTTTATCCTCTCCTATGAAAGTCCTGGGTCTCAAATACGATGGAGAATGCATAAACAACAATGTAACCATCGGAACATGTTGTCATTCATGTCAGCACAGGTATACCTGTCACCATACTTATTAAAATACCCAATACCTCCATGATTTAGAGACAAAATAAAGAGAACAATTGCACTGAACACAAGATGCTGTCCACACATGTATGTCAATATAGATCCTATGTTTAAATTATGAATTTATGACTATAGTGGACCACCCTGGGGATCAATGTCAGATTCTGGGAATGGCCACACTCCTTAGTTGCTCATTGGTTCATATGTTTATCTTGACTGATTGGCCAATTGGTTTTGCTCTGCCCTGAGTTCAGATCCCAGCACTACCAACAAGTGGATCGTGGAGTAAAAAGGACAGTGTGAAACTTTTTTTCCTTTTCTCTGTGAGTTCTGAGGGTGAGGCATGATGGAGAACATTTCTACAAATCTAGATGTTCTGTGATAAGTTGTCATCAATGTAATAAACAGAATGGGTTTCATCATAGTAAAATCAATGGTAAATAAATGAATAAAACAAAAGATACAAGGAACAACCACACCAAACATGTATGGACTGAACATATATAGGTATGTATAAATCTTATGTTTACAATATATATAAATAGTATGTTTTCCAGGGCTGGGTCTTGAATTCAGGACTAGTGAACAGGCATGACTTTTTTTTCTTCATGTAAGGTGATCTTCCCCTTTATCCACATTGCTGCAGATTTACCCAGATCCTGAGTTGAAATCCAAAGCCTGTAAGAATAAACTGTGAATTGCAAGCCAGGGAGCTAATTTTTTTTCTCAGCATGGGGCTTGAACTCAGGTCATGGCAAGTCTGCTTCAGCTTCAATCACCCTAGGATGGGGTAAAGCCACTGGACACGCAGGTGCTCCTGTGATCCTAGAACCCCAGGTATTGCAGGGAAAACAATGCCTTTTATGTTTTCTTCCTTTTCAGTGACCCTTCTCGGTCTGAATGACACTGTTGCAAAGGGTACTTCACCTTCCATTGCTGAAGGCTGACAGATTATCATGGAAGCCATAGGCCCATGTGGCAACATAGGTCCTCATTTCAAATCCTGGTCCTGACACCAACCAATGGCATGAGATACTAAGAAACTGGTTCCCATCCAAAGCAATATTACTGGAATTTTGTCAATGTCACAGTTGAATGAGTTGATAGTGAATGATGATCCTATAAAATTAAACAGCACCATTTCAGAAGGCTGGTTGATTTTATTTAATATTTATGAAGCATTAAAAGAATATTATTACTTACAGGAACACAGTAATTTCAGGACACTGAGTGCTTTCATTAATAGTTTAAGGACTTAAACAATAACATTAATTACATGGACACATAATGAATACTCAGGAATTGGTAGGAATATAGTCTATATAACTGAGTAATGTATAGACATCTCTGGAACTCTATAAAGATATATATTTAATAGCATACTGCCATCTGCATGTCAATCTGTTCTTATTTTGTTAAGCCCTAGGGCTCGTTCTCAGGTCTTGGGAACATCCTGTCAGCTCAAATTGCCCCAGGATGGCCTGTTGACACTCACCCATTCTACTTGCTTCACAGGATTCTGGCCACACCCCCATTCTTTCATGCTCCTTTCTGACCAATGGGATACAAGAATGCTGGCCACGTCCACATTCCATGCTGCCAGGTAGCACTGGGATTCTCTCTGTTAGTTTACACCACTACCAGTAGTTGAGGAATGTAGAGGTGGCTGAGTGGTGAGGAAGAGACTTGAGGTGACTTTGGAGTATAGTAGGAAATTGATGCTCCCACCCCCACCTGGCCCCTTCCTTCTGTTCATGTGGTGCCAGGTTTCAAACCTCAGGCAATGGCGTGCTGCCAGCAGGCCTAAATCCCCGACCTGGTCCCTGCTCCTAGTCTTCTGCTCTGGGCCTATATGTCCGCAATGCTGCTGCCATCGCTGCTGCCGCACTTGGAAGAGCTGCCAACAGCTTCTCTCAGCAGGTGAGTGGCCACCCCAACACCAATTCAACCGGGGTCAAACACTCCTCTTGGGGCACCATGACCCCCGTAATTGTTTCCTCTCCTCACCTCTGATGAGCCACCTTTCTGTCTTGAGCATTTCTGAGATAGAAACTAAATATATGCTCAGGCTGGGCTGGATCACAGTCCTCCTGTGAAAGATATGCTCCACCGGGCCTGGTCCTCTCTAGTTGGGATGGTAGACATGTGGCACCATGCTCAGTCATTGGTTTAGATGGATTATCCCAAACTCAATCCACAGCACTGGATTCTTGACCACACGTGAAGTTCTTTGTAGAGCCTCAGACATTGAACCTCATTCTCCTCACAGGACAGTTGTGAGGAAACAAGGGATTTATACAGAGAGATCTCTGGAGAATGGCTAGGCAGAGAGGGAGCGGCCTTCAGATAAGGTTTTGGCAATTCTGTGAGTATATGACTGGAAGATACCAGAAAGGGCTCAGGTGTGGCCTGTTATTATTAGTGTAACAGGTGTGGGATTATGAACCTAAACATGGCTCTCTTTCATTATTACCTGTTCAGTTTTGCAGCTGGGGAAACCGAGGCACAGAGAAACCAGGTGACCTACTTATGACCTCAAATTCACAGGAAGCTCAGCCTGACTTCTCTACCATGATCCCTAGGACAATGGGTGCTATTCAGTCTACTTCTTGTGGTGGGAAGTCCACTTCTTTTCAGTAGTGGGTCTTGAACTCTAGGATTGGGCACTGTTCTCGAGCTCCTCAGCTCAAGGCTACCACTCTATCACTTGAGCCCACAGTGCCCCTTCCAGTTTTATGGTGGTTTTTTGGAGATAAGATTCTCACAGAAGTTCCTGCCTGGGTTTTTTATGAACCATGATCCTCATATCTCAGCCTCCTGTTTAGTTAGAATTAGAGTTCTAATCCACTGGCACTGGATTTAACTGTAATTCTGGTTCTCTCTCTCTCTCTCTCTCTCTCTCTCTCTCTCTCTCTCTCTCTCTCTCAGGAACTGGTTGAATCCGTGCTGTAGGAGGTGGCCCAACATCCCCAGGTGGCTGGAAGCCAAGATGGCCTACTCATTCTGGAGGTGGGCTGTGGGTCAGGAGCTGTCTCACTCAGCATGTTGATACATCTCCATGAGGTAAGCCCTCTGTGCCCTTGCTAGACTGTGAGGGTTATTCATTGTCCATCTAGCCATACTGCATTTATTTTATTGTATTCTTTCTACATCATTTTCTAGCATGTGGACAATATTATGGTACATAGTTATGGAATGAAAATGTAATGTCAACTTAAGAAAGTCATTTAGGGTTCTGGGAATGTGGCTTCATGATACGGTGATTGCCTTGCATGCATGAAACCCTGAGTTCAATTCCTCAGTACCACATAAAAAGAAAAACACTGGAAATGGTGCTGTGCCTCAAGTGGTAGAGTGATAGACTTGAGCAAAAAAAAAATTCAGGAATTATTCCCTAGCCCTGAGTTTAAGCCCCTTGACTAGCAAAAAACAAACCAAACCAAAACAAAACAAAAGCAAAAAACATTTAGTTAATAAATACAAAATAAGGAACCCATACTTGGAATATAAAATTGCTTCTCCATACTGACATGCCATGGCACATACACTTGGTTGAAACTTCTGGAATGAAAGGTTCTGGACAGGAGTGGAGCCTGGCATAGACTCAAGCCCCAGGCATCCCCCAGGAGTTGGTGAAGAACCGGATTCCCTAGAGAAGACAATCTGGTTAGACTTAACCGGTTGTTCTCTGAGAAAGAGAAGTTCCAGTGTGACTGCTGCTCACCACAGTTACCCAGGGCCCAGTGGCAGGATGCCTGCCCTGTGCCCTGACAAGTCCCACCTGGGAGAGCGTCTGTCCTGCCTCCAGGCCAGTTCAGGCCTGCCAATGTACACAACAACCCTTGTTTCCTCCTCTAACAAGCAGCTCAATATCCAAACACCATGGGAACCCAGTCCGAGAGGCACAGGCACAATGGAGGGGAAGCTGCTGAAGCAAGCGTTTGGAAAGGAGCAGAGATCACAGCAGGCAAAACAGCCATGAGGATGTGTCTGCAAAGAGTCCTTAGCTGGGTTCAGCAAAGAGAGGCTGGCGTAGGTGAGCGGGGCACTTCCATAACCAATTTGAACATCTAATAAAGCTGCCTGTGGTGGATAGATGGCTTCTGATTTGACATCGGCAACAGAATAAGGGGCTGCTAATTCAATGAATAGTCTCTGGCCAGAGAAACAAAGTCAAACGCTTAAGTTTCTGCACTTCCAGTGGTTCCTGGTATCTCCAGCTGAGTGTACATCTTTCTGTGGCCAGTTGGTGCCATGCCACCTTCTGCGGAGTCTGCGTGAGAGATCATGTTAGACAAAGAGCTTCAAGGAAGCATGCCTGCAGGGAGGGGGTGTTGGTTCAAGGCTTCCCATACACTTCGCTGCACCTTTATAGCCTCTACCTTTATTTTTACTATATTCTTCTTGGCTGTACATTCGTTACCTTTAATCTCGTTTTGGCTATTTTTCTACTGATCCGCGAACAGAGCATGCTGTATATTTCCAGGCCAATAGAGATGGCTTCTCTAAGTAATAAAGACTAAGATCAAAGTTTAAATGTGGGCAATGCCCCAATCAATCTATCATCTGATGTTAAATTGCCTCAAGAAACTCCTACAACTTCACAAGCGGTTTTGCAGCTCACGCATAGAAAATATATAGACTTAAAATTTCCAGATATGTCCAACAGACAAAATCAATGAATTAAACTAAGTTAGAAAGAGTTATCCCAGTAGTTCAGAGAGTTCTAAAAAAAAAGGGACCTCTGTTTATAAAAGAAAAAGAAAGATTCTCCCAACAGTTAATATTAAGTTTAGTCCAACTTACGTTATAGGGAATAGATGGTGGTTTCACACAAAATATAACCAACCGAAGAACCATTTCCTTATACAGGAGCTTATAAAGATGAAAATTGTTGGATAAAAATAAAAATAAAAAGAGTACAATAAAAGTACATCCCTGCCTTAGGTTTCTTAATTATTAAACATAAAAAGGCTGAATAGATGACGCATTCTATTAAACAATACGCTAGACTTGTTTCACACCACTTAGCTTAAACTGTTGGTGGGATAGTCATCAATTTTCATGTAATTCATCAATGCTTTGCCCTTAAAAAAATTGATTATGTCCTTAAATAAACAAAGAATCTATGTCACAATCACACACTGTATAAAAATGTTAATTCTCCTCAATAAAGATACACCCAGATGCAACACTTTTGAGTCTGTGTCTGTTTGTCACTTCGCCGACACCTTACCCACCTATCCCAAGATCCCTGTCCCATCGGTCCCAGTGCTCTGGCTGAGCTGGTCTGTCACACTGACACCTGACTATAGTCCCTAATTCATGTACTTTACTTATATTAGGATATTGTGTTGAAAAAAAAGTTTTGTTCATTAGGTCACAGCAATTAATGGCTTGAATGTGCTTACAAGTCAGGTGAAGATTAATTCTGGAAATTCAAAGTTTCCAGGTTTTTGAATGGTCACTGCTAATCACAATGAGAGGAGTAGTCTAAGTGAGATTTGGAAATATTTTTGGTCATTCATGTCACCAAAATGGCAGAGACAAATTAACAGTAGTGACAGAACAGAAGGAATAATTCGAGAGTTAATGAACAAATGACAGTAAATAAGGTATACCAGAAATTGTTTTAGAGAACCATTTTTGGTTATTGAAGAAATAGTTATCAACTAGTCTTATTCCATATTGCCTTTAGCAATCTAAATCTCTTAGGCTACTTCTTAATTTCTGTGTAATAAATGTATCTCCTTCTGTGCTGTTCTTTCATACCTTATCTTTTTTGCTTTCTAAAAATCTCAGTCTTCTATATTCCTCTATGAACATTTCCTGATACTAAATACAACTACAAAGATGGCAGAGGATGCTAATGTAAGGGTCCAATAGCTCATGAGTCATTAATGAAACAACATGGAAAAGAGGACATATTTATTGCTACTTCACATTTTCTGAAAAGCTGCAATGCCATCATTTGATTCAAATTTCCATTATTTGTCTACATAGTGTCATTCAGTGCACATAAGTGCAAATATGAGCTGGGTGCTGGTGGTTCATGCCTGTAATCCTAGCTACTCAGGAGGTTGAGACCAGAGGATTGTGGTTCAAAGCCAGCCTGGTCAGGAATGTCCATGAGACCATTATCTTCAATTAACCACCAGAAACCCGGAAGTGTTGCTGTAGCTTAAGCGGTAGAGTGCTCAACTTGAGCTGAAGAGCTGAGGGAGTGCCCCCAGGATCAGAGTTCAAGCCCCACAACCAACAAAAAGTGCAAATATTACTTTAAGTTTCCCAAAAGGACGGACAAGATCAGTAATCTTCCCAAGCAGAAAAAATAATTTCAAAATGATTCAGTGCACCTATTTTTGCTGAGTTATTTAAGTTATGGCTTCTTTGCTAGACATATCCTCTTCCTTTAAAAATTGTCATATATTAGCTTTACAATAAACTTCATCTAACATTTCTTGTTCCAAAGGAGAAGTCTATACAGTTGATGTCACTTAGCTTTCTTATTATC
The DNA here is from genome assembly GCF_019054845.1 of Dipodomys spectabilis. Taxonomy (NCBI): domain Eukaryota; kingdom Metazoa; phylum Chordata; class Mammalia; order Rodentia; family Heteromyidae; genus Dipodomys; species Dipodomys spectabilis. The sequence continues at coordinate 658,121 of NW_024870687.1, forward strand.
TTAATTCAAAGCCAAACCAGGCAGGAGAGTCTGTCCAACTCTTATAGTAAATTGAACACCAAAAAACCAGAAGTGGAGTTTTGGCTCAAGCAGTAGAGTACTAGCTTTGGGGGCAGGTGGGCAGGAAAGACAACTGTTCAGGGACAGGATCCAGGTTCTGGATTCAAGCCCCAGAACCAGTACAAACTAAACAAACAAGCAAACAAAAATCCCAGATATTTCTTTGGGACCTTCCTTAAAAGAGTATTGGTCTGAAAAGAGGCTCCTTTTGCTGATCATACTCACTGGATCCTGCTTTTTTGGAATCCTTATTGCTCTGGAGAACTCAGGACCAGACCAAAGGAATTGATAACTGACTCCTGCATCAAGAGAATCATCTCGGGGTGAAATGTCCATCCATATGACACTTTAAAACCTCTTTGTTCTTTTGCATGAGAACACTTTTAAAACAACGTTATTTCCTTTTGTTCTATGCTGGTCTTCAAATGGTACATTATTTCCTTTTGTAATAATCTCAACTAGAAGTTTACAGAAAAATTTTATATGAGTAAAGAACACACTCGGGAAAAGCCAGGGACAGAGTTTCCTTCAAGTCTTGGGATACTTTTCTTGTACAGTAAAAAGGAAAGCACAAGGTAACTTGAACTTTGTTAATCCTCTATGTTCTATTCTTCTCCTGGTGTCATTTTCCACATCCAGTAAAAGTTACTTCCAGTAACAATCGATGGTGCTGCTTGAAATATAATGAATGCTTTCTGGCTTCTCTGAAATAACACTAGGACACCTTTGGACCTGAGGTAACACGTGTTTCAGAGACAACTCAGTAAATAGAAAATATGAAATTCATATTGCTTATAAATACATTATGTATGAGTACATTGAGTTCAAACTTTGTAAGTTCTCTGTAAATTAAGGTGAATTTTAAATGGGAAGAAGGTTCTCAGAACATTCTTTTTGTGAGTGTATGTGCTGTTCATAATTTCCCAAATGTACATGAGCTAACAGTAAGGGAATCAATAGCAATAATAGGAGAAAGAGAAGTTCTGTGTTTAAGTATAAGGCTTCAATACAATATAGCAAACTACAAATAAGACAACATTGAAACAATAAAGCCAAGTCCAGTATGTAGATTTATGGGAGTGATATACAGAAAGCAAGACTCCTACATGGAACATGAATTATGAGGCCACTCTCATTCTAAATCATGCTTGCTAATCATGCAATTTTGTAGAAAGTAGAATGGAAGAATAATATTGTTCCCAAACCAAGTCAGATATATGAGCATGGATTTAACTGAAAAAAAAATGTCCATCTTGTGAGAGCAGGGATTATATTAGCAATGAACTGGTGGCTAAGATCACATTTCTTTTTTTTTCTTCACTTGCATATGTATATTTTTTTGTTGGCGGTGGTCTTGGCACTTGAACTCTGGGCCTGCGAGCTGTCTCTCTTCTATTCAGCTCAAGGCTAATGCTCTACCACTTTATCCACAGTGCCATTTCCAGTTTACTTTTAGTTAATTGGAGAAAAGAGTCTCTGGGACTTTCATACCTGGGCTGGCTTTGAACCCCAATCCTCATATCTCACCACAACCCAGCTTAGATCACATTTCTAACAGTGTAACTGAGGATAAGTAATGTGTGTGTTCATCTATCTTTATAAGAATTCTTGAGTTAGGGGCTGGGAAGGTGGCTCAGAGGTAGAGCAGTTGCCTTGCATGCAAGAGGTCCTGGGTTCGATTCCTCAGCACCACATAAGCAAAAAGAAAAAAGCCGAAAGTGGCGCTGTGACTCAAGTGGTAGAGTGCTAGCCTTGAGCTGAAGAGCTGAGGGACAGCGCCCAGGCCCAGAGTTCAGGCCCCATGACCGGACCCCCGCCACCAAAACAAAAAAAAAAAAAGAATTCTTGAGTTAAAAATCTGGGCTACAGCTTAGATATTACCCTCAGAAAAATGTTTGTAGTTTAAAAGTTGATACTCCTGGAGAAATAAAACCTTAGAATGAAAAGGAGTCTGGGAAGTTCAGTTTGCATCCAGCTTGGGCAGGACAGTCTTTCCAACAGTACATATAAAAAAGAAGCCAAAAGCTGGATTGGAAGAATGGCTCAGGTGGTGGAATACCAGTTATGAGCAAGATTGCTGAATAAGAGGTTGAGGCTTTTGCATGCATACATAGAAACATACACAAACACACAGAGGCACTTATATGTGCACACACAAATACACAAATGAAACAACTCTCAGAATGTGTAGAAAAGTTAGAAAACAACAGAATATATATCCTGATTAAGACTCGAATCAAGGGTTAATTTTTAGTATTAGAAAATCCTCAAGTGAACTTCCTTCAAAAAAGTTTGAGAATATTACATAGGTACTGTCCAGACATAGTAAGAGAGTCAATTAATCATTATTATAGGGATCACATCCATGGAGGAACAAATCAGAGACCCCGCAAGTGCATCTGAAAATATTCATATCCTGTGTCAAATGTGAGAACATCTTTGAAAATAGTAGATAAGCAGTCTGAACAGTCACTGTGGTGTATTATATCCCTGGAGAAGTTCAGAATTGGTAGTCTGTATCTAGATTAAATAAACCAAGAAACTATGGCAGGGCAATGTGATACAAGCCTAGAATTCTAGCACTGAGATTAAGACAGGAGACTAGAGAGTGGAATTACATAGTGATACCTTCCCTGGACCAGGTAGTATAATTTTGTCTTAATAAAAAAAAAAACAAACCAGAAAGGAATACATAACTGGACGTTTGGGCTAATTTTGTCACTATGTTTTGAGAAGTCAAATTTTCTGTTGAAATGCAACTCATACTTAATCCTCACTTGTGTTTTAAATTCTCTCTTCATTACAGATCATTCCTAGATGCAAAATGACTCATGATTCCCATCCAAAATTTGAAAAAGTAAATAACCATCATTCTGTTGTATCTCAAAGAAATGATGTAGGATTACAACAATTTAAGCCTAGAAAAATAGAAAAGTTTGTCTAATGTAGGATTTTGAAGATTTTGCTAAATTAGAATTTAGATTTAAAATAAATATTTTGATTTTGTTTTTAATTTCATATTCTATCGGATGCTAAAATTTCTTTTTAAGTAGAGGGTTTAATTGACAAATTCACAAATGATTTTGCATTCTATTTTCCTAGAATATTCTTTCCAGAGAGTTATAATTAGAACTTAGTTAATAGATAATTCCAATAATTAATGTATAAAATGATAATGTGAATGGTGTAGACAGAGTTGCCAAAAATTGATGATATTAATTTATAAATTTAGAATAAGAGCAATTTTTGGAGTCTTTGTTATAACATGGTATGAAGAGAATAATCATGTGACATCTACTTTCTTCTACCTGTACGTAACACAGGAAGCAATTTCCTTAATTATTTGCCACTGTATACAATGAGAAAAATGTTAGTTTTGAGGTTTCTTTTTATTTTTGTTTTTGTTTTATTGGTTTGTCCTAGGGATTGAACTCTGGGCCTGGACACTGTGTCTGAGCCTGTTTATGCTCAAGGCTCGTGCTCTCCCCCTTCAACCTCAATGCCACTTGTGTCTGACTTTTGCTGATAAGTTTATACGATAAGAATCTAGGGAATCTTCCTGCCTGGATGGGCTTTGAACTGTAATCTTCTGACCTTAGCATCCAGAATTTATATGATAGTTAAAAAAGTATAAATATAAATAATATTTGCAAGTGTTCCCATCTCAAGAATAACAGTGGGGGGGAAATGATGCAACCCAGTTTATTGTGGTGTTCTTTCCAAAACATGTGTGGCATCACATTAGCAGAGTTGTATTTTTTTCACAGTAGAGATAAGCTATTCATGATGTGAATTAAGGGAAGTTTGTGGTGCACCCTAAAAGTTCTAAACTGTTGGGCTAGGATGAATCTATGTCATAAATATTGGGACTGGTGGTCATAAAAAAATAGCTTACTGTGATAAACAAATGCTTACTCTTGAAGAATTATTACCTATGGTACATAGTTTTATCCTCAACCAGAATGTGGTTATTTTTCTGTTGACTCTCAATCTGTAACACCCCATGGAAAAATGCATCTATTGCAGAATTACGTAACATGCAAGCCGGTACTGTTTTGAAACTCTCAGGTATGGAATTTTCTGAATTTGAAAATGAGTAGTTATTCGTCATTGGAATGTTGAAGAACACATATATTCTGTCTTCTTAACAACTTATTTATTTTTAAAAGTTATAGGTTTCCATAGAATTAAACTGTTTTCGCTTTTAGTATGAGAAAGTACTATATTTATTCTTTTTTAAAAATATTGGTAAGTATATTGTGAAAATATTGTCTAGTCAGATAGCATTCAAGTTGATGGTCCTCTGATTAAAAAGGATAGTTAATTCAAATTAGACGCCAAATAGTATTGATTTTTAAAAAGGTACTACATAAAGAATAATATTTACTGTACCAATACAGTGAAATTTTATTTCATGCAGCTTATTTTTTAAATTTAATTTTATTGTCAAAGTGATGTACAGTGGGGTTACAGCAATTTTAAGGTAATGAATAAATAACTTTGCAAACTTGATACCCCTTCCCTGATTTTCTTCAGTTTTCCTTCACCCCAATACTCCTCACAAGTTGTAATGTATATTTACAACATATTGTCTTGTGAGTATTGCTATTGCATTGGTTTGCCTTTGTCCTTTGTCTCACCATTTTGTTGTTCCTCTTCCCTTCTCTAATTAACGTAAATATATGCACAATACACAGGCTACCAAAATCAAATACAGCACGGAATAAAGCACAGGGGAAAAACCCCAAAGAAAACAGAAATCACATAGCACATTAAAAACAACAACTGCAAATAATATTCTCGTTTTCATATCTTGGAGTTCATTTTGCTCAGAATCAGCTTATATGGTTTTATATACGCATAACAAAGCCACTGGAAAATAATAGTTTCATGGACACTATATCATGAAAACAACATGTTAACTGTTTTTCATGGTAAAGGTGAGGTTAGGATTGGTGAATTCGCAGTTCTAATAAAAGAATTTCAAAAGAGTTTTAAAATTATAACAGGTAAATTTTTATTTGTTCAAATTTTTTAACAACTTTGCCTATTATGAAAATTTAAATTTGCCTGGGAAAATAGGCGTTCATGCAAAGTAATCCATGGAGACTTTGCTGAGAGGGAGCAATGTGGGTGAAGATGGCTCATTTTCACACTAAACAAACCTCAGAAACCTTTCTATAAATCCTGTAGGTTCCCTTGAGAATTGTCCTTACCCAGGAAATCTACTCTTACTGTGTGAAACAAGGTTGTAGTGGAATTTAAATTAAAAGTTCTTTAAAAAAAAAGACATCAAAATTTGTGAATTGACTTTAATTACCAAACAGTAATTCTCTGAAAAAGATAATTTGGGTCCAAATATTTAGGGAGAAAGTACCCTCAACATTGAAAGAAGGTATTGGGTTTACACTTTTCTGTTTGTAATACTTTCCACAATGTCTTTGCACTTGAAGCACTGAACAACAGAAAAAAATCTGATTGGATACTTGAAACCAATGATTTCACATTTTTTAGTAGTTTACAATATGTAATATCCTTATTAACATGAAATATTGAGGACTTCACTTATTAAATAACCCAAAAAGTTTTGGGATCAGAAAATAATTGAGCAAATTGAAAAGGCGAGAAAACTCATTCTTAGAAGCCCTAGCTAAGCATATTGACTTCAGGAGTGGAGGGAGGCCAAACTTTTTGATATTCATTGTCTTAATATTTTTGCTACCTAAAGTGATTTTACGGAGCCTATTTAGCTCACTACAATGCAGAACAGATTGAATGAAGACATGAAAATAAATTCCACATCCAAATAAAAGAGTTTTAAAAGGAAAACCATGAAGATGTAGTGTGGGTAGAGCCGGTCAGATCTGGTTGAGTCAGCTAGAGTAGCAGTTGAAGCACACTTCCTGCTAATAGAGACGTGACCCACAGGCATGTCTGCCTAGCTTGCCAGAAATGAGCTGTCCATGCTCCCTACAAGCCCGGGAAGACCAATCAGTGCCTGTCACCAAGCAGTGCCCATCACAAGTGCCTTACATCAACTCCCCACTAAGTAATTGGCTGGGAAGGACTCAGGAGGTTGGGAAAGCTGGGGCTATATAATCCCCCCCTTGTGCAGAAATAAACAAGACCTGCATAAGCCTGTTCTCCCAACGTGTGTTCCTTGTGTGAGTCGTTCATGCTTACCTCCTGCTGGAGATCTAGCCCTACAAGTGGTGCCCAACGAGTGGCTCGATAGCTTTCTGCAGATGGACGGTCGAGGGTCTAGTGCAAAATTAGTGCCTCCATGGGCAGCCTTCCCCCAGCAGCAGGAGAGCCTCAATCACAAGCATTTGTTGCCCTGCTCCGGAGTAGGCAGATAAAAGTATTACAAAAGGAAGCTAGATTAATATGGGAAATAGTGAATGAATTGTATCCCTGGATTGACTCCGGGACCCTTTGGGATCCAGACAGGTGGACCCTCGTCCTTCAGGCAGTTCATAAAAAGGAAGTCCATGACGGCTCTGAGCTGCCCCTAATCTTTTACCCCATTGTAGTAGCTATTCAAGACTGTCTATCAGGGAAAGAAGAAGGGGAAACTCTGCAAGCGTTTAACACCTCGCTGCAAGAAGAAACAGAACAAAAGGAAAATTGTGAAGCTGCTTTAGCACTCCCATCTTCTTGTGACACAGCAAACAATTCCAGCAAGAACACAGATAACCAACAACTTCCACTAACAGGTGACCCAGGGGGCCAGCCAGCTACGCTTGTACAACCGCCTCCCCCACACTATCAGTCACAGGAAGCCTGCCCAATCATTTCTTTTGGCTGTTTAGGCAAGCCTGGGAATTCTTCTCAGAAAATTTTGTATCCTTGGGCAGAGATATCCAACTTTGCCCAAGAACAAAAACTCGTTGTTCCCCCTGTAATACAACAGTTGTTCACAGGCCCCACATCTACCATGGCAATGACAGCCAAGCCTATAATTGAACCCCAGTTCATGTTCCCTGAAAACGTCCACCGAACATCTGCACGACCTAACCAATGGTACCCCCATGACCCAAAAATACTGGGCCGCTGTCAAGGAAGATGGGTTACACTCCCTGAATGCTCAACAGATGCTCGAAACCCTTAGCATTGATCTTAACTGCCTCCATGATTGGAAGAGCTTAATGAACTGTAGTCAACAAGAAAGTTTAAAAAATGCTTAGAATGTATTCCTAAGTACCAGTTTTATAAATGGCTTTGCACTGTGGTTTGTGGTTATTTTATTTTACATGAGATAATATTTTCTACTACCAATAAGTTTTGGAAAAAGAAGAAAACTAAAATTTACTATTGTAGAGGAATATGATAGAAGTAGAAGAAAGATTTTATGTTTGTCAAATCTCTGATGAGTACCCGTATTCAAGACTTAAAGTCATATTTCTTACTATGTTAGACAGATAGGGAAAACAAAACACCATATGATAAGGCAACTATTTGTGATTTTTTAAAATGTACTTAGTATGTGATGAAATTTACTTTATTAGCTAATGTTTTGGTTTGAAATATGGGAGGCTGATCTATTTAACAAATTTTTGAAGTCACCTACTGAAAAAACAAATGATGGGGGGTATAATTTCTACACTTTAATGAATGGATGAACCTGTTTGGCATTAGTGCTGGGTAAATAAATAAACTCTATTGTAACTTGCTCCCTCCCCGTGAAAAACTATTTATGTCACTAAATATCATCTACTTGTAAAGTGTTATTTGGCAAATGTGATTTTTAAAAGTTTATTTGAAAAGGAATATACTTTCAGGAGATTAAATGTAGGTTATCATTTGTTTGACAATGACAACATTTTTATACTACAGAACCAAGTTTTACTGAAGTACCAGTGTTTTGAAGCACTAAGATCTTCTCAATTAATGTTTTTCTGAATTATATTTGACCTCTATGTCAAGTGTTCCTAGCATTGGTAGACCAAATATGGATCTATTGTTCCAGGAACTATTTTTTGGCCTGCTGATGCTGGAATGAAATTATTCATTAATCATTAGGAGAGGGGTATTACAAATGATCTAGTGACATTCGTGGTCTTGTTCAATCATATATGATGGTCATCTGAAAATTAAAAGTTTGAATTACTGTACTTTCACATTTTGTGATTTCATCTTGCATTTTAAGTTGCCTTGCATTTCCCAACTGCTTACTGATAATTCCTGCATTTCAAGGAATTGGGGCCCTGAAATATAGAAAATGAGAAATTGAGATGGGTCTTCAATTACTTTCTGTTGGCATGTTGCATGGACGTAGGTGAGAATTCTTGCCTTAGTTATCTGATGATGCGGATAACTGGGACCTGGGATCCTAGGACCCGTGGATCCTGTAGAAGAATAATAGCTTTTAGACATCATATCAGAAAAATTTGAGTATAATCAGTAGGAATGCTTCAGAAACATGGAGAAAAACAGTTTGGGACCAGCGAGTTAAAACAATAAACAGAGCAGCAAAGTAAAATCCCTTATAGATTAGAAGCAAACAACATTGTTTTTTTTACCATGTGAATTCAGAAGACCAAGAACATTTAGAAGTTATCACAAGTTTATACCGAAAACATTGCATTGATAATTTTTATATTCTAATATATATTCTAATCCTGATTATTTATATTCCAATCTATTTATTGGAATAAATATCAATTAATTTTTCAAATTATCAATTAATTCTAATAAGATTCACTGTGTGAAATATAAAATCAGCACATATAAATATAAAATATATAATAATATATAATATTAGAAAATGTTTGGCATTGTTCTGTTGTGGTAAGGGTATCAAAGGCAACAGTTTTTTTTTCTTTCTGCTTATGTGGTGATGAGAATCAAACCCAGGGCCTCAGGCATGCAAGGCAAGCACTCTACCACTGAGCCACAAGAGGCAACGGTTTTAAAGTATTATTCCATTACCTCTACCTCAGTGTTTGGTAGAATTAGAGCTAAAGCTTTACCATTCCGAGATATACAGCCTAGAGGCAAGAGGAAACACTGTGATTAAAACATTACCAATTTAAGGCCTAATAACGAGGAGAAACATATGGACTTCTTTTGGAGCTATGGAATATATTTGGTCATAGAAAATCAGTGGTGTAAGTTCCTGCCTGCTTGGATGGTAGACAGGCCAAGACATTAGGTAATCATACATATGAACAATTTTTTCACCTTCTTGGCTTTAGCTTCTTTTGAAATGTTAGTGTGTAATAAACAATTATATTTTGAAAAAATACCTTCTAGTCTGAACAGTACTGTCTGAACTGTTTGTCTCTTTATGATCCCTTGTAACAGATTAGTTTTGCTCCAATAAGAAAATCTATGCTGTCAGGGTAAGATTCTGGTTCGTCTGTTCCTACATGGAGCAAGGATAAAGGGTCAGGAAGACATTTGTGCCAGTAAGACCTCATTTGCGAGATTTTAAGCTGCAGAAGTTTAGAATAGCTTTTAAGCAAGGCTTACTTTGACTCCATTATCTCCACAAAGCTAAATCAGTTAATAAATAAGTACTTGAAAATCCATCATCTTTGGACCTAGATATAAAGGCTGCAAAGTATGATCCAATTTCAAATGAAAAAGACTTAAAATAGTCATTGAAAAAATTGCAAATGTGAGCAATTGAACAAACAATATAAGTTTTTTCCACCATACACAGAATTTTACAGAAATAAGATGAACTGCAATTTTGGGAACAATAAGGTTTCCTTCTTACAAATAGGCAACCAAAGATATATGCCTGTCTTAAGATTGCATCATTAACTACTTAAATTTCCAGGATACTACATGCTTCAGCAGCACGTCTACCCAAATTACAATACAGAGATTTACATGGCTCTTGTACAAGGATGATATGAAAATTTGTGAAGTATTGCATATTTTTCATTCTTCTGATGCAAGAAATTAAAAACAGTTATTAAAAAGTTGATTACAAATATACAAGTGTAAGAATACATGTAATTCATAGAAATAAAAGTTAGTTTGACATCATTCAATCTTCACTTTTTACAAATTCCTTTACATAGCATAACCTTTATAAAACTTTTGAAATAAGATAACATTGTCATTTTATCCTAAAGAAATAAAATTCTTTAAGGACCTAGGAATTAAAGGAATCTTAAACTGTTTCTATATGGAATGCAATCTGAAAGGACACATTTATTAATTAACCTATATATTATAAAACAATGTCGAATTCAAAGGATTATATCTAGGAGAGAATGAAATAGGTTATGGACATTACACAAACAGAATACTAAATATTTTTAAATATACTTTTTTCAGACATGCACCAGAAATATCTTTACTTTCTGTATTACTCATTTCAACAGATAAGTTAAAATTATTTATGATTTAAAAAATCACAAACTCTATAGAAATCATTATAGATGTATACAAACAACTCGAATATATTTTGACATCAAAGTCAGGCAATTCACTTGGAAGAATACCATGGAATCCATGAATTTTTAAAGTAAGATATTGCTGTTGCTTTGTATTGTGAAAATATTTTGTATGGACACATAGGATGGACTGGGAATTTTGAAATTTAAGAAACTTAACTGATTCATTAGGACTTAGGAGAACAATTTGTACAGCTTTCCAAAACTTCAAAGAGGTAGTAATACATACTTATCCTTTTGGCAATATCAAATGCAGCTTCTTCCAAGTTGTGCTTCAGACATGGTTTGAAATAATGGTTCACCAGAAGGAGATCCAGCATATCTTTGCTATATCTATTCCCAGCAGCAAGATGCAAGGGGGTCAAGAGGCCTTTAGTTTGGGCTTTGTATCTGTATCATGATGAAATAAAGAAGCCACTGTGGTATTATTCCATGTATAAGTACTGTGGAGGGGTGTCCAGCCATTCACAATTATTCCAGGAATATCTACCTTGAGCCACCAACTCATGGACAATGTCTAAGTGTCCACTGTAGGCTTCTCGATGAAGAGGGGTATACTCATCGTCATCCCTAGTATTCACATGAGTGGTCTTTTTGGAAAGTCGTCTCTGCACTGTAGTAAGGCGGTTATTTTCAACAGAACAAAGAAGAAATTTGCTTGAATCCTTCGCCATTTTTTTCTTGCAACTGATACCATTTCTCACTTTTTCATCTTGTTCTTCAACTTCATAGCAATTGCCTAACCAGAGACTTTGAGTGCCAGTGAGAATGAGCTGTCCATGTATTTTCCCAATAGTTCACATTGGATGAAATGGTCAGAAAAATCCGGTAAATTTTCTGCATTTGTTTTTTTCACTATTATTTATTTTCTCTTTTTTCATTTTTACTAAATTATTCTAACTGGAGAGAAGGGAATTGGTAGAGAGCAGGGGAAAGATTTTCCTCCGTATTCAAAGATACAGAATGAAAATGAGGACTAGTGCTGTCTTCATCAGCAGCTTATTCTAGGAATGAGAAAATAGGAAATAATGCTTTCTATGTAAATGAATTGGGAAATGGCAGAGGAGAAAGTGAAATGATGCAACCAAAAATATAAAAGCAAAATAAATTAGGATAATTATGGAGCAATCTTATTATCTATGAGAACCATGAAAGGGAGAGAGGAAGAGAGAGACAGATGTGTAATGATCTAGCTAGCCACAAAATCCATCCCTCTGATCAAATTATAGTGCAAATAATTTTACTTTTTAAAAGAGATGGAAATAGAATTTAAGATCAAATGTCTCCATTGTTTTTAATTATATTTTTATTATCTTAAATACTTGTACAAGGGAATTTCCATTAAACAAATCAGTTTTTTAAGTATAATGGATCTTTATATAGCTTTTCGACACCCTTCCAAACCTCACCCCACTTTAATTTTTTTCTAGTTTCATACTATCTGAATTGAATATTATACCTTCACTCTCTTCCTCCATAACTCTCTTTATTCCTTTCTTTTGACTTCCCCTCATATCTTCCAAGTGATAGTTTCCTGGTATTCATTTTGTTGGAGTAAACTTCAATTTCATAAGAAATTAAACCTTTGAAATAATCCTCTGCAAATAGCATGCTTTGGTTAATATTTTTGTGTAAACTTGTATAAATTTCTATCTTCCAAATATGAGACAGAGCATGGGTCCTTTGTGTGTCTGGCTCTGACTTAGTTCACTTAATATATTTTTAGATCTATCCATTTCGTTGCAAATAATGTAACAGTCTTCAAATGGATGGGTGCAATCCAATTGTGTATATGTGCCACACTTTCTCCAACCATCACTCCACCAAAGGACATCTGGGCTGTTTCCGTAACTTGGCTACGGTGAATATTGCAGCAGTGAACATGGTTGTGAAAGTGATTTTCTGTAACCCTTTGGAAGAATTCATCACTACCTTTATAGGAGCAATCCTCTAGCTAGTTTTCCAGAATAAGAATATCCCTCCCTTCATCTTCATCACAATGTATTGCAAGTCCTCAGAAACACCTTTCCCCCTACAGGTCTCAATAAGCTAAAACCACACAGTGCCCATATTCTTTCAATACATTTTTTACATAATTGGACATATAATTAAGTGAGAACCTTCTATATACTTTCCTAATGTGGGAATGAGGGACATGACAGAGTAAAAGTAAAAAATATGTAATTTAATTAGCTATTATCATATTTAAAATCATTTTCAGCTCTAATTCATAGCCTCACATATTATTTTAATCTTTATTTGATTACTTCATCTAACCCATAAATTATAACAGGTGAGTTTAAAACAAAGGCAAAAAGTGTGGTTTGATTTTGACACTCATGTGTGAAGTTGCACAACATGGGCAAATAGATGGATTGGAATTAACAGCTCTTATCCATTTTGTTAATGTAGAGACGGTTTTCCCAAACTGATTCTCACAATTCGCATTCCATTCAACAACAAGAAACATGTGATAATTTCCTTTGATTTGCTCCTTATTAACTTTTGTTTCCATTTAATTTTATAATGGATGATTTCATAAATCTACTGTAGATACAAAAATATGTTAAAATATTTCTATCCGTATGCATTGATATATACATACACACATATATTACACAGGCTATAATGATAATGTATAACTTCAGTAACTGTACAATTTACTAAATTATTAAAACTATCGACGGCTCATGCCTGGCATCCTGGTTACTCGGGAGGCTGAGATCTGACGATCATGGTTTGAACCCATACTGGGCAAGAATGTCCAGGAGCCTCTTATCACCAAACAACCATCAGAAAATCAGAATTGGAACTGTGGCTCAAAGTAGTAGAGTGGTAGCCTTGAGAGAAAAATCTCAGCGACATCATCCGGGCTCTTAGTTCAAGAAGTACAATCTACCCAAATAAACATCTATTTAATTTAAACATGTGTAAGTAAAGTATTTCCATCACCCAAATGCACAACCATGCTCATTTGCAAGGTAACTCTGTTTTTTCTGAAGTACCATAAAACATTTTCACTTAAGTTAAAAGGATTGCACTATGGGTTCATTCTCTCATTCATTTTTCCACTCACTCAAATCTTACAATTTTTCCAATTATTTAAAATCATAGATTTTTACTTTAATACCCAAATATTAGAGTTTGAATTGAATGTCTTATGCCCCCTAAATGGGTGTTTTTACCATTTTGTCATGTCCCCAACCCTAAATTATCCTTATTATTTTTCAGATACTTGTGTATGACCTTGGGTTCAGTCCATGTTATGTTATTCTTCCTGGAATTTAGAATAACAGGTGCATGGCATTGTGTACAGATCTTACTGTCCAGTCTGGGCTTTAACCTCTATCCTCACAACAGTAGACTCCCAGGTAGTATGGATTTTCATAAGCTCGTCATAGCTGATGTTTTTTTTTAAGTCTTTGCATTTCCTGCAGGTTCATGAGTACTGAATTAATTTGTTTTCTTGGGTTATTTTTATTTTTTTATTGTGTTTCATTTCAATGTATGTGTTGAGTTGTTCCTCACTTTTCCTTTTGTTTCTTTCAATCAAGTTCTTACCTAAAGTGCTGAGAAACCAATTCTTCTTTTTCACGATAGTCAAGATGAACATGATTTATTCCCAAGCAATTTCAATAATATTTAAACACCTTCATATCTATGGATGGTATATAAATGATAAATGCTGCGAAGGGTCTTTTTATTTTCACAGCAGTCTTTGTCATATACAGGCAGATCATGAAATATATGCAGATAATTAAACTACAGATGTAAGCAAAGAGAAGAAAAACCTATTATTAATTGTTTGTAAGAGGCTTTCCTTCCAGTGAAAGAAATGCGTTGCTTGACGCAGGATTTCACAAAATTATTTTGCTAGGAGGAAGCTAAACAATCATCTGATTCTATAGAATTGAGGGAGAAGAATCAAACTCTTGAATAGTTTATATTTGGGTCAAATAAAAGCATGCTTCCTAAAAGAGAGTTGACTTTAGAGAAACATGATGAGTTTATGTAAATAGGTGCTTAGCTGATTTTGTTAATTTGTAAACTAATACAGGGAAATAGAGTACAGCAAGGTAAAAAAAGAACTTCACATTGCAATACTTATGTGTGTGTGTGTGTGTACACATGCACGTGTATACACACACATGCATGTGCAAGTGCTCACTCATTCATCATCTCTAAGCTTCTGTGACCTAGGATAGTGGTTTACCACTTGAACCATCGTTCCACTCCTGTTTTTTTGGAGATAATCGCATGTATTTTCATGATTGGACTGGCTTTGAATAGTGGTCTTCATATCTCAGCCTCCAGAGAAGCTAGCTAAGCTTATTCATCCTCCAAGTAGCTAGTTAAAATTGGGTCTGTCCTCTATGCTTCACTGCTCTTTTATTCTTGTCCTGAGTTGTTCACATGCCTGTCATATATATGTCTAGTTGCCTTAAGAAATACTCTTACTGCTTGGCACCAGGGGTTCCCATCTGAACTCTTAACTACTGAGGAGGCTTGAGAACAAAACCCAGGCCAAAAGTTTAGTAGACTTCCTTCTCAATCTATAGCTGGGTGCATTGGATCATTTCCACCATCCTGCACTATCTACAGGTTAAGATTGGAAGGACTGCAGAATCCAGGCCAGCCAAGGTAGGAAGCTAGACAAGTTGGTGTGCAACTCTTATGCCATTGATAATGGGAAGGCTAAAACGACAGATCAGGTGCATGTTCTTGTGGAAAGGGAACCCCTATCCTAAAATTAAACACTGATATGACACCAGTCCAACAAAAACAAGACCCTAAGTTGAACACAATTTCCCACAACCAAAATAAGTATATACCTTAACATCCAGAAACTTAGTACAATCTGCTCTTTGCTCTAATATCAGCTTCATCTAATTATCATATGATGTAACAAAATAGTTTCTTCATTAAATTTATTAAATATTTAAAAAGACCTAGAAAATTCTTTCTCACGTATAAAGTGCGAACGAATGGCAAATTGCCTCATTTCTTACATATTTGACTACCACTATAAATTCATCTTATGATTATTAATATTAATGTATTCTGATTTATTACTTTATTTTGTAACAGTTTTTAAACATTTGGCTTCTCTGCTGAAGTTGAAGTATTTTAATAGTATCATCAAATAATATTACTTGGGTACTTAGAGCAGTATTTTAAAAATTTTTTAACCAATGGTTTCTAGTAATTCTGTTTTTTTTGGGGGGTCTGGTCCTGGGACCTAAACTCTGGGCCTGGATGCTGTTCCTCAATGCTAGTTCAAGGCTAGCACTCGACCATTTGAGCCACAGCACCACTTTTTCTGTTTATGTGATGCTGAGGAATCTAACCCTGGGCCTCAAGCATGTAAGGCAAGAGCTCTACCACTGAGCCACCTTCCTAGCTCTCTATGAATTCTTAATTTGTATATTATTTAGTTTATTTTTAATTTCAGTTTAATTTTATTGTAAAGGTAATGTACAGAGGGATACAGTTACATAAATAAGGTAATGAGTACATTTATTATGGAAGAAATATTGTTACCTCTTTCATTGATTTTTTTGCACACTCAAAAAAAAACCAAGAATTCTATGCTTCCATCAGAAAGAATGACATTGCCCCATTTGTTAGGAAATGGAAAGATTTGGCAAAAATTATATTAAGCGAAGTGAGCTAGGCCCAAAGAAACATACGTCTCATGGTTTCCCTTATTTGCAGTAACTACTGTATGTCTGAGACAAGCAGAAAAAGTCAGATAAGTTGATGTTAGGTAAAATGAACCCTAAGAAATGTATTCAAATGTATTTTTTTTCTTTATGCATTTGTTTCTAACGCATTTATAAGATTATTTCTTTGTTGCTTTGTATGTCCTCCCCACCCCCACAGTATAACCCCTTCTTTCACTGTATTTGATGTCGGTATAATTTGTGTAGGGGAAGGGGAAAAACAAGTCATTTAAATAAGGATACAGGTGGACCATTGAAACAATGAGAAGTACAAGTTGTCATGTCGAAAATGAACTTTAAAACTTTGGTGTGTGTGGGGGGGAAGATTGTGTGGGGAAAAGGGGGGAAGGCTGGGAAAGGATGGGAAGGGGAAACAAAGGAGGAGGCTACAATGCTTGTTAAGAAATGTACTCATTATCTTGCCATCTAATTGTAACCCAACTGCACAGTATTTTCACAATAAAAAATAAATAAAAATTAAAAAAAAAACTACTGATGCTTTTCCTGTCGTCATTGATCAATAGGTAATTTGCTGTCTTTGTTGATGCATTTTTTATTATAAAATTGATATACAGAAGGCTTACAGTTACTTAAGTCAACCAAAGAGTACACTTCATTTTATTTTCTAAATTTCAAATTTTGAGCTTAATTATTTTCTTTTGTTTCTTTAGGGTAATTCTTTTATTCAGAGTTGTAGGATTAGTTAATTTAGTTTTGCATAATTTTAACACATGTAAATTATTCAGACATATATTTTGCTTTCAAAATAGTTAACATGTGAATATTTAAAAATTATTTTCTTAAATTTTATATGGTTCGTGAATTTAAATAAATTTATTATCTCATAGTTCTAAACATATTTGTCCAGGTAACAAATACTTTATTTTCAAGAAGCACATACTTTATTAAAAAAGCCTTAATTACATGGTCACTTTTTGGCAATATTTGTACTTAAATTAAAAAAAAAGTCTCTTTGAACTGGGCATAGTGATTTGTGGTTTCCATTTTCTAACTATGGTGGGAAGTGTAAATAGGGTTTGTAATTCGGGAGAGAATGGGAAACTATGAGACCTTATCATAAATTTCCAGAGTGAAATGATTAGAGATATAGCCATCCCTAGCAAGATATAGAGCACCTGGTTATCATATTCTAAATCTTGAATTAAAACACCAGTAACAACAATCTTTTGTCAAAATAAAAGGATACATGTTTCAAAATGTTTATTATTTAAAACTTGTTTGCAAAGTTCTCATGTCTTTTATTTCTTAATTTTCAATTTACTTAATCTATAAGAATCCAAGTATTTTGTGACTATTTTATTTCTACTAAACTTTTAAATACTATGAGCAATATTATGATTTCATATATTAAAATACTTTTACTGTTTGTGATAATTTCCTCTGTTTCATATGATAATAACAATATTCCAAATGTGTGTATATGGTGTGTGTGTGTTTATGTGTTTTTTTTTTTGTGTGTGTGCTTTTTGTGTACTTTGTAATGCTTAGGAAATCACACAATTGCTTCCCATATGTTAGGCCAATGTTTTACCACTGAACTATACTGTTTAGTTATAATACAAATTGTGTTTTAAGTTATGACTTTTAAATTTTCATTCCTAGTAAGCTTTTTCAAAATTATATATGATAAAATGTGATCCAACTTCTTTTTTTTTTAATTTAATTTTATTTTATTTGTGAACATACTGTACAGAGGGGTTATAATTACATGGGCAGGATAATGCGTACATTTCTTACCAAGCATTGCAGCCTCCTCCTTTGTTTACCCTTCACCTCCCTTCCCAGCCTCCCCCCTCCCCCCTAATCCCAATCCTTCTCCTTTCCCCCCCTTCTCCCCCCTCCCCCCTCCCCCGCACCGACTTTGTAAAGCTCGTTTTGGACATGACAACTTGTACTTCTCATTGTTGCAACAGGTCCAACTGTATCCTTAAACAACTGGTTTTTCCCCATCTCCTCCACAAGTTATACTGACTATGGTTTTCCTTATTTGCAATATCTAATATATGTATGAGTCAAGCGGAAAATGTCAGATAATGTGATGTCAGGAAAATGAACCCTTAGATATTCATTTTAAGGTTTTTTTCTTTCATGCATGTGATCCAACTTCTATCCACGTTAGCAATTGTTATTGTTATTTTTTCTCTTATTTCTTTGGAAATTAATTATATTCCTATTACAGCTTTTTTACATTGTAACAGCTCTATACAATGCTTTATTTTCTATTTTATTTTTTCCATGTTATCTGACTTTCAGTCCAAACTATCAGGTGGATTAAAAAGAAACTTAATTCAGGACACTTTATTTTTCTCCTTCTCTTCTCTGAAGTCTTACTGTTTTTTGAAACAATACCAATGACATACAGCTCTTATGTGGTCCACCATTCCCCCCCCCCCGTTCTGCAGTACAGCTCAAGTCGTTATCATTCAGCTTTATTATGCTATAATGTTATCTAAACCTAACTCATTCCTAAATTAATTTTATTTGCTTTGAGCAATCACTAAAGACATTTTTCTAAATATAATATCGGGGGTTTGTGTTTTCACAAGGTGTGAAATATGAGTGACTATCCAACATCTAGATATCTCTGGAGAATATTGGTCCACATGCTCAACAATCACGTGTGTAAATTCAAGGAATACAGGTCAGTCAGAACAATGTTGTAAAATGGTGTTGCTGGAGCCTTCATACTAGCTTTGAATCGTATTACCATGTTTAGTGAAGATAACATAGTTCTACTATAAGAACAGACACATAGAAGAAGGTAACAGATTTTTCAAAAATAAATTCTTAGTTTTATGGACCACAGACTTTTGAAAAGGATGCTATGACTTTATGAAATAAAACAGAATCTTAAATGGTTGTATTGGCAGAATTGCCTCTTTAGATTTAAAGAATGATCTTAGACTACTACCTCAATCCTTTGTTTGTTTGTTTGTATGTCGCTCATGGGGATTGAACTCTGCGCTTGGGAACTGTCCATGTGCTCTTCAGCTCAAGGTGAGCACTCTACTGCTTGAGCAACAGCAAAACTTCGGGTTTTCTAGTGGTTTATTGGAGATAAGAGTCTCATGGACTTTCCTGCTCTGGCTGGCTTTAAACCACGATCCTCAGATCTCAGCCTCCTGAGTAGCTAGGATACAGGCATGAGCCACCGGCACCTGGCCCAGCTCAAACCTTATAAAGAATGATTATCAACCTAAATGTGAGATGTAAAAACCTATAAAATATAAATATAAAAATTCATAACATTGGCTCAGTAAAGGTTTCTAAAAACTTGACATGGAAAACATTAGTAGCTAAAGAAAAGCAAGAACTGGATTATATCAAGTATTAACCTTTCATAATTCAAAGGACACTATAACAGAAATGAAAACATATCCAACAGATAGAGGGCACATATTTGTTAATGCTACAATGTTAATGCTACAATGATTCCGAAACAAGTATTTTAATATCTTCTAATTCTATATAATTTTTTTTCCTGAATAGGATATTTCTTTAAATTACATATGTAAATTAATAGTCAATAGGAGGAGCATATGAAATAAGCTCCTCTTTAGTGTCTAAGAAATAACAAAAAGAAAAATCACTATTATGACCATAATATAAAAAGAGGACACAAAATATAGTAATTCATTTGTGGAGAAATTGATATACTTCTTATAGTGATCGATTTGTATAATACTGCAATCATTTTAGCAAACAAGTTTTCAAGCCTTCAAAAGGTGAAAGAGAATTGTATAGGATTCAGGCATTACACTTCTATGAATGTATTTAACAGAAGTAAAAAACTTTTTTGGACAGAGAATATAGTTAATTGACAGTGAACTTGAATAGTATGTGTGAGACCCTGGAAATGATCCCCAAAAACAAATTTTGAAAAGACACACTATAGAGGACGTATGCTGGGCAAATTTCTGTAACTGAATTTGATATCTATTTTAATTTCGGTTCTAAAATTTACAGCATTTCTATTTGAAGAATTGCAAGTTTGTGAAAATTAGGCTTTGAAAACCTATGAAGGTAAAATTCACTTCCAAAGCACTAAAATGTATACAATAAAAGGAGATAATATATTGTAAGTGAATTGCATGTCAGGAAAAAAAAAACTACTTTTAAACTTCTTCACACAAAATGCAGAATCGCTAAAAAGATGTTTTTGGAGTTGGCTAAAAACTCATTGTGAACTACTGCATTTAAAACACAGATATGATTTCTGTTTATTTTGAGAGTATTTTGTCCGTTTGAGTTTATACAGAAATAACTCAATCCAAAAGTATATGTGATAACTGGAGTACCTAGGAATTATACATCAATTCTAAGTATTTTTTTATTATTTTTTATTGTGAAAATCCTGTACAGAGGGGTTACAATTACATGGGCAAGATAATGAGTACATTTCTTATCAAGCATTGTAGCCTCCTCCTTTGTTTCCCCTTCCTATCCCATTCCATCCTCCCCCGCCGCCCCACCCAATCCTCCCCGCTATTCTCCCCCACCAAAGTGTAAAGTTCATTTTTCAACTTAACGACTTGTACATCTCATTGTTGCAATGAGTCCACCTGTATCCCTATTTTTTTCCCATGGTTTCCCTTACTTTTAATATCTAGTATATGTCTGAGTCAAGCAGAAAAGGTCAGATAAGGTGATGTTAGGGAAATGAACCCTAAGATAGGTATTCAGATTTTTTTTCTTTCATGTGATTGTTTCTAACAAATTTATAAGATCATTTCTTTGTTGCTTTTATGTCCCTCCCCCACAGTATAACCCCTGCTTTCACTGTATTTGATGTCGGTATAATTTGTGGAGGGGAAGGGGAAAAACTTCTAATAATTGAGAAACTTTTCTGGAAGAAACTTATAGCAAATGACAGAAGACACAAATCTATGCATCTGCATTTTATGAAAGTCATATGTTATTTGCTCAATCCAGTTGCTTATCTCTACTTTGCTAGGAAAAACGTGTTCTCAAGGTAAAGCCAAAAGCAGTGAAAAGAACAAAATACACAATCATCTTGATTTATTTGTGAAAGTAACAAATGAAATAAAACAATTCCACTTAAGGGACTCCAATATTAGTGTATGTGAAGATGTTCCTGAATGCCAATATCCATTAAATTTTTGGAATTTTAATTTCTACTAACATATGAAAACTGGAACAAGAAAACAAATATAGACTTAGAGTGAACCAGCCTTGAAATCATTTTCTTAATTGTTTTGAAATTACAAAAGAATTGATACTCCTTTGCTTTGGAAATCATTTAAAAATATTTATCACTTATGATAATTCAAATACCAAGGAAGAGTAATTTTATATAATCATTATAAATATCATTTTATTATTATTGTAAAATAGAATAAAAAACAGTCCCAATATATGACCTACCTATCATTATTCTTAAATTCTAATCATTACCTAAATATCTTAAACAATCTAAATAGTCATGTCTTTAACATAGACGTAAATATTCTATACTATTTTACTTAATATTTTCCAGGGGTATGTATTCATGTTTCTAAGAAATGTTCACAGCAGTTAAAACATGCTTTTGTGAAATTAATGTGATACATTTTGTTGTTGTGGGTGTTGTTTTTAGTGGTTAATTGGAGATAAGAATCTAACAAGTACTTTTCTGTCTGGGATAGTTTCGAAAACAATTCTAAGACCTCAGCGCCCAGAATAGCTCTTATTATAAGGGTGAGTTATCGGCACTTGGTTTCAAGAATTTTTTTTTTATTTTAATTATATTTTAAGATGCTTGTTTCGCTATAATGTATATAATTCTACACATAAATTTAGATATATGTATATATATCTGAGGACAAATTATCTCTAAAAATGTACTATTCTACACATAATATTTATATATATATATATATAGAAGATATATATAGAGAGAGAGAGAGAGAGAGAAGACAGACTCCCTCTAAAACTTTTATTCTACAATTTTTGACCTTTTTCATTTCAAAGATATACAGTATATTTTTCTAAAAGTTTCCTAGAATAAAATAACTAATATTTCAATAGAAAGTAGAGTTTATTACTTTCAAGGTAATTTCAGATATAGAAATGATATTGTAGTTATATTTACAGTATATTACTTGAAAAGGTTCTGCCCAAACTCTTAAATATTTGATTGTAGTTAGGGGGAGAGAGGAAGTAAATTCATACTGATTAGGAATTTGCAACGCTTCCAAAAATGTATTCTGTAATTTGTTATAAGCACATTGTCATGCTACCTGATATGGTTAAGTTTTTATTTATTTGTTCAAAATTTCAATATGGATGCATCCACAGTGGTAAGATTAAAATTATTAATCAAAAGACAAATAATAATAAAATCATAGACACATATCCGACGTTCAATGATTAGCACTTATGATGCTAATAATAATTTTGATGAAGAGAATGATGACCACAGTGTAGCCTGATAATGACGATGTTGTGATTGAAAAGGAAAAAAAACTTAGACATATTGAAAATGGATTTTCCACATTGAATCCCTAGTTATAAACAGCGTTGGGTTAGAACAATAAGAATAACAGGAGGAGGGCTGGAAAGGTGGCTCAGTGGCAGAGTGCTGGCATTGCCTACATGAGGTTCTGGGTTTGATTCGTCAGCACCCCATAAGCAGAAAAAGCGCGAAGTGGCACTGTGGCTCAAGTGGTAGAGTGCATTGAGCTGAAGAGCTGGGGGACTGTGCTAGGCCCAGAGTCCAGGCCCCATGACGAACCAAAAAAAAAACAAAAAACAAAAAAAAACAGAATAACAAGAGGAGAGTTTGATTATCAAGAAATTCAATCACATAAACAGGTAGAGACAGTAAAAACCCTAATGTTATTCCAGCAGTCTTTCTAATGTATACTCACTTTTCTTGGTGGTATTATTTTCTTATAAATAAAATCGTTTATTTCCACATTTTGATGGACTAAGATGTAGGTTTCAACTTTGTGTGATTAGTTCAAATAACATTCTCATATAGATACCATTCAATAACCAATGTTTTCCAATGATATATTAAGAGTATGTTCTTCAGTACAGCTGTAAACACATAACACAATTTACATAATACTACCTACATATCTGCAGTTACCATAAAAGGACACAGGCTATAGAGCCAGGAGTTAAAATTTATTTTTATTTCTGCATGAAAGTATTTCTGACTATATACCAACAGTCTCAATTTGACACTTTCCTTATTTGAAAGCTAAGGTAGACAATGTAAGGACTCTTCACTTTTCTTTTTCCTTGCTCTAGAATTCAACAAATATATTCTTCAATATTTCTGGTAGATTACATCCATTTACAGATGAGAAATGTAAGATCACCAGTCAATGTTTTGAGTAAATAATGATACTAGAATTTTTGTCTGAGTTCTTCACTCTGTGTGCTTACAAAGAGAGTCATTGGGTGATGGAGAGGAACAATATGAAAAGACTATGGGAGAAATGCATACTTTGTAAACAGTTGTTTTAAGACTGAGTGACTGGTGATGAGTATTTGCAATAGGCTGGTGTCAGGGGCATAAAAAGGAGTACATAGAAATTACATTAGTGACAGAAACTGAGAAAATCATGATCATTCATCCTATCTAATGGATGGAGGTAGGGTAAGAGGAAATCTAAAGGTTTTCCACATCTCTGTCTTCTAATTGTGTTAGTTACATTCTTGGTGATAAGGACTACAGGTGGAAAAGATGGATTTAGAGGAAAAAACTCTCTGATAGTTCTAAGGTTTATGTTAAACAGATGCAAAGATAGGTCTGTTTGGACATCATCAAAATATTCACGAACATGAATATGAAAAATAATCATAAAATCAGTGACATTATTAAAGGGAAGAGGAAAAGGAAAGTTCTGATGAAAGTGTGAACAATGTAAGTACCAGTGTGGACAAGATTAGAGGAAAGAGATAAATAAGGAAACAAAAAATTAATAAACACAGATTTTCAGAAGAAAAGGAAGGAAAGAATTTTCAGGAAGATATTGAAGGAAATCTGCTATTTGGATTTGAAAGGTAAAATGACATAGACAAGTTCAATAAGAACAGTGTTTTGGTGAAAGTCATATTGATTAAACGTTGAGATATGAATATGAAGACATAAAAATCTGGATCCATTTATTCAACAGATCCTGTTGATTCTAAATGTTGGGAACAAATGTTTTAATCCTGACCTTGGAAATGTTATACAGATATAAATGTCATGAACTTTTCTTAGTGATATTCTGTGAATATTTTTGAAAACTTTATTTAGCCAGGAGATTATAGATTGAACTACAGCACAGACAAGCCTAATCTGTCCTACAGTTCCAATTAGTGACCCATCTATCCATATCAGTTTGGAATTTTATTGAAATATATTTAGATATGTTTGGATATCTTATCAGCCTACTCATTATAAATGTAGGACAAGTAACACCAAGTATTAGGTTGAACATACAGCTTTACTGATGTGACTGAAGACTCCTGGAATTGATTCCACTTTAGAACAGAAAATGCCTCAATAGCCATTGACAAACCATAACTGCCATATACACTATTGAAATCTAATTCTTGTTAGGTATACCTCCATGCTGTGTCAACAAACCTGACACAAATTCTTATATGTAGGAAAATGTTCTTATAAATTCAAGTTTTTATTGAATGGAAAAGTTCAGACATTGCTCTCACCACTAGGATTAAATGCCTAAAAAGATAAGACATTTTGCTTTAATGTCTTTCTTTCATTTTCTCATACACATTGTCAAGGAGTGAAGGATACTGATTTAACAATACTACAATCGTGACTTGTATTAACACAACATCTAGGATCTAATGTTAATTCGGATACTTACTAATTAGCTCCAAATTTTGTGGATATTTATATTTCTCCTGAGTAAACTAATGAACTCCAGGAAAAAGTCCATAAGGAGCCTTTCGATTCTAATATCACTGTTTGTCGCAAAGTGCTTTAAATTCTACATTCTCGAATGTGGGCATAGGGTTATATTGTGGAACTTTTCTACTCAGAGAGTTACTATTACCCTATTGCTTAGCATGGACAAAGTACCTTCATACTTAGACTGGGCGTGTACAAATAAGAAGTGGTAGTTGAACAATGCTCTTAGCAGTTTGTACAGACGAAATGGAAATAGAGCAACGATGAACTCAAAAGGAATGTGCAAAGAAGACAAAGGCATAAAGTAGAACGTGCCAAGAAAAGCTTAAGTATAATTTTAAATAATGTGCTCAGGTGTGAGGGTGTGTTCAAAGTACAGGTTCAGACAATGTAGTTGGATATCTTGGGCAGAAAACTGCTTTAAACTATTCTGAGATAACTGTACCAGTAGAAGCCCCTAACTCTGACTCTAATCAGCAACAACATCATCAACTTAGGAACTATTTTCCAAGTGCAAAGTGAGAAAAAGAGGGCTGATCACTATTAGTGTTCAAGTTGAAGCAATTGCAATCACATAACTTTTCTTATAAGTGTTCATTTATTTTGGAACATTAAGTAGGGAAAAGCCAAGTAAATATTTTGCATGTACCTAAATTAAGTGTACGTATTATATTGGTCTCTCTTTTACTTGGAAGTTATAGATTATGTATTTTTATACTCTAACTTGGGACAATGATCTACTGTCAGTTATTTTCTTCTCTTACCCTTCTTTTGCCTTTCCACTTACATAATTATTATTTAAAGAGACATAATTGAGCTTGCACTTCTAAATGCTTCAAAATTATCTGAACTACTTCATACTTGTGGCAGGCTCCTATATCTTTCTCAAGGGAATATTTTGTCACTACCATTTTGATCCTACATGATATTGGATATCTTCCTGCCTAATTCAGTTTAAGATATATATTAGACTCATCCTATATCTCAACACTTGTACCAGCATAAAATACTATCTTACTTAGAAATCATGATATTGTTATATCTGGTGAGGTGGAATCTGTCATTTTTGAATGGCCTTTAGTGATATTTACATGCAATCATGTTTTAAACCAATATGCCACTCAGTAGATGAACGAATTGACAAAATGTGGTTTATATATGTACGGAGTAATTCTATGCTTCCTATTCATAAGGAAAAGGAAAGACTTGGAAAAATCCTACTAAGAAAAATAAGCAAGACACAAAGAAACAGATTCCATGGTTTCCTTCATTTGTAATGACTAGGAAATATCTAAGATAGTCCTAGCAGATGAGCAGAATGGCTCAATAGCTATGTATAAATGACCATATAAAATGATGCTGAGCAAAATAAACTCCTAAATATGGAAAGAGAGGTTTTTCTTTTTGGTTGTTGTTTTTAATTTACTATGTGACTTCTTTTTTGTTTTGTGTTTTCCCGTATGGTTTGTCCAATGTTGTATTTGATTTCAGTCTCCTGTGTATTGTATATACATTTATCTTCATTTGGCAAGGGAAGCAGAACAATAAAATGGTGAGACAAAGGACAAAAGGTAAACCAATGCAATAGCCATACTTACAGAACAACATGTTGGAAATTTACATTACATCTTGTGAGGAGTATTGGGGTAAAGAAAAAGTGTGAGAAAAATGAGGGAGGGCGTAAAAATTTTGACATGTTATGTATTCAATGCCTTACAATTACTGCAACCCCTTCTATATATTACTTTGACAATAAAATTAAGTTAAAAATGAGCTACATAAAATATAATTTCACTTTATTGATATAGTAAATATTATTCTATGTGTATTACCTTTTAAAAAATGAACATTTTGGCTGCTAACTTGAGTTAGCTCTTTCTTTATCAGAGGGACATCAACTGGAATGTTATCAAACTATACAATATTTTCAGAATGTACTTGCCATTATTTTGAAAAAAAAACATTATTTTAGTATCGGCTCATACTAAAACAGAAAACAGTTCAATTCTATGGAAACCCTAACTTTAAAAACTGAAAACTGACTAATTGTTAAGAGGACAGAATATATGTGTTCCTCAACATTCCTAAGACTACTAACTACTCATTTTCAAATACTGAATATGCCATACCAGACACATTCAAAATAGTACCTGTTTGCATTTTATTTAATTCTGCATAGATGCAGTTTTCAATGCTACATTACATATTTAAAAGTCAACAGAAAAAATAGACATGTTCTTGTAGAGGATAAAACTATGAAGTATCTATAATAATTAATTCTTTGTTTTGTTTTGTTTTTTTGGTCAGTCCTGGGGCTTGAACTATGGGCTTGGGCGCTGTCCCTGCGCTCTGCAGCTCAAGGTGAGTGCTCTACCACTTGAGCCACAGTGCCACTTCCTATAAATCATTACGTAAGAGTAAACATTTGTTCATCAGAGTAAGCTATTATTTCTATGACAATCAATCCCAAGTTTTTATGCTGTAAAGTCATCCTAGCGAAACAGTTTGCAACTCGTAAGGTGCACCTTAAAATTCCCTAAATTCACATCATGACTACTTTATCACTATTGTGAAAAAATACTACACTTCTGCTAATGTGATGCCCTTCCTATTTTGGAAAGAATACTACACTAACTTTGCTATATCATTTTCCCCGCAGAAGTTTTCTTGAGATTAAAACACTTGCAAATATTATTTATTATTATTTTATTTTTATATATTTTATTATATATAATCTATCATAGATATTCAAGACATCTGTATATCTTAATATTAAGATTTCAAGATTATAGTTGAAAGCCCACCCAAGCAGGAAAGTTCCTTGGATTCTTATCTCCAATAAACCCATAAAGAAAAGCCAGACTGAAGTGGCATTAAGGTTCAAGTAGTAGAGCAATAGCCTTGAGAAAATCAGGCTTAGGGATAGTACCCGAGCCCAGAGGTTAAGCCCTATGACAAACCAAACAACAAAAACAAAATAAAAACAAACCTCAAACCTAGCATTTTTCTCATTGTATACAGAGGTACATAAATAAGGAAATTTCTTCCTGTGTTATGTATAGGTAGAAAAAAAAACATGTCACACAATTACTATCTTCAAACCATGTTACACCAAAGTCTCAAAAGATTGCTCTTTTTCTATATTTATAAATTAATATAATCAATTTGTTGGCAATTTGTCTAGATTATTGACATTATCATTTTACACATGAGCTGTTGGAATTATCTATTAACTAAGTTCTTATTATACCTCACTTGAAAGACTAACTACTCGTCAATTAGAATGCCAGAATCATTTGTGAATTTGTAAATTAAAACTTTTACTTTAAAAGAATTTTGTAGTATCCTATTGAATATTAAAGTATAAACAAAAATATATATTTTAAATCTGAATTCTAATTTAGCCAGGTCTACAAAGTCCTACATTAAATGAACATTCCTATTTCTCCAATAAACTTTTGTAATCCTTCAGTTCTTTGGAAACTAAATAAATGATGTTTACTTTTTCAAATTTTTAATTGGGAATCATGAGCTCTTTTGCATCTAGACATGTTCTGTAATTAAGACAACATTTACAACACAACTGAGGATTATACATGAGTTGCATTTCTATAGGATACTTGACTACCAAAACGTAATGACAAAATTAGCCCAAAATTCCAACTGTGTATTCCTTACTTGTTTATTTTTTATTCCTTTCTTGGTTGGTTTTATTGAGACAAAATTATATTCTGCTAGTTGGCCAAAGTTTCTGATCAACTCAAGTAACTTGAGAGTGGAATCCATGGAGTCCATTAAATACAAGATCATGCCATCCTCATGTTTTTTTTTCTTCTTTTTCTTTCTTTTTAAAATTTATTATTTTTTCTTGTGAAAATACTGTACGGAAGGGTTAAAATTGCCTGGGCAAGATAATGAGTACATTTCTTGTCAAGCATTGTAGCCTCCTACTTTGTTTTCCCTATCCATCCCTTCCCATTTACCCCCTGCGCCCCCACCCTATCCTCCTCCCCCCCACCAAAGTTGTAAAGTTCGATTTCAACAGAATGACTTGTACATCTTATTGTTGCAATGGTTCCACCTGTATCCCTAGTTAAACGATTTGTTTTTGCCATTCCCCCCCAGAAATTATACGGACATCAAATACAGTTAAAGCAGGGGTTATACCATGGGGGAGGAACATACAAAGCAAAAAAGAAATAATCTTATAAATGTGTTAGAAACAATCCCATGAAAGAAAAAAAAAACATTTGAATACAAATCTTAGGGTTCATTTCCCTAACATCAACTTATCTGACCTATTCTGCTTGACTCAGTCATATTCTAGTTACTGCAAATAAGGGAAACCATGGGAGATATATTTCTTTAGGTCTAGCATACTTCACTGAATATAATTTTTTCCAAGTCTTTCCATTTTCTAACAATTGGGGCAATGTCATTATTTCTGGTGGAGGCATAGAATTCCATTGAGTATATATACCACATTTTCTTGATCCATTCATCTACTGAGGTTCATCTGGGTTGGTTCCATATCTTAACTATGGTAAATAATGATGCAATAAACATAGTCCTGCTGGAATTTTTAGTGTGTGTGGTCTTGTTTGTGAACTTCTGGGTCAATGCCCAAAAGTGGGATATGCTGGCTCATAGGGGAGCTCTATGTGGAGTCTTTTGAGGAACCTCCATATTGCTTTCCAAAGTGGTTGAACAAGTTTACACTGCCACCAATAGTGCAGTAAGGTTCCCTTCTGTCCACATCCCCTCCGTCGTCTATTGTTATTAAAGTTTTGATTATAGCCATTCTAACTGGGGTGAGGTGTTATTTCAATGCTGTTTTGATTTGCATTTCTTTCATGACTAAAGAGCATTTCTTCATGTGTTTCTTCATTCCTCGTCAGAGAAATTTCTTGTTAAATATTTAGGTCACTTATTTATTTGGCAGTTCTTTCTTTGAAGATTTGTTGTTGGGAGATTTAACTTTTTGAGTTCCAGGTATATTTTAGATATGAGACCCTTGTCTGTTGTACGGCTAGTGAAGATGTTCTCCCAATCCGTGGGCTTTCTAGTGATCTTGCTATCTATGTCCTTTGCCATGCAGAAGCTCTGCAATTGCATGTATTCCCATTTGTCCCATTTGTCTTTGATTTTGTTGTGTTTCTGGATCTCTATTAAGAAAATTTCGGCCTGTGCCAAGGAGACCTAGGGTTTCTCCTATTCCATCCTGTAATATTTTCAGAGTGTCTGCTTTGACTCTGAGGTCTTTGATCAATTTGGAGTTGATTCTGGTGCAGGGATATAAATAAGGGACTAGCTTTAGTCTTCTACAAGAAGTTAACCAATTTTGCCAGCACCATTTACTGAAGAGGCTGTCTTTCTTCCATTCTATATTTTTAGCTCCCTTATTGAAAATTAGATGCCTATGGGACTGTAGGTTCATTTCTGGGTTTTCAATTCTATTCCATTGGTCATCTTATATGTTTTACTTCATCTTTCCCTATTTGGATTCCCTTTAAGTTTGCATCTTGTCTTATTTTCCCAGCTAGCATTCTTATACTTATTTGAAGAGGAGTGGAGAGAGCAGACATCCTTATCTCTTTCCTGAATTTATAAGAAATGACTTTAACTTTTCACCATTAAGTATAATGCTGGCTATAGGTTCGTCAATCCTTAGCCAAAAGAACAGCACTGGAGCAATATCAGTTCCAAATTTCAAAGTATAGTGCAAAGCCATAGTAATAAGAACATCTTGGTACTGGCACAAGAACAGTCCTGAGGACCAATGGAATAGGACTGAAGATTCAGAAATCAATCAAGTGACCTATAGCCACCTAATCTTTGACATGGGAGCTAAAAAATAGAATAGAAGAAAGACAGCCTTTTCAGTAAATGGTGTTGGCAAAATTGGTTAAACACCTGTAGAAAACTAAAGGTAGATCCGTATATATATATATCAGCCTGCATGAGAACCAAGTCCAAATGTTTCAAAGACCTCCAAATAAAAGCAGACACCATGAAAACATTACATGAAGGATAAAAGAAACTCTAGGCCTCTTTAGCACAGGCCAAAATGTTCTTAATAGAGAACCAGAAACAAAACAAATCAAAGAAAGGTTGGAGAAATGGGATTGCATGAAACAGCAGAGCTTCTGATCAATAGAAAGCACACTTACTGGGAGAAGTTCTTCATGAGTCATAAAACAGACAAAGTCTTATATCTAAAATATACTTAGGACTCAAAATCTTAAATCCCCCAACAACAAATCCTCAAAGGAACAACTGCCCAATAAATAAGTGGGCTGAAGTCATAAGGAGAGACTTCTTTGAAGATGAAATAAAAAATGTCCGTTAGACACATGAAGAAATGCTCAACTTTTCTAGCCATAAAAGAAATGCAAATCAAAACATTGAGATTGCACCTCACTCCAGTTAGAATGGCTACAATCAAGAACTGTAATAAAGACAGATGCTGGTGGGGGTGTGGCTAAAAGGGAACCCTACTGCATTATTGGTAGGAGTGTAAACTTGTTTAATCACTTTGGAAAGCAGTATGGAATTTCTTCTAAAGACTCCATGTAGAGCTCCCCAATGACCCAGCAACCCCACTTTTGGACACTTACCCAAATGATCACAAAGCTACCAACACAACCATATTTTTGCAGTATTATTCACCATAGCTATGATATGGAACCAATCCCGATGCACCTCAGCAGATGAATGGATCAAGAAAATGTGGTACACACACACACACACACACACACACACACACACACACACACTGGAATTCTATGCTTCCATCAGAAAGAATGGCATTGCTCCATATGTTAGGAGATGGAATGTCTTGGCAAAAATTATATTGAGTGAAATAAGCCAGACCGAAAGAAAACATAGGGCCCATAGTTTACCTTGTTTTGCCTTCGAAGGATTAGAACATGTCTAGGACAAGGAAAGAAGATCATATGCTAAGAACATATGACCATACAAGATAATGTTAAGCAAAATATACCCCAAGTCAGAGACACAAGTGGTTTTTCCTTTCTTTCTTTTGTTTTTAATATGTTTATAATGCACTACGTAATTCTTTTGTAGGTTCATCCCCCCAGTGTATACCCCTGTTTTCACTGCATTTGATTCAAGTGTTCTGCATCATATATATATATATATATATATATATATATATATATGATATAATATATATCTTATACCATATCATACATATTTTTAATTTGGGGAGTGGAAGGGATATAGCAGAATGCTTAAATGGGGATTCAGGTTGACCATTGTGACAATGAGATATACAGGACACTGTGTCGAAAATAAATTTACAATGTCAGGCAGGGTTCGAGGAGGGAGGAGTTGGAGATGTGAGGAGGGAAAAGATGGCAGGGGAAAAACAAAGGAGGAGGTAACAATGATGTATAAGAAATGCACTCATTACCTAGTCCTGTAACTCTGAGCCCTCTGTACAATATTTTTACAATTAAAATATATTAAAAAAATCTCTGCCTAGTGTAGATTTCTAGCGCTGCCCTCGGAATTGCATTTTCTGCCTATTCTGGCTGGGGTGAGGTCCACCTGCCCAATGGATCAGTAGTCTTCTAGACATCTTGGTCCTGAAGTGGGACTTGGATTATCCAGTGGTGGTTAGAACCAGGCCAAGGACAGGACAAAACCACTTCCAGGACATGGCTTCTTCATTCC
Organism: Dipodomys spectabilis; assembly: GCF_019054845.1. Taxonomy (NCBI): domain Eukaryota; kingdom Metazoa; phylum Chordata; class Mammalia; order Rodentia; family Heteromyidae; genus Dipodomys; species Dipodomys spectabilis. The sequence goes on from NW_024870687.1 coordinate 690,913, forward strand.
CCATGCAACTAAGATTGCAAGCAGAATTTCTCTGACTTTGACTCCAGAAAACAATCAGTGAATCAAAAGGAAAATCCACCAAACACCTCACTCCTCCCCCCGCATTTCCTCCTTTCTCCCTGCTGGAAAAGTACAAAATAATTTTGCAGGCTTTGGCACACACACAAAATGCCCACCATCTCCCCTGGTAAACTAGGTTTCAATTCACTGTCATGTAAGTGGATAATGCTGCATTCATTATTCTGGACAACATCTTCAGGCTGTTTGATGCTTTAATTTTAGTTGTTGTTGGTGGTGGTGGTGGGGAGGCCTGACATCTGGGTCTGGGTGCTGTCCCTGAACTGCTCAGTTCAAGGCTAGCGCACTGCCACTTTAGCCACAGTGCCCCTTCCCGTTATTTCTGCTTATGTGGTGCTGAGGAATTGAACGCTGGACCTCATTCATGCAAGACAAACATTCTACCACCGAGTCTCCTTCCGGCCCTAATGGTTTAATAATTTAAAATTTCTTCTTGTCACTCATGGGGCTTCAACTCAGGGCCTGGGTATTAACATATCCGTGAAATCTTGAGCTCAAGGGGAGCCCTCTCCCACTTGAGCCACAGTGCCACTTCCTATTTGGAGATAAGTGACTCACAGACTTTCCTGCCAGGGTTTTCCTTGAACAGGTGAATTTTTAAATTATATTTCTTCTAGGTGTTTATTGGTACCTTACAGTTTTCTGGAATTTAAAGTTTTCTGTAAACTTTTGTCTTCAAGTAATCCAACAGCATTAAATATTACATTTTGAAGCTATCCTTTAGCACATCCATTTTGAAATTATTATCTTAAGATGAAACTCTAATTCTTTGTAGTAACAACCCATTAAAGTTCAAATGAGAAATATGCTAATTTTTCAGCAGCCTTGACTCTCCTTCCTTTTTTCTCTCTCCAGTATCTTTTCTTGTTTTGGAACAAGTGTCATGGACTGTCCAACCATTCAAAAGGAAGCTTATTCCATTAATTTAAGAGGAAAATAATCCAGCCTGCCTGCATCTCAAGGCAACTTTGAGTATAATGTTAATCTAATAATTCATGTCAGTGGATTTTCAGTCATTTCGATTTTTTTTGTTTAACCACTCATTAAAGAGGTTCCATGAAGCAAGAATCAAAAATCATGTTCTGCTTTCTAAGAATTTTTAAGAAGCTAGTGATTCAACAAGGCACATTCTCTTCTTCCAATATTCCACGGTGAAGAATTTCTCTTTTATCATAGCCCTTACCACTGACCCCTTCCCTTCAAATTTGTAGCTTTGTTCAATTTTCTTGTACCAGCTTGCGTTTTGGTATTAGCCTCAGTAATCTCCTTGTAGCATTTGACAATGAAATTCTATTTATTTTTAGAGAGCTCAATTCATGTTGCCAAAGGCAGCGTAATGAGCATATCATAAAGCATAAACCATTGAATATCATTAACATGATAATATGCAACTAATTCATAAATTAATATAAGTACCACATAAATGTGCATCTTCATATACTTTTTAAAATGCCAAGTAGTTACATATCTATGTCATAAAATAATTCAGATCACTGGTACATGAGACTAAGCTAAACCTTTTATATCATCCCCAATAATTTTTCAAATTTTCTTTTCTCATTAAGTTTCACCTTAGGGTCTGCTTTTCCTAGCAACAAGTTATAAGTTGATATCCCTGGATATTAGTCCCCTCTAAGTAAGCTTTTTTCTTCCCACTACTAGTTGGTTCCTCATGATAAATACCTGAGGAAAACGTCCCATTGTGCCTGCAAGAGGAATACCCAAGTCGACTGTCTGGGCCTACTCTTGCCTTGCTTTTTTTGGGAATGTGGTAGCAGAGTCAGGCGTGTCAGCAATCAGGTGGCTGGAACCATGGTGTTAAGAATTATGGGTAGCAAAATGAGTAGCAGAGAAAGGGAGTACCAGGGATAGGGTAATTGCTGAGTTGCAGTGGTAGAAAATTGGGTAGCAGCAACAGCTTTGTAGGGGTAGGGGTAGCTAATACAGGAATCCAGAAAAATTTAGCAGGGACAAAGAAGCATAGACAAATTGAAAGATAAAGGTTGTGAGGCATTGTGGGAATTCTTTGTCTACCAATGCTATAAAAACGGAGGAGGGTTATTTTAAACTAAAACTACAAAAGAAAATGTAAGGTCTTGGTGCTAACAAATATACCCAGGTGTTATTACATTAAACAAAGAATTCAAAATGGTTTTTCTTCATGAATACAGAGATCAAAGGTATTATAATACTTATTGCAAAATGCAAATTAAAGGGAAAAATAAGTCAGGAGTTAAATTTACATCGAATGTTAACATTTAAGAAGAAAAGAAGATCCTAGATGGCAAACTAGAGAAAAAGCAATATCAGAGCACTATATGTTCAATAATAAAGAAACATTAATTGAAAAATTGAGCTGGAATGTACACATCAGGCAAAGACAAGCAATCTGAGCCTACCACCAACAAAGAAACACCATAATGTATATCTTAGAAAAAGGAACCAAGTTCCTTATCCTTGATTTCAATAATAAACATACCCCCCCACACACGCATGTATGCAACAGCTTAATCTAATCACATGCATTCAACATGAAACAAAGATCTTCCTGTAATATTTGAAACTCTAAAATTTTCAAGTCTTACTCTGAAAAAATTACAGGACGGAATAGGAGAAACCCTAGGTCTCCTTGGCACAGGCCGAAATTTTCTTAATAGAGACCCAGAAATACAAAAATAATCAAAGACAAATGGGACAAATGGGATTGCATTAAATTGCAGAGCTTCTGCATGGCAAAGGACATAGATAGCAAGATCACTAGAAAGCTCACGGATTGGGAGAAGATCTGCACAAGCCATACAACGGACAAGGGTCTCATATCTAAAATATACCTGGAACTCAATAAATTAAATCTCCCAACAACAAATCCTCAAAGAAACATATGCCCAATTAATAAGTGGGCTAAAGTCTTAAAGAGAAATTTCTCTGAAGAGGAAAGAAGGATGGCCAATAAACACATGAAGAAATGCACAAACTCTCTAGCCATAAAAGAATTGCAAATAAGAACAACATTGGGGTACCACCTCACCCCAGTTAGAATGGCTATAATCAAGAACTCTAATAACATCAGATGCTGGAGGGGATGTGGACAGAAGAGAACCTTACTACATTGTTGGTGGGAGTGTAAACTTGTTCAAACACTGTGGAAAGCAGTATGGAGGTTCCTCAAAAGACTCCATATAGAGCTCCCCTATGACCCAGCAATCCCACTTTTGGGCATTTACCCACATGATCACAAACAAGACCACACACACTAAAAATTCCAGCATGACTATGTTTATTGCATCATTATTTACCATAGCTATGATATGGAACCAACCCAAATACCCCTCAGTAGATTAATGGATCAAGAAAATGTGGTATATATACACAATGGAATTCGGTGCCCCCATCAGAAAGAATGACATTGCCCCATTTGTTAGGAAATGGAAAGGCTTGGAAAAAATTATATTAAGTGAAGTAAGCTAGACCCAAATATACATAGGTCCCATGGCTGCTTTATTGCAATAAGTAGTATATGTCTGAGTCAAGCAGAAAAGGTCAGATGAAGTTGACGTTAGGTGAATGAACCCCAAGATAAGTATTCAATTTTCCTCTTTCATGCAGTTGTTTCTAACATATTTATAAGATGATTTCTATATTGCTTTGAATGTTCCTCCCCCACGGTATAACCCCGGATTTCACTGTATTTGATGTTGTTATAATTTGTGGAGTGGAAGGGCAAAAACAAATCGTTTAACTAAGAATACAGGTGGACTCGTTGCATCAATGAGATGTACAAATCATTATGTCGAAAAATGAACTTTACTACTTTGGTAGAGGGGTTTGGCCATCTACTTTCCAGCTGATCTCTTGGTGTAGAAGCAATATGTAATACAAAGCAATACAAACCAGTTCTTACTATAAAGAATTTTTCTCTGAACATCTTAAAAATAAATTCTGACAGCATGAAATAAAAATCTCTAAGCTTAAAACATTCTTCTAGACAAGTTAAAGAATTACTGAGAACAAGTATTTTAAGAATAATTTCAGAGAGCTTGAACCCAGGGCCTGGGTTCTGTCTCTGAGATTTACTACTCAAGATTAGTGTTGCCACTTTGAGCCACAGTGCCACTTCCAATTTTCCCTTGATTAATTGAACAGAAAAGTCTCACCAATTTTCCTCTCCAGAATGGCTTTATACTAGGATCTAGAGGTCTAAGCTCTCTGAATAACTATGATGATAGGCATGAACCCCTGGCACCTGGCTAGAAAAATTGCTTACCTGAGACAGAGGCCAGTTAGTATTAAATGTCAATCATGTTTAACTTTGTAATATAAAGTTAACTGAAATGTCTTCTGCTAGAAATAAGGAATCAAATGTGTAGGTGGTTTACAAAGTTTTTATCAAAAGCCACATATTTTCCTTGTTTTATTTTTTCTTCCAAAATTGTGTGCTTTCCAGAATCATACCTTATCTTTCCTTGCTGGTTTCTTTAGTTTATCTCATACATGCCCACAGCTCCTTCATTTATAAATTCTTTATGTGAAGACCTTGCAAATATCTATTTTCAGTCCAAACCCCATGTATGCACCTCTCATACATATATTCTACTGACATAAAAACTTGTGAAACAGTAATCATCTCTTATCATTACTGGATATTAATGTGTAAATAAAATTTAAGAAAATAAAGAATAACATAAATAAATATAACATGATTTTAATAGTAATGCTAAACATAAATACAACGTCGATTATTTTCTGAGCAATTTAATAAAAACCTCAAGGAAAAGAAATCAACTTTTTTGAGTGCTGATATTATGGTTTAAACTCAGGACCTTACCTTGTCACTTAGGCTTTTTCCCTTAAGGGTGGTGTTCTGTGTTTGAACGACAGCTCCCTTTCCAACTTTATTTGGGGGATTATATAGCGATAAGAATCTCACAGAATAAAAATCATTTGTGTCCCTATCTTGGGGTTCATTTCACATAACATCCTCTTATATGGTTATATGGTACCAAATACTAGTTACTGAAAGTAAGATTAACCATGGGATCTATGGTTATTTTAGCCTGGCTTATTTCACTTAATACAATTGTTTCTGTGTCTTTCCATTTCCTAGCAAATGGGGCGATGTCATTCTCTCTGATGGAGGCATAGAATTCCATTGTGTGTGTGTGTGTGTGTGTGTGTGTGTGTGTGTGTATCACATTTTCTTGATCTACTCATCTACTGAGGGGCATTTGGGTTGGTTCCATATCTTAGATATGGCAAATAATGCTGCAATAAACATAGTTCTGCCGGTAGCTTAGTAGGGTCTTGTTTGTGAACATTTGGACAAATGCCAAAAATGGGATTGCTGGATCATAGGGGAGCTCTCAGTGGAGTCCTGGAAAAAATTATAAAAAGTGAAGTAGGCCAAACCCAAAGAAACATAGGTCCTATGGTTTCCTTTATTTGCAATAACTATTATATGTCTCAGACAAGCATAAAAGTTCAAAAGCTATGTACATATGACCAGATAAGATGATGTTAAGCGAAATGAACCCCAAGATAGGGTTTATAATCTACCATGTGTTTTGTTTTTTTTTTATGTTCCTCCCCCATGGTGTAACACCTGTTTTCACTGTATTTAATGTCAGTGCCCTGCGTCTTGTATACACCCTTCTCTAGCTTGGGGAGGGGAAGGGATAAAATAGTTAATTAGTGATACAGGCTGATCCATTGCAACAATGAGATGCACAAGACACTATGTTGAAAAAGGATCTTTACAATATAGGCGGGGAAGAGGGGAAGCGAAGAGGGGGGAGTATAGTTGTGGAGGTAGGAGGGGAAGGTTAGGGAAAAACTAAGGAGGAGGTAACAATGCTTGATAGAAAATATACTCATTAACTTGCTCATGTAAATATAACCTATCTATACAGGATTTTTACTATTAAAACTTCTACTGAAAAACAGAAGGTGTGCCGGGCACCGGTGACTCAAACCTGAAATCCTAGGTATTAGGAGGTTAAGATCTGAGGATCACGGTGCAAAGCCAGCCTGAGACTCTTATCTCCAATAAAACCACTAGAATACCGATACGGGTGCTATGGCTCAAGCCGTAGATTGCTCCCCTTGATCTGAAGAGTGCAGGGACAGCGCCCAAGCCCAGAGTTCAAGCCCCACGACCGACAAAAACACACACACACACACACACACAAAACAGAAGGTGTCATGTACACCATATATAGTAGCCCACATCTGAAATCCCAGCTGATTCAGAAGAAGAAATGATATGCATCATGGTCTGAGGCCAGTCCAGAGAAATAACTGCCAAGACAACCATCTCAACAAATGAACTGGCCATAGTGGTTCATATCTGTAATCCTAGTTAATTATGTTATGAGGCATTGGTAGCAAAGTCTGTCAGCCTAAGATCAGACCAGGGCAAAAAGTCCAAGTCCTCAAGTAAATAAAATGGACTAGAAGTATGGCGAAAGTAGTTGAGCTGCTTGGTGCTATACAGACAAATTCCTGTCTAGCAAGCAGAGAACCCATGAATAGAACCCTAGTAATATTCCTTTCTTCCACAAAAAGGCTAAATAATTTTGTCCTATTTGAACATCTAATTTCAAGGCCACTGACAAATCAGAGATGGTGACATTCTCTTAAAAATTAGGTATTCAAAAGAGACAAAGTTCTTTATGTTTTGAAAAAATTGAAAAGGAAGGAAAATGCATGTGATTTTTGTTAGCTACATAATTCTTGTAAACAAAAAATGTACTCAAGTATTTAATATATATCAATATTTGTGCTTATATCCATGTATGTATAAATGTGTATATGTATATAATCATTTATATATATACATACATATATATGTATGGTTAATCTCTTTTCTTTGTAGCAAATGGTACAAATGAATCTGTACAATCACTACTCATAGGCATGAATAGACAAAGAGAATGAGCAGAGAACTCATACTCAGGAATCTATGGTTAGCCCATAACCCTGAAAATCTTTTACATCAGTTTGCATGTATCAGTTAGTGCAGTACAGGGACAATACGATGGCAGTGAGATACCAGGCAGATGACATGAGAAATGAGAGCCACAAATGGTACAATATTCTTTTTGATGGGTAAGTAGAATTTCCAGTGTGTGTGTGTGTGTGTGTGTGTGTGTGTGTCTAAGTGTGTCAGTCCTGGGGTTTGAATTCATGGCCTGGATGCTATCCCTAAGTTTTTATGCTCAAGGCTAGTATTCTACTACCTGAACCACAGCTCTGGTTTTTTTGGTGCTTAATTGGAGAAAGGTCTCATAAAGACTCCTGCCTGCACTTGCTTTCACATATAATCTTCATATCTCAACTTCCTGAGTGCTAATATTACAAGGGTGAGCCACCACCATTATGGTGAGCTCACAAGTGTGAGCCCTCTACCTCTTACCTATAACCTCGGCCGTCCTCTGAGTTCCAGAACTGTATGTCTCACCAAGCTCACATTTTTTGACAGTTTTGTGGCTTGAACTCTGGGTCTGGGTACATTCTATCACTTAAGCCACAGTGACACTTTTGGCTTTTTCTGTTTATGTGGTACTGAGGAATCCAACCCAGGGCTTCAAGCTTGCTTGGTAAGCACTCTACCACTTAGCCACATTCACAGCCCAAGGCTTACCTCTAACAGGAACTATGAGGGTGGAATTTATTGGCATATTCTTTTCAGCATAGAAATCGCTGGCCATTTCATATCTTTGCCAGGATTTGGGACCAGTGTGAGACTCGGCAATGCGGAATGATGAATGAGTGATAGCCACCAGGCCTCAGAGATCTAGGCTCACAACTTACAGAGGGATAGGGAATATGGAGCCAGAACGTTCTACAACTCCTACAGCCTAGGAAGAGTGGTCTCCCTGGCTGCTAGATGTCCCAATGGGACACCTCAGCCAGAACATAATGCACCCGTTGCATACCCCAGCCAAGGCAAGCCTTCTGGGCTTCAGTTATTAAATGGCACAGAAAGATGCTTTGTTCAAGCTACTGGCTCAGGCTTAGTACTTTCTGAGGGTTTGTCCCAGCTTGCTAGGTTGGGGGTCTGGTCATGGGCAACCTGATGAATGCCCATCATTCATACATCATTCATAAATACACAGAGACATGGAGTTATTGCCTTCTTTTTTTTTTCTTTGGCAGGACTGAGGTTGAAATATGAGCATAGGCACTATCCCTGATCTCCTCTTTCTCTAGGGTAGCTCTCAGCCCTTGAGCCACAGCCATAACCCTTGGGGATCTTTTCCTGTGATCTCTTAGAAATAAGAGTGTTGTGGACTTTCCTGCCCTGGCTGTATTCAAATTGGCATTCTCTACATCTCAGCCTCCTGAGGAGCTAGGATTACATACAGGAGCCACTGACACCTGGGTTACTTTTCTTCTTGTTGTTCTTTTTTGAATCCTGACAATCTGAAATCTTCAGTGTCATTCCAATGATTTGCATTCGAAGTAAACTTCCCAGGCCTGGAGTATGAATGCCAGGACTGCCACACACAAATGGAGGGAGATCCTGACAAACTCATTCCTATTTATGTGAATGGTAGTGGAATGTTATAAAAGTAATTAAATTTGAAGTTACTTCATGATTCTATTTTAGAAAGCCACACAAAAATTATTACATTTTCATTTTCCTTTCTAGCACCATGTTATGATTCCCCTAATGGAAGGATATTGATTAATTTTTAATTAATGCTTTTGTAAGTATTCAACTATGATACTTCATTAAAGGGAGACATAACTTAATAACTAATTATTGGTAACTATATATATATAATCTAATGATATCCTCACATTCTCTCTCTCCATATATATATGCATATATATACATCAATCTATACCCCCCTCTCTTTCTCTTTCTCTCTCTCTCTCTCTCTATATATATATATATATATGTATATATATATATATTTGGCACTACTGTGGATTGATAACAGGTCGTCAGAACTTCCTGGCACCTCAGTTTGTCAGAAGTTGGTGTGCTAAGACTGTGACCCCATTTATGGATTGGGCATTGTAGGCTGTGAGTTGAAATCCTAGCATTGCCAAAAATTTATTCATGGATTACGAAGCCACTTTTCACACATTTTTTTTTCCTGAAAAACTGTCCTGGGTTTCATAATGATGTATACTTCATATGCAAATATATCCTCTGTGATAGGATATAATAAATGAAATGTTATATGTGTAATAATACTAAATGAATAAGGGTAATAAACCTCATACTCACTAAACTCATGTATGTATTTTTCCAGTGCTGGGGCTTCAATTCAGGCCCTGGAAACTGGTCTGAATTTCTTGTCTTCAAGGACGGTGAGCTTACCCTTCACCCACAGTTCCACAGAGATACCTAGATACTGAGTTCAAATCCCAGGCCTTCCAGAAAAATGGTGCAAATTTCAAGCCAGAGCCTTATTTTATTTTATTTTTGCCAAGCATGGGGCTTGAACTCAGGTCTTGGCATCTCTGCCACAGCTACCTTGGGATCCTAGGACCCAAATTCAAATCTCGGCGTTGGTAAGAAATAAAATAAAAAGGAGAAAGATAAAATGGAGAAATTCAAGAAGGTGGTTTTGCATTTTTTCCTTTTGCATTGTGACCATCCTGCATGTAAATGACAAGGCCCACAAAGTGTACATGACATAGCATACTGAAGTTTGGCTGGTTATTAGGGAAGCCATAGCCAAAACCTCAAATTAGGCCTGGAGGTCAAATCCCCGGACTGCCACTAAGTATTGGCATGAGATTCTAAGAAACCCATTCCCATATACATCCATACGAATGGAATTTTATAAAAGTAACAAATTAGTAATTAGTGTACGAGTGTACTATAAAATATACACAACAATTATACTACATTGACTAATTTTCAATTAATACTTTATTACGTATTCAACCATAACCATGATACTTAAAAGTGGAAGGAATAATTTGATTGTCAATAATGGGTAGTAATATAATATATGTAATTTCATACTCTACAGACTCCTTTCTCTTGTTTTATACATATATATATATATACATATATGCCAATCTACACATTTATCTCTTCATACACTTGTCACTCCTGGGGCTCAGTGGTATAATGATGGCTAGTACATACAAAGCCCTGGATTTGATTCCTCACTACCACATGCATATGAAAATCCAGAATTTGTGCTCTCACTCAAGCAGTTGAGCATTAGCTTTGAGCACAAAACTTAGGGACTGTGTCTAGACTCTTACTTAAGGTCCAGGATGGGCATGAAAAAAAGATTGAATGTGACTGCAACTCTATAAGGAAAGGACTTCAAATACCTCATCACAGAGCAAGCCGGGAGACTGATACTGACAGCTGCTATCTAACCTGACTTAGTCAGAGGTATACTTCTGCAACTCAGCCACACAGAACAAGATGCTGCTGGCTTGCTCACCCCTGTCATCCAAGATTCTCGGGGGCTGAGATCTGACACTGGTGGGTTTAAAATCCTGCCCTGGCAGGGGTGTGGATCAAAGTGATACATCTCTACCCTTGAGCAAAAGATCTTAGGACAGCACCCCCAACATTTTAGTACAATCCCTGTGGCTGACTCCCCCACCAAAAAAAAATACCCCTCTGAATCATTAGATGTGAACTTTGTGCAGTTTGTGATGTTTTTCTGAAAGAATGGTGATACTGATGAAAGCAACTGAATACTAATGACAACTTGTGGGATACATCTATGTGATAAGTCCTTCCTGGTGTGCTGGGGCCCTCACGGGGTGCTGTGTGCTGAGTCCTGCATAGGATGCTATGTGCTGAGTCCTTCACGGGGTGCAGTGTGCTGAGTCCTGCATTGGGTGCTGGGTGCTAAGTCTTTCACAGGATGCTGTGTATTGAGTCCTGTAAAGAGGGTTATTTGGAGCCCAGCACCAGTGGCTCACACCTGTAATCCTGACTACTCTGGAGGCTGAGATTTGAGGATGGTGGTTCAAAGCCAGCCCAGGCAGGAAAGTCGCTGAAAATCTGATCTCCAATAAACCACCAGACAACTGGAAGTGTCGCTATAGCTCCAGTGCTAGAGCACTAGCCTTGAACTGAAGCGCTGAAGGACAGAGTGCAGGCCCAGATTTCAAGCCCTATGACTGACAAAAAAAGAGTGTTATGTATTTTGTCCTTCAAAGGGTGCATTCTTTCATCTTGTTCTTGTAAGAACTCCACAACTGACATGACTATTCAGAAAAGAATATTGAGGCAAAGATCTGTCCCCAGGGCAGGGACAAAATTATGTATTACTGAAGACTAGTGAGTTGTCTACAGGAGACAATTGTTTTGTCTTGTTTTTTCTAAGTCATGAAAATTGAACTCAGGGCCTAGGCTCTGACCCATAGCTCCTGGGCTCATGGCTAGCACTCCACCACATGGAGCCAAGGACCCCTTGCAGCAGAGTGCCACGGCTTAGAGTTCTATAACCGAGGTCAGTCATCTTGCCTTCTCAAGAAGCTGAGATCTGGTTTCCAAACTATCCCTGACACAAAAGGTACCATCAGACTATTATCTCCAATTCACATCTAAGAAAACTCAAGTGGAAGCAAGGTGCTTGTGGCTCATGCTGGTCATCCTAACTACTAAGGAGGATGAGATCTGAGGATCATGGTTCAGAGCTAGCCTGCACAGGAAAGTCCTTGAGACACTCAGCTCCAATGAACCACCAGAAAACCAGAAGTGGCTCTGTGGCTCAAGTGGTAGAGCAGAAGATTTGAGCTGAAGAGCTCAGGGACAGCACCCAGGCCCAGATTTCCACTCCTACAATGACAACAACAACAAAAAAGACAGAAATACACTAACAAACTTGAAGTAGAGGGCTGGGAATGTGCCTTAGGGGTAGAGTGCTTTGCATATATGAAACCCTGGGCTTGATTTCTCAGAACCACATCAGTAGGAAAAAGCCTGAAGCGGCTCTGTGGTTCAAGTGGGAGAGGGCAAACCTTATACAAGAGAAATTAGATACAGTGCTCTTGTCTTGAGTTCAAGCTCCAGGGCTTGTGTATGTATACACACATGCATGTACACACACTCACACACAGAGAGAAAGCAGAAGTGAAGGTGTGACAAAGTGGTAAAGCACTAGATTTCATCTCTGAGTTCATGGTCAGCACGTCAGGCCCTGTGTACAACCCCAAAACCTAGCCACTCAGGGCCCAACTGGGAGAAGTCAAAGGGTTCAAAACTTCATGAGCTTCACCAGTCCTAGATGATAGGAAGCTTTGTGCTACCAACATGTGCTTGGATTTCCCAAGCTTCTGGAAATCTAGGAGAGACATTATAGGCCCATCATTGCTGGCAATGAAATGTTTCATTAGGTTCAGTGCCCTAGTTGTCTGCCTGAAGGACTCCTGAATTATATTGAGCACTGTATCTGAACACCGGAATATAGTCTCAAAAAGGCAGGATAAGAGCACAGAACTTGACCTGCCATGAGAGGTGGCAAAAATGAAGGTCTCCTGTTAAAAAAGAGCACTGGGAAGAGAGATAGCTAAGGGTTAAAAGAATCCTTTTTCTCCTGACCTTCAAAGCCCGCCCACACATCATCACTAATTGGCCCAGATGGAGTTATTTGGTACACAGCTGTACAGGAGTGAGGTCTTTTGTGTTCCTGTCCAGACAATAAGGGAGACTTCCTCCAGCAGGCCTGGGATGCAGAGAAACCCTCAGGCTACATTGAGAGCAGTGAGGGAAGCCCTGGAACATGCAATATCATAAAAGCAGTCTCTGTGTTATGAACTCATTGTATTGAATACAATTTTCCATGCTTGGTGCCATTCATCATAGCCACTCAGGAGTTTCACCTATAGGAATACATCCATACATACACAAAGAAATTGAGGTACAAGTTTTTTTGGAGGGGGCCGGTCCTGGCCTTGAACTATGAGTCTACGCCTGGTCCAAGAGCTCCTTTTGTTCAAAGGTACTGCATTAAGCTTGAGTCATAGGCCCACTTCTGGGTTTCTCTGTGATCTCTTAGAGATAACATTGTCAAGGGACTTTCTTCCACTCAAATTCTCTACATGTCAGCCTCCTGAGGAGGTGGGATTACATTCACCAGGCACTTTCACCTTCTTTCTTTCTTCTTTGCTCTTAATCTGGAATGACTTCTTAATAGGGTCATTCCTATGGTTGGGACTTATAAATCAACTTCCCAATGTTCTTTATATCTGCTTTATCTGAGAGTATTTTCTCTCTTCATCTTACCCTCTGGTCACAGGGTTGAAGCCAAAAGTGAGAAATGACTGTTACAGGATTTAGGAGCAAATGTCCACAGGAAATGCCAGTTCTGTCACTTAGCATTGAGCTGTAGTGAATTTACTGTCTCAGGATATGAGGACCGAAACCTCACGCTATCTGCATTGCTCCTTTTGCCTATAAAGTGATCTAATAATTATGAGAGTTGTGTGTCTCAAATCGTCATTATCTAGAACACTAGAAACATGTTCCTGTGTCCGTTTTTCTCTAGTACCTCTCGAGATTTAGACTAAAGTTTTGGGTGGAATGGCTCCTAGGTGAATCCTTGAAGAAATCCACTTGAAGCCTCCTCGGGAGATCTCCATTCAAAGCCAGCCCTAGGAGGAAAGGTTTATTGTCTCCAATAAACCACCAGAAAACCAGAAGTGGAGGAGTGGCCTAGAGGGTAGAGCTCCAACTTTGAGAGAGAAAGCCAAGCAGGAGATACAGGGCCAGACCAGGCAGGAAAGGCCTGGGTGTTGCTTATGTCTATTGAACAACCAGATGGCTGGAAGTGGAGCTCGTGGCAGTGGTAGAACCTCAGCCTTGTGAAAAAACGGCTGAGGAATGCATTGCATCCTCAGTTTAAGCCACGGGATGGCCACAAAAGAAAATTCAAAAAGAGAAGCCAAGTTTATGTATCAGTGTCTTACTTACTTACGTGTGTATATTACTTCCCTAAGTGCAGAAGTGGCTGTATGCAAAACTTCTGCTTTTATTTACTGATTTATGTTTTAGATATGCTCATTGTACATACTGCATCATTCTCTTCATTTCAGCCCCATTGCTTTTCTTTCAGGTTTCTAGGCCTGTTTGCTTATAGGATGCACACTGAAGCTCTCAGGAGCCTTTATTTACGTTTTATTATGAGGCCAATGCAGGAGCAGTCACAATCAGGCAGGGGAAGAAAAGATCATAGTTCATAGAAATAAGCGGTATTCAGAAAATTATACTTGGGTACTCAAAATGGTAGCTATATATGTAAAAACTACCATTAAGAAAAAAGAGGAGGGGGCTGGGAATGTGGATTAGTGGGAGAGTGCTTGCCTAGCATGCAAGAGGCCCTGGGTTCAATTCCTTAGTAACATATACACAGAAAAATCCAGAATTGGTGCTGTGGTTCAAGTAGTAGAGTGCTAGAGACAGTGTCCAGGCCTTGGGTTCAGCCAAAGAAATGTGAAAGAGATAACTATGTAGGTAGGTAGGTAGGTAGGTAGATAGGTAGGCAGGTAGGTAGGTAGGTAGATAGGTAGGCAGGTAGGTAGGTTGGTACATAGATAGATACATAGATACATAAAAAGAAAGAAAGAAAGAAAGAAAGAAAAAAGATAGAAAGAAAGAAAGACAGACAGACAGAAAGAAAGAGAGAGAGAAAGAAAGAAAGAGAGAAAGAAAGAAAGAAGGAAAGAATGAAAGAAGGAAAGAAAGAAGGAAAGAAAGAAAGAAGAAGGAAGGAAAGAATGGAAGAAGGAAAGAAAGAAAGAAAGAAAGAAAGAAAGAAAGAAAGAAAGAAAGAAAGAAAGAAAGAAGAAGAAAGAAAGAAAGAAAGAAAGAAAGAAAGAAAGAAAGAAAGGAAGGAAGGAAAGAAGGAAGGAAGGAAGGAAGGAAGGAGGAAGGAAGGAAGGAAGGAAGGAAGGAAGGAAGGAAAGTCAATAGACAGATAGATAGATAGATAGATAGATAGATAGATAGATAGATAGATAGATAGATAGATAGATAGATAGATAGATAGATAGAAAAATGATAGATGAATCTGGTCTTGGACTTCAAGAGGAAAGAAGAGAACAATTCCCAGTCATGTGGTCTTCTGCAGTGTGCCAGGACACCAGCATCATCTTCACACAACCACAGAGCAGGAAGAATGTCTCTTTCACACTTCTCAGGCAGCTGAAGGCCCCAGAGCCAAGAGGGCAGAGCCAGGGTGTAACTCAGCTGCTTGGAGCCAAAAGAGAAATGACCCTGCCTCACCTTGGACTGGGGATTAGCATAAATGATGTGGAGAATGAAGGAAGGAGAAAAGACTGGCAGAGGTAGAAGGAGGGCCTTCAAATCTGATAGATGGAGAGTAAAAAACCCACTCCCTAAGACCAGAGAGCAGGGCCTTTCTACTCTGTTCCTCCCCTCTCCCTAACTAAACTGGCTCTCTATTGGTAACCTAAAGATCGCCTGAGGCTCCCTTCACCTGAGGGAGGAAGGTTAGTCATTATTTGAGGAAGCTGAGAAAAGCCTGACCCTGGTGTAACTCTAACAAATGTTTCAGGTTTCCCCCCATTGCTGGCTGTGCCTGAAATGAATGAAGTGGTTTTGCAGCTCGCTTCCCTGTTGAGTGTGTATATTCTGCCTCCTTGTTCTCTTCACCTAGCTTGGCTTTTGAAACTGTTTTCTGTCCTTCAAATGCAGTGTTACACTGGAGTTCTTCTGGCTAACTGTGCCAGGGCTTGGATCCTTAGAACTTCATTTGAACCCAGGATGGGTCAATGGGTCAAGAACACTAAGAACATTTAGAGTAACTTCTCATCATCAAAGGAAAAACAAGAAGCTCTTGAACATCTGACCTTTCAGACGTGGAAGTCAGATTGTCATAGACTTTCCTGCCCTGGCTGGGTTTGGTGTGATCCTGAGACCTCAGCTTCCTGAGCTAGGGTGATTGGCAAGAGCTACTGGTGCTCTGCTAGGTTCAGACGTGTAATGACATTGACAATACAAGCCAAGTGCTTATCACAAAAGGCTTTGGGAGCATATTAAGCCTTTCAACATTGGACCTTTCAGAACTCTGTGGACACAAGGTTACAATGCTAGAGTCTATGAGGCTGGGCATGTGGATCTGCTACACTTAAGCCTGGAGGTCTGACTCCAATTCTGGTGTATATGAGCGTTGATTTTCCAGAGAATGTTCTCGTAATTAGCAAATAGAAAAGTACTTTGATTAACCCTCAATTTTTTTCCAGTTGTGTGTCTTGTAACAACCCTGGGCACTGTCCCTGAGCAATTGAGTCAATGCTAACTCTCTACCAGTTGAGCCACAGCTCCACATGGGATTTTTTAGTGGTTCATTGGAGATAAGAATCTAGCAGGTTTTTGTTGCCTAGGCTGTCTTTGAACGGTGGTCTTCAAATCTAAGCCTAATGAGAAGGTAATTTTCCAGGTGTGAGCCACCGGCATCTGGCCTACTGTTTTTGACAGTCCTGGGGATTGTTTTTCTCAAGGCTGGTACTCTACCATCTGAGCCACTCCACTGTGTCTAGCTTTTTCTGAGTATGTGGCACTGAGGATTCAAACCCTGGTATTCATGCATGTTGAGTGAGCTCTTTACCACTAAGCCACATTTCTAGCCTCCCCCTTACAATTTTATCCAACAACTTGCGTGTCCTCAAGAAAAGGCTTCTCAGTATAAATTATCTAAAGACATCCCTATAGGAAGGTGTCCAAAGATAAGTAAGACAAAGCTCATTCTTGGGAGAGACGCTAAATGTGAGAAGACTGTGACAAATGCCTCCATTTAATTATGTATCATGTTTCAACATAAAAAGTTTTAATGATAAATGAGTCAATGTCTTAAATTATTGTGTATAATTTTATAATAGATGTGCAAAATGTAAATGGAATGATAATATAAGTAAAATAAAAAATAAAAAAATGAATCAAATAAATAAAATAAATACAAAATCAATAATGAAAAACATAACATGTAAAAAACATACATATGTAAGGATATATCATATATTACACATGTATAGAAATATCTTTTCCATTGTAGGGCCTTCATTCAGGCCATGGGAACTCTAGCCTGAATTTCTTTTCCTCAAGGACAGTAAATTTTTCCTTCACCCATGGTATAAAAGAGTTACCAGGATGGTGAGATCAAATCCCAACATTGGTATAAATACTGGCCCCAGTTCCAAGACAGTGACTTAATTTTTTAATGGAATCAGTTTATTCAGTTCCATGCTGAACATTAAATAAAAAGCAGTGTAGAATTTTGTACATCTATTCAGACATCCTTTCCTTAACCCCAAAGTGCTTCTCGGAATACTACATTGTTTCTTTTTTTGTATGTTTTTTATTGTAAAAATGTTGTACAGAATGGTCACAGTTACATGAGCAAGGTCATGAGTATATTTCCTATTGAGCATTGTTACCTCCTCCTTTGTTTTCCCCCTACCATTCCTTACCTCCCATCTCCACAACTACTCCCCGTGCCAAGTTCAGTGACTTAATTTTTTAGTTTTGTCTTGGCACGGGATTTGAACTCAAGTAGTAGCAAATCTGCACTTTCCTTCACATTGCTACAAGTTCCTGAGTTTAATTCCCAGTCTAGAAAAGAAAACTGGCAGAAATTCAAAACCAGGGAGCTCTATTATTTTTAAATTTTGTTAACTAATCAATTAATTTTTGTCTTTTGTCTTTTTCCTTTTTTTTTTTTTTTTGGCTGATCATGGAGCTTGAACTCAGGTCGTGGCAACTCTGCCCCAGTTTCGACCACCCTAGGCTTGGTGCAGCCTCGGGACCCTTACCCAATCCTGGAATCCTAGGCCCAGAGGGCTTGCAGAAAGAAAAAAGTGAGATAGCACAAAAAGTGGCAAGCTGCAGAGGAATGGGTGTTTAATTTTTTCTTTCTTTGCGTGGTGATCATCCTGTGTCTGAATGTCACGAGTGCAAAGTACACCTGACCTGCCATTGCTGAAGGCTGGTGGGCTAGCAGGGAAGCCATAGGCCAACCTGTCAAAATAGGCCCTGGGTTCAAATTCAGGTAAGGACAACTACCAATGGCAGGAGATCACAACATACTCATTACTATGCATAGGAATACCAATTGAAAGAGAAGTTTGTGCATTGGTCGAGCCTAAAATTGGATACAAAAATCCTAGGACAAAGATTGGTCTTAATTTCATGCTTTATTAAGCATGAAAAGAATAGTATTCGTTTAATTATGGTACAATAAATACCTAAGAGTTGTTAGGAATATAGTATATGTCATTCAATCATAGATAGGCGGCTATGGTGCTTTTTACCAACATATATTTATTTGTATACTACTGTCTGCCTATCCTTGTATCGCTGTTTTGGCCAATCCTGGGTCACGATCTCAGCACCTGGGAATCAACTAACAGCTTCATTGGCTAGAGGCTGCTGTGCTCACACTCACTCATTCATGAATTGGACCTGCTAGGCACTGAGTTCAGATCCTGGCAGTGCTAAAAATTTAATCTTGGAGTATGAAGCCAAGTGCGACACCTGTTTTCCTTTTCTGGGAGAGTCCTGGGTGTCAGACATGATGGAGAACACATCTACAAATCTAGATGGTATGTGATAGGATGTACACAATGTAATACATAGTTAGGTGTCATCACAGATTTGGCCAAATCTGGGTCTTGATCCCAGGTCCTGAGATCCACTTGGAAGCTGAATGGGCTAGAGGCTGCGGAGTTGACACTCACTCATTCATGAATTGGGCCTCTCAGGCCTTCACATCAGGTCTCATCATTACCAAAAATTTCTTCCTGGTGTAAGATTTCAACGGTGACACCTGTTTTCCTTTTCTGTACAAGTTCATAATATGTCTGCAAAGCTACATGCTATGGAATAGATGGGAATAAATGCAATAAATGTTATAGGTGTACTCACAGTCCATAAAATAAATGCTAACTAAATAAATAAATGATAAAATATAATGTATCACTCCAAAAAACATGATATAGACTGAATATATTGATGTAAGTATAAATCATATATTTTACATGTCTATAAATGTTATGAGGTGCTTGAATTCAGGCCTAGGGAAGAATTTAGTTCATGCATGATTCTCATAGGAAATGATAGGCAAGATGTATGGCACAACAATTAGTTTTAATTAAGAGTTGATGAAGTGTGACAATAAAAATCACATTCAGGAATTGGAGGCATTGGGAAAGATCCAAGAATCAGTACTCAAATGGTAGATTGGATACGAACACAGCTCACTACATCTCCTACTCTATCCAAATAGGTAATTAGCATACTAGCTTCAGCTTATGAATGGATGAATATTTTGCCCCATCCCCACCCTGGGGCTCGATCTCAGGTCCTGGGTATGGCCTAGATCCTTAGTGGCTCACAAGCTGATTGGCTCATGTGGACCTATTTGGCTGTTGGGCTTCCTAGACCCCAAGTTCAAATTCCAGCACTACCAAAAGGTTTATCCTGATTTGAGAAGCCAATCCTTGCACCTGTTTCCCTGTACTGTGCAAGTGCTGGGTCTCAGCAAGAATCAAGAAAGCATAAGCAACTCTACACCTGTGGGAATAGATTGTCATCCATGTCAACACAGTTTTATATGTCATTCTATGCTCAATAAAATACACAATACATCCTTGAAAAAGACACAAAATAAAAAGAATAACTACACTGAATACAAGACGCATACCACACCTGTAGGTAAATAGAGATGCTATGCATAAAAGAGCTGGGCTTCTTATTTTGTCCAGTGCTAGGGCATCGAAGAAGGCCCTGGACCAGGCCTGACATTCTTGTTTTCAAGGATGGTGAGCCTTCCCTTCCCCCACAGTTCAACAGAGTTACCAATACCTGAGTTCAAATCCCAGCACTGACAAAAGATTCATCCTGATGTCAGAAGCCAGTCGTTGCACCTATTTCCCTCTCCTGTGAAAGTCCTGGGTCTCACCTAGGATGGAGAATGAATGCATAGGCAACCCTGTAACCATGGGAAAAGTTTATCATCCATGTCAGCACAGTTATAGCTGTCACCATACTCAGTAAAATACACAATATCTCCATGAATTAGACACAAATTTAGGAGAAGAAATGCACTGAATGCAAGTTGCTATCTGCACATGTATGTCAATATAGATCCTATGTTTAAATTATGAATTTAGGAATATAATGGCCTCAGCTTCAGTAACCTCAGGGTGGCGGGCTGCCATGGGCCCATAGCCAACCCTGGGATCCTAGGCCCTGAAGTCTTGCAGGAAAATACACACACACACACACACACACACACACACACACACACACACACACACACAGAAAAAAAGCCGCGGGATGGATTTTTGACATTGGTTTCCTTTCCACGGTGATCATCCTGGCTCTGAATGACTCGCCTACAAAGGGTACTTCACCTTGCATTGGCGAAGGCTAGTGGGCTATCAGGGAAGCCATAGTCCCATGCAGCAATGTTGGCCCTGAGTTCAAGTTGGTCCTGACACCAACCAATCGGGGGATTTCCCAAGAGACTCATTCCTATGCATCGGAATACCGATGGAATGTGAGCAAATTCTTGATTGAGAAGTTTCCCCATGGATGGGTCTAGTCTAAAATTAGACACAATGATCCTAGGATGCTGACTGATCTTATTGAATAGTTTATTAAGCATGAAAAGAATCCTATTCCTTCAATGGTGGCATAGTAACTACCTAAGAGTTGGTAGGAATGTAGTTGATGTCATTGAATCCTAGGTAGATGTCTCTGGCACTCTATACAAATATATATTTATTGGTGTACTACCACCTGCCTATCCATGTATGTCTATTTTGTCCACCCCTGTGGCTCAATGTCAGGGTCTGGGAACTGCCTGGCAGTTTCCTGGGCTAGAGGTTGCCGTTTTGACACACCCATTCATGAATTGGGTCTGCTAGGCCCTGAGTTCAGATCCCAGCACTGTCAACAATTGGATCATGGAGTAAGAAGCAGAGTGTGACACCTGTTTTCCTTTGCTCTGAGCATTCTGGGTGTCAGACATGTTGGAGAACATGTCTACAACTCTAGATATTATGTGGCTATGTGATAGGATGTCATCAAAATAATAAATGGAATATGTGTTACCATGGTCAATAAAATAAATTGTAAATAAATGAATAAAACAGAAATACAATAAATAACCACAACAAACAGGATATGTACTGAACATCTATGAGTAAGTACAAATCCTATCATTACAATGTATATAAATAGTATGTTTCCCAGGGGTGGGGCTTGAATTCAAGCCTAGGGCCTAGGTCTGACTTTCTTGTCTTCAAGCACGGTGAGCTACCCCTTTGTCCACAGAGTTACTCAGACCCTGAGTTCAAATCCAAACCCTGGCAGAAAAAAACAGCACCAATTGCAAGCCAGGGAGATAATTTTTTTTTTTTTTTTTGCGAAACAAGGTCTTGAACTCATGTAAGGCAACTCTATTTAACTTCCATGACCATAGTCTGGGGTGCAACCACTGGAACCACATGTGATCCTGGGATCCTAGACGTCCAGGCCTTATGGGGGGGAGACGCACAGAGAAGAAGTGGTGGGATGGAGTTTTAACATTTTGCACCATGATCATTTGGGTCTGAAGGACACGGCTACAAAGGGTACTTCACCTTGCAGTACTGAAGGCTGGCAGGGTACTGGGGAAGACAGTCCTGCAGGACAATATAAACCTAGAGTCCAATCTCAGTCATGTCACTTCTGAATGGCGGGGGTTCCTAAGAGAGGGAGTAATGATTGAATGTTGTAAGTGTCACAGTTGAGTGAGTTGCTCATGAATGATACTTGTATAAATTTAAACATCATGATTTCAGTAGGCTGATTGATTTTATTTAATATGAAGCATTAAAAGACAACTATTTCTTACAGGGACACAACAATTTCAGGACACTGATTTACTTAATAGTTTATTAAGGATTAAAACAATAATATTAATTATATGGAAGCATAACAAATACCCAATAATTGTTAGGAATGTAGTCTATATAACTGAATAATGGATAAACATCTCTGGCACACTATAAAGATATATATTTATTAGCACACTTCTATGTGCGTGCCAATCTGTTCTTATTTGGTCAACTCCAGAGGCTCAATCTCAGGTCCTGAGAAATGCCTATCAGCTCAGTTTGCCCCAGGATGGCAGGTTGACACTCAGTCATTCATGAATTTGGCCCTGTAGGCCATGAGTTCAGATGCCAGCACTCCCAAACAATGAATCGTGGAGTAAGAAGCAGATGGTGACATATGTTTTCCTTTTCTGTGAAAGTCCTGTGTGTCAAGTATGAAGTGGAATACATATGCAGACCTATATCCCATATAACCAATGTAATCAATATTCTATGTGCCATAATAGTCAATAAAATAAATGGTTACCACATGAACAAAACAGAAGGTAAAATGAATAACTACACTGAATGCAATATCGAGTCAATATATGTATGTAACTTTAAATCATATATTTAAAATGTACACAAATAGGATGTTTTCTAGTGGTGGTGATCGATTTCAGGCCTAAGGAACAGACTTGAATTTCTTGACTTCAAGAAAGCAAGCTTCCCCTTCCTACACAATACAACAGAGTTACCCAGACCATGAGTTGCAATCCCAGTCCTGGCAGAAAAAAATGGCATCTCTATGCTATGTGACAATCAATTCTTAGGTATTTCATTATTTCTCCTTTAATGAATGTAATTTTTTAAACGCTTCATAAAGTATTGATTAAAATCAATCAGTATCGTAGAATATAATTGTATATAATTTTATCCTAGAATTATTCAAGAAATGCCCATTCAAGCATGACATATATCACATTCCATTGGTATTCATATGGATAAAAATGAGTTTCTTAGGATTTCCTGCCATTTGGAGGTGGCAGGACCAGGATTAGAATTGTAGGCTCCAGCTCCCAACACTTAAACCCGAAGTTAGGGAACTCACTGGTCTGTCCAAGAACATCAGCAAGAACAATGATTAAGCAGGCACCAGTGGCTCTCAGCAGTCCTCCATGATATTTCCAAGGCTGTGAAAGGAGATTCATGGTCAAAGTCACCCTAGACTGGAAAGTACTTGAGACCCCTGTCCATCTTCAGTATCAACAAAGCCAGAAGTAGAGCCCTGTGGCTCCAGTGGTAGAGGTGTAGCTTTGAGCAAAAGCAGCTCATGGACTGTGCCTAGATCCTGAGTTCAATGTCCAGGACAGGCAACAAACAGACATACACAACAATCTGTGCAACCATCCGGCCATCTGTTGGTTAACACCACTACCAGCAGTTGAGGAAGGTAGAGGTAACTGAGTGGTAAGCAAGAGTATCGAGGTGAATTTGGAGTACAATAGGAAATTGAGGACCTAGTCAGTGAGTGGGAGAATAGAGGATTTCCCAGAGCCTGGGAATGTGGCCAGCCCATCTTTCCCATCCCAGGACTTAGATGTCTCAAACAACAAGAATCTGAGACAGAGCTGTGGGCAACAAACTACTGCCAGAACACCAGCAGAAAAATTCCATCGTCAGACCTTCAACATTCAAGAAAACAAAGAATACAAAAAAGGGAAAGATCCCAAAGACAAACTACACTGGGGAGGGTGATTCAATGGAGGGTCTTGCCAAAGGCCTCCCCTGCTTTTGGACATAGTCACAGCCACCAGGGTCCAGAGTTCAAGGGTCCCGATACCACCAAGAATCTGCAGAGGTGCTACAGACATGTGGTGCCTGCCCTGCACTACAGCAAAAGAAGAAACCAGGTGCTCTGTGACAAGATCTAACCACTGAAGAAGGAAAAGAAAGACGTGCAGGATTGACAAGAGAAAGAGAAGGAGAAGGTAGCCCAAGTGCACAAAGCACCAAACTGAGCTAGACATCCACAAGCTACCCCTACAGAGAGTGGTTTCGGCAGAAAGTGATTTAGAATCGGGACCAGCCCACATGCTGCTTACAGCCGATGACAGAAATGGAGCACGAAGCCCTCACCAGCTGCCTACAGGCCTATGGCAGGACATGGGGGAGCTGGAGATGGTAGCTTCTGTGGTTACTACTTACAGAAGGAGACTGAATTGTTGTTCCAACAGCTGAATGATGTAACACTTCAGCTCAAGGAAAAGACCAGAAGTTTCTATGACATGGAGCAAGTGAACACAGAGTTTTAGGAGAAGCTGGAAGCACTCTGGACATAGAGGAGCAACAGGAAGAACAGAATCTGCAAGTTCCAACAAGTGCTGCAGAGGCATGATGTACTAAAGAGACTACAGGACAATCTGAGCTGAATGGTGACCACAGCAAATCTGGAGACAGACACCTTCTCGCAGAACCTGAGCATTTAGAGGGCCCTGCAGAAGGAGGAGGACTGGTGGCTGACCGACCAGGTAAACCAACTGACAGAGGAGAAGGAGTGAGGATGGAGATAGGTGATGCACCTAGAGAATAGCTGGGGGAACTGAGAATGAAGCTGGCAGAGCCATTGCCCCCTGAGGGTCCATCTCAGGAGGAGCAGCAACTGCAGGCCCACATCTACCACACGCAGATGGGGTTGAAAAACCTGGAGGAACAACTTCACATCTACGTCCAGGAAAACCAGAGACTCCGTCTCCAGATTGCGGAGCAGCGGGAGCAACTGGGAAGACTAGAGGAGAAAACCAAGGATCGGCAGGAGATCCCCGAGACCCCACGATGTGCATGTGTGTGCAACACACAGATGGAGGAACAGCTGGCCTTGCTGCGGGACGCTCTCCCCATGGTGAGCAGTGAGAAGGAGGATCTCACCAGCATCGTGGACTCAGAACAGCAGCTGACGAAATATCTGCGGGAACAGCTGGACTGCTCAGATTAGAAGATAGAGGAATGGAAAGAGGTGGCTGAGAGAGAGCCAAATGGCTCGGGGGCTGCAGGAGCAGCAAGAGCAGTCCCTGACCTAGCTGAAGGAGCTCAGAGCCACCTGTGAGCAGCACATCACTTCCAATGAGCAGCTGTGCTCCAAGTAGTAGATCCTGCAGTAGCAACTGCAGAGGTAGACCCAGCTGTTGGAGCAGCTGAAACAAGTGCAGTGTCCGACCAAATGGGGGGACTAGGTGGTGCCCCCAAAGTGGCAGGACAGTTTCAAGTGCTTGGAAGTGACAAGTCCACCTGCAGGCCCAGCTGAGCTTCCTGGCTTTCCCTGGGGAAGGGGAAGATGTGAACCCTGGAGAAGCAAAAGCTGAGGAAGCGACTCTCCTCGATGTGCCCATTGCAGAGGATGGAGATGTCTCCCAAACTGAGGGGGACTTGGCTCTGTTAGCACTCTCAGAGGCTGAGATCCACAGGGGGCAACTCCTTCAGGACTGCTGCAGGCACTCCTCCTCCCTGGGACAGCTCAGTGCCAGATAGAGCCAGAGCCACAGGTCCCCTGCCCCGTGATCTGCCACCACAACATGTGAGAGAATGGGAAGTGGGACATGTGGGCATCCGAGAAGAAAATCTGCTTCATCCACAACCTGTCTGATGAGGTGGACCTCCAAAGTCCTGCAGATGAGCTCCAGCATCGATGCAACCAGCTGTCAGCACATATCCGCACCATCCAGGAATCCCTCCTGGCATTTAAAGGACAGATGTTCATTCTGGATCAGCTGTGTCAGGAGAAAGCAGAGTGCAAGTGCCGGCTGTCTCAGGAGAAGATGAAGAGTAGATAACTGCAAGTGCTGCGGTCTCTCTTACACAGGGCTCCAAATGCTGACACAGGCTGAGCTCCCCACAAGTGCAGTTGCTTCAGAGGCCTCAGGCTCCTGGGTGGTCAAAATGAGGGAGAAGCAGAAAGGTTTTGAAGAATTGCAAATTCAGGATAGTGTGGAAACTGAAGGGGAGAGGTCAGGGTTCCCTTCCCCGGACTCCCCCACAGAGCATGTCCTGCTGCAGATCCCCACATCCAGAACTGCCCACAGCTGGTGCACTCAGGCTTGCAGTGCTCTGTCCCATTTTCTGTAGACTGATGGGGATGATGACTCCCTATGTGACATACTGAGTCCCAAAATCCTCAGCAGCCACCAGAACTAGGTGGCCAGGTGGGCTTCTCTAGGCCTCCATCTGCCTGGTGATAGGAAGCGTAAACTCCGGGCCAAGTAGAGCAGAGGCTGCTGGGAGGAGGCCCAAATTCCAGGGACATCTAATGGCCCATTGGTGGTCAGGAAAGAGGCCTATGGTATGCTTATCACAAAGAATAAATTATTTCCAAAGGGAAAATAAAGCCTCCACAAAGATTTGTTCTTCCAGTTATGGGGCTTGAACACAGGGCCTGACCACTCTCCTTGATCTCTAATTGATCATGCCTGGTAGTCTACAAGTTGAGCCCCAACTCCCCTTCCAGCTTTTTCATTTTTGGAATCAAACACAGGGCTTCAGGCTTGCTAGGCTACCACTCTATCACTGAGCCACATTCTCAGCTAGGATGATTCCCTGCCCCCAAACCCATATGGCCAATCCTCAAATAAATAGGAATTAGGGGCTAGGATGAATATGAAGCACAAGTCTGGTTCACTTGGAAATACTCCTCTGCCCCCTCTTCGACACCCTTATTTAAAGTTTCTCTTTTACTATTGAGGGATGAGAGAGGGAGAGGGATGTCCGAGAGAGGAGTACCAAGAACAGTGGCCCCCTGAGTCCCACAGCCTCCCACACACAAGTGGTCCAACAGATTCCCGTCTTACCTGACTCAATGTCATGTCTACACTGTCTCCCTAACCATGCAAGGCTCAGAATGAAATAAATGTCAGCCCTGGCCTCAGCCCACACCCAGAGTAGAAGCTCCTAGTCCCAGGCTGACTTCCACTTCTGACTTCCCCGAGTTAGGCTGGACCCACCACTCATCACTGTGTTGGTGTCAATGATCTCATGGATGGATTTCAGGAAGAAGGTCTATGTCAAATAGCAGAAGCAGCAGTGTGAGCAGGGAGGAAGGAGCTGGGGCAATTGGTCTGGGATCTTCCTCCTTGGAGCCATCCTGTTAATCCAGAGCCATCCTGACCTGAAGCACAGCCACGGCCATGAGGTGGACAAGATAGTGGAGCACGGGACTAAAGGAGGTACTGCTTTATCTTGGCGCACTTGAAATTTCTAATATTTGGCCCATGCCAATCCCAAAGCCAACATGCAATGCCTCTCCTTGTTGTTGTTGTCCATGAGCTGTTGCCCCTGACCTCTTTTTCTCAAGGCTTGTACTCTACCACTTGAGCCACAGGGACACTTCTTGTTTTCTGATGGTGCATTGAGGATAAGAGTCTCACACACTTTCCTGCCCAAGCTGGCTTGGAAGCCAGATCTCACCTTCCTAAGTAGCTAGGATGACAGGCGTGGGCCACCAGTGCCCAGAATGTGATGCCTTTTTAAAGGATCTTGGCAAGTCTGTAAAAGGAACCCCAAAGGGTCTGGATAGACCATGATCCAATCAAGGAGCTGGGATTGGGAAAGGCTGATCGGGGAAGCCATTCTGTTCCCCAAAATTATAGATGTCAGGTGGTGTTGGATGCATCAAACTCCTAGGCCAACAACCACTAGACTTAGTGGGGAAAAAGGTAGAGAATACCCAAAGGTTACAGTGTAGAAATCTCTGATTTTGCATGCATATGGTTTGTGTGTGTGTGTATGTGTGTGTGTTCAATGATGGTGGGTTTCCCCTCCCCCACAGTGCCAGAGAGTTAATCAGACCCTGAGTTGAAATCCCAGTCCTGTCAGAAAAATGGTTCAAATTCCAAGGACGGTCTTAATTTTTTTTTTTGACCAGGAACGTGCCCTATCTTGAAAGCACTCTCTGTGCTATGACATCATTCTATTCAAAGCAAATTTGTTAGCTGGGTGCTATTCTTGATAACAACTATGGATGTTCACTGATAGAAATATATGTATATATACACAAACACATGCAGTTACTGGCTCTTTTTTTTTTTAGTGCAGATCCTGAGGCTTAAACTATGAGCCTAGAAATTGTCCCTGAGCTCCATTTACACAAAGTGCACTTTATTGTGCCTTAATCCATGATACTTCATTAAATGGAGGCATAATTTAATATCTAATAATTATTAGTAATATATTACATGTAATTTAATAATTATAGACATCTAACATTCTATAAATATATTTATATTTAAATGTACAGTAGAATATACATATACATCTCTCTCTCTCTTTCTCTCTCTCTCTACATTTATATACACGTATTTGCAACAATTTACACATCTATCTCTTTATATATTGGCCACTCCTCGGGCTAGAACTCTGGTCCTGGGAACTGCCTGGCATTGAATTTGTTTGAGGTTTCTGTGCTTAAACTGACCTCTTGATGAATTAGACATTCCAGGCCCTGAATTCAAATCCCAGCAGTGCCGAAGTCAATAGGTGGAGTAAGAAGCCAATGTTGACTTGATTTCCTTTCTGTGGAAATATTGTGCCCTAGGTACAACATGTAATATCTATGCAAATACATATGTATGACATATATTATACTTGTGTACAAATATTATTTTTGCCAGTTATAGGGTTGGAATTCACACACTGGGAAATGCTCCAGATTTTTTTCTTCTAGGAGGTTAGCTTTTACTTCACCCAAAGCACAATAGTGTTACCCAGTCCCTGAGTTCATATTCCAGGTGTGGCAGATAAAATGGCCCAAACTGCTAGCCAGGACCTTAACTGTTTTTGGGTGCAGGCACGGGGCTTGAACTCAGGTCGCCACAACTCTGCCTCAGCCTTGATTACCCTAGGCTGCGGTGCAGCGTTTACACCCACAGATGATCCAGGGATCCTACAACCCAAGTTCAACTCCAGCTCTGGCAAAAAAAATAAACCAACCAAGATGGAGGAAGAAAAACCTGGAAGTTTTAGACAACAGTTTTACCTTTGTTTCCTTAGCACTGTGACCATCCTGGCTCTCAATGACTCGGCTTGAAAATTGCACATGTTCTTGCATGGCTGAAGGCTGGCTGGCTGTCAGGGAAGCCTGAGCCCAACCAAGACACCTAGGCCCTGAGTTTGATCCTAGGAATTCCACCTACTCGTTCCTATCTATAGGAACAATAATAGAATCTTTGTAATGTACCAATTGAACTACTGATTAGCTAGTCATTGTAGTATAAGATTGTACGCAACAAATACAGGTCATTGATTAATTTAATTAATACTTTATTAAGTCTCCTACCGTGATTAATTAATTGAGGCATAATTTTAGACCAAATAATTAATAGTAATAGAATATATAAAAATAAGATATGTCATCATTCTTTAGAGTTATAAACTAGCATCGACATAAATGTCTGGTTCTCTATATAACTTTATTTAGAGATTCATATACATATGTAAATATGCACACATACTGCAATCTACATATCTATCTGTTTATATATTGGCCACTCCTAGGGCTTCATCTCAGGTCCTCAAATTTGCCCGACAATTTCACTTACGTCAGATTGGTGTGCTAACATTGACCCATTCATGAAGTGAGCCTTCTAGGCCCAGAGTTCAAATTACAGAACTGCCAAAAACTTAATCCTGGTGGAAGAAGGCAATTGTCCCACTTGTTTTCCTTATTAGTGAAAGTAGTATGGAGGTTCCTCAAAAGATTCCACATAGAGCTCCCATATGGCCCAGCAATCCGACTTTTGGGTATTTACCCAAAAGGTCACAAACAAGACCATATTAAAGCTCCAGCACAATTATGTTTATTGAACCATTATTTACCATAGCTAAGATATGGAACCAACCCAGATGCGCCTCAGTAGATGCATGGATCAATATAATGTGGTATATATATACATAATAGAATTCTATGCCTGCATCAGAAAAAATGACATTGCCCCACTTGTTAGGAAATGGAAAGACTTGGAAAAATTTATATTAAGTGAAGTAAACCAGTCCCAAAGAAACATAGGTCCCATGGTTTCCTTTATTTTCAATAACCAGCATATGTCTGAGACAAGGAGAAAAGGTCGGACAAGTTGGTGTTGGGTGAAATGAACCACAAGATAAGGATTCAATATTTTTTTCTTGCGATTGTTTCTAACATATTTATAAGATGATTTCTATATTGCTTTGTATGTCCCTCCCCTACAGTATAGCCCCTGCTTTCACGGTATTTGATGGTATAATTTGTGGAGGGAAAGGGAAAAAACTAATCTTTTAACTAGAGATACAGGTGGACCCATTGCAACAATGAGATTTACAAGTCGTTAGGTCGAAAAACAAACTTTACAGCTTTGATGGGGGGTGTGGGAGGATCGGGTGGGGAGAGGGGGGTAGCATGGAAAGGGATGGGAAGGGGAAACAAAGAGGCAGAGGCGGCAACAATGCTTGATAAGAAATGTACTCACTATCTTGCCCATGTAATTGTAACTCATCTGTTGGTATTCTTAATATAAAAAAATAAACAAATGAAAAAGAAAAGAAAAATGAACTTTACAACGTGCCCAGCGAGGGTGGGGAGCAGGCAAAGGGGTGTCTGGAGAGCCCGGGGGGGTGGGTGTGGCGCAGATGAGAACAGATGGGAAGGGGAAACAAAGGAGGAGGCAACAATGCTTGATGAATAATGTGCTCATTATCTTGCCCATGTAATTGTTACCCCTCTGTATAGTATTTTCACAAATAAATAGATAAATAAATAAATAAATACGAAGGAGACTCAAGGCTGCTGAAATGAGCATATTTCCCATTTGGACTTTAATAGGATTTTTCTACAATCAACAAGATTTTCATCTTAACATAATAATTTCTAAATGTATTGCTACAGAATAGATTGTAAATGTAATATTTAATACTATTGCATACTTGAAGACAAAGTTTTACAGAAAACTTTAAATTTCAGATAAAGTGCAATATTCCAATAAATACATAGAAGAAATATAATTTAAAAATTCACTGATCAAAGCAAACCCTGGCAGGAATGTCTGAAAGATACTTATCTGAAAACAGGAATTGGCACTGTGGCTCAAGTAGTAGAGGGCTCCACTTGAGTTGAAGAACTCAGGGATGTGTTAACTCCCTGAGATTAAACCCCAGGACTGACAAAAATAAAATTTAAAGAATTGAAGCATTAAGGTACAGCAACCAGACCCAGAGTTCAGGCCCTCCTACTACCACCACCAACAACAACTAATTAAAGCATCAAACAACCTGAAGTTGTTGTCCAGAATAATGAGTGCGGCATTATCAGTTTACATGACTTAGTGACTTTAAACCTAGTTTAAAAGGGGAGGTGTTAGACAATTTGTGTGTTTGCCAAAACCTGTAAAATTATTTTGTACTTTACCAAGGAGGAAGAAAGGCGGGAATGGGGGGAGGAGGGGAGGTGTTTTGTGACCTTGCCTTTTGGTTCAGTGATTGTTTTCTGGAGTCAAATTCAGAGACATTCTGCTTGCAATCCTAGTTTCATAGCGGCGGGGAATGAAAAAGCCATGCCCTGGAAATGGTTTTGTCATGTCCTTGGCCTAGTTCCAACCATCACTGGAAAATCCAAGTCCCACTTCAGGACCAAGACTACTGATCCACTAGGCAGATAGACCTAACCACAGCCAGAAAAGACAAAAAATGCAATGCCGAGGGCAGCACTGGAATTCTATACCAAGAAGAGAGTTTTATATTATTTATTGTAAAAATAATATACAGAGGGTATATAGTTACATGAGTAGGGTAATGAGTACATTTCCTATTGAGCATTGTTACCTCCTCCTTTGTTTTTCCCCTACTACCCCTTCCCTCCACAACTCTCCAACTCCTCCCTCCTTCACCCCTACCCGACATTGTAAATTCATTTTTGACACAGTGTCCTGTACATCTCATCATCACAATGGGTCAACCTGCATCCCCATTTCAGCATTCTGCTATAACCTTTCCACTCCCCAAATTACAAAAATGTATATAAAAATGCAGAACACTTGAATCAAATACAATGAAAACAGGGATTATACCATGGAGGGATGAACTTACAAAAGAATCACATAGCGCATTATAAGTATATTAAAAACAAAAACAAGAAAGAAAAAATCACTTGTCTGTCTGACTTGGGATTCCTTTCACTTAATGTCATCTTATGTGGTTATACGTCCATAGCCTTTGATCTTCTATGCTTGTCCTAGACATGTACTAGTCCTTGCAAACAAGGGAAGCCATGGGATGTATGTTTCTTTGGGCCTGGCTTACTTCACTTAATATAATATTTACCAAGTCTTTCCATTTCCTAACAAATGTGACAATTTCATTCATTCTTTCTAATGGAGGCATAGAATTCCATTGTGTGTGTGTGTGTGTGTGTGTGTGTGTGTGTGTGTGTGTGTGTGTGTGTGTGTGTGGGTGGGTGTGTGTGGGTGTGTGTGTGATTATATCACATTTTCTTGATCCATTCATGAAATGAGGAGCATCGAGGTTGGTTCCATATCTTAGCTATGGTGAATAATATTGCAATAAACATGGTTGCACAGGCAACTTTGGTATGACCTTGTTTGTGATGATTTGGGTAAATGCCTAAATGCCCAAAAGTGGGATTGCTGGGACACAGGGGAACTTTACATGGAGTCTTTTGAAGAACTTCCATACTGCATTCCAAAGTGGTTAAACAAGTTTACACTCCCACCATCAATGAAATAGGCTTCCTATTTAGCCACATCCCCTCCAGCATGTTGTTATTAAATTTCTTGATTAGGGTCCGGGAAGGTGGCTCAATAGTAGAGTGCTTTGCCTTGCATGAATGAGGCCCTCGGTTGGATTCCTCAGCACCACATCAACAGAAAAAAAATAAATTTCTTGAAAGGTGCAAACGCAATGTTGTCTTGATTTGCATTTCTTTTGTGGCTAGAATAGTTGAGCATTTCTTCATGTGTCTAATCGCCATTTTTATTTCCTCTTCAGAGAAGTCTCTCTTTAAGTTAATAGCCCACTTAATTATCGAGCAGTTGTTTCTTTGAGGATTTGCTTTTGGGGATTTAATTTTTTGAGTCCTAAGTACATTTTAGATATAAGACCTTGTCCGTTTTATACCTCGTGAAGATCTTCTCCCAGAACGTGTGCTTTCTATTGATATTGCTAGCTATGACCTTTGCCTTGCAGAAGCTCTCATGATTCATGCAATCCCATTTGTTCAACTTTTCTTTGATTTCTTTTTTTTGACATTTGTAATATGTTTATTACATACAGACTGTATCAGCACTTGGAATTTATAATTCCATCTCATCTTGTAATAGTAAATTACTTGTTTCATAAAGAGATGAATTAAGGAATGAATTTCTTAACTTATTTTTCTTTACTCTTTGTTTCTGGCTCTCTATTAAGAAAATTTCGGTATGTGCTAATAAGCTCTAGAGTTTATCCTATTTCTTCATGTAATGTTTTCATTGTGTCCTCTTTTATTTTGAGGTCTTTGATCCATTTGGAGTTGATTCATGTGCAGGATAATATACACGGATGCAGGTTTAGTTTAACAGGTGTTTAACCAATTTTGCCCACACCATTTACTCAAAAGGCTGTCTTTCTTCCATTCTCTTTTTTTAGCTCCTTTGTCAAAGATTAGGTAGCTATCGGTCAGGGGGTTCATTTCTGAGTCTTCAGTCCTACTCCACTGGTCCTCAGGTCTGTTCTTGCGCCAGAACCAAGCTGTTCTTATTACTATGGCTTTTTAGTAGCATTTGAAATTTGGAACTGATATTGCTCTAGTGCTGTTCTTTCTGCTAAGAATTGACAAACCTACAGCCAGCATTATATTAATGGTGAGAAGTTAAACCCATTTCTTATAAATTCAGGAATAAGATAAGGATGTCTGCTCTCTACACTCCTTTTCAACTTAGTATTAGAATGCTAGCTGGGGCAATAAGATAAGATGCAATCTTAAAGGGGTTCCAAATAGCAAAAATGAAGTAAAACTCTCCCTCTTTGAAGATGACATGGTCTTGTATTTAATGAAACCCATGGACTCCATTCCCAAGTTACTTGAGCTGATCAGAAACTTTGGCAAACTAGCAGATTATACAATTAACCCTCAGAAAATAAAGGTTTTCCTGTATTCCAATAATGATAGAGTGCAGCTGAAATTAGGAAAGCAACCCCTTTTTACTAGCCGCACAAAAAATAAAATACCTAGGAGTTAACTTAAGAGGTGAAGGACCTCTATGATGGGAACTTTAAAAACCTGAAAAAGAAAATTAAAGCAGGGCTATGGAAGTGGGACACTTTCCATTCTCCTGGATTGGGAGGATTAACATCATGAAAATGGCAATACTGCGAAAGGCTATATCCAAATTCAATGTGATACCTACCAATATCTCAATGTCACTCTTCAATGAAATAGAAGAAGCAATCCAAAAATTCATATGGAACAATAAAAGACCCCGAATAGCAAAGAAGTTTATTGTGATTCTCATTTTGATTTGCCACCTTGATTCTACAAAGTCAATTATGAATTTTAACTTTCTTCCCTCCCTTTGGATAAAGCTCACAAACACCCTGCTTCTAGTTCCCAGACACTTAACTCTTAGCTCTGGACAATTGTTCCTAGATAGTGAGTTACTTAATTGTATTTTGAGTGCATAAAACATGCATATAAAACTAGCAAATTTTGATCTTATGAGAAAACAGCCTTTTTTCCCCTCTCAAATTTACTTCCTGATAGGCATTTTTATAGAGAATCTGTTTTCGTTTTTAAATGAAAGACTGGTAGGAAACTATGTTCATAATCTGGTCCTTCTCTCATACCACAACACCTAAAACACAAATTTCACAAAGCATTTACAAGAAATAATGCAAAAACCAAACATTGGGAATGCTCAGATGCAGAACGTTTTACAAAACCCAGAATAACTCTGCTGTCTGAGGGAGGGGCTGTCTGTATAAATTAACAAACAAATCCAAAAGAGCAGCCAGGAGTACCAGACATGAGTGTCCCTGGCTGCTACTTCATGGACAAGGTGCATGGAACGACTTCATGAGCCTGCTGGAGAGTGCATGGAGGAAAGTTTCCTTGGCAGCCTGAGTACAAAAGTTGGCTTCACCCTCCTGGGTCTGTCTTTCTTGTTTTCTCCCCACAGCAGAGAAGAATTGTCCCTTGCTCTAAGGAGAATAAGTACCGTACCAGCCAATCTGCAGAATAGCTTCTGTTTGGTCTGCACACCTTCCTAGGTAGGCGTCCCTTGCCCCCGGTGTGTGTGTGCTCCCAGGGGCTGATCCTCAGGGCCCAAGCCCATGGGGCAAGCATGTGTTAGATGTGAGTTAGTGACACTGTGTCATTCACACAGCAGCTGCCGGGTTGCTGCCCTAGCTGAACAGCAGGCCGCAATGGCCTGATATGGGCAGGCTGCCAGTAGGATCCTACTTCACCAGACAGACGAGCATGCCAGATGAAGTGGCTGCCACCTGAATTATTAATTATTTTATGGAGCAGTAACAAACAAAGTGATACACATTACTGTATGATATGTAATATTATATCCTCGATTCTCTAGTCCAAAATCATTGAACTTTATATTAGCAAGAATGGATCTTATTGTTTGTATTCATAAGGCCATAATGGAAAACTGAAATAAAAGTACAACAAAACACTTATCCATAAACACGTGATTGAATCTCAGAATTTGAAAAAAATTGTATGTAAGTAGTGCAAATGAAATTTAGTAAAATACACACAAAATACATTACATTAGTTACATTCAAATGTAAAATAAATAATTACAGACAATTCCTATTGGATCAAAATATTATAATGATTTAGAAGGTTGAAGTGATATAGGTTATATATTTTGTTTTTATAAAACTTATTTATATCTCCAAGTTCTGTTTATCTCAGTAAAGGAAAATGTTAGAAAGTAGATATTATATGTGGCACCTCTTGCTTGCAGTACCACGAAGGGGAGTGGCAATTCTTAATTGGAGTCCTGAGATGAAACCCATACCCAGCCCAAGTAGACCCATCAGAGTTCCATGTGGTGACCCTAAGGGGATCCAGGACACCGCATTGCTGCTGCAGCAGGTACAGGACCTTTCCGGTGGGCTGTAGCCAACAAGGTTCCATTAGTGACCAAACCAAGCAACCCAGACTCAAGTGCCAAAGCCTGGGGGGAAGGCAGGGCAGACGCCAAGTCCTGCCTTCCATCTGTGTAGCCTACATT
This sequence comes from Dipodomys spectabilis, assembly GCF_019054845.1. NCBI lineage: Eukaryota > Metazoa > Chordata > Mammalia > Rodentia > Heteromyidae > Dipodomys > Dipodomys spectabilis. The sequence goes on from NW_024870687.1 coordinate 727,071, forward strand.
GCCAAGGCCAAGCCCTTTCCCCTGCTTTGGAGAACAACGAGGGTAGAGGGTGACCCCATTGCCTCCAAATGGAGTATCCCTGGAATGGCACCCAGAGCTGGGACCATGTGGGCCAGAAGGGCGACAGAGGAGGCTACCCAGCAAAGCAAGAGGGGCTTCATTCCCTCGGTGCTGCAGCTGGTGTGCTGCAAGTCCAGGCTTCTCTGGCACTGATTGGCATATGTAGGGTTGGCCCTGTACCAGAGCCCACAAGGACCAGCAAATGGAGGTCCACAGAGATGCTGAAGGGGCTCCAAGTTGCTGAGCTGTTGCAGCTGTCACAAGCCAGCTGGCAGAGGTGTCAACACATGGCTCCAGTACCCAGACCCCCTTAAAGACTGATGAGGTGAACTACGGCTGGGCTGCCTGGCCCCAAGAGGGCAAACAACATCCCCAGCCTTCCTTTAACCATGGACTGTGCAGTGTACAAACATGGTGTCCCCCAACCCGCACTCACGGGGGCAGGCAGTGACCCCAGAATAGAGTCTCCTTAGGATGGGCCACGCACTCAGGAGTACAGAAGACCAGTACCAGCACAGCTGGAGGAGGAGAAGGCAGCAGTGGCCTCAACTCTAGACCCATGGCTGCCAATTCCTGGGTGAAATGGAGCAACTGAGACTGGGAATTTAGGTGGGAAGTGTGGGCATGACTCATCTGGCAATGCTGGGGAGCATGCACACACATCCACTCACTGCATATCCACTGTAAAGGAGTTGGCCACACATCTCAACGGGTGACCTGAGAAGTCACCCACACCCACAGGGACTACAGAAATGGAGTTTCACGTGGTGACTTGGAGCAATGAACAACTGGCAAAAACAAAAACACAAAACCAAAAAGAAAAACGAAAAAAGTCCAGTAAACCTTTTCATCAATGATAACCTATTATACATTAAAAGCAGTTTTACTTTCCTCTTGTATTATATTTTTGCATGGGGCCCTCTGAATTAACCAGAAATCTCCAGGATTTCTTCATGCACTGTAATACAAATAAATATAGCTTCTATTCTTTTTTAATTAAGGGAAGTTGCAATTATTTCCTTCAATTGTTTGATTCATGAAAAAGAAATCCTGAAGTAAACACCGAACCAAACTCAGCATATCTTCTGAACTCCTCACAGAAGAAAGAGAATAAAATGACTGAGCAACAGGTATCACCCATATTGTCACTGTGCTAGCTGTCTCTGATTAGAAAATAATCCTGCCATGCACATGCAAATCACTTATGCAAAATGTTTTCCTACAATTCTTGCTGTTATATTGCATTTATCTTCCTCCTCCTGTCTCCTCTCCTGCTTCTCTTCCCCAGGGTCCTGTTTCCCTCTTCCTTCTCTCCTACCTCTACTTTCTCCCTGTCCCCTTCTCTTCTCCCTCCTGCTATGCCCTTCCTCCTCTCTTACCCCTTCCTCCTCCTTTCCTTTCCTCTTTCTCTTACACTTTCCCTTCTACATTTTTATGGTCCTGGGGGTTGGACACACACTAAGCAGATGCTCTCCTGCTTGCTACAGGCCTCCAGTCTGGACTTCATTTCAATGACAATCTATTTCTTTGGTGCAAACCCAACAAAGTCGTTTGATTCAGGATTTAATTCATTGTACATATTCTACACCATGAATATATGCTACTTCATACAGTGTGGATAATAGGTTTGGATTATGCTTTGGGCTTCAGTTAAACTCATCAGAAATAATGTGTTTGAAGGCAATCAAATGTGATCCTGTTACTCCCACATTAATGAACTGGTTACTTCATATCTTGCACAACTACTTCCATATTGCTCCCAGTTTAATGAATTGTCACTTTGTGGTAGCACGCACAGTAACACTAACCCAAGGATTGCTAGGGATCAGAAGATTAAGTCCAGACAGGAAAATCCATGAGAGATTTGTCTCAAAATAACTACTAAAAAGCCAGAAGAAAGCCTGTGCTATTAGTGACATACTTCCACAGAATAAGCTAACGACAGGGCCCAGGCCTGATTTGAACACCTGTGGTGGGTGCATACACACACACACACACACACACACACACACACACACACACACAAACACACACACACAATTTCCCAGCTAGAGCAATTATCTGTTTTCCCAACAACATATCTGAGTTCCAATCTTATGTGTTTGGATATTTTTGAAAGTTTTATCATCAACTTACCTAATTTTAATAAATGACACCCTGTTCACTATTATTTAATCCTGGTTGGAAAATGTTTTAAGACACATTTTCATGTAGAAAATTGTTTTTTCCCCAACTTGTGACTGTCTTGGTTTGTAAGAATGAAAGAATTTTGACATTAATTAATTAGTTCATAAATTAGAAAAGTAACCCTAACCCTAGAACCAATTGCCTTTGGATTCTAAAAGCCACAAAAGTACATTAAATTTATACATCTTGTCTTTGAGTCAATTCATCTTCTTAAAATAGTTTCTAGTTTTACTCAATACCTTGCCATTTTTCTAACACAACATTCAGGCTAACCCTCACACTAATCATCCCCTAATCCTAATATTATTAGAAGTTTCCCATTTCATATTCATCCTAATTCGATCTTGACTTGTTATTCAAAGATTTACTTTCAGTTTGACCATAAATTTTCCATTTCCCTGATGCTAACACTAAGGCTAGCTGAAACTGAAATCCAATTTTCAATCTAATAATAGTCCAAAATTAATATTAAAAAATACTCTAGTTTTTATTCATTGTAATGAATATTCCAGTTTGCACTCTGGAAATGAGTTTCAATTTGCCGGAATCCAACAAATTTCCTGACTCTACCTGTGAAGTTATCTTCTTCCCTAACATGAACCATTATATTACTTGTCCTCAAATTCTCTTACCAGGAAAAATACTGTAGTTTTCATTAATCCTACATTTTCCTGAACCACTGTATTCTAAAACAATTTCAGATTTACACATCATCTACTCTTTTACTTAATGCTAACTTTCAACCTAAACCTGACTGGAAAACTCTCATTAATCATTACAAGAATGATCACTGAGAAATAAATATAATGATAATGTTCTAGTTACTATTCAGGCTCACATTTTTGCTTCTACTTGTTAGTGAAAACTCAATTTTATAGTAAAACTTTCCTATTCATAACACTAATCATAATCAGAACAAAATGCTGACCCTGATTTTAGTCCAAATTATATGTCAATACTAACACTAACTAGTGTTACACTAGTTTTCATTCATCCTAACTTGATTCAAATAAGCCTTCCATACATAGGTTTCAATTTTTTCCTATACCTTAGTCATTTTCTAACCCTAAACTTAATCTTAACTGGAATATTGAGAATAAATATAAGCCTAATTGCAAGTAGATTCTAATATTAATAGCAATACTCTAGTTCACATTCACTCTAATTCTTACCAGGCTTATATTACAATGTACCTTCAATTTGACCCTCAATTTTTTTTCTCCTTCACTCTAACCCTAACCATGGCTGGAATCCTAACCATAACTTTAATACTAAAGGTATCCCAATTCTAAAATGTATGAAAAATGCTCATTTTGTGCAATCCTAACTGAAATTCCACAGTAATCCTCGAAATAAATTGCAGGTTTTCCTAAACCCTACAGATTTTCTCACTCTTATCTCTGAACCTATCTTGTTCCATAAGAGGAATCATTATACCCATTGATCTCAAATCCTGATATTATGAAATACATTGTACTTCTATTATCCAAGATTTTCGTGAATTCCTAGAACCTAAAAAAGTTCTGCTTTACTTAACATTTAACACATTTATTTTTTTTTCTTTTTGTCAGTCGTAGGGCTTGAACTCTGGGCCAGGGCACAATCCCTGAGTTCTTTAGCTCAAGGTGTTTGCTTGTACCACTTGAGCCACAGTACCACTTTCTGGTTTCCTGGTAGTTAATTGGAGATAACATTCTCACTGACTTTCCTGACTGGGCTGGCTTTGAACTGCGGTCCTCAGAAATCAGCTTCCTGAGTAGGTAATGAAGCTGACAGAGGGATTACAGTTAAATGTGTAAGGTAATGAGTACATTTCTTGTTGATCATTGTTACTCACTTCTTTGTTGTTGTCCAACTATCCCTTCCCTCTCCAATATCCATTACTCTTCTCTCCCCATGGTGTAAAGTTCATTTTTAGTACAGTGTGCTGTGACTATTATTGTTGCAATAGGTCATCCTGTGTTGAACCTAAATTTGCTATTTCTCTAACCCTAATTCTAATTCTGTCTGGTATCCTAACCCTAAGCATAATAATAATGATAGTTCAATTCCGAAGTTAGCAAAAAATACTCCTTTTTGTTCATCCTGTTAATCCTCTGTACATCTTGAATTAAGTTGCAATTTAGCTTAAATCTTCCAAATGAGTTTATATGTGCCTATATAACGATATAATTTTATGTAAAAAACAAGATCTTTGAAGGAAGGTGTAACAAAAAGGAAATAGAGGGAGTATAATCAACCGTTTTAAAGATATTATGGAAAGAGAATAACGAAACTGCCACTTCTTAAAATTAATAACCATTAATAAAATAAATAAATAAATAAATAACACACAGCCTTCCAGTGTTCTTGAAGAGAACCATGATATGTGTAGTGAAAGAAATACTTGTTCTAAACTTTGTTCATGCATAATTTATATTGTTATTGGCCAATTATTTAACTTAATGAGTAAAAATTTATCAAATAGGAATCCATGACAAAAAATATAAAACAGTTACCAAGTAATTGTTTGAGAAAAAGTTATAGTCATGAGTTTTAAGAATCTTTCTATTTCCCTACAAAGCAATGATTTAGATTTACTAATCTAGTATTTGTAGTAGGTTTAGAGAACATAATAGGCATGAAAAACACTGAACTGTACATCTTGTGTCTTGGATGAGTGATATTTTAAACATTGTCTTTTATTCAAATGAATACTTAGGTTTACTTTTCAAAATAAATGAAATTTTATCTCCTTTCAGAACAAGAACTTACCCTGAAATTAAATGTATTAGTATATTCAGATATTTAAAGATAAATATTCTATGTTTGTTATGTAGCTCTACATATTCAGAATGACATGATTTTTCTATTGGTAAATGTCTAAACTCTGGGATTTTTGCTTCATCAATATAAACTGTCTCATGAGGTTTTTGTGAAGGCTCCAGTAACCACTGTGAGATTTTTGCTTCATCAATATAAATTATCACATGAGGTTTTTGTGAAGGCTCCAGTAACCAATGTGATCAAAAACATTTCCTGAATTCTAAATTTTAAATCTAATCATTTTAAGGCTTTGATTATATAAGTTATTGTCTCTTCAGAGCAACTAAAATAAATACTACTTTTTAAACATTTTACTCACATTTTAAATAATATTAACATGGGTCAAACAGAGACTAATCATTTCAAACTCACCATATTTGATGATCTCAGTGTGAAGAATGTAGAGAGTATAAGAATCTTATACTCAATAATGTTTTTGGTTTAATTAAATTAAATTATATAACTAGATTTCTAAATTGCAGGTAAATCACATGGAAATAGGAAAATAATAAAAATGATTACTTTAAGATCCTTTTCTTCTTAATTTTTTTTGTGAAAATATCATACAGAGGGGTTACAATTGTATGGGCAAAGTAATTAGTTCATTTCTTATCAAGCATTGTTTCCTCTTCCTTTGTTTCCCCTTTCCATGCTTACCCATCTCCACACCCTCGCCAGCCAAAGTTGTAAAGTTCGTCTTTTGACATAACGTCTTGTACATCTCATTATTACAATGAGTCCAACGGTATCCCTGAAATTATGAAGCAAAAATATCTCCAGGAAATATATTTTTCAATAAAATGTTTCAATCCTTAGGTAAAGTGCATTATACTTCAATATATACTTTATCTCAAAATAGAAATTCTGCAACTAATCTAATGTATGTTTTCATGCAGAAAATTCTGTGACTTCTAGTCTTATTAAGTGATTTTAATTATATTTTTATTGTGAAATGATCCCTACTTATATTTATTACAAAGTTCTAAAATTATACAAATCATGCCTGTACATGGTAATTTACATAATTTAATACACAAACAAAGTTATCTTTTTTCTTGTCTCCCACAGGGAAGGATGAGGTGCTGAAGTATATTAAATTAAACCACTCTAACAGAGAGTCTATATGGAATGGAAATTTGCAACGTGCAGATGGGATCATGAGCACTTTCTACTTGGCTGAACAAGAATTCTTATTTCTACAGTACTTTCTTGCCATTTAATCACACAGGGAAAGCCAGAAAATTTGAAGTTCATATGAAAGTATTACATTCCTAGAAGTTGTGGCAACCCTGCTCAAAAGCTCAATCTTATCACAAATTCTTTGTGCTTGCTGGCTGATCTATTTCTCTATCACATATTTCATATTATTAAGCATATTAGTAATTCAACTGGAAGTACATGGCAGGAGACGCCTGAAATCACATCTATTACAGTGTAATATTTAGAAGAGAGGAAAAAGATTATATTGATCTCCAATTCCTCCCTTTGGCCTTCAATATACTAATCAATTGTCAAACAATCGTGTAAGATGTTAGTTTATTTTCCCTATTTAATTAGAGATTAAGCAAGTGTTTGTTTTGTAGTAAAGTGATGACAGTAGTATCACAGCTCTGATATGAGCACCTCCTCCCTAACAAATAATGCTCTATGGACTGTAAATATGTAAGCCACACAAAATTCTCCCTCTGTCTGTCTCTCTTTCTCTCTTTCTACTGACACACACACACACAAACACATAGAGCTGCCACCCAGACACTTCACAGATCAGTTCCATTCCTTTGTAATTATAGTTGATTGAGGTTTGCGCTTCCTTGCTTTTCTTTGCTTCAGGATCTTGCCTGGACCTGTATGTTTCCCTGAGATAAAGTCCCTTGTTCTTAGTATACTGTGTATCTTTGTGTGCTTTAGGCCAATTAAGAGTACCCTGAATACAAAATCTTCATACTTGACATTCAAGTCAAACTCCATGAATTTATACTACTCTTCCACGATTCTAGAATGTATTGGATCTAGAGACAAAAAAAAAACGCCCACCTTGTTATTTTAGAAGGAATTGAAATCATGAAATAGAAGAATATCAATCAGGAACTGAGCTAAGAGAACGGAAGTATGTGGGAAAATGAAGAATGCTGTATGTGTGTTAGAGATACAGAATAATAGGCTCATTTATTGAAAACTTGTCATCCTATATTGAAAGCTCAATGTAAGCATACAGTTTTCCAGTTACTTTGCTTACCTATCACTTCTGATCACGAATTCTCTTATGAGTATGTATAGTATCTTTGAATAAATCACATGATTTGCAGGTACTTAACATCTTTTTTTTTTAATTTAATTTAATTTTATTTGTGAACGTACTGCACAGAGGAGTTACAGTTACATGGGCAGGATAATGCGTACATTTCTTACCAAGCATTGCAGCCTCCTCCTTTGTTTACCCTTCACATCCCTTCCCAGCCTCCCCCCTCCCCCCCTAATCCCAATCCTTCTCCTTCCCCCCCGCCACACCAACGTTGTAAAGCTCGTTTTGGACATGACAACTTGTACTTCTCATTGTTGCAACAGGTCCACCTGTATCCTTAAACAACTGGTTTTTCCCCATCTCCTAAACAAGTTATACTGACATCAAATATAGTGAAAGCAGGGGTTATACTGTGGGGGAAGGACATACAAAGCAACAAAGAGATAATCTTATAAATGTGTTAGAAACACAGGCATGAAAGAAAAAAACATTAAAATACACATCTAAGGGTTCATGTTCCTGGCATCACATTATCTGACCTTTTCCGCTTGACTCATACATATACTAGATATTACAAATAAGGGAAACCATGGGACCTACGTTTCTTTGGGCCTGGCTTACTTCACTTAATATAATTTTTTCCAAGTTTTTCCATTTCCTAACAAATGGGGCAATGTCATTCTTTCTGGTGGAGGCATAGAATTCCATTGTGTATATATACCACATTTTCTTGATCCATTCATCTACTGAGGGGCATCTGGGTTGGTTCCATATCTTAGCTATGGTAAATAATGCTGCAATAAACATAGTTGTGCTGGTAGCTTTAGTGTGGTCTTGTTTGTAAACATTAGGGTAAATGCCCAAAAGTGGGATTGCTGGGTCATAGGGGAGCTCTATGTGAAGTCTTTTGAGGAACCTCCATACTACTTTCCAAAGTGGTTGAACAAGTTTACATTCCCACCAACAATGAAGTAAGGTTCCTTTCTGTCCACATCCCCTCCAGCATCTGTTGTTGTTAGAGTTCTTGATTTTTGCCATTCTAACTGGAGTGAGGTGATATCTCAATGTTGTTTTGATTTGCATTTCTTTTATGGCTAGGGATGTTGAACATTTCTTCATGTGTCTATTGGCCATCCTTCTTTCTTCTTCAGAGAAGTTTCTCTTTAAGTCTTTCGCCCACTTACTTATTGGGCAGTTGTTTCTTTGAGGATTTGTTGTTGGGGGGTTTAATTTTTTGAGTTCCAAGTATATTTTAGATATGAGACCCTTGTCCGTTGTATGGCTAGTAAAGATCTTCTCCCAATCCGTGGGCTTTCTATTGATCTTGCTAGCTATGTCATTTGCCCTGCAGAAGCTCTGCAACTTTATGCAATCCCATTTGTCCAACCTTTCTTTGATTTGTTGTGTTTCCGGGTCTCTATTCAGAAAATTTCGGCCTGAGCCAAAGAGACCCAGGGTTTCTCCTATTCCATCCTGTAATGTTTTCAGAGTGTCTGCTTTGAGTTCAAGGTCTTTGATCCATTTGGAGTTGATTCTGGTGCAGGGTGATATATAAGGATCTAGCTTAAGTTTTCTACATGTTGTTAACCAATTTTGCCAGCACCATTTACTGAAGAGGTTGTCTTTCTTCCATTCTATTGTTTTAGCTCCCTTATCGAAGATTAGATGTCTATAGGTCTGTAGGTTCATTTCTGGGTTTTCAATTCTATTCCATTGGTCCTGAGGTCTGTTCTTATACCAATACCAAGCTGTTTTGATTACTATGGCTTTATAGTAGAGTTTGAAATTTGGTAATGATATTCCTCCAGCAGTGTTCTTTCCGTTGAGGAGCCTTTTTGCTATTCGGGGTCTTTTATTGTTCCATATGAATTTTTGGATTGCCTCTTCTATTTCCTTGAAGAATGAGGTTGGAATTTGGATAGGTATTGCGTTGAATTTGTATATAGCCTTGGGAAGTATTGCCATTTTCACGATGTTAATCTTTCCAATCCAGGAGCTTGGGAGGTTTTGCCATTTTTTAAGTTCTGTGTTGATGTCCTTTTTCAAGATTTTAAAGTTTTCATCATAGAGGTCCTTCACTTCTTTAGTTAAGTTAATTCCTAGGTATTTTATTTTTTGTGGGGCTATTACAAATGGAGTTGCTTTCCTAATTTCAGCCACACTTTTCTCATTGTTGGCACACAGAAAAGTCATTGATTTTGGGGGGTTAATTTTATAACCTGCTACTTTGCCAAAGTTTTGAATCAGCTTGAGTAATTTGGGAGTGGAGTCTATGGGATTCTTTAAATACAAGATCCCCTTTATGTCTGCATCTTGTCTTATTGCTGTAGCTAGGCATTCTAATACTAGATTGAAGAGAAGTGGAGAGAGTGGGCATCCTTGTCTTGTTCCTGAGTTAAGAGGAAATGGCTTTAGTTTTTCACCATTGAGTATAATGCTGGCTGTAGGTTTGTCGTATACAGCCTTTATTGTATTGAGGAATGTTCCATGGATTCCTAATTTTTCCAAAACCTTCATCAGGAAGGGGTGTTGGATCTTGTCGAATGCTTTTTCTGCATCTATTGAGATAACCATATGGTTCTTATTCTTGCTCCTGTTGATGTGATGAATAATATTAATTGATTTGCGTATATTGAACCAGCTTTGCATCCCTGAAATGAATCCTGTTTGATCGTGGTGTATGATTTTTTGGATGAATTGTTGAAGTCGATTGGCCAAAATTTTGTTGAGAAGTTTTGCATCAATGTTCATCAAAGAAATGGGTCTATAATTCTCTTTCTTTGATGAGTCCCTGCCTGGTTTTGGGATGAGGGTTATGATGGCTTCATAGAATGTGTTCGGTAGTGAGCTTTCTCTTTCAATTTCATTGAAGAGTTGGAGGAGTATTGGTGTGAGCTCTGCTTTGAAGGCCTTGTAAAATTCTGCTGTAAAACCATCTGGTCCTGGACTTTTCTTAGCTGGGAGGTCTCTTATTGCTTTTTCTATTTCAATGCTTGATATGGGCCTGTTAAGCTGGTTTAACTCATCTTGGTTTAGTTTTGGCATGTCAATATTTGCTAGGAAGAGGTCCATTTCTCTCAAGTTCTCAAACTTATTAGCATAAAGTGTTGAGAAGTATTCCCTTATAATGTTCTGAATCTTGGTTGTTTCCGTGCTGATGTTTCCATTCTCATCTCTGAGTTTATTAATTTGGGTGTGTTCTCTTCTTTTTCTGATAAGATTTGCTAAGGTTTTGTCAATTTTGTTAAGTTTTTTGAAGAACCAACTCTTTGTTTTGTTGATTCTTTCTATAGTTTTGTTGGATTCTAATTCATTTAATTCTGATTTAATTTTGATTATTTCTTTCCATCTACTGGATTGGGGTTTATCTTGCTGCTCTTTTTCAAGGAGGTTTAGATGTGTCATTAAATTGCTAGTTTCAGATCTCTCCAATTTGTTGATGTAGGAGCTCAGAGCTATAAACTTGCCTCTGAGTACTGCCTTTGCTGTGTCCCAGAGGAGCTGGTAATTTGTGTGCTCATTTTTGTTGAATAGCATGAACATTTGAATTTCTTTTCTAATCTCTTCCATGACCCACTCTTGATTCAACAGTGTGTTGTTCAGCCTCCATGTGATACCGGACTTTCTTTGGTGGCTTTTGGTATTGAGTTCTAATTTTATTCCCTTGTGGTCAGAGAGAATGCAAGGTATAACTTCAATGTTTCTGAATTTAGACAAGTTTGCTTTGTGGCCTAAAATGTGGTCTATTTTAGAAAACGTTCCATGTGCTGCTGAGAAAAACGTGTATTCTGATGCTGCTGGGTGAAATGTTCGGTAAATGTCTCTTACGTCTAGTTGATCTATGCAGCTGTTTAGATCTGCGGTTTCTCTGTTGAGTTTTTGCCGAGTTGATCTATCTAGTGGGGAGAGTGGTTTGTTAAAATCCCCAACAATTAATGTCTTTGGATCTATATGGGATTTGAGGGAAAGTAGTGTTTCTTTGATAAATTTGGGTGCTCCATTGTTTGGTGAATAGATATTTAGAATTGTAATATCCTCCTGAAGGAGAGATCCTTTAATTAGTATGTAGCGACCTTCTTTATCTCTTCTCACGAATTTTAATTTGAAGTCTATTTTATCTGATATTAGGATTGCAACTCCCGCCTGTTTATGCGGTCTGTTTGCTTGGTAGATTTTGTTCCAGCCTTTAACATTGAATCTGGTTTGGTGGAGATGTATTGTTTCAATTTTTGTTTGCTATGGAAGGTTTTTATTTGGCCTTCAGTTATGAAGGAGAGTTTAGCTGGGTACAGTATTCTTGGTTGATAGTTGTTTGTTTTTAGGGCATGGCATACATCATTCCAGGCTCTTCTTGCTTTGATTGTCTCTGCTGAGAAATCTGAGGTGATTCTAATTGGTTTCCCTTTATAAGTGATTACCCTTTTCTCTCTGACAGCTTTAAATATCTTTTCCTTGTTCTGAGTTGATCCTGTGTGGATTATAATGTGGTGGTGCGATGTCCTATTCTGGTCTGGTCTATTTGGGGTTCTAAAGGCTTCTTGTATCTGAACAGGCCTATCTTTTTGCATGTTTGGGAAGTTCTCTGCTAGGATCCTGTTAAACAAATTTCCTACACCATTAACTTCTGTTTCTAGGTGCTCCTCTACACCCATTATCCTTAGATTAGGCCTTCTGATGGTGTCTTCCAGGTGTTGGATAGATCTATCATATTTCTTGGACTTGTCTTGGATGGTTGTATGTTCTTTCTCTATAATATCTAGGCTGTCTTCAATCCCTGAGATTCGATCTTCTGCATGGTCTAACCTGCTGTCAAGACTCTCTACTTTGTTTTTTATCTCTTTTCCTTCTAGTTGGTCAGCTTTGATGGCTGCAAGTTCTTTGTTGAAGCTCTGTTTTAGGTCTTGTATGAATTTCTTTACTTCCTTAATTTGGTGTTCAGTGTTTGTCCTCAAATCACTTAGTTGATTGGTTATGGTTTCTTTGGGCTCCCATTCCTTCTGTTGGGTTCCATTCAGCATTCCCTTTGTGGTCTCCCTGACTTCCTTCAGCTCTTTGTTAATGGATTCCATGAATGCCTTTAGTGATCTTTGTGTGTTTTCTACCTGGTCTCTCAATTCCTGTATTACTCTTTGATTAGCTTCCTCCCGTTCATGGGATTCCTGCAGTTCTCTTTGAGTGTTCTCAGCCTGCTCACGCCATTCCTCCCTTTCTCTTTGAGTATTCTCAAATTGTTCACACAAATCCTGTATCAGTTTTTGAGTAGCTTCCTCACGCTTATGATATTCCTGTATAAACTTCTGGGATGCCTCCTCTCTCTCCCTGTCACGCTCATACAGAGTACTTTGTACATTGTCAAACTTTTCATTTATCATGTTTGCCACCAGTGTTTGTAGAGCTGTTTGGGAACTCTCCTCTGGATTATTCATTATCTGTTCTAACCCCTGATTATCAAGATTGGGAATTGAGATACCCGAATTTGTCATTTTTCTTGTGTTTTTCCGGCTTACTCTGCCCATTTGAGATGAAGATAGCACCAGTTTTGTGCTAGAACACTAACTTAAGGCAACCATCAACCAAAGTTTGCATTTGTACAGTCAATAGTCTACAGATACAATCTAGTTCAACAGATACATCTATTCGACATCAAACAACTATATGTTAAAGGGCTTCGAACCGCAGAGAAGAATTTGGAAAACCAGAAATTATTAGGGTTAGGGAGAGATGTGGGTAAAAAATAGGAATAGATTGGTGTGGGGAGGCACAGGGAGAGTTAACTATGTCCTAATCACAATGCAGGAAATAGGTTGGGTAGGATGCAAGTAGAGAGAGAGAGAAAAAGAAGAAAGGGAAAGGGGAATGAAAAGAGACCAGAAAAAAAAATAGAAACGTAAAAATTAATGTTATTTTAGAGATTAAAAGACCATCTATTTATAGAGGAATATGAATATGTTGAGAGAAAGGGAGGGACATAGAGGAGATGTGAAAAACTTTAAAAAAATGCTTAAAATATTATATAGGTATAAAGAGGTAGTACTGCTATTAATGAATTTAAGTCTCAGAGGTTTTGAATTGAGTAATAAGTTTGTGGATTAAGTGTGTACACAATGGGGGATAGGGTCTACTGGTTAACTACGGGTTTATCTGAGGATGTGCAGGACAAGAGTTAAGTCACATAAAGAAGAACAAAGAGGAAAAGTTGGAAAGGATAGGAAAGTGAGAAGAAAAGATCAGAAGTTCAGTAGAGCCAGACAAAAAACAAAAAGATAATTAAGAATGAAAGAAAAAGAGAAAGATGACAAGAAAAGAAAGGAAAACACACATTCACGTATTCCTAAAATAAAAATTATAAGAGGAAAAAGAAAAAAAAAAGTTAATGGAAAACAATTATTTTTTCAGAAAATGCAAAAATTAAAGATTAATAAAAGTTTTAGAAAAGCAAAAAAATTTTTTTATATATATAAGGTAACAAAAAACGAAAAAAAAAGAAAAAAAGAAAAGAAGAAGAAGAAAAAAAAAGTTCTTTGATTTTTTTGGGGGGGGAGGGGTGGGAAGAGTCCTGTATCTCCCTTTTGTCTGTAACCAGAGTCTGGTTGGAGTCTCTGGTCAGCTTGAGGTCCTGTGGCTTGATTGGTTTCTTATGTCAGTTTGTTGGAACAGGCAGAAAAATGCTCTGCTTTACCCAAGATTTTGAGATCCCCCTCCCAGGTTAGTTTACTGGGAGGGTGATCTGCTTTGAGAATCACAAAAGAGGGGGATGCAGTGATGAGGCTAGGTTCTGGGTAGAGTTGAGGCCTTTCAACAAACAGTAGCTTTTCCCTGGGGCTATTTTGTGAAAAAAACTCACAGCACCCAGCCTGGAGCCATTCTCAGGGTTTCTGTTTTTCAATTGATTGTGGTGGCTGCTAGAGGGAGGGGCAGCCTCTGGCTCTGGTTACCCGGTGAGGAGAGCCACTCCAATGGCTGACGCCTAAGCTGGGTGACTTTTCCCTGGATGGAACTGAGTCTGTGAGGTCACTTCGCCGTTAAGTTCTTGTGACCTGCTATATGACTAGTTTTATTCCAAGGCCTGAGCTGGAGCTAGCCGCTCCTCCGAGCTTTGTCGTATCCAAGATGGAGATCACCGGTGCTGGGGGGGGAGGGGTGGCCTTCCCTCCTCTGCTCCCTGAGAAGGAGTGAGGAAGTCGGGCTTCTACTCACGCCGAGTCTTGGATCCCGGGTCGTCTCTGGTCTGCAAAGTGCAGGATGAAGTTGTCCGCTCCTTGTTGGTTCTTGCTGGTGTTGAGTAGAATCTGCTCATCCGCTGCATCTGGCTCCTTCGTCCCAGGCTGTGTCTCAGGTGTGCCCCCGTGGCGGTGGTAGCTGCCGTGACCTTGCCGCCGCAGCAGCAGCTGCTGGCAGGCGCTCAGATGTGTCTGCTTGGCTTCCCCTCTCTTGACTAACTCTCTGTCCTGTGATGGCACACTTGGTGTGATTCTCTGGCTTGGGACTGTTCACTGGAACTCTGAAACTCTTTTCTATGCAAGAGCTTGTTCAGATTCCAGCTTCTCTTCCGCCATCTTCCCGCTCTTTGCCCACAAATTTATTTTAGATAATTTTTGTCTGCATTTTGTGGATGGAATTGCGAGAGCTAATTTGAAAAGCACAAATTTAATCACCAAGAGCTGTCCTCAAGATGTAACAAAGATCTAATACAGCATCATTGAATGGTATGGGACTCTAAGGAGAAGTACTTGAATTGAAACATTATCAGAAAGTGTAAGCACGCAAAGACTATTTAGAAATGCAGCTGCTAGATTTCTCATGGAGAGCTTTTATAACATTTTGTGAAACGCAGGTCAGAACCTCATGGAAGTGTAGACAATTTTCCTTCACCTTTCTGTCAATCTTGGTCATTATCAATCATAATATAGCTAATCTAGAATAATCTATAATAAGAAAATGCTTATGAGAAGTGGGGGAAGACGGTGGAGAAGAAGCTGGAGGCTAAACAATCTCTCGCATAGAAAGCTATTTTAGTGTTCCAGTGAACAGTACTAGGCTAGAGTATCACACCCAGTGTGCCATCACAGTACAGAGTTTGGCTAGAGAGGGAAAATCCAGGGAAGGAGACAGATCTGAGCAGTTGCTGTAGCCATGGCTCAGGCAGCTTTGGTGGTGGCCATAGCCAACCCGCCATACCTACAACAGAGAGGTTCCAGGACAAAGGCAGTAGACACATTGGATGAGCAGATTCAACTCAACAACAGCAACAACTGAAAAGGAGCAAATGAATTAAACCATCTTAACAGGCCCATATCAAGCATTGAAATAGAAAAAGCAATAAGAGACCTCATGTCTAAGAAAAGCCCAGGACCACATGGATTTACAGCAGAATTCTACAAGGCTTTCAAAGCAGAGCTCATACAAATACTCCTCCAACTCTTCAATGAAATTGAAAGAGAAATCTCAGGACCAAACTAATTCTATGAAGCCATCAAAACCCTCATCCCAAAACCATGCAGGAACTCATCAAAGAAAGAGAATTATACACCCATTACTTTGATGAACATTGATGCCAAACTTCTCAACAAAATTTTGGCCAAACAATTCAACAATTCATCCAAAACATTACATACCATGATAAAACAGGATTCAGTTCAGGGATCCAAAGATGGTTCAATATACACAAATCAATTAAATAACACCACTTTATGATGAAGTTTCTGGATAAACTAGGAATCCAGGGAACATTCCTCAATAAAATAAAGGCTGTATATGACAAACCTGCTGCCAGCATTATACTTAATTGTCAAAAAGTAAAGACATTTCCTCATAACTCAGGAATGAGACAAGGATGTCCACTCTCTCCACTTCTCTTCAATTTACTATTAGCATGCCTAGCTACAGCAATAAGCAAAGATGAAAACCGAAAAGGGATGCAAACAGGGAAAGATGAAGTAAGACACTCCCTCTTTGCAGATGACATGATCTTGTATTTAAAGAATCCCATGGATTCCACTCCCCAATTACTCATGCTGATTCAAAACTATGGCAATGTATCAGGGTATAAAATTAACCCTCAAAAATCAGTGGCTTTTCTGTATGCCAACAATAAGAAAAGCGTGGCTGCAATCAGAAAAGCAACTCCATTCTTAATAACCCCACATAAAATAGAATAATATTGAATTAACTTAACCAAAGAAGTAAAGGATCTCCATGATGAAAACTTTGAAAACCTGAAAAAGGAAATCAAAACAGAACTTAGAAAGTGAAAAACTCCCTTGATCCTGGATTGGAAGGATTAATATCGTGAAAATGACAGTACTTCCCAAGGCTATCTAAAAATTCAATGCAATACCTATCAATATTTCAATCTCATTCTTCAAGGAAATAGAAGAGGCAATCCAAAAAGTCATATGGAATGATAAAAGGCAGTGAGTAGCATAAGCAATCCTTAACAGAAAGAACAGTGCTGGAGTAATATCAATACCAAATTTCAAACTCTACTACAAAGCCTTAGCAAACAAAACAGCTTGTACTGGCACAAGAACAGACCTCAAGACCAATGGAATAGAATTGAAAACCCAGAAATGAGCCTACAGACCAATAGGTACCTAATCTTTGATAAAGGAGATAAAAAATAGAATGGAAGAAAGACAGCCTATTCAGTAAAAGTGCTGGCAAAAGTGGTTAATCACTCATAGAAAACTAAAGCTAAATCCTTATATATCATCCTGTACCAAATCAACTCCAAATGTATCAAAGACCTCGGAGTCAAAGCAGACACCCTGATAACATTACAGGATGGAGTAGGACATACCGTAGGTCTCCTGTGTAGAGGCGGAAATTTTCTTAATAGAGACCCAGAAGCACAACAAATCAAAGAAATGTTGGGTAAATGGGATTGTATGAAATTGCAGAGCTTCTGCATGTCAAAGGACATAGCTAGCAAGATCAATAGAAAGCCCATTGATTGGGAGAAGATCTTCGCTAACCATACAATATACAAGGGTCTCATATAAAATATATGTGGAACTCAAAACATTAAATCCCCCAACAACAAATCCTAAAAGAAACAACTTCCCAATAAATAAGTGGACTAAAGACTTCAAGTGAAACTTCTCTGAAAAGGAAAGAAGGAAGGCCAACAGACACATGAAGAATTGCTCAACCTCCCAAGCCATAAAAGAAAAGCAAATCAAAACAACATTGAGATACCACCTCAAGCCATTTAGAATGGCTATAATAGAGAAGTCTAATAACAACAGATCCTTGAGTGGATGTGGCCAGAAGGGAACCTTACTCCATTGTTGGTGGGAATGAAACTTGTTCCACCACTTTGGAGTAGTATGGAGGTTCCTCAAAAGATTCCACCTAGAACTTCCCTATGACCTACCAATCTAACTTTCGGGCATTTACCCAAATGATCACAAACAAGACCATACTAACGCTACCAAAACAACTATATTTATTGCAACTATATTTACCATAGCTAAGATATGGAATCAACCCAGAAGCCCCTCAGTAGATGGATGGATCGAGAAAATGTGGTATTTAACCAAGTCCTAATCTTAGAGAGGGAAATGGTTTGGATAGAATGATAGGAGAGAGATTACAAAAAAGAACAAGAAAAAATGAAAAAAACAAAATTTAAACTTAAGTAGTGAAACACTTAAAAATTATGTAAGTTTAAACAAATGATATTGAGAGAAGAAAAGGATAAGATGAGAAGAAGGGATGGATTGAAAGGAAAAATGAAAAATAAAAAATAAAAATTCTTAAAATTAGTTACTTGAAAATTATATACATATAAAGAGATAATACTGCTATTAAAAATTTAAGCCTAAGAGGTTGTGAATTGAGTAATAAATTTCTGGATTAAATGTGTACACAATGGGGTATAAGGTCTAATAATCAACGACAGGTATATATCTGGGAATGAGCCAAACAGCAATTTTGTCACGCAAAAAAAGAAAAAGAAAAAAATGAAAAGAA
This sequence comes from Dipodomys spectabilis, assembly GCF_019054845.1. NCBI lineage: Eukaryota > Metazoa > Chordata > Mammalia > Rodentia > Heteromyidae > Dipodomys > Dipodomys spectabilis. The sequence goes on from NW_024870687.1 coordinate 745,339, forward strand.
TACGTAAAAAGGACCAAAAATTCAGAGGAGATAAAAAACGCATGTGCAAACACACACACACACACACACACACACACACACTTATACACCTACAATAAACATTATGGAAGGAAAATAAGATTAATAGAAAGCAATTTTTAAAATTAAAAATTTTTTAAATGGTTCAAATAAGAGTTCTTTGATTGCAACAATGAGATGTACAATTCACTATGTAAAAAAACGAAATTAACAACTTTGGTGGGGGGTGGGGGAGGAGCCGGTGTGGGGAGGGGAGAAGTATGGGAAGGGATGGGAAGGAGAAAAAACAAGGAGGCCAAAACGCTTGATAAGAAATATACTCGTTATCTTGCCCATGTAATTGTAACTCCTCTGTACTGTATTCTCACAATAAAAAAATAAAATTAAATTTAAAAAAGAGTTCTTTGATTTTTTTTTTGGGGGGGGGAATGAGGGCAATGGGATGATTGTGTATCTCCCATGTCCATAACCAGTCTCTTGGTGGAGTCTCTGGTCTGCTTGTGGTGTTTGGTTTTCCTGTAGCTTGATTGTTTTCTTAAGTCAGTTTGTTTGAGCAGGCAGAAAAATGCTTTGCCTATCCCATTGTCTTGTGATCCTCCTCCCAGGCTAGTTCAGTGGGAGGTAGATTTGCTTTGAGTATCCCAAAAGAGGGAGAAGGGAGTTTCCTCTAGTTTGGAGATGCTGTGATGAGACTAGGTTATGGGTAGAGTTGAGGCCTTTCAGCAATCAGTAGCTTTTCCTTGTTGGGCTAGCTCCTGAGACTCTCAGAGAGCCCAGCTTGGAGCCATTCTCAGGGTTTATGTTTACTGAGTTTTGTTTATCTAGGCTGCTGTAGGGAGGGGCAGCCTCTGGCTATGTTTACCCAGTGATGAAAGTCACTCTTCAGGGGGCAGATTTTTCTCTGCCAGGGTTGGTTGACTTTCCCCTGGGTGGAGCTGAGCCTGGCAGGTCAGGGCAGGTTCCTGTGACCTGCTAAATGACTCTTTTGTTTTCTTCCAATGCCTGAATTGGAGCTAGTTGCTCAGCTGGCCTTTGTTAGTATCAAAGACAGAGATCTCCAGTGGTAGGGGACGTCCTTCCCTCCTCTGCTTCCTGAGAAGGAATGAGGAGATCAGGGTTCTACTCATGCCAGAGTCTTGTTCCTGGGCAGTTTCTGGTCTGTGATCTGCAGGATGAAGATATCTGCTCCTTGTCAGTTCTTGCTTGTGTTGGGTAGAATCCATTTGCCTGCCACATCTGGCACCTTTGTCCCAGATTCTCTCTGTAGTTATGGCTGCTAAGAGTGTCTCTGCTACCAACTCTGCCACTGCAGCCATAGCTAGCTGCATGTGTTCAGATCTCTTTCCTTGCTTGGATTTTCCCTCTCTGTCCAAACTCTCTGTATTGAGATGACACACTTGGTGTGACTCTGTAGCCTAAGACTGTTCACTGGAATACTAAAATGCTTTCTATGGGAGAGCTTGTTCAGCCTTCAGCTTCTCCTCTCCCATCTTCCCCCAAATCTCATGAATTTTTTATGAGTGTTTTTTTTTTTTTAGGGAAAAATGTCATTGGTGTTTATATTTTGTGTTGGCATAAAATGAGCCTACTATTGTCTTAATTTAATAAAATAAAATTCTCTGGCTGGGCACCGGAGGCTCATGCTTGTAATCCCAGCTACTCAGGAGGCTGAGATATGAGGATCTCAGTTCAAAGACAGCCCGGGTAGGAAAGTCTGTGAGACTCGTATCTACAATAAGCCACTAGAAAATCAGAAATGGCACTGTGGCTCAAGCGGTAGAGTACTCACCTTGAGCTGAAGAGTGTAGGACCATCGCCGAGGCAGAGAGTTCAAGCCCCATGACCAACCAATTAAACAAAACAAGACAACAACAACAAAAACAAAAACTCTCTGATTCTATGAGAGCATAAATTTTGTGGGGAATGGTTAAGACAAGGTTGTCATTCTAAAAAACATATATATATATCACCCCCCAAATAAAGGAACAATAGGAAATATATAGCAGGAAACTTATAAATCTTAATGGACTAACAGTCTGTCAGTTTGTTTTAAGCTTTTATCAAAAATGAAAGTAATACTGGATAATATTTTATTAAGACATTTAAATTTCTTTAACCCTGACATTTAAGATTCAGTTTAAAAAGAAATTCAACAGGTGACAGTGTTTTCTCCTTACTTTTCCAAAGAAATGATTATTTCAACAGTATAGTGTATAGCGCAATATAACCAGAAAGCATTTTTAAGGAAAAAAAATTCCCATTCTTTTTTTGCTTGTCTGTATTTAAAGCTGCATACCACATCTTACCCACCCTACTGTCTGTCTTCTCATTTGAAATATTTCAGTAAATGTGTCAGCCAGCAAAGTTTTACAAAATAGCATGCTTTCATTCATTGTGCTTTCCAAAATATATCTCACAAATGCCAACAACAAAACACAACTTGAAACATCTGTCGATTTTTCTATTTATGGTGCAAAGTAATCACTTTCCATAATCCTTAGAACCAGCTCTTCACAGGCATTAAATGCTCTTTCACTTCCATGCTTTAGAACAGCAGCATGTAACAATGGTGTACATGTTAATTTGTTCGCCACATCTGGTTTGTTTACAGCAAGGACTGTCTTCATGGAAGATGGTAATAGATGAGTTGTGCAATTATGTAGTTTAAAAGGGCTCTGAGTTGGGGATAAAGAATATCCATTTATGTGACTAAATATTTAAATTAAATCCTATAATGTATACTCCTTCAATTTTCTGGCTAACATGTTCTACAATCTAGGTATTTTTAAAAGAAATATTGTACGCTGTTTCCTTGGTGACAACGTAATTGGAAGACTTAAAATTTTCCTATACCATGGCCATCTGAAATGAGATGGATATACTTAGGTTAACATAATGAAATGTTGGGACAGCATTAATGTTTGAATCTTGGATGGGATTTGATTGGAATTGTGACAGGCTTTCATAGTATGAGAAGAAAAACAAAAGACCATACTAATACTTTTATCTGCCACATTGTTTTATTAGTTTATTCAAACACACACATATAAACAGATACACATTATGAAGACCCAGTCAGTCTGCAAGAAAATATTTTAATAGGAATTCCATAAAATATTTAGTCTGCTGAGATCTGATTAGAATTTTAAGAAATATCTAGTGTCTTCCACCCCTGGACAAGTTATTATTATTGGTGAAGATGTTGCCATTGGATTTTAGAATGCCCCAGGAAGACCTATGTGTTTAAGAGAAATGACATTCCAATTCCTCCCAGAATGTGGAGTTCTTCTGGAGATTAAGTTCTTCAGAGTGAAACACATGAGAAAATAGACTCTCATCTTCTTTCTTCTTTTATCTTTTAATCATTCTAGGTAAAAAACTTTTCTCTTTGACATACTCCCCTCCTTGATATTGTCTTGGCACTGGCCCCAAAAGCAATAAAACCAGCTGAACATACACTGAAACATTCAATCTTGTAAATCTGAGTAAGCCTTTCTGCTTAATAAATAGACAATATCACTTATTTTGGTAGGTTATAAAGCTAACCCAAAGTTCTAGTCTTTCTAAAAATGTAGAGTATATTAAAATATGCTTCATTATAAAATATCTAACTCCGTGTTGTATATTGTGTTTTTTATTCTGTTGATCCTAGCGCTTACAATCAGGACCTAATTGTAAAACTGTTTGCAATAAATAATCACATTACATTTATGATTCCATAATTTAACTTGTTTTCCTACATATTTATAGAATATTGTAGCTATGGAAAATCAATAAATATTGAATTTTGATATAGGATTACCTATCACTGCAAGTGTTGTCAAAATTTATCTAAACTGAAATGATTGTCATTGATATCTTTCTCAAGATTCCACATGTTTATACTTTCAGCTGACCTTTTACAAAACTCACACCCCAAACATAATTTTTAGTTTGTTCATGCCATCATAGGAACATAAATATATGGCACAAAATGTTAATTAACTTTATCTGCTGTCATTAATGGAGTATACCTAATAGAATTAAGTATATACCCTCAGGGAAATAAGATACTTCCTTCTAAATCCAGACTTGCAGGCAGACAGAGAGACACCCACACCCACACACATACACACACAGTCACACACACACACACATACTTACTACTCTGACTCAGGTTAGGTTCCAGACATTGGGTATCAGACAATGATCTATTAATCAAACTTGCTTGTCCAGATATAAAATACATTCATAATTCCACACATACAAAAACACCAGATCATTCAAAATAATGAAAATATAAAACATAACCACCCCGCTATGGGCCATCTACTCGCTGATTTCATTCATTTATGTCGATGCATTTTTCATATCATAATTAAAAGTCTTTTTGTATCTCTCTGATTAGCAGATAATATGTTAACATATGAGAGAAAATGTAGGTAAAATTACTTTTTGCATATGAAATAATGACATTTCTGAGGATAAAACATGCCTGTTTTTCAGTTTGGTTGCCAAAATGGAACTATTAGACCTTTTGAATATTTAACTTTAAATCTGAACCGTCTAATTTCACTGGGATTTGAATTGTGTTACTTACAACATTAATGTAACATAAAAGCATTACTAAATAGAAAGAAAATTATAAGTTTATCACACCTTAATACCTGAATTGACTTTATTATAAAAACAATTAAATTTATGTAACATCATAAGCATCCTGAAACAAAATATGAGGTATGGAAACAGAAGACTCCATTTTTTGTTCAGTGTATGTACTCGTTATTTATAGTTTGAGATGATTCTGTCCTCTTTACCTTATGCATGGTATATTCATTCTCGTCTTCAGGAAGGTGGGGGTGGGCACAGAGCTTTAGGGAAAGGGTGAAAAAATGAAGCAGTGGAGTTCCTTGAACATTGATGAAAGTGAACTATTTAACATATGGGTGGGGAAAGAAGGGAGGGAATGGGAAAATATGAGGGAACACAAGACATTTCATAAATGGAAATGTACTCATTACCTGATTCATGTAATTGTAATCCCTCTATAAATCAACTTAATAAAAGAGTAAATTTATTTTAAAAAGGCAAACAAAATATTGTTTCTTAGAATCATACGAGTATGTTTTGTTCACTGGTTTGAGCTGGTTGAGTCTATCTCTGAAAATAGCTAAATTTACATTCATTGGGCAAATTTTTGAGCTACTAGTAGTTAGAAGTCAATTATGATTGGACGTTTTTCTGAGACTCTAATTCATTTATTTCTTTAATCTAATTTGTATGATTTCTATTTACCAGTTTTTGAATTAGCTTGTTCCTGTTTTTCAAGGAACTAGTGGTGCATTATTAGTGCTGATTTAAGATTGTTCTAATTTGTTAATGTACATAGTCAAAGCTATAAATTTTCCTGAGTATTGCCTGTGTTCTTGTGTCCAAGAGGAGGTAGTATTTTGTCTGTTCATTTCTACTGAATTCCATAAACGTTGGAACTTCCCTCCATATGTCTTCAGTGACTCACTGATGATTTAGCAATGTGTTATTCAGTCTCTGTGAGTTTCAGAATTTTTTGTGATGCCTTTTGATGTTGAGATCTAATTTGGTCTCATTGTGGTCTGACATGATACGAGGAGTAATTTCATTTTTATTTTTGAATTTTCACAGATTTTCTTTGTGATCTAAGATATAATCTATTTTGGAGAACGTTCCATGAGCTGTTAAGTATAGCTTGTCAAACCAGGTATTTGGTTTTGATTTTTTGCTAGATTTTGACCTGGATGGCCTGTCCAGAGGTAAGAATGACGTGTTCAAGCAACCAACAATGCGTTTGGATGTATGCATATTTTTAGGACAAGTAGTATTTGTCTGATGAATTTGAGAGATCTAGGATTCAGGGCATTGATATTTAGCATTGTTATATCCCCCTGATGGAGACTTTCCTTCATCAACATTTAATGTCCTTTTTAGTCTCTTTTTACTTTTATACCAATTTTAATTTAAAACCAATCTTATCTAATTAATATAACTACTCTTGCCTGTTTATGAGGTCCATTTTTAATTTGTAAAGATGATGTACAGAAGGGATCCAATTACATAAGTCAAATGAGGAGCGTATTTCTTTTTCAACAGTGTCACCTCTTCCCTCATATTCTCCTAGTTTTTCCCTTTCAACCTCCCTGCCCCATATGTTGTATAGTTCATTTACAAGGTAGTGTCTATTGAGTGGCACTGCTACATTTGTTCACCCTTTGTCCCACCATTTCTGTGTTTCCCCTTGCCCTTTACAAACTTGCATATAAGACCAAAGGTGCAGAAATTGAAACAAAAAAAACAGCATCCAAATTCAGATGGAAAAAACAAAATAATAAAAACCTCTCATTATCAATTCTTGGAGATCAATTTGATGAACATTATTTCATATGATAATATTCATATAGCTATTGAGCCTTTGTGATCCTCTCCAAAGGGCATCCTCCTTTGATCTCACTGTATAAATGTTTAGAATCCCATGTAATTTATCATGTCCTAATGTAATGTTTTCTCTTTTAACATCCAACTCTGTTTTAAGTTGTAGAATTAAAGGCACATTCTAATACAACAAATGAGGGAAATCGGGCAACTTATATTTTTTGAGTCTGATTTTCTTCACTTAATATAGGTTTTTTCCAAGTATTTCCATTTCCTTATGAATGGTATAATATCATTTTTTCTGGGTGAATAGAGTTGCATCATACTGAAGAGTTTCTTCATGGCAAAGAAAAAAGTTAGCAGGGTATATAGAAAGAGAACAGAATGGAAGAAGATTTTTACTAACTAAGCATTAGACAAGGGTTTACATAACTAACCCATATTTACAGATCAAATAAACCCTCAAATAAACAAGAGCCCAATTAATGTATGGGATAATGACTTAAGGAGAACTTCATAGAAGAAAAGTGACAATGACAAATAGACATATCTCTCTCCATGAAAGAAATGCAAATCCAAACAACACTGAGATTCTTCTCATCCCTGTTACAATGCCATTATGAAAAAATGAACAATCCCAGATACTGATAGGGATGTGGTCCAAAGGAAACTCTATTATATTGGTGGAAATGTAATCTTGTTCAACGGCTTTGGAAAACACTATGGAGGTTGCTCACAAAAATGAATAGAAAGCCCCCTATGATACAGCAATTCCACTTATTGGCATTTATCCAATAGAGCAGAAACACAACCACACTGAAGCTGCCAGCACAATCATGTTCATTGTTGCATTATATTCTGTAGCCAACATATGGAATCAGCCCAGATGCCTCTCACTGCAATAAGGGATCAAGAATTGTGTTCCTGTGTGTATATGAATTATATATATATATATATATATATATATATATATATATGATTCCTATTTACAAGTATTTATGTATATATACATACATAATCAAATTTTATTCATCAATCATTAAGAATAATATTGCACCATTTTTTGGGGGGGTCCAGGCGTGGGGCCTGAGCTCTGGGGCCTGGGCGCTGCCCCTCAGCTCTTCAGCTCAAGACTAGCGCTCTACCACTTGAGCCACAGTGCCACTTCCGGCTTTTTTCTTTTTGCTTATGTGGTGCTGAGAAATTGAACTCAGGGCCTCATGCATGCAAGGCAAGCTCTCTACCACAATTTTGAGTATACAGAAATCATAGTTACTGGTCATGTATTTCTCAGGTTTGAGTATCAAGACAAAAATTGAATTTCATATATTTTATGTCAACAGTGATTTTTTAGAAATTGAACCAATCTTAATATGAGATAACTAAAGCAAGATTTTCCATGACTTTTCCAATTATTCCTCTAGACTTTAATATAACTTATTTTTGAATGGTAGGAAATTCATATTATACCTACTTTCTATAGAATAATTAAGAAATAAATGATCGTGATAGCATTCATTTTTCCTTCACTAGAAAGAATGAACCTCGCTATAGACGACAAAATACTTCAATGAAAATGCCATAAAATTATGAAAAGTTTGAGTGACTATAAGTTGAATTAAATAGTCATTTTTGCAGGTCACAAAATGAAATCTCTTGAAGCTTCTTTATATGTTAAATAAACTGTATTTGCATTCAAAATATTTCATTCATCTCTCCAACAGTGGTATAACCAAACCAACTCCATGCCAAATAGCTTATCTGTTTAATTCAAGTAAATATTTAGGAACAGAAGTTATCACACTTGTATAGAAATATCTACCCACCATTCTAGAAATTAAATCTGAAATCATAAAGGATTGGGATTAATAATTAGCTTTCACTATGTTGCCATAAATAGGTTGTGAATCTTTTCAAGTGCGCACAGTTGTAGAGGTATGGTCACTGAGAACTTGTGATCAAAGACGATGTCAAGATCAAAGTCTTTCCTCCTCTTCCTTCTTTTCCTTCTCTGTCTCCTTCTCCTTTTCCTTCTCCTTCTCCTTCTTCCCCTCCTCCTCTTTCTCTCTCTCCCACTCCTATTCCTCCTCTTCTTTACTTTCTGTCTTCCATGAATACACATACTCCATCACATGTTCCTGACATTGTGTTCTGTGCCACCACCAACCCAAAGCAATGAGGATAAGAAACATAAACTGAACTGTATAAAATCAGATGCCAAGGTTAATCTTTCCCCCTTATTAATTAATTTTATAAAATATTTTGTCATATTAATAGGAGACTGACACAGCATGCTCTCATTTATTATAAGGGATAGGATTTACTGGAAAAAAAATCTAACATCACCCTAATGAAATGATTTATTAAATCAATATTATATTAGGACAAATCTACTTTTAAATAACAGATATACTTCAAAAAGAGGCAAAAAATTCACCTCTATGGTTTGCTATGAAAAGACAGCAGAATTCAAACTGTTCCTCATGGAAATTGACCTATAATTGGCAATATTGTCAATTTCATAAATGATTTAAGAAGACTGAAGAACAAATTTCAACTCTAAATAAGAGATAAAATTTACTTTGTCCCTGTAAACAACCTTTGTATTCTACCTATGTTTGGTCCACAAAATGACTTGTATTCTATTTTAATCATATTCTTAATTGACTTTAAGTGGTTGCATGGGAGTATCTGATTGACCATGCAGTTTATGAATAGTGTATAGTGAGTTATTTTGTTTTCTTTCTTCTCTTCTGAGGTTTGAACTCTGGGTCTGAGCGCTGTGCATGACCTCCATTCGATGAACACTAGAACTCTATCACTTGAGGCAAAGCAGTACTTTCAGATTTTTCTGACATTTAATTGGGGATAAGAATCTCACAGACTTTCCTACCTGGGCTGGCTTAAACCTCAATCCTCAGCCTCCTGAGTATCTAGGATTACAGGAATGAGCCGTTAGTGCTATCTTAATACAATGCATCGTTTTCTTTTTGACCAGTCCTGGGGCTTGAACTCAGGGCCTTGGCAATGTCCACGAACTTCTTTTCCTCACACTGGCACTTTACGACTTCTGTCACAGTGCCAATTCCAGCTTTATTTTGTTAATGTAGAAGTGAGGAATCAAACCCAGGGCTTCACAGTATTCCCCTAAGACTACCACTAAGCCACATTCCCAGCTCAATACAAAGCTGGATGATCATTATCCCTCATTCTTTTCAATCCTATCTCATTCCTCAATTTACATATTTTTGTAGAGCATTCATTGACTTGCAGTGTCATATACAGTCACTCAGAGGATATATCACAGATCATATTTTATTGAAAGTCTTATTCATCAACATATTAAACGTGTGCATTATAGAATTCTGTGACTTTAAATTCTAAATTATCACTCAGATTCACCCATTACTATTCTAAAATTTTTCTTAAGGTTAATGCAAATGCAATCTGTAATTCTTCGATAAAGTACAATGATTAATAGAATGTTAAAGAGTTGGACTATGAATATCACCTTCAGTTCTAGAACATTTTTTCATCACTACCCTCTCAAAGTACTCCAATATCTATTATTAGTCACTTCCTGTGATCATTTCAACCTACGCTCCACTTTACCAACCATTACTTCATAGTCTACCACTACGGCTGTGTCCATTTTAAAAAGCTCATATAATTAAAAATTGAAGTTTATTTTATCCATTCCTCCCAAGTAAAATTAGTTTCTGAACCAAGTCCATATAAATTTTTCCCAGGGATATACCATATTGATTTGTATGTGTGTGTATAATTCTATAATACCCTCAATGGGAATTTCAATATTTTATTATATGTTATTATAAAAGTTTTCTTTTTTGGGGGGGAGGGGTATGGTCGTGGGGCCTGAACTCTGGGCCTGGGTGCTGTCCCTCAGCTCTTCAGCTCACGTCTAGCGCTCTACCACTTGAGCCACAGCTCCACTTCCAACTTTTTTCTTTTGCTTATGTGGTGCTAAGGAATCGAACACAGGGCCTCATGAATGCAAGGCAAGCACTCTACCACTGAGCCACCTTCCCAGGCCTATAAAAGGTTTTCTTATGTATATAATTGTACATGTGTTTTGTTGGACATATGTTGAAATATATTTTGTATATGTAATTATGTTCAAAATGCTGCATCATAGAGGCAACTCTATGTGTATATCTTAGATTGCCAGTATGTTTAAAAAACTGACTCTATCACTTTAACTGTCAAGCACCAAAATATAAGGATTCCAATTTCTACATATTGGTTATGCACTGCTATTCTATTGTTTTTTCTATTTCCACTAATCTCTATATGTATGCAATGTATAGGTATGGTATGATTTTGACATATATTTTTTGGATTTTGGTATATTATTATAAAGATATGTATTTGGATTTTTTTTAGACATATTTAGGATAGTTAAAGCTTTTCATAGGCAGGATGGTTAAAGTTTTTCATAGACATTAATATATTTCTTATTCAAGTCTCTTTAAATAAATGTATATGTATGCACACTATGTGCATATTCATATATTCATACTTATATGTGTTCATACACAAATACCTATATATGTATGCATTTATATGAATATACATATATATATGTTTATTATTATTTTCATTTTTCTTTTAAGTTAACATTTTACTTTATTTGCCAAACGTGTCCTTTATTGATTTTACTTTATTTTATTTTATTGTTAAAATGTTGTACAGAGGGGTTACAGTTACATGAGTAAGGCAATGAGCACATTGCCTGTTGATCATTATTACCTCTTTCCTTCCTTGTTGTTGTGCCACTAACCCTTCCCTCCCCCAGCTCCCACCTTCCTTTCTCCCCATTCTTTGCAGCATGAAGTGATAAGGTTCATTTCCAATAAAGTCTTATTGGTATCTGTGTTGCAATGGGTCATCCTGTGTCCTTGTTTCAGCGTTTTGTAATTCCCTTTACCCTCCCCAGATTAGACATGTATATACAAGATGCAGGGTATCAAAATCAAGAACAGTGACAACAGAGGATATTCCATAGGGGAAAGAACATACTAAGGAGGGCTGGGAAGGTGGCTCCGTGGTAGAGCACTTGCCTTGCATGCTCGAGGCCCTGGGTTCGATTCCTCAGCACCACGTAAGAAAAAAGCCAGAAGTGGCACTGTGGCTCAAGTGGTAGACTGCTAGCCTTGAGCTGAAAAGCTGAGGGACAGCGCCCAGGCCCAGAGTTCAGGCCCCACGAATGGACCCCCCCCCTAAAAAAAGAACATACTGAGGAAACAACAACAACAAAAATGAATAAAATGACATTGTACATTTACAACAGTAACAATAGAGACCGAACTCCCAAACATGTCCCTTATTACCAAGCTAGTTATTGCAATTCATGTCCTTATCATTTTTGGAACTTCACTAAAATGTTTTGTGGCCTTCCATGTGGACTTATATGTTCAATTTTTCCTAAATCTATCTATTCCTAAGATACCAGCCAGCTCTCTTCTGAAGCCAAAAAGCAGCCTTCTACAGCTTGGTTCCAAATCACTTGTATTTTTTCTTTGTACTAAGAATACTGATTCAAGCCCAGTGCTGTTGGCACATTTTATCATTGTAGCTACTCAGGAAGCTGAAATGAGGATCGTGGTTCAAAGCCAGCCTGGGCAGAAAAAGTCCATGTGACTCTTATCTCCAATAAACCACCAGAAAACCAGAAGTGGCGCTATGGCTCAAGTGGTAGAGATCTAGCCTTGAGCTGAATAGATGAGTGACAGCGCCCAGGTCCAGAGTTCAAGGCCCACGACCACCACCAGCAACAACAACAACATGGACCAAAGGGTCCTACCCATAATACCTTCCTTCTACAGCAAATCACACAACCTCCAAAATCCACATAATTGAATCATTTAAAGACAAATGATGAAGCAACGTCTTCATTTGTAGAAATACATACTTGCGACAAGGATGGAAAAGGCACTGAGACCCAAAGGAAGATTCCATAGATAAAGGAATGTGTCCCACACACTTCCAACTATAAATCTGGGAAATCAGTCATCTTTGTCATACTAATAAAAACCACAAAAAAGCTAACTGTGGAATTCAAAAGGATTGCATGAGAACAAGTGTTCATTGTGACAGCATAGTAACTTCAGTTCAAATTATTATGTCTCTCTTTCCTTGTCTTTTCCCACCTCATTCTTGAATTCTGAAAGTGAGATTCTGGGGAGCCAGTTCCCTTTGGTCCAGTAATTAATGAAAGTGAACAGGTGATTGGAGATTCAATTTCTTCACATATTTATTGGATTCTCATTTTTTATTAAGATTATGGAGAAATAATGTGATTGCAAAACACAAGAAAGTCTTAACTTTTCCACTAATTTCTAAAATGCCTGCTGTGAGAACAACAAAATTAACGAAAGAAACAACAATATAAAGCTATTTGTGGTGTGTTGATACCAGGAGAAATTGAAATGTCACATATAAATACCAAATTACATTTACAAAGCACAAACCCTAATTCTTCACTGAGCTAATGTGATAATTAAACATTTATATTTTCTAACAAAATCACCATTGAGAATACCACAGTCAATTTCATTCACAGAAGCAAAGCTGCAAAGAACTGCTAAAATTTTTACATATTCTTTCCTGGAGTTGAGAAGGTTGATTCTGCTGACGTTGACTGTTTGATCCTCTTCCTCCTCACAAATAAGTGTGCCTATGTAGAACAATTTATACCTATACCTTAACTTCATAGGTGTCTAGCCTTTCTGGTTAGATCTTCAGTCTGAGTACCACCTACAGAGCATATATAGTTTATGAACATGGACCATGCCTTAACAAGCAAAAACATGCTCTAAAACAGTTCTAACAGAAACATCTGTGATAATGGAAATATTCTATATATGCATTGTCTAACACACTATCCACTGGCAATATGCGATTAATGAATCTCAAATGTGAATAGTTTCTGAAAAATTAATTCTTCCAATTTCAGTTAAATGAAATTTTAAATCATAAGATTCATCTACTCACTGTTATCTGAACAGCTCAGGTTCCAAATAAGGAAGCTGAAGTTCTCACAAAGATGATGATAAAATATAATCCAAGTGAAGAAGTTTCCATTAGATACTAACTGAATGCCTATGAATTATCTGAGCTTTCCTGTCTTATAGAATTGAGCCATCACTCACCTAGATTGACAGCTGGGAGGAAAGGGGTGGGAGATAAACATAAGCTACTTGGGATACTGAGAATTGCTCCTTGAAGATGAGGGTTATGCATGAATATTTTCTATATTTAGTAGACAGCAAAGTGTGTGGAATCCTGTAGGTAGAAAAATAATTATTGTATTTCAATCAAACAGGTGATCTATTTATCAAAATGGGAGAGAAGTCATACAGGTGAATTCTATAAATATACAAACTATATAGAGAAATTTTGCTATGTTCTATTCCATGATAGGCCCTGGCATAAAAGTTGGCACTTTGTACATACTCTGTAAATACTCACACACTAAAAAACAGAAATGTAATCCTTTATTACTGCTAAAATACATAGAATATCTTCATAATATATATTTGTGGGCCTATTTTTTTCCCTTAATTTCTTCCACACCTACATTAAGAAATGGGTCTAAGAGAAAAGCTTCTAAATGTGTTAAATTTGAATTCCATCAATTTCTTTTGTTAAATTGTACTCTAGATAGGATTGAGGCCTTAGGGTTAGAAAAATAGTATTCTCAACAAATTGTCATGCCTCATTTTTAAGGGGAGCTATGCCTTTATTAGGAAAAATATGTATTGGTCTTGGTAGCCAGGAACATTCAAGAAACAAAAGAAAAAGAACAATTCCATGGCAGTCTCAAGTGTTTGCATATCTTCAAGTGAACACTAGCTGCTCTATATTCCGTAGTATATTTGCAAGCTTTTTCTAAGCTATTGTCATCCTCCAGAGTAAAGTTCAGGCATGCCTATTGCTCATTATAAAGATCGCAGTTGCTCAAACTCAGAACCCATGGTTTGTATAAGCTTCACATGGCTATCTTTACTTCACTCAGTGGCACTGAGGGATGAGAGATACACGTGAAATTTGTAAATATACACATACACACATATCTCACTGGCTTTCACTATTACTGTAAAAATTAAGACCTTTTTGTCTCTGACCCAAGAGCATCATAAATCGTCTAGCATCCATTAAAGTGTGACAAGTTCATTATTAACTTGTAAGTAGGTTAAATCTCTAGCTTCACACAATTCTAAATACTCATATGAAGAAAAATACATACCAAGAGTTTTGGTGTGCTTCTATATTACGAAGCTCTCAATATTCATCTTATTTGCCGGGAGGAGGCAAAAATGCTTGATAGGAAATGTACTCATTACCTTGACATGTAACTGTAACCCCTTTGTACAGTATTCTTACAATCAAATATGTACAAAAAGGAAAAAAAAAAAAGAAATTGGAAGTCACGTATTTCCATTAAAACTAACTAAATTTAAGGCCTGTAACTTTCTACAGGTTTTTAAGGACCAAATAAGTTGTGGATATGCCCCAAGGCCTTTACGAAAAGCTAAGGGAGAGATATTCAAAAGTGGCAGTAGATAGGTGACCAGAGCGTAATTATGTAGCTTTACTTCACTGTTACCATAGCAGGAGTTCAAATCAATATGATGGTTCGTAGTTACAGGACCAGAAGACATACTGGAAATTGACATCAATGAAGGGTCATTCATTGTTGGAAAACATAAATCAAGATGCACCAAAGGTTGCAATCAACAGTGTCCAAAAAAGCAACACAGAATGGGATAAAGTTATTGCAAGTATATATTTGATAAGTGGTTCACATCAAGAATATATAAAAAACGGGGCTGGGAAGGTGGCTCAGTGGTAAAGCGCTTGCCTCGCATGCATGAGGCCCTGGGTTCAATTCCTCAGCACCACATAAGCAAAAAGGAAAAAAAGCAGGAAGTGGCACTGTGGCTCAAGTGGTAGAGCGCTAGCCTTGAGCTGAAGAGCTGAGGGACAGCGCCCAGGCCCCGAGTTCAGGCCCCACGACCGAAACCAAAAAAAGAAAAATAAAGAATATATAAAAAACATCATTGCAATGACACACAACCTGATTTTACAATGTGCAAAGAACTCAGATGTTTCTCCAGAGAAGACAAACTGTTAACAAGCCCACGAAGAAGGTGTTTAACATCATTAATCACCACTAAAGTGTAAGTCAAAATAATGAAGAAAATAACTACTTCATATGAATTAGGTAGGATAACTACAAAAAAATAAAGTAACAATATTGACAAAAGTGTGGTAAAATTGGAACAGTTCTATGGGAAACAGAATGGCATCTTTTCAAATAATTAAAAACAGGATTATTCATACCTATAATCCTAACCACTCAGGACAGGAGGCTGAAATGCAAGGATCACGGTTCATAGACAGCCTGGGCAGAAAACTAGAAGAGGATCTGTCGTTTAAAGTGGTAGAACTCTAGCCTTGAGGAAAAGTTCAGGGACAGTGACTAGGCCCTGAGGTCAAGCCCCATGACACAAAAATTTAAAAGAAAAGAAAGAAAAGAGAGTTTTCATGTGATCCAGTGACTACAATTCTGGGCATACACTCTAAACATCTAAAAGCAAGGTCTGGAAGACCTTGTACACTCATATTCATTTTGTATAATACTCAAAACATGGAGGCAATCCAGTGGCCATCAACAAATGAATAGTTAAAGCAAATGTGGTTTATACATACAGTGGTATATTATTTCAACTTCAAAAAGAATTATGGGGCTGGGAAGGTGGCTCAGTGGTAGAGTGCTTGCCTTTCATTCATGAGGCTCTGGGTTCGATTCTTTAGGACCACATAAGCAAAAAGAAAAAAGCCAGAAGTGGCGTTGTGGCTCAAGTGGTAGAGTGCTAACCTTGAGCTGAAGAGCTGAGGGACAGGGCCCAGGGCCAGAATTCAGGCCCCACGACTGGACCCCCCCCCCAAAAAAAAAAGAATTATGTGACATATACTATATTATGGATGACTCTTTGGAACACTGCTAAGTGAAATAAGCCAGTCATAAAATGATCAAATATTACATGATTATACTTATATCAGTAGTTACATAGAACAGCCTAATTGATAGAGAAAGGAAACAAAATCATAATTGATGTATACCTTGAAGCAGAGGAGAGTGGAAAATTGTTTTAATAAATAAAGAATTTGAATCTTAGAGGATGTAAAGAGTGTGGACATTGAGATTGTACAATATTGTAAATGCACTTATTACTACTACGTTATATTCTTAAAATGATTAATAAAACCTGGGAGAGAATTATGAAGGGGTTGAGCATAATCATGGTACATTGTATGCCTATGTGGATATATCAAAATGAAAAAATCCACTTATTTAAGTAGGTAATGCTAATAGAATTGAAAAAAGAAAATAAATTTTAAGTTAAGTGTACAAGTTTAAGTCAGAGGGCTTTGCTTCTTAAAAACAGCAATTTAGATATCCAATTTATCTGTCCACATATTGTTGATGGGACATCACAATGTACAGTGCCCTGTGAGTAACAAGTGCTTATGTGCCACTCAGAGGGAGTTAAACCACTTCATCTGGGTAGTTATGGATAAAAGGTAATGGTTGGAACAGGTTCCAACATGGTGGGGATGAATGATGCAGCAAAAAATACACACCCTTTTCCCATGAAGCTTTAGGTGCTAACACACTTTTTCTGAATATGGTCTGGGGAGTACCCCTATACTTCCCATCCAATCAAAAGTGTTTTCTGTGCTTGTGCTCTGAGATGGGGCATCCAATAAGGAAAAATTCGATACTTATGTTCTGAGACTAGGAAACCAATTATGAGACAATATGTCCCGCTTTACTCTGGGGAGTCTGTTTAACTGCTGTGTTTTTGCTTTGAGGTAGAGACTGTTGCACTGCTCTTTTTTCACTTTGAAGAAAAACTGCTTTAAAACCTGTTCTGCTCTCTAATTCTTTAAAGAAAACAAACCTGAGACAGACAATACTGTTATTCTGAAGATGTTGAGGGCAGGGAAGCATTGACCTTCAGCTTTGAGACTAGATTTAGATTAGAATTTGATAAGTTAGGTGCTGTGGTTTCAGATTAATCTGAACCAGGCTAATGTCTGCATTTTCTCAATTTTTCAACTAGAATCTCTCAAGTATTAGGAAAAAAAGAAACAAACAAATAAAAAACAACAAGAACCTGATATTAGGCAAGCAAAGGCTCCAGAAATTCTCAGATTTCTTCCTTTTTTCTTGTATGAATCTAATAAATGAAAATTAATGCAGCAAACTAGCATGTTTAAGGTGTTAAAGTCTGTAGAATGTGGTTTCTTTTCTTCCTCTTATTCTGAGATAGAAATTGATCTATTCTAAAGCCAGAGGATATGTTTTCTTCACAAGCTAGATCAGGTTCGCTGAATTTTGCTTTCTTAAAAATTGCCTAACTCCTATAAGAGGGAATTGAAGACTGCTAGGCAGGTGGGATTGAGTGTGAGATGTGGGAAGTGTTCTCATACTCTGCATCTAGAGGGCTAGAAAATATGATGATCTGCTCGCTGCCTCAAGCAATTCAGAAAGTGGCTCGCAGTTTCTAAAACTTACTTCCAAACTTTCACCTTCTCCTTCCCACCAAGAATTCCCCCTCAGGCTTCTTCTTGCCATAGTGTCTTCACAGCTTAGAACTGCTTCGCCTCAGAAATGTGGCATCAGAAGTGTGCCCTGTGGTCAGCCAAGCAGCTGGTATCTAACTGATTCATCTATGGCTCTGAAAATGCTGCAGCTCAATCTGTGCTCTGTGCTCAGGGTTTAGTAAGCATGCTTAAGTCCATAGTTACATGCTTTCAGAGAGCAGTCTTTCCTCTTTCTTTAGCGGTAGGAGCACAAGTATAATGAAGCAGCCACACATAACTTTTGGTTTCATAACCACTTGCAGAGGCGAGTTGCCAAAGGGAACCAAGGCAATATGCGAATAAGGTGTTTTCACCTGGAAGCTCATAAGCCTCCATTCCAAAAAGGGAGCTGCTTATAATAAATTCTGTCTGGGAATGGACTGTGTAGGAGTTAGAATTATATTTTTCTCTGAAAATGATGGATTGAGGGAAAGCATTGACTAAGCCTAATCATCTTCCAAAAAGCTATATAATGAAAGTATATCCTGTTACTAAAATCATTCTAGGGACTTGAAGAACAGTTTAACTCATAAAGCACAAGCTGAGTAAGAATTTTCTAACAATTTCTGGCCTGGTTGTCCTGGTTCAGTGGATTGCTCTGAAATTGTTAACCCCTTTCAAAATAACCAGCTGAGCTTCAAAAGAGCCAATAGAGCAAGATTGTGAACACAACTTGTGATCAATACCAGAAGTAGTAACTCATTAGGGGTATAACCTGGGCAGACTTCCCGCTCAGAGTGGTTGCTTCCTGTCAATAACATGCCCTTTAACAGAAATAAACTTTGCCATGCTAAGTTCCTTTCGACCTGGTGGTCTTTCTTGGGATATTGGGTTACAGTTGGGGAGTATTCCCAACAATGGGGGACTAGTCCAGGATCCATGTTATGCAAGGGGGATGTAGGGAGACCCTCAGGAGGAGACACATCCTGACTTGTTGAGACAGCTCAAGGTTGGGTTAAACACCATCCGTTGTGGTAAAGGATGCAAAGTGTATCAGCAATTTCAGGAAAGGGCCAAGGAAGCACCTCAATAAAAAGTAATCTCATACATCAGCCATGAGAGGAAAAATTGGAGTAGAGCATACTACCTGGTTGGTTGGGGATTTTTAGGGGCTGAGTGTGTCTTAGGCACAAAGAGAACTTGAGTCTCGATTTGTGTTTTCATTCCCTGGCCCAGGAATAAAAATGTGGGAGCTGGAGAAATTTTCAGTAACGGGAGAGTTAAATATGAGAAGGGTGCACAAGAAACTTACAATAGGGAGTTTTACATGCATCAAAAACTGAAATCACAAGAGACCTGCTAAAATGGGGAAATAAGAATTCTAGGCCTAAGGAACCTAAGAAAAATGATCTAAGGACCTGCTTCTGATAATCCATAGGGAGAATGTTGACAAAGGTCTGAGAACACTATTATATAATGGATGATTTTCAATATGGAGCTCCATAATGTGCATGTGTCCAAACAAAAACTTGTTATGAATATGTGCTTGAATTTGTGTGTTTTAAACCTTAAATCCTGAAAGGGGATCTCAAAAAGTCCTACTCACTAAACTCCCTCAGCTGCCCACTTTGACTCTGAAGCCTGGATTGATCCTCCAGCTGATCCAAGGTTGTATGGAATTGAACCTTAGTTTCAGAAGCAGACTCTCTGGGTAGACTTAAAATTCAAGTCAAAAACCAGGTGCCAGTGGCTTGCACTACTCAGGATATGAGAATTAGAGTTCAAAGCCAGCCCAGTCAGGAGAGTCCTTGAGACTCTTATCTCCAATTAACCACCAACAGTTAGAAGTGGTGCTGTGGCTCAAGTCGTAGGGCTTTTGCCTTGAACTCTGGGCCTGGGTGCTATCCCTGAGCCCTTCAGCTCAAGTCCTTTGACAAAGAAAATAATGCTTTGGTGAAATGGGTTAAATATTCTGCCCACCATTACTCTTAAGATTCTGTGGCACAGAAACCAGAAAAACAAGTGGTCCACTTCCTACTATGATGAATCTCAGATCCTCAAGGGCATGGAGTGCATGATATGTCATTCAAACACGGCCTGGGGAAACTTGTAAGACCCTGCTGATGCTGTTCACAAGAGTATGGATCTAAGACAAAAACCCTATCTTCCCAAGCCAACTATACCCCTTGCTTCTCTAGGTACGGGGAGGGGTAATTGGCATTTCTGGGAAACTTATCAAGATGCAGTAGAATCAAAACCTTGAAGAGATGAGCAGTAATCACTAAATATAGTCAGGGGAGATATCTAATGGTAATGTGGAGGACCAGTGTTGTAGACCTTCTTGGCCAACTAGAGTAGAACCCGTACTTTGGTTCAATTGGCCATCCCTTTCACCCTAGCATTTCATGCACTTGTCCATTCTCAAACATTTTATACTAGTTAGGAGAGACCCCTTCCCTAGAGGGTCATTCGTATTTCCTAATTATTTAGGTGCTTTTCAGGATCCTCCCTGACAAAGTTTCCAAAAAGTTCAAAGCTTGAAACCAGAAAGCACCTTATGAATCAGTTTTATTCTTATGATTAGTATAAATAAAATATTTTGGGGGTTGGGAATATGGCTTTGTGGAAAACTGTTTTCCAGCATGCATGAAGCCCTGGGTTTTATTCCTCAGAACCACATAAACAGAAAAGGCTGGAAGTGGCACTGTAGTTCAACTGGTAGAGTGCTAGCCTTGAGCAGAAGAAGCTCAGGGAGCTCCAGGACTGGCAAAAATAAAATATAGAGTAGAATAAAATCAAAAGAGGTTTGTTATTTATACTAAAAAAATTTTTAATCCATAAACTAAATGCTCTAGTAGGATGGCATGGGAAAATTAGCTGTAGAAACATTATCTGACAAGGTAAGAGCTTCTGTGGTGATTGGAGACAAAAGTTGCACAAAGAACATTTTTTCGGGGAGGGGGGTTCCGGTCGTGGGGCCTAAACTCTGGGCTTGGGCACTGTCCCTCAACCCTTCAGCTCAAGGCTAGCACTCTACCACTTGAGCCACAAGCCACTTCCGGCTTTTTTTCTTTTTAGCTTATGTGGTGCTGAGGAATCAAACCCAGGGCCTCAGGCATGCAATGCACACACTCTACCACTGAACCACCTTTTGATGTTGGTGCCCTCCATCTTGTATATAGAGTTCACTAGATTGAGGAGGAAAAGGGGAAAAAACTTAAAGGGGAATACAGGTTGACCCATTATAACAATGAGATGCACAAGACACTGTTGAAAAACAAACTTTACAATTTAGGCGGGGGTCGGGGAGAGTGTATGGAGTAGTTTTGGAGCTAGGAGGTTAGGGATGGTAGGAGACATATAAAGGAGGAGGTAACAATGCTTGATAGGAAATGTATGCTTTACCTTGCTCATGTAACTAACCCCTCTGAACAGTATTTTTACAATAAATATATAAAAATAAAAGAATAAATGTACTTCAAAGGTAATCTGTGTGGTGGTTGGAGGCCAATGATACAGAAAGACTTACAAGGATTGAATACTGGAAACAAATTACCTAAAAACTGAGATGATGCTGAGTATAATCCTAAATGCTCAGGTGGCTGAATTCTGAGGATCTTTGTTTGAAGCCAACCCAGACAGGAAAGATGAGACTTTTATTTCCAATGAAGGTGCAAAAAAAGATACTACTGGAGTTGTGGCTAAAGTGGTAGCCTTGAGTAAAACTGCTCTGGCACAATGCCCAGAGCATGAGATCAAACCCAAGACCAATCCTCCAGTCACTTATAAAAAAGGTTGTGTGTCTGTGTGTGGTGGCAGATCCCTTTACTAGTTTGATGACAGAATGAGCATTTTAACAATGAGTCATGGTGGCAATATTTACCTCTTTAGTAATTGTTTCCTTAGTAATGTGTGCACAGGTGCTTTATCTCTTCTATAACAGGTTTTGTTCAGTGACTGACTGAAAAACTGCCTTAATCAAACCCTTTTTTAAATCAAAATATCTTATTGGATACTGCTGAATAGGAAAGTCAATGATTATTGTTTGGAAGAAAAGAAAGCAAAATGAGATGGGAGAATTGTAGAAGTTAAATCTTGAAGTGCTTGACTGATATAAGCACTGTCCTTGTAAAGGTAGTCAAAACCTTAGTAATGCTATTTTAGAGAAGTTCTAGGGGCTAGAGACATGGCACTAGTAGTAGAACACCAGCTGAGTAAAAGTTGGTTATTTTTCATATGGCCAGGTGTTCGGATTTGGTTGATTATTAAAGCTTTTGACTAGTTTGAAAGGGGTCAAAATTTTGATCCATCATGAAAGATGATCCCAAAGCTCAAATTCATGGGAGCCAGTGGTGGGCTGCCTAGCCAGTGTGCTTATTCAACTTGGACATGCAACAGGATGCCTTCTGCAGGAGTAAACTTTGCCTTGCTGAGATGGTGTTTGTAGGATACCTTAATTGCCCCCGGTATTTCCAACAGAGATCTTCTGTGCCATTCATGAGGCATCCTACACATCCAGCCGCCCTGTTGAGCCAACCTCCTGGATGGTCTAAACATGCCATTCCTGGTAGCTGATAATGGAACTAGGTATAAAGTTAATCTGCAACATCAGGAAGAGCTACAAACAGACACACTCAGAAGCAAGCAACTTCATGCATTGGCCTTGCTAGAAAAAAATGAAACTATGTATCCTGCTTTGGTACTTGTGTCTTTGTAGGGATGGTGTATGAGAGAAGTGTGTTAGATTCAGGCTCTTAAATTCTTTCTGTCTAAGAGTCTTGATCTGCAAATTCATTTGTCCAGCTAGGAAGAGTGAAAAGTTGGAGATGGAGTCATCTCTGAGAAAAATCTCTAATAATGGAGTTGAGAAAAGGGAAGAATGAGAAACACAGTCTGAAGGGAAAAGTGTACCAAAAAATCTTACTCCCATTACAGCATGTCTCTGTGATTTAAGAATTCTAAACCTAGGAAGCTCAAGAAAATTGGAGCTAAAAAGCCTCCCTCAGACATTCTTAATATTGTCTTCTTTTAGGGAGAATGTGGGGAAAGCTATGAAAATATGTGTTAAGGTTCATTTTTATTTTTGAGCTCTAATTTTAATGTTCACTTGTTAAACTAAATCCTCTATATGCCTGTCTCTGGGTAAATACTCATCAACATGAAATATAAAGTGATTTTGATAAAAAATAAAAATGACTCAGAAGAAATTATAAATACAAAACAATCTTCACAGAAGCAAACTCTCAGAGATATTTCCTGACTTTGACAAGGATAAAGTGGGTGAAGTTAGTATAAATTTAGAAGTATGACAATGCACAAAAACATAACAAGATACTCATATATTTCATTATATAACCCAAAGCAAAAAACAAATGTTGTTTAGATGATTTTTAAAATCCAGTCTCTCAGGTACTGGGAAGGTGGCTCAATGGTAGAGTGCCTGCCTTGCATGCATGAGGCCTTGGGTTTTTTTTCGCAGCATCACATAAGCAGAAAAAGTTGGAAGTGCTGCTGTGGCTCAAGTGGTATCACTAGCCTTGAGCTGAGGGACAGCACCCAGGCCCCAGAATTCAAGCCCCATGTCCAACAAAATAAAAATGAAAACAAAACAAAACAAAACAAAGTCTCTCACTTTTCTGTCTTCAACTTTGTAATAACTCTGCTTCAGCCTAGGGCTAATATTTTAGGTGTGGACATGTATCAACACTCCTGAATCAGACTCTACTTGATCATTTTTTAAATACACATTTTGTTCTTAATTTCCCTCTTTATAAATTCACATACACCTATAAAAAATGGTGTGGCCATCCCAATACCCTTCTCAAAGTACCTCCTAATGACAACTTACAAAAAGTTGTATTATATTACAAGAAAAACAATGCTACAAATAAAGAAAACCAATAATTAAATAATAATGATTAATAAAATAAAAAACAATTATCATTTTTTCAGTTTTTGAAGTGTATTACAAATTAGATTTTATTATTGTCATATTTCTTTACATTTAACACTGGCTAAGACTATGACGTTCAACAAGAATTTTATAGGCTATGAGTAGTGTTTAAATCACCCACTAAGATTACCATTTATAGTTAATCTCATAATTTGTATATGGCTTATATCATCATTTGTTCCTCACTAACATATAAAGTAAGGAAGGCCTACAGTTTTAACAGAAACTGTGTAGTTAACATAGTCAACTCTTTATTCTGCTCCTTTACACAAAGACTTTTCAACTTCTCATTAGTAAGGTTTCAATAAACTCTGAAATGTACATACTCAGTAGTAGTTATGTGCTACCATAAATCTTAAATACTTTATAGAAAAGTATTATGACCTGCCAAGCAGTCCCAGTTTTGGCATATATAAGCAAATTCCCAAAATTAAATATATTTAAAACATTAAATATTTTAACAAACCTTAACACTTGCTGCAGTGTTCATTATGACAGGTCCCTTGTATAGAATAATTGAATTCCTCCTCCTACACATCTCTTGAACAACAAATATCTGGAATTATTTTGTTTTTGACATGTCAATCTTGATTTTTTCTTAAATGTGTACTTATGTAAGAAGTACATGGTTCTAAAATTTCATGACAATTCTTTTAAACTTACGTTTTGTTGTATTGTCTAGTTTAAGAAAATCAATTACAATTTATATATAAAAAATATTCTTTGCTCAATTCAGCATCACATACACTAACATTGGAATGATACAGAGAAGATTAGCTGGCCCCTGTGCAAGGATGGCAGGCAAATTTCTGAAGCATTCCATCGCCCAATTTGTTAGGAAATGGAAAGACTTGGAAAAAAATTAAGTGAAGTAAGCCAAGTCCAAAGAAACGTAGGTCCCATGGTTTCTCTAATTTTCAATAACTAATATATGTCTGGGATAAGCAGAAAAGGTCAAAAGTTATGTGTATATGACCAGATAAGATTGTGTTAAGGGAAATGAACCCCAAGTTAGGGACACAAGTGGTTTTTTTTTTCTTGCTATTTTTTCTTACATACTTATGACGTGCAGAGTGTTTTTTTTTTTGTTTCTTTACATGTTCCTCCCCCATGCTATAACACCTGTTTTCACTGTATTTGAAGTTGGTGTGCCTACATCTTGTTTATACTCTCCTCTAATTTTTTGAGAGGAAGGACAAAAAAACCCAAAATGCTTAACTAGGGATACAGGTTGACCCATGTAACAATGAGATGCACAATACACTATGTTGTAAAGTGAACTTTACAATTGAGGCCGGGAAATGGAGGGGGTTAATGGACTTGTGGAGGTGGGAGGGAAGGGATGGTAGAGGAACAATAAAGGAGGAGGTAACAATGCTTGTTAGGAAATGTACTCATTACCTTGCTCATGTAATTGTTACCCATCTGTACAATATTTTTACAATAAAAATGTATAAAAATGTTCTAAGATGGAAGAGTTTATTTCCTTTATTTTACTCATATAATTTCGTTAGCAAAGAAATTCATGCAAAACTCCGATATGAAGGTAATTTGAATAAATATGTTTGTGAACACACGCATGTGCTTAAGCACTTGCATGTGTGTTGATGTGCTCAGAGTTTGAAATCAGGGCTTCAAGTCTTGCAAGGCCTTTTCTCTCTAGATTGGTGTGCTACTAAATGAGCTACATCTCCATTCTTGGCCCTTTGCTAGTTCATTAAAATTTTTGAAAAATAATCTCATGAATTTCATTTGCCCTGATTGGGTTTCAACTGTTATCCACAGATCTCAGGCTCCTGAGTAGGTATCCCAAGTAGTTAGGATTACAGGTCTGACAAACCAGCAAAGACTTTCAGAATAAGGTTAAAAGTAGAAGAAAATTTACTTCAGAGGGGCATGTTTTAGCATCTCCAATTTTAAAGCATTTTGGAGTGATTATTTATGGTTTTTTAAATTTTTGGTTACTTATAAGAAAGTAGATGATGATATTTAAAAGTTTTAGTACTTTTTAAAAAGGATACTGGAATTGTGGGACAGAAGAAATTTGCCTCTCTTTGGACCTCAATGTATAAGCTCAGCTCTGAGCATGATAACCCAATGTCACCAACACAATCTGTGTTGAAGACAAATGTGACAGAAAACAATCACCATGGGCAATATGAATATTGAATTGAGAGTGTCATAGAATGGAGAGATTTTATCTACCTTTTGTGTATTGCTGAAAGACTTTTGGAAACTTTGACTCATTTCCTTCCTCACTGTGTGTGTCTTTAGGTCATGCATTTACTGCCTTTAATTACAATTCTTCCCAACACTAAAATGGTAATAACATTAACATTATAGCAAATGTTATCTTAAGAATTAAGGGAATAAAACTTGTGAAATACTTAACATAAACTTCTAGGAATGAGCTTTGAGTTTAGCCAGCATTCTTTTTAAAATACTAAATAGAATGTGATAAGTAGTACAGAAACCATTACATGTAGTTAGCAACCAGAAGTAATATCTATTGATCATGCTCTGCTTCCAAGGAAGCCAGGTGGATAACTTCTCTTGCTGTAAATCAAACTGGTTATCTTATGTCTTGATAGTGTAAAAATATCAGGGACAGAATGATGAAAGAATGTTGTAGACTGAGATGAAATCCATATGAAAATGTGCAAAACGGATAAAACATAAAATTATCTGAGCAGTATATTGTGTTTTACAACATTTAAGTTACATCGCAAAGATAAAGAAGACATAGAAGAATAAATTCATTTTTTTGTTGTCCCATCATAGGTCCTTAAAATGATTAACTCTTTCCTCATTCTTATACAGGCATCATCGGATGAGAGGAACTGTATTTTTTTTTTGTTTGCTTACTTCCATTTATTCTTCAGTTTGAAATCTGAGCTACTTGAGACTGAAAGAAACCAAGGGAAATTAGACAAACAGGCTTTGGAAAGAACAATCAATGTAAAATAAATAAACTACAGCCTTGTAACAGGTCTAACTAAATTGAGTTATATACTGTCAATTGTTAACACAAAATGATTTAAGCAATACCATGTTATTAAAAACTGAAAAATGTTAGGAGTTGCTACATTTTTTTCTTTTATACTACCTTGAATTGATAATTGATCTAATTTAGCAAGATTAAAGATGAGATTAACAGAAACTGGATCAAAAATGGACAAAAAGTTTGAATAGACATGTTCTCAATAAAGCCCTGAAAATTGCCTGTGGATTTACAAAGTTGTGTTTAATACAACTTCTATGCTGCCTTAATGGTTTTTGAGCAGAAGTCATTAGAGAAATATAATTCAAAATTACTATGATACAACTTCATAACTATTATAACTTATCAAAAAATTAGTGGAACCAGTTATGGTGGTAAAGGCTTATAATTCCAAGCATTTAGGAGGTTGGATTTAAGTCTAAGGCCAGTCTAGGGTAATGCAGATAGTAAAAACCTGCCCTTTATTACCTTTGAAGAAAAGGTAATAATGTTGGTGAGAGTGTGCAGAAAAGGAAATTATCTACACTATTGGTCAAAAAACAGGTTAGTATTCTTGTTGTAGAAAGTAGTATGCAAGTTTCTAAAGAAATCCAAAGTTGAGATATCATGTGACCCACCAATCATGTGATTATTTCTCTCTAGGTAACTCGAAAATAAATCTGTAGTTCATTGTTATTCACATTATTCACAAGAGCAGCCAAGATATAAGTCAATGTTCAGTGTTCAACTGCAGACTATTAAAGCAACTGTGGTACAAGCACAAATATCTTTTTCTGTTTCATCCTTAAAATAACAAGAGACTGCTCCCATTAGCCACAACTTACAATGACCTGAAAAATGTATTGGAAATGAAGAAAAATGTTGTGTTCTGATCTTTGTAAACACACACACACTCTCACATACACACGCACACACACACACACACACACACACACACACACACACACACACACCAACCTCAAATATTAAGACAGAATTTTTTTTTAAGTAAAGCAAAGTGGAACATCTGGGGCATTTAGTTCACAATGTAGAAGATACTAGATATACAGTATGAGGTATAGAGTTGAAATGGACATGAGAATACAGGGGACAACATTGGCCTTACATAGGAATGAAGCTAAATAAGTAGGAGTTGTTCTTCCTAGTAAGGTTGCTCTTTTAGTTGTTCTTCTTTCAGTAATGGATAAGATGAACGTAATTTTTTCAATATACCTGCCTGTTTGCAGAAATGATAACAAACAATATAGCAATAATGTTGCACGCTCAACATAGAACAAACTGTCAAATTAAAATACATGAGATTATCCTTGATGTAAACTAATTATTACAAATAAGGGAAACCATGGGAACTATGTTTTTTTTAAGTCTGGCTTATTTCACTTAATATGATATTTCCCAAGACCTTCATTTCCTTACAAATGAGGTAGTAACTTTCTTTCTGATGGAAGCATAGTATGTGTGTGTATGTGTGTATGTGACTGTGTGTCTCATTTTCTTGATCCATTCATCTACTGAGGGGCATCAGGGTTGATTCCATATCTTAGCTATGGTAAATATTACTGTGATAACCATAATTGTGCTGGTAGCTTTAGTGTGGCCTTGTTTGTGGCCATCTGGTTAAATGCCCAGAAGTAGGATTACTGGGTAATAGGGAGCATTATTGTGTACATCAAGGATAATATTAGTAGATGAGCAGAATAGCTCAATAGCTATGTACATATGACCGTATAAGGTGATTCTAAGTGAAATGAACTCCAAGACATGTTCTTTGTTGTTGTTGTTCTTAATGTACTACATGATTTATTTTTTTTCCTTTTTTATGTTTTCCCACCTATGGTTTATCCCCTGTAGTCACTGTATTTGATTTTGGTACCATGCGTATTGTAAATATGTTGATCCGAACTGGGGAACGGGAAGGAAAAAAAAATAGTGAGACAAAGGACAAAGGGGGAAACTATG
The DNA here is from genome assembly GCF_019054845.1 of Dipodomys spectabilis. Lineage (NCBI taxonomy): Eukaryota > Metazoa > Chordata > Mammalia > Rodentia > Heteromyidae > Dipodomys > Dipodomys spectabilis. The sequence goes on from NW_024870687.1 coordinate 774,270, forward strand.
CAACAGTGTTACTCACAAAACAATAGCTTGGAAACGATCTTGGGAGGTGCATTGGTAGGGAAGAGGGAGAAAAATGGGTGAAGGGGTAACAAGATAGAAAATAAATTAATTCATGACCTTAATTATGTAACTATAACCCCTCTGTACATTACCTTGACAATAAAATTAAAAATATATATATATGAGAGCAGCAATACAGTCGGTGGGACTAGGGGAAATGCTGTACTATACAAAGAAAAGTATAACAGCTGTGGAGAGCAGCAACTTGACTTTAATGTAGGAAGTAATAAACTAGCGTACAGATTTTCAGCCTCATGTCAGTCACTAAAAAGGGAAAACAAAATGCATAATCAGCAAACCAATACAGATAAAATAGAAAAATAAACAATTGAGGTGAAGAAATGACTTGGATCAAGAATAACAAATGACACAATTAGAAAACAATAACAAGGTGGTAAGTTTAATAAACATTACCCATAATTCTATTAAATGTTGTTTACATCACAATTTGTTAGAACTATAATTCAAATCACAGTTTAATAGTATATCATTTTAGTAATAGTTTACTTATTATTGATTACTTCATATTGAATGTTTAATATATAATTTTACTTTCTGCAGATATAGAAAAGAAAAAAATGAAACTAATTTTAATAAATTAATGTAATAATTCAAAGTGTATCCTACACTTAGCACTCATCTTAACATGAAAAAATAAATTATTGCACCTCACTCTTGGTATTAGGTGGAAGGTTTCAGCATTGTAGTAAAATTCACACCACACAATACAGGAGGGTATGGCTCCTCTAATCTAGCTTAAATTGTGGAAATTTGAATTTTACATGCATGTTTAATTCCTGTCTAGGTGACATCTAAAACATATACAATCATATACACGAGGAGTATTTCAGATGATACTTAAAAGTCACATTCATTAATTAAATTTTTATTATTTTGTACTAAATAAATATTTAAAGAGAGACTGAATTTCTGAGTAGATGATGGTGTATGTGTGCCAGATTATTCATATTGAGGCTTATTTTATATTTCTGACATTGTTTCTACAGTCGGATTTAAATTTCCATAAGGGGTTAAGTGCATTATATTGGATATATGAAAGTAAACTGAATGTTTATTCCATTAATCTTTTGCCACTTGTCTAATCCCAATATAATTTATCCATGTGTTTGATGTAATGAAAATAACAACAGATAAAAGCAAGATAAATCACTCTGTAGTAGACAAGTATTTTCACATTTATTTTCATAGTTGGTCCTCTTTTACACTACAGAATATTCTTGGGAAAATGTGCTCCAGGCTGGCCACAACTGCAGAATATTATGGTTTGATGTATGATAAGAGAAGGAAGGAAGGGGACCTTCCTTCCAAAAGTCTGCTCCATGGAATGTGATCTGCTTCATGGTGCTGAATTGGAAATGAACATTTTTCACAGTCAACCTTGAAAAGCCATCTTGATAGACCATTTCTATAAGTGGTTACAGAGGATTATTGATGGCTTTGCAAGGATGCCAGATTGCCTCATTTTGAGACAATTAACAGGAATTTAGTCAGCTGTTTCTTTGTATCTTTAGGAGAAAAACTCATTGACTCTAGGTCAGGGGATCATTGGGACCCAGAGAAGCTACTACCTTGAATAGTAATCCTAGACCTCTAAAACAAACAAACAAAAAAAAAACCACACAAAACCAACCAACAAACAAAAACTCCAGTAAGCACAGCCAGTCAGGTCTGCTATCACAGACTACATGAAGTCAGGCAAAAAACAGAAGCTGAAAGTCATTTAGCTGATCAATAATATATTTTTTATGAGGCAGACTCAAATGAGACTCCAGAGAGTCAGAAAGACTGAACAGAGAGACTAAAATTGATCACACAAAGATTAGAAAATAAAATTCCTTGTAGAACAAATAAATCATAGAAAGCCTATGCATGTAAGAACAAGGCAGAAAACCAAATTCCAGAAATGCACATTTTCTTAGAGGTCAGCTTAATGAATTATCAATGGAAATCTTTGAATTCTTAAATATTTGACCACATGTGGGAGAAGGCTGAAGAGAATGAAAATGTCATTAGTCACATTAGGAAGTAATCAAGCAAAGATTTGTTATAAAAAGAGAAAACAATTATTCCAAAAGTGGGTCTCATTTGTTTTGATGTAACAGTTCTTGATTTAGGTGCTAGCAATTGCCATACAACTGTTCAGTCCCACAGCTGAGTTGATACTGGCTGCAGTATTCCTGCATGAAGGAAAAGAGAAAATTTACAAATGTCTGATGAAATGAGTTGAAGGTGAAGTGTTCTAATAGTGATATATGAGGTGTAGACACAAGTGAAGAGGTGGATTTTCTTTTCTAAAAATCCTCCATTTTTAGCCTGGTGCCAGTGACTCACAGCTGTAATCCTAGCTAATCATGAAGCTGAGATCTGAGGACTGCGGTTCAAAGACAGCCTGGGCAAGAAAGTCCTTGAGATTCTTATCTCCATTTAACCACCAAAAAACCAGAAGTGACACTGGCTCAAGAGATAAAGCACCCCACCTTGAGTTGAAGAGCTCAGGACCAGTGCCCATGCCAAGACTTCAAGCCCCTTGAACAACAACAACAACAAAATCTCCCTTTTCTTGGACTGCCTACATCTTTTCCTAATATTCAACAAAGAAGCCATTTTGTCACCCACTACCTTTAAGTCCTATGCTAGCAATTACAAATAGAATGATTTGGTATCTTATGTCAAAGGGTTCATTTTTGTGGAAACAAATGCCAGCAGTGGTAACTTTTTTTCCAGTCCTTGAACTCTGGACCTGGGCACTGAACATGGTTATACTTGTAGCTTTCATGTGAGCTTGTTTGTTAATTTTTGGATTACTGCCCATGTGGGGAATTACTGGGTCTTAAAGGAGATGTATATTTACTCTTTTCAGGAAATTCCGTACTGCATTCCACAGTGTTTGAACAATTTAATTTCCAACCAACAGTGTGATAGAGTACCCAATTGGCTGCATCCATGCCAGCATTTGCTATTGTTAGCTTTCTTCATAATGAACGTTCTAACTAGGAAGAGGTAGAATCTGTCTTGTTTACTTGTAGATACCAAAACTGAATGAATCCATGGAACCTATATTATTTTGTCTGCATTCCTTTCTCTTTTTTCTTAGTAGAATTTTCCCAAGCCTTTCATTTTTCTTAAGACTGGTGAAAAGTTATCCTTTCTAATGGGTGAATAGAATTCTATTGTGTATGTGTGTGTGTGTGTAAGATGACTATAAGCCCATGAGTTCATTTCTAAGCCTTCTGTTTCATCTGTAATTTTGTAATTCCATATTAAATTTGAATTGCTTTCTCGAATGCATTGAAGAATATTGTTGGGATTTTGATAAGTATTGCATTGTTAGTAGTTTTGGGGCAGTATTGCAGTTTTCACTATATTAATTCTTACAACCAGGAGCATTGAAAGACTTTCCATTTCCTTGAATCTCCTTCAGTTTCCCTTTTTATATTTTTTAAGTTTTCACAGTAGAGGTCCCTCACATTTTTAGTTAAATTAATTAATTCTCAGTTTTGTTGTTGGTCTTTTGTTTAGATTTGTTTTGATTTTGAGGTTAATACATATGAGGTTTTTTTTGGGTTTCAGCCTGGTTCATCCCACTGTTGGTAACAGAAAAACTACTGATTTTTGTGGGCTATATACCTTGCTACATTGCCGAAGTTTAACATCACTTTTACTATCTTAAGGCAGGAAGCTATAGGGTCATTTCATCTGTAAAAAGGGATAGGTTTACTTCTTCCCTATTTGGATCCTCTTTATGTTTTTCTATTCCCTATTGCTTTTGCTAGATAGTCCACTACCATATTGAAGAGTAGTAGAGAGAGTGGACATCCTTGTCTCATTCCTGATTTTAATGTCTCCATACTTCCACTGTCACGTAATTGTCCACTACCATATTGAAGAGTAGTAGAGAGAGTGGACATCCTTGTCTCATTCCTGATTTTAATGTCTCCATACTTCCACTGTCACGTAATTGCTAATTATCATTATCATATACATATTCAGTAGTATATTGAGGAACGTTCCATGCATTCCTAGCTTCTCATAACTTTTTAATCATAAAGGGGTATTGCAGGTTGTTAAAAAGCTATTTCTATATCCAAATAGACAATGATGTGTTTCTTGTCCTGGCTTCCGCTGATGGTTTGTATTGTGTTTACTGACAAGAATATTGAATCCAATTGTATCCTATGCTCAATCCTATTTGATCATACGATGTGATTTTTTTTGTTAGTGGCAGAAATTGGTTGGTGAGAATTTTTTAAGAAGTTCTGTATCAATGCTGATCAAAGAACTGGGTTCATAGTTCTCTTTCTTTGGTGAGTCCCTTTGTGATTTGGGAAAGAGTCTAATTCTAGCCTCATAGAATGTTTTGATAATTCCATTTCTCTTTCTATTCCATTGAAGAGTTAGTTCTAACTACTGTAAGTTCTTTGCAGGCCTTAATTTCATGGTGAATTCATTGAGTCCTAGATTTTTCTGGAATGGAAAGTGGTTTATTGACATTTCATTTTCATTACTTCTTATGTGTTACCTCTTGGTTCAGATCAAGTATAGGAAAGCATGAATTTCTCCAGGATTCTCCAGGTGATTGGCATACGGTTTTCAAAGTACTCTCTTGTAAACTTCTTAATTTTTTCTTATTTATGTTGTGATGTCTCATTTTTGTCTGTAATTTTCTCTATTTGGGTGAGTTCTCTTATTTTTGGGGGGGGGGATTTTATATCATGAAGGTGATATACTGAAGGGTGGGTTAAAGTTACATAAGTAATGATTAAATTTTTTGTGTGGGGAGGGGGTCCGGTCGTGGGGCCTGAACTCTGGGCCTGGGCGCTGTCCCTCAGCTCTTCAGCTCAAGGCTAGTGCTCTACCACGTGAGCCACAGCGCCACTTCTGGTTTTTTTTCTTTTTGCCAATGTGGTGCTGAGGAATCGAACCCAGGGCCACAAGCATGCAAGGCAAGTGCTCTACCACTGAGCTACCTTCCCACCCCCATGAGTACATTTTTTAACAGTATTACCCCTTCCTCATTTTGTTCTCCTTCCCCCAACCCTGACATCCTACTCCCCCAAAGTTGTGAAGTTCATTTCTAACATATCGTCTGTATATCATTGCTGCTTTGGTTAATCTTTGTCCCACCATTTCTGTGATTTCCCTTCCCTTCCCCAAATCAGATTAATTTATCTATAAGACAAAGGGTACAGAAATAAAAAAAAAAACAGTGACTACAGGGAATAAACCAAAGGGTAAAAACTAAATAGAAATAACTAAAAATTGTTCACTATACAATCATCTTGTATCCATGTCTTGGAGCACATTTCAATAAGCATCATTTTATATGGTGATATGCATATTGCTATTGAGCTATTGTGAATATCCTAGACATATTCTATTTTTTCCAAATGAGTGAAAACCTGTAGACTCTGATTCTTTGGGTCTCGCTTGTTTGACTTATTATGTTTTCCAAGTGATTCCATTTCCTTACTAATGAGGCAATGTCATTCATTCTGATGGAAGCATAGAGTTTTGTGAATATATTCGACATTTTCTTGATCCATCATTGCTGGGTCATATAGGAGCTCTATTGAGGAACCTCTATACTTCATTACAGAGTATTTGAACAAGTTTACATTTCTACCAATAGTCTAGTAATGTTCCTTTTTGGCCACATCCCCACCAGCCCAGCATCTCTTATTATTCGTTTTCTTCATAATGGTCATTTTAACTGGGGTGAGTGTGGAATCTAAATGTTGCTTTGATTTGCATTGCTTTTATGGCCAGAAATGTTGAGTATTTCTTTATGTGTCTTTAGGCCATGCATATTTCTTCTTCAGAGAGGTCTCTCTTTACATCTGTAGCCCACTTATTAAGAGGGTTGGTATTTCTTGGAGGATATGTTTTTTGGGTGACATTAACTTTTGGGGCTCTAAATATATTTGAGATATGAGGCCATTGCTCGTTGCAGAGCAACTAAAGATCTTCTCCCAATCTGTGTGCTTTTTATCTATTTATCTACGTAAGTTCTCATCTTAGTCAGATTTAGTAAGGGTCTGTCAAGTCTGTTAATTTATTTAAAAAACCAACTCTGATTTAGTGATTCTTTCTATGTTTTATTTTGTCTTTATTTAGTTATTTCTGATTTAAACTTTTTATTTGTTTCTGTCTATTGCCTTGGGTTAGGGCTTCTTCCTGTTTTCAAGGAGCTTGAGCTACATAATTAAAATATTCATTTGAGATTTCACCAATTACTTGCTGTAGGCACACAGAGCTATAAATTTTCATGTAAGTACTGCAAATATCAGAGTAGCTGGTATTTTGTGTGTTCCTTTTTGTTAAATTCTAGAAACTTTCAGATTTCCATTCTAATCCCTTCAGTGTTGCACTGGTCATTCAGTAACTTTTTGTTCAGTCTTCATGTTTTTGAGTTGTTTTCTTTTGGCTTTAGCTGTTTAATACTAAGTTTGTTCTGTTATGGTCTGACAAGAAATGGGAATTCATTTAATTTTTCTTTCAATTTGGACAGAATTTCTATGTGACATAAGGTATTTTCTATTTTGAAGAATCTTCCATGAGCTGCTGCAAAGAATGTATAGTCTGACATTGAATGTATATCATGTAGATGTCTGTAAGGGATAGATGGTCAATGTAGTTATTTAGGTCTGCAGTTTCTTGGTTGAGATTTTCTGCATAACCAATCCATGGAAGGGAATGATGTGTTGAGATGTCTTTTTAGGTTAAATAGTATTTGGTTGATGAAGTGGGATGCTGCAGTATTCAGGGCATTAATATTTAGACTTGTTATATCCTCCTAATGGAGAGTTGCTTTTATCAATATATAAATGTCTCTTCCTACTAATTTTAATTTTAATTCTATTTCATCTTATGTTAGTAATTCTGCTGTGGCCTGTTTATGGTCTCCATTTGATTGAAAATTTTCCATCCAGCTTTTTAGTTTGAGTATGTGTTTGTTTCTGTCAATAAAATGTGTCTCTTTTAGATACTATATGGATGCGTCTTGTTTTTTGAGACTACTATCTAATCTATGTCTTCTTTTTGGAAATTTAAGTCCATTGATATTGAGAGTTAAGACTGAGAAATATCTGATAAATCCTGCTATGTTATACATCTGTTGTTAGGAACTGTGCCTCATCTACTCTTAATATATTTACCTTGTTCTCTAGTAGGGAGCATTTTATATAACCAGTTCCTCTTCTTCTTAACATTCTCTATGTAGGATATATTTGATTAACTTCTATCCTGATAATTTGGTGGACAAACGTTGTTTCAAGTTTTCTTTTTCATGAAATATGTTTATATATCCTTTAAATGTAAAGGAGAGTTTGGCTTGGGACCATACTCACGGTTGGTAGTTGTTTACCTTTAATGTTTGTCATATATAATGCCAGGCTCTCTTTTTACCATATCAGCTAAGAAATCTGTATTTATTCTGACTGTATATCCTATATAAATAATGAATCTTTTTTCTATGGCAGTTTTAAGAATCCTTTCCTTGATCATTAATGATCCTCTAATGGATTATGATGTGGTGGTGGATTGTTCAGTTCTAGAATTCTCTTTGGTTTCTATAGCCTTCTCTGCTCTGAATGAGCCTATCTTGCTGGATGTTTGGCATGTTCTCTGCTAGAATTTTGTAATATGCTTCCCATCCATTTATTTTCTTGCTCTTCTCCTTCTTGATACCTATTTCCCTGAAATTTGATCTTCTAACTGACTTTTGAAGTTCTGGAAAGATCATTTCTTATTTCTTGGAGTTTTTCTAAATGATTATCTCCTCTTTCCTATTAGGCCTATTCTGTCTTTGACCCTGAGATTATCTTCTATGTCATCTATTTACTGTGGAGATATTCTACTTTGTTTTTGATTTCCCTGTCTTCTAATTGGTCATTTTTAGGGGTTCTATCCTATTAATGCTTTGTTTTAGGTCTTGCATGGACTTTCTGTACATTTTTAACTTTGGGTGGGGGAGTTGCAAGGGTTGTTTTCTTAGCTCTGTCTTCTCTCATATCTTTGAACTAGGCATCCATTTTATTCTTGGACTCCTTTGTATTTTCAGAATTTATTTATCTTTCTGTTTGTAGTCTCCATGAATTATTTTTCTAATGATTGGTTGGTCTCATCTTGTTCACAAATTTTCTTGTAGAGGTTTTCTATCGTTCCATTAATCACATTTTCCAGCCATATATGTAATGTATTTTGGTAACTATCTTCTAGATCCTTGATTGTCTGTTCTAATTCCTGGTTATTTACTGTGTGAATTATACTACTTTGACATCACTTTTCTTGTATTTTTCTGATTTGTTCTGTCCATTTGGAGGTTTTCTTTTTGGGGGATCTATGATCTTAATAGGTAAATCTCTATGTTCTTGGTTGATTTGCAAGTGTTGGTTTAGTCTTCTGTTGTGATTTGCTTTTCTGGAATTAGGTTTTTGTTTCGACCATTAAGTGTAGGAGTAGAAACCAGTTGTGATGAGACGTTGTGATGATCAAACTTGTGGTTCCAGTGACAATTCGGACTGTCCAGTGGTATGGTGGATTGTCTCTCTGAATGGATGTGGCTTTCTCTCATGTACATTTCTGTTCCTGCTTTTTTCCATATTACCTTTTTATTTTCACACTGCAAATGAGTTTTTGAAAATGTTGGCCAAAACAGTCACAGCAGTCACCTGCCTGGCTGGACACCTTTTCATAGATCTCTGTTTCCTTGTGAAAACAGTATAAAATCTTCTTTTGAATTGTATATTATAGCTGACTTGGTGTGACCCTCTAGAAGAGGAGTACCTGCTAGGATACTAAATCTCTATTTTATCAGAGAGAGCTAGAGTAAACTTCTGTTGATCTTCTGCCATTGTTTTTCTCTTGCTCAGATTTAGTTTTTACATTGTGGACTTTTTCACATAATTTAGGGTTTCTGATTTTTGTATCAGGTTATTTTTGTTTTTCTCTTTGTGTTACTTTGATATAGTGATTTCAGGCTTGTATTAAGAGACAGTAAATTATGAAATGTATGTTAATATATTGAAGGAAAGAGAGCGAATATTTTAACATATTTGCTACACAAGTAAATTAATATTAACTAAAGCTAATTCAAATAATTACTGATGTACATTTCTGAGGATGAGTATAGTACTCTTTGATATATTGGAGGAAAAGACTTTAGACTCATTGCAACTGAACACTTACTAAACTAAACTTTCTTCTTCAGAAAAACAAAAGCTCCATTTCTTTCATATTAGCATTATAAAATCATAATAGCTGCATGTTGAATTGTTTTCCTCTGCTATTTTCTATTCCATTCTTCATCCATTAGGTATCTAGGGCTTTGAATGACCAAATCTTTAATGGCTATATTGTTTATATTGTGATGTAAATCTCAGTAATATAAATATGAATTAATCTTTGAGTCTCATCTTGAGCTATATTCATATGAAAATTATGCAAGAAAGCTGACTTTTTTACTCTTTTCTATGTTTTAATCAATAAATCCATTCTCCTTAGAAATAAGTTCTCATCTTTTATATTGCTCCAGTAAACATCATGTATTTGTAGTACTTTTACTGAAGTACACATAAAGATTGGAATAAGAAGATACCTTCCCCATTATCACTTTAAATTAAATGCTTGGGGACTATTTTATTTGTAAAAAATTAAAAAGTGTAATGCACAGGTTTTCAATAAATTTCAGTAAAATGTATTTTATTGAAAATATATTTCTTAGAGATATTTTTGCTGCATAATGGACCCATTGCTACAATGAGATATACGAGATGTTATGTCCAAAAACGAACTTTCCAACTTTGGCTGGGTATGGGGGGTGGAGATGGGAAGGGATGGGAAGGGGAAACAAAGGAAGCAAAAATTCTTGATAAGAAATGAACTCATTAAATTGCCCATGTAATTGTAACCCCTCTGTACGGTATTTTCACAATTAAAATAATAATGATAAAAATATTTAGTTTCAAAATGCAAGTAAAATTTAGACCTTCACGCTGAGCAAGAGATAAGATAAATGTGAAATAGAGGCTTGCTATTAACATTATAATTCAGTCATATGTAAGCGTAGGATTAATAAAGGTGTTGCAGTTAGAGTTGTTCTTAGGATGAGAAAAAGATGTAAGATATAGTGTAAAACTGCAACAAATTTAAGAAGAATGAATGACATCAAAGTAAGAATGAATGAAAACCAGTGTCAGTGTTACTTTAAAAATTCAGATATAATTTGGTTTAAAGTGTGAGTTACTGTTTTAGTTCTTGTTAGGATTAAAGAAAGATAAGCTTTAGGGTAAAATTTAGTTTTCCTCTAAGAAGTAGAAGTAAAAAAATGTGTGATTAAATAAAATAGTTAGGAAATGGAAAAACTTGGAAAAAATTATATTAAGTGAAGTAAGCCAGGCCCAAAGAAACGTAGGTCCCATGGTTTCCCTTATTTGTAATATCTAGTATATGTATGAGTCAAGCGGAAAAGGTCAGATAATGTGATGTCAGGAAAATGAACCCTTAGATGTGTATTTTAATGTTTTTTTCTTTCATGCATGTGTTTCTAACACATTTATAAGATTATCTCTTTGTTGTTTTGTATGTCCCTCCCCCACAGTATAACCCTTGCTTTCACTATATTTGATGTCAGTATAACTTGTGGAGGAGATGGGGAAAAACCAGTTGTTTAAGGATACAGGTGGACCTGTTGCAACAATGAGAAGTACAAGTTGTCATGTCCAAAACGAACTTTACAATGTTGGTGGGGGGGGGGGGGTCTGGGGGGAGGGAGGAAGGAGAAGGATTGGGATTAGGGGGGGAGGGGGGAGGCTGGGAAGGGATGTGAAGGATAAACAAAGGAGGAGGCTGCAATGCTTGGTAAGAAATGTACACATTATCCTGCCCATGTAACTGTAACTCCTCTGTACAGTATGTTCACAAATAAAATTAAATTAAATTAAAAAAAAAATAAATAAATAAATAAATAAAATAGAGACAATTTTCCTTACATTAACCATTTGGTGTTAATTCAGATTGTGATTAGGATTAGGTTTCATGTTAAAGGGGGTTGAGGATAGAGTAAATAAATAGATTAAACTGGTGGCGTACACCTATTATCCTCAGGAAGCTGATTTCTGAGGAAAAATCCAGCCTGGGCAGGAAAGTCTGTGAGAATTTTATCTCCAATTATTCACCAGAAAAGCAGAAAGTAGTTATGTGGCTCAAGTGGTAAAGTGCATACCTTGAGCGAAAGAACTCTGGGATCATGCCCATGCCTAGAACTCAGGGATTTTGCCTAGGCCCAGAGATCAGGCCCCACGAACAACAAAAAGAAAAAAAAAGGAATGAGATAAATGTTAAGTAAATCTGACCTTATTTTAGGTTCTAGGACTTCAGGAAATGCTGGGATAATGGAAATACAATGTATTTCATTAGATCAGGATTTGAGGAGATGGGTATGATGATTCCTCTTATGGAACAAGATAGATTCAGGATAAGAGTGAGAAAATCTATAAGGTTTGGGAAAAGCTGCAACTTATTTCAAGAATTCCAAGGTGAATTTCAGTTAGAATAACACAAAATGAGCATTTTTCATAAAATTTAGAATTGGGATGGCATTAGTGTCAAGGTTATGGTTAGGATTCCACCCATGGTTAGGATTAGAGTGAAGGATAAAAAAAATGAGGCTCAAATTGAAGATAAATTTTAGAATAATCCTTTTAAGAATTAGAATGAATGTTTTATTTATTTATTTATTTATTTTTGGGTCTGGTCCTGGGGCCTGGACTGTGGGCCTGGGCACTGTCCCTCAGCTCTTCAGCTCAAGGCTAGAGCTCCACCACTTGAGCCACAGCGCCACTTCCGGCTTTTTTCTATTTTGATTATGCGGTGCTGAGGAATCAAACCCGGGGCCTCAGGCATGCAAGGCAAGCGCTCTACCACTGAGCCACCTTCCCAGCTAGAATGGATGTTAACTAGAGTAGTGCTATTAATATTAGAATCACCTTGCAATTAGGCTTCTGTTTATTCTCAATGTTCCAGTTAAGATTAAGTTTATGGTTAGAAAATAACTAAGATTTTGGAAAAAAATTGAAACCTATGTTTGGAAGGCTTATTTGAATCAAGTTAGGATTAGTGAAAATTAGTGTACTTGTGTGAATGTTAGTATTGATATATATATTTTGGATTAAGATCAGGGTCAGTATTTTGTTCTAATTATAATTAGTGTTATTAATAAGAAAGTTTTTTTTTATAAAATTAAGATTTCACTAAGAAATGAAGCAAAAATGTCAGATTGAATAGTCACTATAGCATTATCATTATATTTTTTTCTCAGTGACCATTCTTCTAATTATTAATGAGAGTTTTCCAGCCAGGTATTTGTTGAGAGTTAGCTTTAAGTAATGGACTAAATGGTAAGTAAATCTGAAACTGTTTTAGGATATAGTGATTTAGGAAACGGTAGGATCAATGGAAACTACAGTATTTTTCCTGATAAGAGAATTTGAGGACAATTAATATAATGGTACATATTAGGGAACAAGATCACTTCAGAGGTAGAGTTAGGAAATTTGTTGGAATTAGGGCAAATTGAAACTCATTTCGAGTGCAAATTGGAGTATTCATTAGAATGACAAAAATTAGAGTATTTTTAAAAATTAATTTTGGACTCTCATTAGGTGGAAAGTTAGGTTTCAGTTCCAGCTGTGCTTAGTTTTAGCATTAGGAAAATGGAAAATTTAGTGTCAAACTGGAAGTATATCTTCGAATAACAAGTCAAGTTAGAATTAGGATGACTATGAAATAGGAAACTGCTAATAATATTAGGATTAGGGTATGATTAGTGTGAGGGTTAGCCTAGAACTTCCAGTTAGAGTTCAGGTTATGGCATGATATGGAGTAAAATGTCACGATATGGAGTAAATCCACAAACTGTTTTAAGAAAGACGAGTTGAAACAAAGATAGGATGAATAAAATCTAATGTATTTGTGTGGCTTTTTGAATCCAAAAGCAATTGCTTCTAAGGTTAGGGTTACTTTTCTAATTTATGAACTACTGAATTAAAGGCACAATTATTTCATTCTTACAAACCAAAACATTCAGGATTTTGGGAACAAACAGTTTTCTACATGAAAATGTGTCTTGCAACCAGGATTAAATAATAATGAACAGGGTGTCATTTATTAAAATTAGGTAAGTTGATGCTACAGCTTTCAAAAATATCCAAAGATATAGGATAGTTACTCAGAAATGTTACCGGGAAAACAGATATTCTACTTGCTCTAACTGGGAAATGTGTGTGTGTGTGTGTGTGTGTGTGTGTGTGTGTGTGTGTGTGTGTGTGTGTGTGTGTGTGTGAAGTCACCACAGGTCTTCAACTCAGGCCTGGGTTATGTCATCAGCTTATTCTGTGCAAGGATGAAATTAAACCACGTAGCCACAGGTTTTCTTCTGTCTTTTTAGTACTTAATTTGAGATACATATCTCATGGATTTTCCTGTCTGGACTTAATCTTCTGATCCCCAGCAATCCTTGGATTAGTGTTACTGTGGCTGCTACTGAAAGCATAATCAAAACCTACTAGCTACAATGTAAGAAGTAGTACATATTTATTTGTATAGCTATATTTATTTGTATTACTGTGCATGAAGAAATTCTGGAGATTTCTGGTTAATTCATAGGGCCATATGCAAAAATATAGGACAAGAGGGAAGTAACTCTTTTTAAATTATAATAGGTTATCATTGATGAAAAATTTTAGTAGATGTCTTTCCTTTTTATTTCTTTTTTGCCAGTTATTCAGTGCTGCAGCAAGCCTGTGCCCTGGAGCAATTTTCAAATCACAGCGTGAACCTCCATTTCTGTAGTCCCTGTAGGTATGGTTGCCTCCTCAGGTCACCCGTTGCGAAGTGGGGCCCCTTCCCTTGTGGTGCACGTGCAGTGAGTGGAAGTGTTTGCATGCTCTCCAGCATTGCCGGATGAGCCCCGCCCACCCTGCCCACCTAACTTCCTGGTCTCTGTTGCTCAATTTCACCCAGGAGCTGGCAGCCATGGGGCTGCAGTTGAGACCACTGCTGCCCTATCCTCCTCCAGCTGTGCTGGTACTAGTCTGCGGTGGTCCTGAGCATGTGGGCCATCCCAGGACACTGTGTTCTGGGGTCACACCCTGCCCCCATGAGTGTAGAGTGGGGGGACACCATGCTTGTACAGTGCATGATCCATGGGAGAAGGAAGGCTGCACATGCAGTCTGCACCTTTGGGGCCAGGCAGCCCAGCCTTGGTTCACCTCATCAGTCTGTAAGGCGGTTTGGGAACTGGAGCCATGTGCTGGCCGCTCTGCCAGCCAGCTTGAGACAGCTGCAGCATCTCAGCAAACTGGAGCCCCTTCAGCATCTCTGTGGACCTCCGTTTTATGGTCCCTGTGGACTCAGAGTATAGGGCCATCGCTGCATATGCCCATCAGTGCCAGATGAGCCTGTACTTGCAGTGCACCAGCTACAGCACCTGGGGCCTGAAGCCCCCTTGGCTTTGTTGTGTAGCTTCCTCCATTGTCCTTCTGGTCCACATGGGCCCAGCTCTCAGTGCCATTCCGGGGATGTTCCGTTTGGAGGCAATGAGCTCACCCCCTAACCTCATTGGGCTCCAAATCAGGGCAGCAATGGGTCTGGCCTTGTCAGTGTAGGCTGCACAGATGGAAGGCAGGAGTTAAGGTCTGCCTTGCCTTCCCTCCTGGCTTTGGCACCTGAATCTGGGTTGCTTGGTTTGGTCACTCATGGAGCTTCATTGGCTACAGCCCACAGCAACAAGTGCTGTCCATGCAGCAACAACAAAGAGGTGTCCTGAATCTCCTCAAAGTCACCACACAGACCTCTGATGGGTCTACATGGGCTGGTGTGGTTTTCATCCCAGGACTCCCATTAGGAAGTGCCACTCCCCTTCGTAGTACTGTAAGAAAGAGGTGCCACATATAATTTCTACTTTCTAACATTTTCTTTCACTGAGATAAAAAGAAGTGGGAGATATAAATAAGTTTTAAAAGCATAGAACCCATGGTTTCCTTTGTTTGCAAGGACTAGCACATGTCTAGGACAAGCAAAGAAGATCAAAAGCTATTGTAATATGACCATATAAGAAGATGTTAAGCGAAATGTACCCCAAGTCAGAGACACAAGTGTTTTATTTTTTCTTGCTTTTGTTTTTAATATACTTATAATGCACTATGTGATTCTTTTGTAGGTTTATCCCCCATGGCATAATCCCTGTTTTCACTGTATTTGATTCCAGTGTTCTGCACCTTATATACATATGTTGTAATTTGGGGAGTGGAAGGGATATAGCAGAATGCTGAAATGGGGATGCAGGTTGACTCATTGTGACGATGAGATGTACTGGACAATGAGCCGAAAATGAATTTACAATGTTGGGCAGGGGCCAAGGAGGGAGGAGTTGAAGAGTTGGGGAGGGAAAGTGTAGTAGGGGAAAAACAAAGGAGGAGGTAACAATGCTCTATAGGAAATGTACTCATTACCCTACTCATGTAACTGTAAAACATTTGTATAGTATTTTTACAATAAAAATATTTTTAAAAAATCTCTCCCTGGGGTAGATTTCCAGTGTTGCCCTCAGCATTGCATTTTTTGCCTTTTCTGGCTGTGGTTAGTTCCACCTTCCCAGTGGATCAGTAGTCTTCAAGGCATCTTGGTCCTGAAGTGGGACATGGATTATCCAGTGGTGGTTGGAACCAGGCCAAGGACAGGACAAAACCACTTCCAGGCCATGGCTTCTTCATTCCCCATGCAACCAGGATTGCAAGCAGAATTTCTCTGAATTTGACTCTAGAAAACAACCACTGAACCAAAAGGCAAGTTCACCAAACACCTCCCCTCCTCCCCCATTCCCTCCTTTCTTCCTCCTTGGGAAAGTACAAAATAATTTTGCAGGTTTTGGCAAACACACAAATTGCCCACCACCTCCCCTGGTAAACTAAGTTTAAAGTCACTAAGTCATATAAATAGATGATACCTCACTCATTATTCTGGACAACATCTTCAGATTGTTTGATGCTTTAATTTGTTGCTGTTGGTGGTGGTGGTAGGAGGGCCTGAGTTCTGGGTCTGGGCAATGACCCTTATGAGCCCTTCAGCTCAAGGCTAGAGCTCTACCACGTGAGCCACAGAGCATTTCCAGTTTTTTTCTGCTTATGTGGTGCTGAGGAATTGAACTCAGGACCTCATGCATGCAAGAGAAGCACTCTACTACTGAATCTCCTTCCCAGCTCTAATGCTTTAATTCTTTAAATTTTATTGTCTTTGTGTCAGTCATGAGGTTTAATCTCAGGACCTGGGTGTAAATATATCCTTGAGTTTTTTAGCTCAAGAGGAGCTCTCTACCACTTGAGCCACAGTGTCACTTCCTGTTTCCAGATAAGCGTCTTTCAGACTTTCCTGTCAGGGTTTGCCTTGAGCCGTGAAATTTTAAATTATATTTCTTTAACGTGTTTATTGGAATATTACAGTATATCTGAAATTTAAATTTTTCTGTAAACCATTGTCTTCAAGTAATCCAATAGCATTAACTATTACATTTAGAATCTATTCTTTAGCACACCCATTTATTTATTTTATTGTGAAAATACCATAGAGGGGTAACAATAACATGGGCAAGATAATGAGTACATTTCTCATCAAGCATTGTTGTATCCTCCTTTTTTTCCCCTTCCCATCTGTTCTCATCCCCCCCCAGCTCTCCAGATACCCCCCTGCCCGCTCCACACTCTCACCAGCCAAAGTTGAAAGTTCCTTTTCTACATAATGACTTGTACATCTCATCGCTGCAATACATCCACCAGTATCCCTGTTTAAATGATTTGTTTTTTCCCATCCCCTCCACAAATTATACCAACATCAAATACAGTGAAAGCAGGGGTTATACCGTGGGGGAGGGACATTCAAAGCAACAAAGAAATCATCTTATAAATATGTTAGGAACAATTGCAATAAAGAAAAAAATCATTTGAATCCTTATCTTGGGGTTCATTTCACCTAACATCAACTTGTCTGACCTTTTTTGCTTGTCTCAGACACACAGTGATTATTGCAAATAAGGGAAACCATGGGACCTATGTTTATTTGGGACTGGATTACATCCCTTAATATAATGTTTTTCCATTTCCTAACAAATGGGGGAATGTCATTTTTTCTGATGGAGGCATTGAATTCTATTGTGTATATACACCACATTTACTTGATCCATTCATCTACTGAGGGGAATCTGGGTTGGTTCTATATCTTAGCTATGGTAAATAATGCTGCAATAAACAGAGTTGTGCTGGTAGATTTAGTATGGTATTGTTTGTGACCATTTGGGTAAATGTCCAAAAGTGGAATTGCTGGGTTATAGGGGAACTTTATGTGGAGTCTTCTGAGGAACCTCCATACTTCTTTCCAAAGTGGTTGAATAACTTTACATGCCCACCAACAATGCAGTAAAGTTCCCTTCTGTCCACATCCCCTCCATCATCTGTTGTTATATTAGAGTTCTTGATTATAGCCATTGTAACTGGGATGAGGTGGTATCTCAATGTTGTTGTTTTTTTTTAATTTTATTTTATTTGTGAACATACTGTACAGAGGGGTTACAATTACATGGGCAAGATAATGCATACATTTCTTACCAAGCATTGCAGCCTCCTCCTTTGTTTACCCTTCACCTCCCTTCCCAGCCTCCCCCCTCCCCCCCCACCCAATCCTTCCCCCCCCCCGGTACCCCCCCACCGACATTGTAAAGCTCTTTTTTGACATGACACTTTGTACTTCTCATTGTTGCAACAGGTCCACCTGAATCCTTAAATGACTTATTTTTCCCCATCTCCTCCATAAGTTATACTGACATCAAATATATTGAAAGCGGGGGTTTGCACTACTTTTATTGCTAGAGAGGTTGAACATTTCTTCATGTGTCTATTGGCCATCCTTCTTTCCTCTTCAGAGAAGTTTCTGTTTAAGTTTTAGCCCACTTATTTTCGAGTTAGTTGTTTCTTTGAGGATTTGTTGTTGGGTGGTTTAATTTTTGAGTTCCAGGTATATTTTAGATATGAGACCCTTGTCTGTTGTATGGGTAGTGAAGAACTTCTCCCAATCTGTGGGCTTTCAATTGATCTTGCTAATTATGTCCTTTGCCATGCAGAAGCTCTGCAATTTCATGCAATCCCATTTTTCCAACCTTTCTTTGATTTCTTGTGTTTCTGGTTCTCTATTAAGAAAATTTCTGCCTGTACCAAGGAGTCCTAGGGTTTCTTCTCTTCCATCCTGTAATGTTTTCAGGGTGTCTGTTTGACTCTGAGGTCTTTGATCCATTTGGAGTTGATTCTGGTGCAGGGTGATACATAACGATCTAGCTTAATTTTCTTCAAGTAGTTAACCAATTTTGCCAGAACCCTTTACTGAAGAGGCTGTCTTTCTTCCATTCTATTTTTTAGCTCCCTTATCGAAAATGACATGGCTATAGGTCTGTAGGTTCATTTCTGGGTTTTCAATTCTATTCCATTGGTCCTGAGGTCAGATCTTGTGTCAGTACCAATCTGTTTTGATTACTATGGCTTTCTAGTAGAGTTTGAAATTTGATATTGCTATTCCTCCAGCATCGGTCTTTCTGTTGAGGGTCATTTTAGCTATTCGGGGTCTTTTATTGTTCCATATAAATTTTTGGATTGCCTCTTCTATTTCCTTGAAGAATGAGGATGTTATATTGATAGGTATTGTATTGAATTTGTTGATAGCCTTGGGAAGTATTGCCATTTTCAGGATTTTGATCTTTCCAATCCACGTGTATGGGAGTTTTTGCCACTTTCTAAGTTCTGTTTTGATTATCTTTTTCAGGTTTTTAAAATTTTCATCATTGAGGTCCTTCACTTCTTTGGTTTAGTTAATTCCTAGGTATTTTATTTTTTGTGGGGCTATTATTAATGGTGTTGCTTTCCTGATTTCAGCCATGCTTTTCTCATTGTTTGCATACAGAAAAACCATTGATTTTTGAGGGTTAATTTTATACCCTGCTACTTTGCCAAAATTTTGATTCACATTGAGTAATTTGGGAGTAGAGTCTGTAGGATTCTATAAGTATATAATCATGTCATCTGCAAAGAGGGAGAGTTTTACTTCTTCTTTCCGTAATTGGATCCTATTTATATTTGCATCTTATATTATTGCTGCAGCTAGGCATTCTAATACTAGATTCCGTGCTGTCCCTCAGCTCTTCAGCTCAAGGCTAGTTCTCTATAACTTGAGCCACAGCATCACTTCTGGCTGTTTTCATTTTGCTTATGTGGTACTGAGAAATCGATCACAGGGCCTCATGCATGCAAAGCAAGACTTCTACCACTGAGCCACATTCCCAGCACCTCTCTTCTCTTTCTAACAGGATTTGCTAAGGATCTGTCAATTTGTTAATTTTTTAAGTACCACTTCTGTTTTGTTGATTCTTTCTATGTTTTTATGGATTCTAATTCATTTAATTTTGATTTAATTTTAATTATTTCTTTCCATCTACTGGATTGGTGTTTATCCTGCTGCTCTTTTTCAAGGAGGCTCAGATGTCTCATTAAATTATTGGTTTCACATCTCTCCAATTTGTTGATGTAGGTATTCAGAGCTATAAACTTACCTCTGATTACTGCCTTTCCTGTGTCCCAGAGGAGCTGGTAGTTTGTGTGTTCATATTTGTTGAATATTATGAACATTTGAATTTGGTTTCTGATATCTTCCATGATCGACTGGTGATTCAACGGTGTGTTCTTCAGCTTCCATGTGTTACAGGACTTTCTTTGGTGGTTTTGGTGTTGAGTTCTAATTTTATTCTCTTGTGGTCTGAAAGAATGCAAGGTATAACTTCAATGTTTTTGAATTTGTACAAGTGTGCTTTTTGACCTAAATCTGTGGTCTAATTTGGAAAAAGTTCCATATTCTGCTGAGCATTCTGATAATGCTGTGTGAAATATTAAATCTAGGTGATCTATGCAGTTGTTTATATCTGTGGTTTCTCTATTGAGTTTTTGCCGAGTTGATCTATCTAGTGAGGGGAGTGGTGAGTTAAAGTCCCCAGCAATTAATGTCTTTGGATCTACGTGAGATTTGAGAAAAAGTAGTTTTTCTTGAATAAATTTGGGTGCTCCATTGTCTTGTGAATAGAGATTTAGAATTTCAATATCCTCCTGAAAGAGAGATCCCTTAATTAGTATGTAGCAACTTTCTTTATCTCTTCTCACTAATTTAAATTTGAAATCTATTTTATCTGATATTAGGATTGCAACTCCTGCCTCTTTTGGGGGACCGTTTGTGCTTGGTAGATTTTGTTCCAGCCTTTCACTTTGAAAATGTATTTGTTTTTATGGGCAAGATGTGAGTACTGAAGGGAGCAGATGGAAGGATCTTGCTTTTTAATCCAACTAGACAGTCTATGTTGCCTAATTGGAGAGTTAAATCTCTTAATGTTGGGAGATTGGACTGAGATGTATTTGGGAGTTCCTGCCATTTAATCCACCTTCTTGAGGGCTGTGGCAAATGAGTTCTTCCTATGGTTCTTGGATTCTCAGTTTGGATGTGGTTTCTTGGCCTTTATTGTGGTCCTGTTGGTTTTCTCTGTGTAGGACAACTTTAAGTATCCTTTGTAAAGCTGGTTTGGTAGAGATATATTGTTTCACTTTTTCTTTTGTATGGAAGGTTTTTATTTGACCTTCAGTTATGAAGAAGAGTATAGCTGGGTACAGTATTCTTGGTTGATAATTGTTTGTCTTTAGGGCATGGCCTACATCAATCCAGGCTCTTCTTGCTTTAATTGTCTCTGCTGAGAAATCTGAGGTGATTCTAACTGGTTTCCCATATAGGTGATTCATATTTTCTCCTTGACAACTTTGAGGATGTTTTCCTTGGTCTGAATTGATCCTGTGGGGATTATAAGGTGGTGATATGACGTCCTCTTCAGGTCTGGTCTATTTGGGGTTCTAAAAGCTTCTTGTATTTGAATAGACTTATCATTTTGCATGTTCGGGAAGTTTTCTGCTAGGATCCTGTGAAACAAATTTCCTAGACCATTAACTTCTATTTCTAGGTGCTACTCTACATCTGTTATCTTCAGATTATGCCTTCTGATGGTGTCTTCCAAATGTTGAATAGGTCTATCATATTTCTTGGATTTGTCTTGGATAGTTGTACGTTCTTTCTCTATAATATCTAAGCTGTCTCCCATCCCCGAGTTTTGATCTTCTGCATGGTCTTACCTACTGTCAAGAATTTCTATTTTGTTTTTTTTAGTTCTTTTGCTTCTAATTGCTTGGCTTTGATGGCTTCAAATTGATTGTTGGAGTTTTGTTTTAGATTTTGTTTGAATTTCTTTACTTCCTTAATTTGGTGTTCAGTGTTTATTCTCAAATCACTTAGTTGATTGGTTATGTTTTTCT
The DNA here is from genome assembly GCF_019054845.1 of Dipodomys spectabilis. NCBI lineage: Eukaryota > Metazoa > Chordata > Mammalia > Rodentia > Heteromyidae > Dipodomys > Dipodomys spectabilis. Next base: position 795,785 of record NW_024870687.1, read on the forward strand.
TGGACTTCCATTCCTTCTGTTGGCTCCATTCAGCATTCACTTTCCGGTCTCCCTGACTTTTTTCAGCTGTCTTTTAATGGATTCCATGAATGCCTCTAATTAGTATGAAAGTAATACTAGCTATGTGCTAGAACACAATTTTAAGGCAAGTATCAACCAAAGTCCTGTAGTTGTACAGTCAAAAGTCTGCAGATACAATCTAGTTCAACAGAAACAATCTATTGAATGTCAAAAACTACGTATTAATGGTCTAAGAACAGCAAATTTGATTTTGGCGAGCCAGAAATTACTAGGTTTAGGGAGAAATGTGGGGAAAAATAGAATTAGAGAGATGTGGAAAGGTATAAAGAAAGTAAAATTAACTAAGTCCTAATCTTATAGAGGGAAATGGATTGGACAGAATGATAGGAGAAAGAGAAGAGTAAAATAGGGACAAGAAAAAATGGAAAAGCAAAAATTTAAATTTAAAAAGTGAAACACAAAAATTATGCAAGTTTAAGGAAGTATTATTGAGAGAAAAACGCAGATAGGATGAGAGGAGAGGAGGAGTAGAAAGAAGATTTGAAAAATTAAAAAATAAAAATACTTAAAATATTGTATACAGATAAAGAGATAATACTGTTATTAAGGAATTTAAGCCTAAGAGGTTTTGAATTAAATAATAAATTTCTGGATTATATGTGTACACAATGAGGGATAAGGTCTAATAATCGATGACATGTATATCTGAGGATGAGCAGAACAGCAATTAAATCACCCAAAAAAAGAATGAAAGAGAAGAAAAAATGAAAAGAATGAGAAAGAAAGAAAAAGGACCAAAAGTTTAGTAGAAATAAAATAAAAATAAAAAAACATACACACGCATATTCACCTAAAATAAAAATTATAAGAGAAAAAAAGATTAATAGAATACATTTTTTAAAAAAAGTAATAATTAAAAATAGGTATACAAATAGGGTTCTTAGATTTTTTTCGGGGGGCGGGGGGGGGGAAGGGTGAACAGGAAGATTCTGTCCCTTGGTGGAGTCTCCGGTCTGCTTGTGCTGTTTGGTTTTCCTGTGGTTTGATTGGTTTCTTAAATCAGTTTGTTCTGGCAGGCAGAAAAATGCTCTGCTTTACCCAGAATTTTGTGATCCTCCTCCCTCCCAGGAGGAAGATCTGTTTTGAGTGTCACAAAAGAGGAAGGTGGCTGTTTCCTCTAATTTGGAGATGCTGTGATGAGGCTAGGTTCTGGGTAGAGTTGAGGCCTTTCAGCAAACAGTAGCTTTTCCCTGAGAGGCTAGCTTCTGAGACATTCACAGTGCCCAGCATGGAGCCATTCTCAAGGTTTATGTTTACTGAATTTCAATTGATTATCTAGGCTGCTATAAGGAGGGGCAGCCTCTGGCTCTGTTTACCCAGTGAAGAAAGACACTCCTCTGGGGGGAGAGATTCACTGCCTGGGCTGAGTGACTTTCTCCTCTGTGGAGCAGAGTCTTGTTTCCTTTGTAGTCTCTGGTCTGCGATCTGTAGGATGAAGATATCTGCTCCTGGTCAGTTCTTGCTGGTGTTGAGTAGAATCTGCTAGCTTGCTGTGTCTGGCACGTTTGTCCAGGATTCTCTGTGTTGTAGGTAGCCACCACAACCGCGGCTACCAGCAAGTGCTCAGATCTGCCTCCTTGCCTGGATTTTCCTTCTCTGGCCAAACTCTCTGTACTGTTATGGCACACTTGGTTTAATTCTCCCCCTAAGACTGTTCACTGGAACACTAAAACTACTTTCTATGCAAGAGCTTGTTTAGCCTCCAGCATTTCTCGGGCATTTTCCTGCAACTACTCCTCTTTTTTTACCTCTCCTGTATATTTTTTGTTTTGGAACAAGTGTCATGTCTGGCCAATCATTCAAAAGGAAGCTTATTCCATTAATTTAATAGAAAAGGAATACAGCCTTACTGCATCTCAAGGCAACTTTGAGTATAATGTTAATGTGATAATTCACATCATTGAATTTTCAAAGTCGTTTTGATAATTTTTTTGTTAAACTGTTCATTAAAGGGGTTCCAAATAGCAAGAATAAAAAACAATGTTTTGCTTTCAAAGAATGTTTTAAAAGCTAGTAATTCAAGACAACACCTTCTATTTTTCCAAGATTCCATGGTGAAGAATTTCTCTTTTATCATAACCCTTATCACTAACCCCCTCACTTCAAACTTGTAGCTTTATTCAGTTTTATTGTTCAAGCTTTCATTTTGGTACTAGCATCTGTAATCTCCTTGTAGTATTTGACAATGAAATTCAATTTGTTGTTAAAGAGCTCAATTCATATTGCCAAAGGCAGACTCATGAGCATATCATAGTTATAGTATGCAACTATTCCATCAATTAATATAAGTACCACATAAATGTGCATCTTCATATAATTTTTAAATGCAAAGTAATTACATATCTATGTCATAAAATAATTCTGACCACTAGTAGAAGAGGCTAAGCTCAACTTTTGCATCATCCCCAATATTTTTTGTAAAATTTTCTTTCTCATTAACTTTCACTGCAAGTCCTTCTTTCCTAGCAATAAGTTATAAGTCATGTCCTTGGATTTAAGTCAACTTTGAGTAAGCTGTTTTCTTTCCACCACCAGTTAGTTCCTCGTGTTAAATACCTGAAGAATAACTTGTCCCAATGTGCCTGCAAAAGGAGTATCCAACTCGACTGTCTGTGCCCACTATTCCCTTGCTTTGTTTGGGAATGGAGTATCAGAGACAGGGGTGTCAGGTTTCAGATGGCTGGAACCATGGTGTTATGAATTATGAGTAGCAGAAAAGAGTAGTAGAGACTAGGATACCAGGTAAAGGGTAACTGTGACTGTAATTACTGAGTTACAGAGTCAGGAAATTTGTTAGAAGCAACAGTTTTGCACGAGTTGGGTGAGCTAATACAGGCATACAGAACTGTTTAGCAGGGAAAAGGAAGCATAGACAAAGTGAAAGAGTAAATGTTGTGAGGGACTGTGGGGCACAATCAGGGTAACAAGGTCATGGGTGTGCAAACTGGGTAAACAGTACTATGGGAGAAGCAATTGGCATGGTGGCCTGATGTGGTGCAGAACTCTGGGTTTGCCTGTCCAGTTTTGGCTGTTAGATCTTTAGGGAAACTACCTCTAGCAGCTCATTATCAGCTTGTTGTGTTCAGGCACGTGCCATCTATAAATGTCTACTCCAAGTAGATTGCATTCTTTGACACCAGCTATAGAATCTTTGCTCTAAGCAGCCTGAGAGACCACACTCCACAATGCTACAGAACAAGCTCCACATAGTGAGCTGCAATCACCTCATACAACTCTTGCTGCTCCTCTCCAATGTCAATTATAATGGTAGCAAGGGATCTGAGATGTGCTCAGCAGCAGTGCTCTGGGAAGCTATCAATTCTTACGTTGTCATTCTGGGAGTTCCCTAGAAATAGGCAAGAGCACTTGCTGATGTTCTACCAACTTCTCTCTGTGTGGCTCTGCACAGACTGTTGTACCTCAGATTGGTTACCTGGATGTCCAGGTGGCCTCAAACGTGCTCTATCTTCTCTCTCTAGGTGCTCTTCTGTTTCAGCTGCTTTTCCATTTCCCTCCAGGTAGCTTGCTTCATCTCCACATTCTTTGAATTCTGCTGCATATCAACCTGTGGCTTTCACACCAAGCCCTTCCACTTTCTCATCTACCTCTCTAGCTGTGAATCTGGCACAATAAGTTACATGTATGTTCTGTATCTGTTTATCAAGGTTTGAGCTAGAATCTAGGTGATACTAGCTAACTGAGAACATGGGAGCTTCTTAAATACTCCCCTGCCACTCACTGCTCATTGAGACAAATGCAAATGTGTTGAGGTCAGTCTCTCCTTCTCCATTTCTGGTGAATAAAGTGAAGTCACAATGGACCTACCAGACAGCTGCTATGTCAGCAAGTGACCAAACCAAAGATAATATAGTGAGGGGATACTTATCAAGTGTAGTAGGATAAATGCACATATTTGTGTATATTACTAAGGGCTTTCATCAAACTAGTTATTTTATGTCCAAAATGGCAGATCAATGTTAGGCTCTCCTCGAGATCTTGCTGTTCTTCAAGTCCTGAGGACTCCTACATACAACTAAGACCTAATGATATGGGTGAATAAGAAAGTCGGTGAGTATGGATTAGTATTCTGATAGTGTGCTAAGTTTTTGTCTTGTCATGACTATGATGAAATCAATGTCATTTCTCTGACTTAAACCTTATCTCTTTATTTGGCATAATTGGCAGATTGCTAGTGTGTCATTTTTTCCTGTTAGTTCAGTGCACAAGGGAAAACATTAAGCATGCCAAACCATGGGTTTCCAATGTCCTAGTAGATGCTTTGCCTTCTAGGACCATCCTTCCAGGTAACTCTCTGTTTAGCATATTGCACAATGTCCCAATCAATGAAATATTTTTGAGCCTAGGAGAAAATGTCCATTTATAAAACAGTACAAATAAGAAGCAGAAGATGCCCTACACTCAAATGCTCCTGGAGAACAGAGTGTAAGGGTGTCTACACAGTTGGGAAATAGGATTCTGAGGGGTGGGAAAGGATGAGTTTAGATAGCAAACCTAGAAGTAACTATAAGTTTCTGAATTCCTAACCTTACTTCTTTCTGCCCCTCGGGTCGAATTCAGGAAGAGGTGGAATGTTTATGATCACAAAAAGGAGTTTTTAATCCTAGGCCCAAACTCTACGTGTTCCTGTTACATCTTCCCACCTGACCCTGATGTAAATGGTCAGAAGGGCAAAGAGGAAGGGAGCCCCATGCTCAGGAATATAAATGGAGCTTACAAGTAACTTCAGTCTCTGACTTTCTATTGTGAAGGTAAGATATAAGTCAGTTTGGGTGTCTACAAAATCAGTTTCTAGGCTCTCTGGTTCCTTCAGAACTTCTTTCCCTCCTTCTATGTTTTGACAGCAACAGTTAGTACAGTGCTTCTGTCTTTTAGGGGCAATCTTTCTTTTCACACAAAGCTCAAAGTAGACAATAGGTGGAAGCTTCCATTAAATCAAAAAGTATTTAATAGCACACAGTGAGTGCTTTACCTGAATTCCTGGACCTAACAAATTCCCAATTCTGAAGAGAACGTGATTATGTGTGAGTACTAACAATCTCCACTGAATGGTGAGCTTAGAAAACTTTTCCCAAGGCAGGTTCTGTCCAGGTTATTAGGATGGCTGAGATCTACTGGATCAATGAACTTACAGACAATGCAAGGCAGAAAAGTCTAAGAGATTGAGTTCCAAAAGAAGAAACTAGACCAAGAAGAGAAAACATGTCATTGCTGGAAAAGGAGGAAGACTTAAGTAGGAGAACGTTTTTCTTAATACAGTCAGGGGTATAATTATAACAAAGTTCTAAGTTGTGGCTCCTCAGTAGAAACTATCAGATCAAACCTCAATAAAACTAAATATAAAACTTATATAATTAAAAAACTATTTGGATTTCCGTACTAACATCTTCCTTAAGGGGAGTGATTGTGGTGTGTGTGTGTGTGTGAATGCGTGTGTGTGTGTGTGTGTGTGTGTGTGTGTGTGTGTGTGGTGTCTGAGATTATGTATGGAACAGCATTGGTTCTTGAAAATCATCATATTGACACTACCTTTTACGTTTCCCATTCAAGTCTGGTGGCGTTGTAGCTCTACCACTTGAAACACACAATTCTCACTTTCTTCTGTTTAACTGGAGATAAACATGTAATGAATATGTCAACCTGGGTTGGTTTCAAACTATGATCTTCAGATCTTACTCTCTGGAGTAGGTAAGGTATAAGAGTGAGCCACTATGCTCAGCACTGTATTTCCAGTAGGTTACTTAATCTTTCTGAATCTCGGCTTCTTCCTGGGTGGAAAGTGAAAATAATTACTTTGTGGACCTTAGAATTGGGTGGGAAATATGACTGGGTGCAGGAAGTATACGTGTTTGGGATGTGTGTACAGAGCCTGACACTCTCATAAAACTACTGATGTTTATATTGAAATGTATTCCAGGAATTGGAAACAAGAGAGATTTTTCTGTTCTTGCTTATCCATTTATGGGCATTGAGGGAGTCAGAGATATTCAAGGAGAACAGGGAAACAAAGGCAGCACTTGTACTCTGTATATACTGTATTCACAATGAGCTATACCACTGAGGACAGGGACAGGAGGGATGGGATTGTCAAACAAGAAATGAACTCATTACTTGACTTACAATAGGTTTATCAGTATGTATACTCCCTTAACAATAATAATTTTAAAAATACAGGTTGATGATTTTCTCCTCCAGTTTTTGTAGGTTCCCTTAAGACTCAGGCCCACCAATGGAGTTTTTGAAGGTCAATTTATTTGATAATTAACATAAAGCCATAATTTCTTAAGAAATGTTATAAAAAGTATTTCATTTTTAGTACTGGTTTCTCTTTCAGTGGCAATTATACATGTTGTTGGCAGAGCTAATGTTTTACTTTCTGTTTTGAGTATTTGTCAGGTGCTCTATCTTGGCACCCTGCCCTTACCCAAAATGGTAATCAACCTTTGAAATTAATGTACTTGAGTATGAGTCTCATTTATTTATTTAATTTGTTGTTGGTGGTGAACTCTTGGCCTGGTCACTTTCCTTCAGCATTTCTGCTCAAAATTGGTGCTCCACCACTTGAGCCACAGTACCACATCTAGCTTTTTCTGCTTAGGTGGTGCTGTGGAATCAATCCTAGTGTCTCATACATTCAACATAAGCTGACTAACAGTGATCCACCTCCTCAGCCCCTAGGACTGGTATTTTTGTGCATGGGTATATCAAGCAAACCTATTGAGCAAATGCATTCATTTGAAACTAGACATATTCAAAATTATGAATTATCAGATATTTTAACAAATAAAACAGTTAACATTGTTACTAGGAATTGTTTGTCTCCCCACGCTAAAAACATGGAGGATGTATTTTAAACTAAAACTACAAAATAAATTTTAAGATCTTGGTGCAAACAAACCTGTCCAGGTGTTATTACATTAAACAGAGAATTCAAAATTATTTTTCTTCTTGAATACAGATATCAAAGGTCTTATAATACTTATTTCAAATTGCAAATTAAAGGGAAAATCAGTAAGGAGGTAAAATTTATATTGAATGTTAATTTTTGAAGAAGTAGAAAAGATCCTAGATGGCAGACTAAAGACAAAGCAATATCAGAGCCCTATATGCTCAATAATAAATAAGAAATTTTAATTGAAAAATTGATCTGGAAGGTGCACATCAGGCAAAGCAAGCAATCAGATCATACAACCAACCAAAAAACATCATAATTATATCGCAGAAAAAGGAGACAAGTTCTGACCAGGGCTCAACGTCCTTATCCTTGATTTCAATGATACACATACACATACACCCCTCTACACACATACACACACACACACACACACACACACAAACACAAACACACAGGAATGTATGCAACAGCTCAACCTACTCACATCCATTCAACATGAATCAAAGATCTTCCTGTAATATTGGAAACTTTAAAACTTTCTAGTCTTGTAAATAATTGATAACACATGCATAAGCAATTATTTTCTGAATAGACTCTGCTATAGAAATGAGAGTTCATGATGGTTATAACTACTTAAACATCTCTGAATCTTGAAAGAATTAAACAAGAGACAATTCGAATTTTGGGACTATACTTCTACCAGCTATTCTTCAAAGGCTTGATAAGAAGTTACAAAATCAAAAATTAAATATCAAATTAATACAACTAATAGTTGTGTAAGTAAGTACAACTAATATTGTGTAAATGAAGTGAAAGACACTGATGAAAAACCCATGCTGCCTCCATTTCTAAGCCGGCTGCACATTGTGGAACCTTTGATTCTGCTGGGCCAGGCCCACAGTTGTCTTCCCCAGAGCAGTGGCCCTGCTGGGGTTGGCACTGGGAGCTGTGTGGAGAGGTGGGGAGGCCGCGGGGGAGACTGAGCTGGGATTGGGGATAGGGGTAGTAGGGAGAGTACTGGAGGCCCTGGAAGAGGCTGGTGAAGGAAGGAAGGAGGCAATAGGCCAATGGCTCAGGAATCAACAGCCCCAAAGGCAGCTGGGTTCTGGATAGTGTCTGTGAGGTGTGGAGTTTGGCCCCTGGGGCCTCATGGCTGGGTGAGGAGAGGCAGAACTCTCAAATCCCACCCAAATAGGCAATGAGAAATGAGACAAACAGTGGCTGAAGAATTTCAAGAAAAAAGGCAGGGACTTGCAAAGGGGGTGGTCAGTGGCTATAGGTATGTCCACAAACTAAGGCATCAATCTAGCTTGTAGTTACAACTATTAACATGAAGTATTGTTTTTATACATACTGATAATTGAATCCCTTATTGTTAGGGAGCAGAAGAGAGCAATAGTCATTAGAACCATAACACAGACATCCATCTTAATCTTTTCGTGTCCAACTGCTTGAACTTAAATACTCTTGAGATAATAACTCATACCCCTGTCTTCCCTTGACTGTTTGACCTTTCCAGAGAACAGCTCTCAGCCTTTTGATTGTTCTTTGCGATGGCTTTCCAATCTATCCTTTTCCAAGTCTAACAGCTTGACTTCAGAATCCCTCACAAGTACTGTGACAGATATATTATTTTGAAAACTATATTTTTTCTAGGATAGGTTCAATTTTTAAATTTTATTTTATTTCAAAAATAGAGTGGTTACAGTTACTTGAGTAAGGTACATTCTTTATTGAATATTGTTAACCACTCCATTGTTGTTCTCCTATCCCTTCCCATCCCCCACACCTCCCCCTCACCCCAAAGTTGTAAAATTCACTTCTTACATAGTGTCTTTTGAATATCATTGTTGCAATGGGTCACTCTTTGTACTTCTTTCATCACTATAATTTTTCCCTTTCCTTCTCGAAATCAGATAAATGTATATACAAAGTTGAAGGTACCAGAATCAAGACAGATTGCCAGGGATAAACCAATGTCAAAAAACAAATGAAATAAAATAAGATCTAGATGCTCTATTTTACCGACATCAAGGTTGACATCAGAAAAAAAAGAACTTTTTCCACGTTTTGGAGTTCATTTCAATTAGCATCATTTTGTAATGTCAAAAGTACATATCTCTGGAACCAGAAATCCCACTCCTCAGCATTTGTCGAAATGATCTCAAGCTAAAATACACTAAATCATCAACTACGTTTCTGGCAGCATTTTTAGAACCAATCTAAATGCCCCTCCATGGATGAATGGATCAAGTAAATGTGGTATATATACACAATGGAATTTTATACTTCTATCAGAAAGAATGAAAAGCCCCTTTCATAAAAAATGGAAAGATTTGGAAAACAATCATATTATGTGTAGGAAGCCAGACTCCTCATTTTATTAATTAATATATGCTTAGGATAGTCCTTAAACTCTTAATATTCCCTTTTTTCCTCTCTCCCTCTTCCTCTCTCATTCCATTTGTGTGTGTGTGTGTGTGTGTGTGTGTGTGTGTGTGTGTGTGTGTGTGTGTGTGCATGTGTGAGCGTGCATGTACGCACACACAGTAATTAAACTTGACTCGGAGACTCAAACTCTTGCTTGGTTTTTTCACTCATGCCTGACTGAGTCTGTACTATTTAAACCAAGATTTCACTGTGCTTTCATTGAATAACAGAACATAAATGTCTCATGGACTGCTACTCCAGCCATCTGTGAACCATGATCTTCCAATATCAAGCTCGTGACTATCTAAGGATAGGGATGAGGCGCTGGTATCCTCTATTGTCTTTTGCTTTGTTTTGTTTTTGTTTTTTGTTGATTTTGTACATCCAAAATCTGTAAGGAAAACAAATCATTTATAATCAGGACTATTCCCATAAAATGTGTGTTGTTTAAAGATTACCTTAATAATGTTATGCTTTTTATCCACATTATGTGATTTAATTTTTTGAACTCTATTGTTGCAGTCAAGTCACTTATACACAATTTGAACCTCCTTGTCTTGGTTTTATAGTTTGTTAGGTGTTTCAAAACAGAATTTATCAAGGTTTAACTGCACTACTGAAGTAAGATCTTTATGATTATTCAATGTCTTGTAAATCTTAATTTCTTCCCTTCTTGTGACACCATATGAGTACAGGTAGTTTCCTATAATACCTCCACATAGTTTAGACCTCAATGCCATGCACTCTTCTCCCAAATATGCAAGGGCATCCTTTGTAATTCTCCTTGCATTTTCACTGTTCTTATCTCTACTCTCCCATGCTAAGTCCTGTGATGATCTTGTTGATTTTCTCTCTGTTACATTCATCTTTGCATTTTGGGAACTACTGTTATGCACTACTGTATTTCTGTCCATTCTCCTTGAGCTTCATCTAGTACCCTTCTCACAGCGGAGGGCCAGAGATTGGGGATATTTTTTTTTCACTCTTTTGCTCAGACATCTATCTTTACTTTCTAGCAATACATTCATTGAATTCTTTCTGTAAATTCTAATGTCTTGAAAATGATTACTGCATTTTCATGGCTTTGTTATTTGGCATTAGAGGAGAACATAAGTCAGTAACTAACTTAGGTAAAAGAAGATTGCAATCAAGCTTCAATAGATGTTGTTCATTGGATGATATTTACTTCATGGTCTGCCTGCCTGCTTACTTTTCACTGTTTATTTTTCAATGTAGCCTTTTCTTCTGGAAAGTATTCATAGGCCTACCTAGTGAAGAGCAATTCCTACTGTAATTAGTAATTAATTTTATTCCAACATCATTTCATAGATCCTTCTCAGTTTTTTCAGGGTCTGTATAATAGTGTTTCACTTTCTTAGATATGTTTTAAGATCGATGCATCCAGTGATACAGTCACATTGCTTAAGTCACCATTTTGTTGATGGAAAGGAAACCATGCTGCAAACTCACTATATGACAATTTTCTGGTTTTAAATTCTTTTAAATTAGAATTGATACTGGAGAACGAACATTCTGTGTACAATTTTATATTTTCTTAATTATTGTAGTATACTTTCCAATATTGTATAAAGTTAAAACATTACTGTTTACTTAGTTTTAGGATTTCTAAAGTGGTCAAAGTAAAAGTTCTATTCATTCACAATTTTAAGACAATATTGTCAATTATGACCAAGTGAGACATTTTAAACTTTTATTTGTGGTCCTTAATGTTGGTGCTTGGGAATCAATTCTAGTCCTTCATTTGTCTTAGTCTACTGTGTGCCTCTGAGCGTGATTTGACCTGTGGTTTTATTTTCACTCAACTGGGATAAAGAAAAATTTCACTAGGAAAGAATTATTACTTGGTTAGTTTCTCCAATATCTCTCACATACATAAAAGTTATATAAGTCTACACTGACAGAAAATGGTGTTCTTATATGGTATATATAGTGGTAAATGTTTATTTTTTGTAGCCCCACTCTTCACTAAGTATGGCCCCTTTCCTATTCCCCCTTCCCATAAAACTTGACTGGATCCACTGGAAACCCACTTCCAGGCAGCTTCCTCCTTAAAAAGCCTAACCTTAACTAACGTACCCCCTGGTAGACCTGGTATAAACTTTCAAAGGCCTGACTGTAACCAGACTCCTTCCTGAAAGCCCTCCTCTGCTATAGGGAAATCCCTCTTCAACTCCACCCTTTCCTGGAATCCCTGCTCTGCACAACCAGAAACAAGGCCACATCCATATCTCCTTCCATGTCCTGCCTTACTGCATCAAGAACCCAGACTACATCAGGGTCATCCCTCCAATCCCAACCTCATCCCACCAGATACCCCGCCCCTAACTATTCTAGTCCCTCATAGTCCCATTGCTCCCATATTCTAGTACCTCCAAGCTCCTCCCATTCCATTCATACTCCAACCCCAAACAGCCTTCTCCCTCAAGCCCCTCCTGGTTTCATCAGAAACTCAGCCTATAACTAGCCTACTTCTAAATGGCTTAACCTCTCAAACACAGCCCTGAATCTACACTTCCCACAAAGCTTATCTTGCTAAACCAAAAACCCTTCACCTCCCTATAACTGCCCTTGAAGCCCCGCCTTACTTGGCCAGAAGCTTCTTGCACAGCCCATCTCCAGCCTGGAAAGCCAGCCTTGTTCCAACACAAGCCTCTCTACCTTCCACATCTACTCTCTCAATGCCCTGCCTTGCTCCACAGATAAACACACCACCTATTGGCTCCTCCCTCAGATTAACACCCTACTACACCAGATACCCTTCCCATAATTATCCTGCACCATTGTAGCCCTTACACTCCTTCTCAAAACTCCTCCTCCAACTAGCCCCATGGCTCCAAAGCCTGCCCTGCTCCTGAAAAACCCCACTAGAAAACCCCCAGCACACTATGCCATTTCTGGGCACCCACATTGCTCCACTGGAAACCACTTCTCCAGTTGGCCTCCTCCTGGAAGCCTAGAAAACCTCCACCACATTGTCTCATCTCTCAACACCCACATTGCTCTACTTGAAACCACTGCACCAGTTGGCCTCCTTCTGGAAGCCTCATCAGGCTCAACTGTAAATCTGTGTCCCTCCATAGTCGCTTTTGGAATATTGCTTTGCCGTACCTGAAACCCTGACCAAAGTCCATGTCATGCCTTGAAAGACTAAAATCCCCACCCAACCTTACTTCTCTTTTCGAAGTGGTGACTGGATACACAAGGAACCGCACCCTAACTAGTCTAGTGCACTGGATCCTATCACTGCTCTCACAAAGCCCTGGATCTGAAAAACACCACCATACATTGCGACTACATTCTGCTCTACCAGAAACCTCACCTCCACCCTAATACATTTCCCAAAGGCCTGCCATTTTCCACCAGAAACCCTACCCCTTACTAGCGCACATCTTCCTAGTGTTACCCTGCCCTCTCAAAGCCAGACCCTGAAAAGCCCCACCCTCATATCTCCGCATTCCTGCACCAGAATCCCCACCTTCTGTCAGCCTCTTGCCTCCATTTCCTGCCCTGCCTTATGGGAAACCTCACCCTACATATACCACAAGGGCTCACAGTGCTCTACCTGCACCCCTCCTCTAGCTAACCTCCTCCATTGTAGCCTTGTTCTTTCTTCTCAAAGCTCTGCCCCAAACAGCCTCCTACACAGTGACCAGTCCTTCTTGCACTGAAAACCAGTCCACCTGCCAGGGCTCCACCAGAAACCCCATACCACCTTCATCCATGAAGGTCCCATCTAGTAACTTTTATTACAAATGTGATTTTATACTGGCCATAGAATTCCTACTAATCAATATGATAGGAAAGCAGTATTGCAAAAAGGAAACAACAATTAGATAGCTCTTAGATGCCTTAGTCTAGTTTGGGGTTCTGTTACCCGGTAGATGCATATTGTGTGAAAATGTGTGAATGATTTCGGTTGCAGTGTCTTGTTGTTCAGAATATTTCATTGTAAATATTGGTCTTTGTTAAGCTGTGACTTAAAATAGGTCTCAGCAGGTATCAGCCCTGTTAATTCTGTAGTTAGTCTATTTCATCATTTCAAGATTATCAGGATGAAAAACTCCACATACCTTAAGACACACATGCAACAGCACTAGACATACCCTCCTATTGGTCCAACAGTGTAAACCAGACGTGTGTTTTACCGAGCTTTGTATGTGGTATGGTATGGTTTATTCAGGCTGAAGAGCTAAAGTAACTCCAATTTGAGATTAACCTCACTATGTTTTGCTAGGCTGCCCTCAGAGTAACCCCAAGAGAGAGAAAAAAACACAGGCTGCCATCAGCCCTTGCCAACCTTAAGAAAGCAGAGCAGTTGCCCAAGTGTTCCAGGAACAGAACATAGTAATAGTTCAAAAAAAGGGCAGAGTGGTTATTGTGGACTCAAAATAATCATGTAACTATTTGTGTGGAAATTCCCTAAACTTATTTGTTTAACACTATAAAAGCTGTGCTGATTTTTTGCGCGGGGACTCTTAGAATCACTGGTTACCCGGTGTGTGGGGGACCAAGCTTAAGCTTGCAAATAAACGACTCTTTTGCTGTTCGCATTGGTCATGGTCTCCGGTGATCTTTGGGTGTCCCAAGTCCAAACAACATTTCTGGGGGCTCATCTGGAACCTGCCTCATAGGACCCTCTAGATGCCCACCACAGAATCCCAAAAAACCCAGCTCTTGAGACAAGGCAGTGCCTTTCTGTATATTCGGTTGCCAGCAGGTTCTGTATCTCTAATTCTGGTTTCCCAAGGGGTCTATTCTCTGGTTGGCAAAGTGTCTTGGTAGACACGCTATAAGACTGCCAATGGGGTCTGTGAGTAAGACGTCCCCAGACCCCTCTGGGTAGATTGCTGTTTAGGACGGACATTTTTGGGAAACTCTAAGTCTGGCACTTTTTGGTTGGCAATTTACAAAGCTGCAGTGTCCCTTTGTAAGTTGTGTCTTTGTGTTGAGTGTTTTGTTTGTCATTTGGGGTTTATCTTAACCTTAGGCCTAGGCCCAGGGAGGTCGGCGTATGGGGGAGATTCTGCCAGTCTGAGGGGATGGCTCTAGGGACTGATTTCCCTAGCCCCAAAATGACTTGGATTTCTCTTCCTCCTTGGAAGGCCCCTGGGTCTACAAATATTGATGAGATGTCACCCCATTCACTGAGAACTGATTGTTCTCTGTTGTATGTTTCTGGAGATAGGGAAGTTCTGGTTGAGAGTGGTAGGCTCACTCAGCAGATTCTGGATTCAGCTTGCTGAGTGAGAACGGCACAGAGGTCTGGTAGGGATAAACTCAGCCTTTGGTTATTGCCTTCTCTAGTTCTGTTTTAGAATTTATACTAGTTTTAAATGTGGGTTTTTGGTTTTAGTGTTTTTGTTATTTACTTGAAAATCTCTGGTGAAATAAAAGTTCCAGCCTTCAGCTGAGCTCAGTCACATAGAAGGATATGTTCCTGTTTTGACTTTTCTGCTATTCCAGACAATGGAAAGTGCTATTGTTTAAAATTGGATAAAAGTGGATGAACAAGTTTACACACCCACCAACAATGCAGTAAGGTTCCCTTCTGTCCACATCCTCTCTGGCATCTGTTGTTATTAGAGTTCTTGATTATAGACATACTTACTGGGGTGAGGTGGTATCTCAATGTTGTTTTGATTTGCATTTTTTTTATGGCTAGGGAGGTTGAGCATTTCTTCATGTGTCTTTTGGCCATCTTTCTTTCCTCTTCAGAGAAGTTTCTCTTTAAGTCTTTAGCACAATTGTTTATTGGGCAGTTGTTTCTTTGAAGATTTGTTGTTGAGGAATTTAATTTTTACAGTTCAAGGTATATTTAAGATATGAGATCCTTGTCTGTTTTAAGGCTAGTGAAGATCTTCTCCCAATACGTGGGCTTTCTATTGATCTTGCTAGCTATGTTCTTTTCCATACAGAAGTTCTGCAATTTCATGCAATCC
This sequence comes from Dipodomys spectabilis, assembly GCF_019054845.1. Classification (NCBI taxonomy): domain Eukaryota; kingdom Metazoa; phylum Chordata; class Mammalia; order Rodentia; family Heteromyidae; genus Dipodomys; species Dipodomys spectabilis. The sequence continues at coordinate 811,169 of NW_024870687.1, forward strand.
AATTTGTCCAAACTTTCTTTGATTTGTTGTGTTTCTGGGACTCTATTAAGAAAATTTCGGCCTGTGCCAAGGAGACCTAGGGTTTCTCCTACTCAATCCTGTAATGATGTCAGAGTTTCTGCTTTGACTCCGAGGTCTTTGATCCATTTGGAGTTGTTTCTGGTGCAGGGTGATATATAAGGATCTAGCTTTAGTTTTCTACAAGTAGTTAACCAAATTTTGCATCACCATTTACTGAAAAGACTGTCTTTCTTCCATTCTATTTTTTTAGCTCCCTCATCAAAAATTAGATGGCTATAGGTCTGTGAGTTCATTTCTGGGTTTTTGGTTCAATTCCATTGGTCCTGAGGTCTGTTCTTGTGTCAGTACCAATCTGTTTTGATTACTATGGCTTTGTAGTAGAGTTTGGAACTTGGTATTGTTATTCCTCCAGCACTGTTCTTTCTGTTGAGAATTGTTTTAGCTATTCAGGGTCTTTTATTGTTCCATTTGAATTTTTTGATTGCCTCTTCTATTTCCTTGAAGACTGAGGTTGGAATTTTGATAGGTATCGCATTGAATTTGTAGATAGCTTTGGGAAGTATTGCCATTTTCACAATGTTGATCTGTCCAATCCAGGAACGTGGGAGTTTTTACCACTTTCTTAGTTCTCTTTTGAATTCCTTTTTCAGGTTTTTAAAGTTTTCGTCATCGAGGTCCTTCACTTCTTTGGTTTAGTTAATTCCTAGGTATTTTATTTTTTGTGGAGCTATTACAAATGGAGTTGCTTTCCTAATTTCAGCCACACTTTTCTCACTGTTGGAATAGAGAAAAGCCATTGATTTTTGAGGGTTAATTTTATACCCTGCTACTTTGCCAAAGTTTTGAATCAGCTTGAGCTCCCCTATGACCCAGAAATACCACTTTTGGGCATTTACTCAAATGTTCACAAACAAGACCACACTAAAGCTACCAGCGTAACTACGTTTACTGCAGCTTTATTTACCATGGCTAAGATATGGAACCAACCCAGATGCCCCTCAGTAGATGAATGGATCAAGAAAATGTGGTATATACAAACAATGGATTTCTAAGCCTCCATCAGAAAGAATGACATTGCCCCATTTGTTAGGAAAGACTTGGAAAAAATTTTAAGTGAAGTAAGCCAGACCCAAAAGAACATAGGTTCCATGGTTTCCCTTATTTGCACTAACTAGTATATGTTTGTGTCAAGCAGAAAAGTCAGATAATTTGAATACATATTCAAATGTATTTTTCTTTCATGTGATTGTTTCTAACACATTTATAAGATTATTTCTTTGGTGCTTTGTATGTCCCTCCCCCACAGTATAACCCCTGCTTTCACTGTATTTGATGTCGGTATAATTTGATGTCGGGAAGGGAAAAAACAAACCATTTAAATAGGGATACAGGTGGACCTATTTCAACAATGAGATATACAATTCGTTATGTCAAAAACGACCTTTACACCTTGGGTGGTGAAGGGGAGATGGGGAGGAGGATTGGGTGGGGGCCAGGGAGAGGATGGGAAGGGATGGGAAAGGGAGTCAAAGAAGGAGGCTACAATGCTTGATAAGTAATATACTCATTATCTTGCCCATGTAATTTTAACCCCTCTGTAGAATACTTTCTACATTAAAAATAACATTAAGAAGAAAAAAATAAAAATAAAATTCAGGACAGTTTATTTTCAGGTGACCATCCCCCCCCCCAGCCTTACTCCAACAGAAGTGAGTCAAAAGATCAATTGATGAAATGACTTGCTAAATAATCAATCCATGAGAAAATGAAGCTGCAAAAAATTACCTAGTTCAAAAGAAATATTGTCTTAACTTTTTGTTTGAAGACTTTAGAAAATGTATGTACAACTGATTTTGATTTTTGGGTGCTTAAAGATCTGGGTGTGTTTTGTATGTGTTTGTGATCATATTCATGATAGAAATTGTCAGCATGATGTAACAATTGGGTGAAATTAAGTTTAAAATTCAAAAGGTTATGAGGTTTGGACATTACCAAAACATTTTTAAGGCATTTTCACATGGTTTTAAATAACTTTTTAAGGATACTTTAACTTGAAAAATAGGAAATCTGGTATTTTAGAATGTATAAGGCTGTTTATACTGTAATCAAGATATCTGGCTTAACAAAAAAGAGAAACATAGAAGCTAACAAAAAACCTATTTTAGACGTAAACAGTGAACAGGCAGAAGTGCAGTTTAGCTCGTAATGCATGGTGGAACAGGCCATGGGAGGAGTCCTCCCATGGTGAAAGAGGGCAAACTGGCCCAATAGCAGTTCATCTAACCCTAAAGAGTCGGATTGTGTGAGTGCTTATTCCACAGGAAGGGCCAAGTGGCCCATCTTTATTCTGTCCCATTTCCCTTCACATAGACACTGGAAACATGATGGTAAAATTGAATGATGTAAAGATCTGATTAGCATTGCTAAAACTGCCCCTTGGATGTGTTAAAATTAAAATTAAGAAGGCCTTAAAAAGAGAGTTACAATTTTATTTGTATAATGTGATTTGCTCTCAATGATATTCTGTCATTGTGTATTTTTTTTTTTTAAGGCATAAAGGTGTTAAGTCTAGCTTCTTGGTACAGTGATGGTGATTGTAATTTTTGCATTAAGAAAAAAAGTTATTTGAGTTTAAAATTTTCCATGTGTATCTGTTTTAAAACAAGCAGCCGAGAGGAAATTGGTGACACACTTAGCCTTGAAAGTTTAAGGGATTTTTCAAAATGCAACTAAAAACTAAAGTATAAAATATTAAAACAGAAATTAATAGGAGGCTTATAAATTAGAATGGGTTTCTATATATAAAGTTCAAAAGTATAATTGTTCTAAACATTTGCCTCAAAATACAAAAAGGAAAAATTAGGATTACCAAAATAATTGCTTAATTCCTATTTCAGTTTGCTCTCATAGTTTTTTTGTAACAGTTCTCATCAGGCCCACAAAAAGGAGTAAGGATTCTTGTCAGTTTGTCAGATGTAACTTTTGCTCTTAATATGTTTCATGTAAGAATATGCTTAAAACTACTTCTATGTTGACCACCTTGTTGCTTTTAATTGTAGTAATGTGGCCTTTTATGAGACTCATTGATCTATAACTGGTTTGAATCCAGCCCGGGCAGAAAATGGTCTGTGTGAGACTGTCACCCCTACTCAGTCACCAGAAGGCTGAAAGAGCAAGCCGACCTGCTTTAGGATTCAATGTGACAGAGTGCTAGCCTTGAGCTGTAGAGCTGAGGGACAGCAGTCAGGACCCAAGTTCAAGTCCAGCAACCAACTAAGGGAAATGCCAATGAGGCATTTTTCCCCATGTGGGAAAAATACACTCCTTGTATGAAAGCAATGGACGTGCATCCAGAGACCGTAAGCCAATTCTTGGATTGAAGAAATAATGTCAGATCCTAGAGTCATTTGTGTGTGGCCCTTCAAAAATTGGTCAAAGCCATGAGGTCATGGAAAGATAGTTTGTAAGCATGCCTAATGTCTATGACTATCTACCTTGTAAGGGACAGGAAATTGTCAGACATCTGTGATAGTACTAAAAGGGTAAGTTTGTAAAATGTGGAGGATAGTTTAGATCCCAACCCCTGTATGTGCCAAAAGCTCTAATTGGCAGTAACTTTTGAGCTGACACCAGCTACATGAAATTCATCTGTCAGCAAAGTTTTATACCTTGAGTTTTTTTTTTTTCTATTGATATCTGTCTGAAGGCCTGCATAGGAAACTCAGACATTGTTAGGATTACAAGAGATCACATTCGTAAGCCATCCTGGAAGATCCTTTTTCAATGCAGAAGGCTAAATAAGCAGCACTGCTGTAGCCAGAAAAAAGGTCTGTGCATTTGTCAAAAGTTAAAATGTTGTTCTTTATGACATCGAACCCTGGTAACCTCTTTGTAAAATAGGCTAAGATTATATGTTCCTGGTTAGGTAGGATCAACACCCCTGAGTCAGTTTGAAGAAGTGACAGAAGATGAATCTTCGCCCATTATCGCCATTTAAGAACAAGGGACCAGAGTATCTTTTTTTAAAATGTGACAAAATAGACAGAATAGAGAGAAGGAAAAGGCATGGGAAATAATAGTACAGGCCTGAGCCCTCTATATCTGCTTAGAAAATCCTAATCTTATTAAATGTATGATCTAGTTTAAAAAATTGTCATCTTGGTTAATTGTCCTGGGCTACTGTGTAAATAGTCTTAAAAAACTAGTTGGGTCATAGCCTGCCAAGCCTATGCAATGAATCCTTAACCAGTCATTGTAAGAATTTGCAGCCCAGAACCAGGTGTGAAAGTTCCTTGAAGCCACAGAGAGTCCCTGCTGCTGCTGCTGCTGCACACACTAATGAGTAAAGTTCAAGGACAACTTGACAGTCACCTGGAGGAAATCTACATCATCACTCAGACCATCTCCACCCTGGTAAAACTAGACTGAACTCCTGACTGATTCCATCACCTGAGAATGCTTCCTGGTTGAAAGCTGCTAAAACTAAGATCTTGTGGGACATTCTTTTGGTGATATCCAGTAACATCTTTACTCCCACAGTGGATATTTGGGGCAAGGATATCACTGCCCTACCTTAGGCACTTCAGGGTCACAACCTAGTTTGGCTCTGGTATGGTAATTATTTGCTTCCTCCTGTGTGTATTTTAAAGATAAAGGAGAGAATTTTTTTTAAATCAAGGGAGGTAAGAGGAGGAATGAGACCCAACCCTAATCTTAGCCTTAAAATCTTGCAAGCTATTCATCCCACTGGTGCCTTGAGGCTTTCTGAGATAATTTGATTCCACAAATCAAAGGAAAAATGTGCGGTTTTAAACTCTAGCCACAAAGGAGCTCAAGGAATTGTAAATAATAGGAGTGTAGTAAAGAAAGCCTTAGGAAGGAATTGGGGAAAAAATGGTATCCTCTAGATAAGAAAGGATTTAAAAAGTAAGGATTGTCTTAAAATGTTTGTAAAGAAGACAAACCTCAGAAAGTTTAAGTATGTAGCAAATGGTATGAGTATGTCTTAAAGTTGGAGCTTATGAATACAGCTGGTATAAAGGTAAGTTAGCTGTGGTATATTGAGTCAGGATTGCTGGAAGAAAATATAAAGACCTTTGGTACTGTTAATTTTTGTTACTCACAAATGGACCTTGTAGACCATGTAGATCAGCACAGCCCCTCTATTAGTTCTGAGATCCCAATACCAAACTGTAAATATAGAAGATTGTACCAATTATGGGACCATGATTGGTCCCTGATGCTCTAGAAGAGGGGAGAATGAAAAGCCACAGTAACTCCAACTTGAGATTTCCCACCATCTTGTGCTAGGCTGCCCTCAGAGTAACCCCAAGATAGAGAAAAAAACACAGGTTGCCACCAACCCTGCCCAACCTTATGAAAGCAGAACAGTTGCCCAAGTGTTCCAGGAACAGAACATACCAATAGTTCAGAAAAATTGCAATGTGGTTAGGGTGGACTCAAACCAATCATGTAACTGCTTGTGTGGAAGTTCCCTAAACTTGTTTGTTCAATACTATTAAAGCTGTGCTGATTTTGTGCTTGGGGATTCTTAGCGTCACCGGTTACCCGATGTGCAAAGGACCAAGCTTGAGCTTGCAATATACGACTCTTTTACTGTTTGCATTGATCATGGTCTCTGGTGGCCTTTTGGGGATTCCAAGTCCATACAATAGGGCTTGATACAAAATGTCTCATCCCAGGGAATTAAATGATGGCATTTATAGTTAAAATGATTTATTGTCATTATTAACATTGAACACATGCTGAGGTTTTTATTTATACCTCTCTTTCTCCCTCCCATTCTTTCTTCCACCATTTCTTTCTTTTCTTTTTTTTTCCTTCCTCCCTCCCTCCCTCCCTCCCTCCCTCCCTTCCTTCCTTCCCTCCTTCCTTCCTTCCTTCCTTCCTTCCTTCCTTCCTTCCTTCCTTCCTTCCTTCCTTCCTTCCTTCCTTCCTTCCTTCCTTCCTTCTTTCCTTCTTTCTTTCCTTCCTTCCTTGCTTCCTTCCTTCCTTCCCTTCTCTCCTCCTCCTTCTCTACTCTCTTTTCTTTCTTTCCTATATTTTCTTCCTTTTTTCCTCTTTTAGGAAGTGAGTATGAATTTAGGTATTTTGTTGTTTGAACAAGTATTCTACCATTAGAACAATCTTTTTTCAATTTAGTTATTTGCTCATAGGTTATCAATTTTGCTGAGGGCTGAACAGAGTCTAAGTTCTTCACCTCTGTCTGCCAAGTAACTCGATCACAAATGCATTGCAGCATGCCAGGCTTAGGATGATATGAGAATCTTATTACGTTCCTTGCACACTGGTTCTGAACTGTGATCTTCTCAAATTCTAGTTAGTGATATGAGCTCCAATAGCCTGCCCTCAGTATCGATTGTCTAAATGAATGATTGAAGGCAATTTCATTTTAATCTTTTTTTTTGCCAGTCCAGGGGCTGTTTTAATTTTATTTCTAGACAATTTTTGTGCACATTAGCTTTAAAATGTTGCTTTACTGCCTTTTTTCCCTTTTTACTTTTCTTGGTCATGGGGCTTGAACCCCAGAGTCCTTACATTTTCCACCTTACCTTACAAATAAGGAAAGAGCCAAATTCAGTTTGTTGGTATAAAGTCACAAATTGTTTCCTGCAGAAATAAAAATAAATTTCACCTCCTGGCTCTAAGGTCTATGTCTTTTTAAGATAACTACAGATAAGTAAGTGGTATTATGTAAATTGTGTCATGTGTTTACAGCTGTATTGAAGAACATACTCTTAATATATCATTGGAAAACAGGGTTATTGAATAGTATCTATATGAGAATGTTATTTGAACTAATCACACTAAGTTGAAAACTACATCTTAGTCCATCAAAATGTGGAAATTAACGATATTAATTATGAGAAAATAATACCACCAAGAAAAGTGAGTATGCATTAGAGAGATTGTAGGAATAACATTAGGGTTTTTACTGTTTCTACCTGCTTAATGTGGTTCTATTTCTTGATATTGAAACTCTCCTCTTGTTATTCTTACTGTATGTAATCCAACGCTGTGTATTACCATGTATTCAATGTGGGAAATCTAGCTTCAAAAATGTGTAAAGTTTTTTTCCTTTTCAATCACAACATTGTAATTATCAGGGTACACTGTGGTCATTATCATTTCCACCAAAATTATTACTGACATCATAAGTGCTAAATATTGAAAGTCTGATCTGTATCTATGATTTTGCAATCATTTGTCTGTCGATTAACAGTTTTAATGTTACCACCGTGCATGCATCCATTTTAAAATTTAGAACAAATAAAGAAATAAAAAAACTTAACCGTAACAGGTAGCTTGACTATATGCTTATAACAAATTGTAGAATATATTTTTGAAGTATTGCAAATTCTTAACCAGTATGGATTAACTTCCTCTCTCCCCACCACTACACACAAATATTTAAGAGTTTGAACAAAATTATTTCAAGGAATATACTGTAAATTCTACTACAATATTATGGGTATTTCAAAAATTCCCTTGAAAATAATAAACTCTACATTCTATTTAAATATTAGTTATTTTATTCTAGGAAACTTTAGGGAAAATAGACTGCATATCTTTGAAATTAAAAACGGTCAAAAATAGTAGCATAAAGTTTTATAGGGAGTCTGTCTTCAGAAATTTATATATATATATATATATATATATATATATATATATATATATATATATATATAATGTGTAGAAAGACATACATTTTTGGAGATTGTCATCAGAAATATATACATACATCTAAATATTTGTGTAGAACGATGTTCATTATAGTGAAACAAAAATCTTAAGACATAATTAAAATTAAATAAATACATCAAACGAAGTGCCAGTGACTTAAGCCTATAATTCGAGCTATTCTGTGTAATTAGATCTTAGAATTGTGTTTGAAACTAGCCTAGACAGAAAAGTATTTGTTAGATTCTTATCTCCAATTAACCACTAAAAACATTAATTAGCTCTGTGCCTCAAGTTGTATAGTGCTGGCTTTGAGCATAAAATGGCTTAGAGACAATGCTCAGGCCTTGCAAACAATCACAACAAAACATATCACAATAATTTCACATTAATTTCACAAAAGTATTTTTAACTGCTGTGAACATTTCTTAGAAACATGAATACATGCCCCTGAAAAATGTTAAGTAAAAATTATAGAATATTTAATCTATGTTAAAGACATGACTATTTAGATTGAGATATCTAGGAAATGATTAGAAATTAAGAATAATGATAATATATTTGGATTGGTCTTTTATTCTACTTTATGATAGTAATAAAATGATATTTGTAATGATTATATAAAATTACTCTTGTTTTGTATTTGAATTATAATAAGTGATAAACATTTTTAAATGATTTCCATAGGAAAGGATCATTTCCTCAATGGTATCAATTTTTTTGTAATTTCAAAAAATTAAGAAAATTATTCCAAGGCTGGTTTGCTCTAAGATTATATTTGTTTTCGTGTTCTATTTTTCATATATTCATAGAAATTAAAACTCAAAAAAAATCAATGGATGTTGGCATTCAGGAACATCTTCATAGATACTAACATTGGAGTTGCTTAAGTGGAATTGTTTTATTTCATTTGTTATTTTCACAAATAAATCAACATGAATGTGTATTTTGTTTCTTTTCACTGCTGTTGGCTCTTATCTTGAGAAAACTTTTTTCCTAGCAAAGGAGAGAAAAGCATTTGGATTGAGCATGTAGCATATAGGTTTCATAAAATGCAGATGCATAGATTTGGGTCTTTTGTCATTTGCTAAAAGTTTCTTCCAGAAAAGGTTATCAATTATTTATAAGTGGTGCATAATTCCTAGATATTCTAGTTATCACATACACTTTTGGATTGAGTTATCTCTGCATAAACTCAAAAAAACGGACCAAAAAAACTCAAAATAAACAGAAATCATATCTTCATTTTAAAAGGTATAGTTTACAAAGAATTTTTAGCCAATACCGAAAACATCTTTTCAGGTATTCTACAATTTGTTTGAAGTATTTTTAGCAATTTTTTTTGCTGACATGATATTCACATGCAATATATTATCTCCTTTTATTGTAGGCATTTTAGTGCTTTGGAAGTGAATTGTACACTCATAGGTTTTCCAAGCTTAACTTTCACAAACTTGCATTTCTTCAAATAGAAATGCTGTAAATTTTAGAACAGACATTAAAATAGATATAAAATTCAGTTACAGGAATTTGTCCAGCATAAATCCTCTATAGTGAGTCTTTTCAAATTTGTTTTGGGGGATTATTTCCAGGGTCTCACACATAATATTCAAGTGCACTGTCAATGAACTACATTCCCTGTCCAAACATTTTTTTTTACTTCTCTTTAATATATACATAGAAGTGTAATGTCTGAATAATATACAATTCTCTTTAACCTTATGAAGACTTGAAAACTTGCTTGCTAAAATGATTGCAGTATTATACAAATCATTGTGCTATGTGGAGTATATCAATTTCTCCACAAATGCATTACTATATTTTGTGTTATCTTTTTATATTTATGGTCATACTAGTGAGTTTTCTTTTTCTTTTTTCTTAGATACTAAAGAGGAGCTTATATCATATGCTCCTCCTATTAACTACCAATTTACATACGTTCTTTAAGAAATATCCTGTTCAGGAAAAATTTTATATAGAATTAAAAGAAATGAATGTGCTTAAGACTCAGGATCATTGTAGCATTAACATTGCAGCATTAACAAATATGTGTCCTCTATCTGTTGGATATGTTTTCATTACTTCCATAGAATTATGAAAAGTTATTATTTGATACTAACCTGTTAATTCTTGATTGTCTTTAGTCTCTAATGCTTTACATGTCAAATTTTTAGAAACCTTTACTGATCCAATGTCATGAATTTGTACATTTATGTTTTATAGGTTTTTACATCTCACATTTAGTTTGATAATCATTTTTTATTTTAAATTTTTGTATAAGGTTTGAGGTAGTAGTCTAAGATCATTTTAAATCTACCGAGGCAATAGTGCCAATTCATCCATTTAAGATTCTATTTTTATTTCATAAAGTCATGGCATCCTCTTCAAAATCTATTGACAATAAAACTAAGAATTTATTTTTGATAAATCTGTTACATTCTTCTATGTGTCTGTTCTTTCACTACTAAACATGGTAATAAGTTTCAAATCTAGTATGAAAGCTCAAGCTACACCATTTTACACAATTGTTCTGACTGACCTGTATTCCTTGAATTTACATACGAGTTTATTGAACAGGTGGACCAATATTCTACAGAGATATTTAGATGTTTGATAGTCACTCATATTTTGCACCTTGTGAAAACACAAGACCCCAGATATTATATATAGAAAAATGTCTTTAGAGAATGCTTGAAGCAATCTAAAATTAATTTAGGAATGAGTTAAGATTTAGTTAACACTATAGCATAATAAAGTTGAATGATAACGACTTGAGCTGTACTACAGAGGAGAGTGAGAGGGGATAGAATGATGGACCACCCAGGAGCTGTATGTCATTGTTATTGTGTTTCAAAAACAGAAAGACTTCAGAGAAGAGAAGCACGAAAATAATCAAAGTGTCCTTAATCAAGTTTTTTTTTAATCCACCTAATAGTGTGGACTGAGAGTCAGAGAAGATGGGAAAAATAAAATAGAAAATAAAGCATTGTATAGACCTCTTATAATGTAAATAAATTGTAATAGGAATATGATCATTAATTTCCAAAGAAATAACGGAAACAATAGGTAAACTCAAAAGGCAAAAAGAATGAAGAGAGACAAGAAGCAAAGTAAAACCTTTATCAATAACAAACACAAGAATTTGGAAGTGAAAAAGCAGTGGAAATATTCTAAAAAACAATAAAATAATAATAAAAATTGCTATCATGTATAGAATATGGATCACATTTTATCATATATAATTTTGAAAAAAACATACTAAGAATGAAAATTTAAAAGTCATAATTTTAAACAATATTTACATTATAACTAGACAGTATAGTTCAGTGGTAAAAACTTGGCCCAGCATATGTAAATCAGTCGAGTGATCACCCAAGCATTACAAAGTACACACAAAGCAAACACACACACACAAACCACATAAACACACACACACACACAACACATACACACATTTGGAATATTGATATTATCATATTAACAGAATAAATTATCACAAATAGTAAAAGTAGGTTAATATTGCTTGTACTATTTTAAATTAAGTAGAAATAAAATAGTCACAATATACTTGGATTCTTATAGATTAAGTATATTGAAAATTAAGAAATAGAAGACATGAGAACCTTTGCAAAGAGTTTTATACAATAAACATTTTAAAACATGTATCCTTTTATTTTTACAAAAGATTGATGTTATTGGAGTTTTAACTCAAGATTTAGAATTTAATAACCAGGTGCTCTATATTGCACTAGGGATGGCTATATCTCTATTCATTTCACTCTGGATATTTTTTGGGTGAGTCCTGTCGTGGGGCCTGAACTCATGGCTTTTGCGCTGTCCCTCAGCTCTTCAGCTCAAGGCTACTGTTCTACCACTTGAGCCACAGTGCCATTTCAGCTTCTTTCTTTTTTCTTATGTGGTGCTGAGGAATCGATCCCAGGGCTTCATGCATGCAAGGCAAGAACTCTACCACTGAGCCACCTTCCCAGCCCCACTCTGGATATTTTTGTACTAAGGTCTCATAGTTTCTCAGGCTCTCCCTATTTACAAACCCTACTTCCAGTTCCTACCATAGCTAGAAAATGGAAGCCACAAATCACCCTGCCCAGATTAAACTTTTTTTTAAATTCAAGTACAAATATTTACAAAAAAAAGTGAACAGGTAATGAAGCCTTTCTTAATGAAGTTTGTGCTTCTTGAAAATACAGTAAGTATTTGTTAACTGGAAAAATATGTTTAGAACTTTAAAAAAATAAATTTATTTAAATTCACCAACCATATAAAAATTAAGAAAATAATCTTACAAATTCACATGTTAAGTATTTTTAAAACAAAATATACGTATCTGAATAATTTACATGTGTAAAAATCATGCAAAATTAAATTAACTAATCCTACAACTCTGAAAAAAGAATTACCCCCCCAAAATACAAAAGAAAACAATTAAGTTCAAAATTTGAAATTTAGAAAATAAAGTGAAGTGTACTCTTTAGTTGACTTAAGTAATTGTAAACCCACCGTATATCAATTTTATAATAAAAAATGCATGAACAAAGAAAGCAAAAGTAGTTGTTTGAGTGTACAAAAAAAAAATCGATGGAAGGGATAACAATGTTCTTACCGTAAAAAATGTACTCATTACCTTACTTATGTAACTGTAACCCCTCTGTACATTACATTTCCAATGAAATTAAGTTGAAATAAAAAATAAACCAAATAATATACCAATTAAGAATTCTTAGAAGCCATCAGTTAAAAACCTTGTAAAAAACTGCCCCAAGTACCCGAGGAATATACATTGTTGATACTATTTGAATACTTAAACTTCATCAGAGAAGCCAAAAGTTTAAAAACTGTTACAAAGTAAAGTAAAAATTCAGAATATACTACTATAATAATCATTAGATGAATTTTTACTGGTAGTCAAATATGTAAGGAATGAGGCAATTTTGCCATTTGTTTTCACTTAATACGTGAGAAAGAATTTTCTAGGTCTTTTAAAATATATCATAAGTTAATGAAGATACTATTCTTTCACATCATATGATAATCAGATAAAGATTATATTAGAGCAAAGAACAGATTGTAATACGTTTTTGGATGTTAATATATATACCTATTTTGGTTGTGGGAAATTATGGGAATTTCAACTTGGGGTATTGTTCTTGCTAGGCTGGTGTCCTATCAGTGGTTAATTTTAGGATAGGGGTTCCCTTTCCACAAGACATGCACCTGATCTGACTTTTAACCTTCCCATCATCAATGGCATTAGAGTTGCACACCAAATTTCTAGATTCCTACCTTGGCTGGCTTTGATCCTGCAATCCTTCTAATCTTAGTCTCTAGATAGTGCAAGATGGTGGAAATGATCCAATGCACCCAGCTATAGATTGAGAAGGAAGTCCACTAAAATTTGGCTTGGTTTCTGTTCTCAAGCTTCCTAAGTAGTTAAGAGTATGGACTGGAGCCCTTGCTGCCAAGCAGTAATAGTATTTTTAAAGCAATTAGACATAATATGACTTAGGCTTGTGATTACCTCAGGAAGGAATAAAAGAGCAATGAAGCATAGAGGACAAGAAGAATTTATCTAGCTACTCAGAGACTGAATCAGCTTAGCTAGCTACTCAGGAGGCTGAGATCTGAAGACCACTGTTCAAAATGGTAGACATTATCCTTGAGCACAGAAGCTTAGGGATAGTGTCCAGGCACTATCAAGCCTCAGGAATGATGAATCCATGCATGAGCACATGCACATGCACGTGTGTGTACAGGCACGTGTAAACACACACACACACACACACACACAAATGAGTATTTCAATACAGAGTTCTTTATATTTTTACCTTGCTGACCTTTCCCTGTATTAGTTCACCAATTGACAAAATCAGATAAGCACCTATTTACATACAACTCATCGTGTTTCTCTAAAGTCTACTCTCTTTTTGGAAGCCTGATTTTATTTGAACCAAAAGTAATTTATGCAGGAGGTCAATTCATCTCCCTCAACTCTAGTGATAGGAGATTGTTTAGGTTCTTCCTAGCAATATGATTTTGTGAAATCCTGCATCAAGCAGCATATTTCTTTCACAACAAGGGAAGCCTCTATCAAACAATTAGTAATAGGTTTTTCTCCTCCTGGCAAGCATCTGTAGTTTTATTATCTTCATATAATTCATGATCTGTCTGTGTATGCCAAAGACGGCTGTGAAAATAAAAAGACCCTTTTCAGCGCTTAGCATTCATACACCATTCATAGATATGAAGATGTTTAAATATTACTTAAATTGCTTTGGACTAAATAATGCTCACCTTGACTATCTTGAGAAAGAAGAATTGGTTTCGCAGCACTTTAGGTAAGAACATGAGTGAAAGAAAAGGAAAAGTGAGGAATAAGTCAACACATACATTCAAATGAAACAAAACAACCGAAGAAAACACAAATTAATTCAGTATTCAAGAACTGCAAGAAATGCAACGATTTTTTAAAAATCAGGTGTGATAAGATTATGAAAATCCTGACTATATGGGAGTCTACTGTTTTGAGGCTAGTGGATAAAGCCCAGACTGGACACCTGTTATTCTAATTTCCAGGAAGAATAACATCAAATGGACAGCGCTCATGATCATACACAAGTAGGAAGTCAGATTCTATGTGAAAATTAATCAGGATAACTTAGGGCTGGGGCCATGTGGCACTGTGGCTCAAGTGGTAGAGCGCTAGCCTTGAGCTGAAGAACTGAGGGACAGAGCCCAGACACAGAGTTGAAGCCCCACTACCGGACCCCCCCCCCCAAAAAAAATAAAGGTGATGGCTTTTCAAGTACTTACATATCAACTGAGTTACCTTTGTTGAGCTAATGGATTCAATATAAGACTCGCTTAAGAGCTACTTCTAAACTTCTGCAGCTTAAAATTTCCCAAATGAGGTCTTACTGTCACAAATGTCTACCTGACCCTTTACCTTTCTTCCATGTAGGAATAAACCAACCAGATATTTTACTCTGACAGCATAGATTGTCTTAATGGAACAAAACTAAAATGTTACAAGGGATCATAGAGAGATGAACAGTTCAGACAGAACTGTTCAGACTAGAAGGTATTTCATCAAAATGTAATTGTTTATTATACCTACCATTTAAAAAGTAGCTAAAGTCAAGAAGATGAAATAATTGTTCATATGCATGATTACCTAGTGTCCTGGCCTGCCTACCATCCAACAAGGCAGGAACACACACTACTGACTTTCTATCACCAAATATTTCCATAGCTCCGGGAGAAGTTAATATGTTTCACCTTGATATTAGGACTTAAACTGGTAATGTTTAATCACAGTATTTCCTCTTGCCTCTAGGGTGTACATCCACAAATGGTAAAGCATTAGGGCTAACTCTACCAAACACTGAGGTAGAGTTAATGAAATAATACTTTAAAACAGAGTTGCTTTTGATACCCTAACCATAACAGAACAATGCAAAACATTTTCTTATATTATATATAGTTATACATTTATATTTATACGTGCTGATTTTATATTTCACACAGTGAATATTACTAAATTTAATTGATAATTTCACAAATAAATTGATATTTATGCCAATAAATGCCCCGGCCTGCAGGGTTGGTCAACAAGGGCTCAAAGAGGAACTGACCTGAATGAGAGACAAACCAGACATGAGGAAGGAGACCAAGACAGGGTTCTGATCAAGGTCTCAAACTTTATTTTTTACGGAGCAGTATATATAGCACCCTGAGCAGGGTAATTAGCATCAACAGGTCAATAGGGTTGCTAAGCACCAAAACTGCAAAGTATATCTTGCAAAAGGTCATAGGTGAGGAATCTTCAGAAGGTGCCAAACAATGTTGTCAAACAGGACATCGGTAAATTGTAAGGCTTAATGGTTCTTATGGAAAGAGGTGGCACCAAGCAATGCTGTCAAACAGGGTATCAGTAGGCTCCAAGGCTTAACAGCCCTTATCGAAGGTAGTAGCTGTGTTTTCTTAGCAAACAGCACTTGGTTGAAGGTAGTAGCTGTATTTTCTAGCAAACAGCACTTGGTTCCAAGCAAATAAATAGATTGAAATATAAATAAATAGGCTTAGAATATATATATTAGGATATAAAAACTATCAATGCAGTGTCTTTGGTATAAACGTGTGATACGTTCTAAGTGGTCTTGGTCTTTTGAATTCACATGGTAAAAAACATTGTTGTTTTCCTCTAATCTATAAGGGATTTTACTCTGCTACTCTCTTTATTATTTTAACTCGCTGGTCCCAACCTGTTTTTCTCCATATTTCTGAAGCATTCCTACTGATTATACCCAAATTTTGCTGATTTGATGTCTAAAAGGTATTATTCTTCTGCAGGACCCACAGGTCCTAGGATCCCAGGTCCCAGTTATCCGTATCATCAGATAGCAAGGGCAAGACTTTTCACCTAAGCCCATGCAACATGCCAACAAAAGTAATTGAAAACCCATCTCAATTTCTCATTTCCTATAATATTTCAGGGCCCCAATTCCTTAAGACACAGAAAGTAGCGGTAAGCAATTGTGAAGTGCAAGATAACATAAAATGAAAGATATCACAAAATCTGAGAAAAAGTACAGTAATTCAAAATTTCAATTTACAAATGATCAGCCCATATGAGTGAACAAGATCACAAATATCACAAGATTATTTTTAATACCCCTCCTCTAATGATTACTGAAAAATTTCAGTCCAGAGTAAGTAGGCCAAAAAATATTTCCTGGAACAATAGATCCACAATTGGTCTACCAAGGCTAGGTAAACGACTAAGAAGTCAAATATAATTCAATAAAACAATAATTGAGAAGATCATTAGTGCTTCAAAACATTGGTACTTCAGTAAAACATGGTTCTGTAGTATAAACATGTTGTCATTCTCAAACCAATGATAACCTACATTTAATCTCCTGAAAGTATATTACTTTTCAAATAAACTTTTTAAACTCATTCACCAAAATAACATTTGACAAGTACATGATACTTAGTGACATTACAAGTTTTTCATGTGCAGGGAGCAAATTACAATAGAGTGGATTTATTTACCCAGCACTAATGCCAAACAGGTTCAACCATTCATTACAGTGTAGAAATAATACCCCCCACCATTTGTCTTGTTCAGTAGGTTCCTTCCAGAAATGTGTTAAATAGATCAGCCACCCATATTTCAAACCCAAACATTAGTTAATAAAGTAAATTTCATCATATAAGGTACATTTTAAAAAGTCACAAATAGTTGCCTTATCATATGTTGTTTTATGTTTTTCCCTATCTGTCTAACATAGTAAGAAATATGATTTTAAGTCTTGAATATGGGTACTCATCAGAGATGTGACAAACATAAAATCTGTCTTTTATTTCCATCATATTCCTCTATAGTAGTAAATTGTAGTTTTCTTCTTTTTGCAAAACTTGTGGGAAATAGAAAATATTATCCAATGTAAAATATAATAATCGCAAACCATTGAACAAAGCCATTTATAAAAACTGGTAGGAATACATTCTATGCCATTTTTAATCTTTCTTGTTTACTAAAGATTAATCTTCCAAATGGATGAGAATAAAATCATGTCTAGGTGCTTCACGTCTCCAGTCTTGCAAGTTGTTATTGCAGATGAATGAATTATGGCAATATAAGCTGGCATCAGTTTTATTATATGCAGGATTGAAACTCCATGGTATGTATATAAACCTTTCAAAGTATTAACAGACAGTTTAACAGAATGAATATCCGGAAGTTGAAACCATAGAGGAATAATTGTAAAGATATAGAATGAATGAAAAATGGAACAAGGGGCAAGTCAAGCTAGAATACTCAATATACACATGTGATAAAGGAAATACTAAATCTGAAATACATCTTGGAGAAGGAGTTGTTTATGAATGATAGGAGTGACTCTGATCCAGGAGCATTGGACAATTAGATGGACATATTTAATTGTAACACACTTGCACAAGCTTCTGAAATTCAGTTAAAAAACACAACAACAAACAAAAACACACAAAAATCACAACCAAACAGCAATATCTAGAGAGTGTGAATATGACCTCTCAAAATTTTAAATAGTTAATGAAGGGCAGTCTTGGGAAAAGCAATCAAAGCTGTTCAAAAGGGCAGTTTGGGGTAGGGGAGTATTTTGAACAGATTAAAATAGATTGTCTAAGGTTATAAATCACCTATATCTGCTGCAAATATTTTCTGCTGTGAGTTTTCTTTGTCTGAACTGGGTACTCCAGGCCTGAGACACACATGATAGCTTGTGAAGATAGAATGGAATAAAGAAGATCAAAACCCATTACTCCACTGGAGACAAAACAGTCCTCTCTGTTTTCTCTCATCTCTCTTCACTACTCTTTTTTCATATTTTTAAGTCAAGTCATTTTGAATTATATCTTTCCTTCTTTGTTCTGGCAAGTAATTGGTCAAAGTAATTCACTAAATATTATTTGCCATTTTTTTCTATCATGCTGTTTACTTGTCCAAGCAAGTCCATTAAACTTCACCCTTCTATTTGGTTGCCACGAAAACCCAACATGTATGTTAATGAGGACAAACTTTAATGTAAAACTTTGTCTCCAAACACTAGTCCAAGAAGCTGACATCACAAATATTTAGCTATTCGTTTTTCTTTTTTCTTTTACCTTTAAAGTCTTCCTGTGTCTGAAGTGCCCACAAAAAAGTACTCCACCAATTTTTGGTTCAATCACTTCTAAACTCAAAGATATATTTTGCTAACAAGATGCTTAAAGGAAGCTGAAGTATAATCCACTTTTATCTTCTCTCTTACTACTCTCCTTAGATACCATATCAGAAATAGTGAAGTTATTCTTTGTAAAATTATTTCAATAGATTATTTTTCTCTTGGTCTTGCATTTGCTCAACAAGATGCATGAAGAATACCAGACTTAAATCACCTATACCTTGTATGACAGTGTCTCTTACAATGGACAATACTTCTTTGTCCTATTTCGATGTCCTCCTCTTAGCTCTTGCCTGATTTTCAATTTATCACAGCTTCTTGACTTCAAGTCTAGTGAAGCTGAAGAACTATAATGCCGACCCCACTACTACATCTTCATGGTTTCTCTTTTTAAACTCTTTTATTTGGATGTAGAATTTATTTTCATGTCTTCAGTCTCTTCTGAATTGTAGTGAGCCAAATAGGCTCTGTAAAATCACTTTAGGTACCAAAATATTAACACAATCTATATAAAAAAAGTTTTGGATCCCTCCACTGCTGAAGCCAATATGCTTAGCTAGGGCTTCTAAGAACGCCTTTTCTTAAATTTTCAATTTGCTCAATTTTTTTTCCTTTTTTGGGGAGGTGTTCTGGTCGTGGAGCCTGAACTCTGGGCATGGGCACTGTCACTCAGCTCTTCAGCTCAAGGCTAGTATTCTAGCCACAGCACCACTTACGTTTTTTTTTTCTTTTTACTTATGTGGTGCTGAGGAATCGAACCCAGGGCCTCATGCATGCAAGGCAAGCACTCTTCCACTGAGCCACCTTCCCATCCCTGCTCAATTCTTTTCTGATCCCAAAACTTTTTGGCTTATGTAATAAGGGAAGTCTTCACTATCTCATGTTAATAAGGATATTATATTTTGTGAGCTACTTAGAAATGTGAAATCATTGGTTTGAAGTATCCAATCTGATGTTTTTCTGTGTTTCAATGCTTCACGTGCAAAGACATTGTAGAGTGTATTGCAAAAAGAAAAGTGTAAAGAAAATACCTTCTTTCATTGTGGAGGGCACTTTCTCCCTAAATATTTTGACCAAAATTATCTTTTTCAGAGAATTACTGTTTGGTAATCAAAGGTCAATTCACAAATTTTGATGTCTTATTTTTTTAAGAACTTTGAATTTAAATTCCATTAGATCTTCTCCCAATCCGTGGGCTTTCTATTGATCTTGCTAGCTATGTCATTTGTCCTGCAGAAGCTCTGCAACTTTATGCAATCCCATTTGTCCAACATTCTTTGATTTGTTGTGTTTCCGGGTATCTATTCAAAAAATTTCGGCCTGAACCAAGGAGACCTAGGGTTTCTCCTATTCCATCCTGTAATGTTTTCAGAGTGTCTGCTTTGACTCTGAGGTCTTTGATCCATTTGGAGTTGATTCTGGTGCAGGGTGATAT
This sequence comes from Dipodomys spectabilis, assembly GCF_019054845.1. Lineage (NCBI taxonomy): Eukaryota > Metazoa > Chordata > Mammalia > Rodentia > Heteromyidae > Dipodomys > Dipodomys spectabilis. The sequence continues at coordinate 831,053 of NW_024870687.1, forward strand.
ATAAGGCTCTAGCTTTAGTTTTCTACATGTAGTTAACCAATTTTGCCAGCACCATTTACTGAAGAGGCTGTCTTTCTTCCATTCTATTGTTTTAGCTCCCTTATCGAAGATTAGATGTCTATAGGTCTGTAGGTTCATTTCTGGGTTTTCAATTCTATTCCATTGGTCCTGAGGTCTGTTCTTATGCCAATACCAAGCTGTTTTGATTACTATGGTTTTATAGTAGAGTTTGAAATTTGGTAATGATATTCCTCCAGCAGTGTTCTTTCCGTTGAGGAGCCTTTTTGCTATTCGGGGTCTTTTATTGTTCCATATGAATTTTTGGATTGCCTCTTCTATTTCCTTGAAGAATGAGGTTGGAATTTTGATAGGTATTGCGTTGAATTTGTAGATAGCCTTGGGAAGTATTGCCATTTTCACGATGTTAATCTTTCCAATCCAGGAGCATGGGAGGCTTTGCCATTTTTTTAGTTCTGTGTTGATTTCCTTTTTCAAGATTTTAAAGTTTTCATCATAGAGGTCCTTCACTTCTTTAGTTAAGTTAATTCCTAGGTATTTTATTTTTTGTGGGGCTATTACAAATGGAGTTGCTTTCCTAATTTCAGCCACACTTTTCTCATTGTTGGCATACAGAAAAGCCATTGATTTTGGGGGGTTAATTTTATAACCTGCTACTTTGCCAAAGTTTTGAATCAGCTTGAGTAATTTGGGAGTGGAGTCTACGGGATTCTTTAAATACAAGATCATGTCATCTGCAAAGAGGGAGAGTTTTATTTCTTCTTTCCCTATTTGGATCCCCTTTATGGCTGCATCTTGTCTTATTGCTGTAGCTAGGCATTCTAATACTAGATTGTAAAGAAGTGGAGAGAGTGGGCATCCTTGTCTTGTTCCTGAGTTAAGAGGAAATGGCTTTAGTTTTTCACCATTGAGTATAATGCTGGCTGTAGGTTTGTCATATACAGCCTTTATTGTATTGAGGAATGTTCCATGGATTCCTAACTTTTCCAAAACCTTCATCATGAAAGGGTGTTGGATCTTGTCGAATGCTTTTTCTGCATCTATTGAGATAACCATGTGGTTCTTATTCTTGCTCCTGTTGATAGGATGAATAATATTAATTGATTTGCATATATTGAACCAGCTTTGCATGCCTGAAATGAATCCTGTTTGATCGTGGTGTATGATTTTTTGGATGAATTGTTGAAGTCGACTGGCCAAAATTTTATTGAGAAGTTTTGGGTCAATATTCATCAAAGAAATGGGTCTATAGTTCTCTTTCTTTGATGAGTCCCTGCCTGGTTTTGGGATGAGGGTTATGATAGCTTCATAGGATGTGTTCGGTAGTGAGCTTTCTCTTTCAATTTCATTGAAGAGTTGGAGGAGTATTGGTGTGAGCTCTACTTTGAAGGCCTTGTAAAATTCCGCTGCAAAACCATCTGGTCCTGGACTTTCCTTAGCTGGGAGGTCTCTTATTGCTGTTTCTATTTCAGTGCTTGATATGGGCCTGTTAAGATTATCTAAAATATACTTGGAACTCAAAAAATTAAACCCCCCAACAACAAATCCTCAAAGAAACAACTGCCCAATAAATAAGTGGGCGAAAGACTTAAAGAGAAACTTCTCTGAAGAAGAAAGAAGGATGGCCAATAGACACATGAAGAAATGTTCAACATCCCTAGCCATAAAAGAAATGCAAATCAAAACAACATTGAGATATCACCTCACCCTTGTTAGAACGGCAAAAATCACGAATTCTAACAACAACAGACGCTGGAGGGGGTGTGGACAGAAAGGAACCTTACTTCATTGTTGGTGGGAATGGAAACTTGTTCAACCACTTTGGAAAGCAATATGGAGTTCCTCAAAAGACTCCACATAGAAATCCCCTATGACCCAGCAATCCCACTTTTGGGCATTTACCCAAATGTTTACAAACAAGACCACACTAAAGCTACCAGCACGACTATGTTTATTGCAGAACTATTTACTATACTAAGATATGGAACCAACCCAGATGCCCCTCAGTAGATGAATGGATCATGAAAATGTGGTATAGATACACAGTGGAATTCTATGCCTCCATCAGAAAGAATGACATTGCCCCATTTGTTAGGAAATAGAAAAACTTGGAAAAATTATATTAAGTGAAGTAAGCCAGGCCCAAAGAAACATAGGTCCCATGGTTTTCCTTATTTGCAATATCTAGTATATGTATGAGTCAAGCGGAAAAGGTCAGATAATGTGATGTCAGGAAAATGAACCCTTAGATATGTATTTTAATGTTTTTTCTTTCATGCATGTGTTTCTAACGCATTTATAAGATTATATCTTTGTTGCTTTGTATGTCCCTCCCCCACAGTATAACTCCTGCTTTCACTATATTTGATGTCAGTATAACTTGTGGAGGAGATGGGGAAAAACCAGTTGTTTAAGGATACAGGTGGACCTGTTGCAACAATGAGAAGTACAAGTTGACATGTCCAAAACGAGCTTTACAATGTCGGTGCGGGGGGCGGGGGGGGAAGGAGGGGAAGGAGAAGGATTGGGATTGGGGGGGAGGGGGGAGGCTGGGAAGGTATGTGAAGGGTAAACCCAAGGAGGAGGCTGCAATGCTTGGTAAGAAATGTACGCATTATCCTGCCCAAGTAATTGTAACCCCTCTGTACAGTATGTTCACAAATTAAATTAAATTAAATTAAAAAAAAAAACAGAAAAAAAACAAAATACACTGAAGAAAACTATATTAAAAAAATAAAAATAAATTCCATTAGAACCTTGTTTCACACAGTGAGAGTATATTTCCTGGGTAAGGAAAATTCTCAAGGGAACCTACAGTATTTATAGCAAGGCTTTTGAGATTTGTTTGTTTACAGTGAAAAGGAGCCATCTTCACCCACATTGCTCTCTCTCAGCTAAGTCTCCATGGATTTCTTTGCATGAAAGCCTATTTTCCCATGCAATTTTAAATTTTATTAATAGGCTAAGTTATTAAAAGTTTTGAACAATTAAACTTTACCTGTCATAATTTTTTTGTTTTGAAAATACTGTACAGAGGGGTTACAATTACATGGGCAAGATAATGAGTACATTTCTTATCAAGCATTGTAGCCTCCTCCTTTGTTTCCCCTTCCCATCCTCCCCTTGCCCCCACACCAAATCCTCCCCGCTCCTCTTTCCCCCCCTCCCCGCACCAAAGTGGTAAATTTCGTTTCCTACATAACGACTTGTACATCTCATTGTTGCAATGGGTCCACCTGTATCCCTACTTAAATGATTTGTTTTTCCCCTTCCCCTCCACAAATTATACTGAGATCAATACAGTGAAAGCAGGCGTTATACTGTGGGGGAGGGACATACATAGCAATGAAGAAATAATCTTATAAATGTGTTAGAAACCATCACATGAAAGAATAAAAACATTTGAATACATATCTTAGGGTTCATTTCCCTAACATTACCTTATTTGACCTTTTCTGCTTGACTCAGACATATACTAGATATTGCAAATAAGGGAAACCATGGGACCTAGGTTTCTTTGGGCCTGGCTTACTTTACTTAATATAATTTTTTTTCTTTTTTTAAGTTAATTTTATTTTATTTGTGAACATACTGTACAGAGGGATTACAATTACATGGGCAGGAAAATGCGTACATTTCTTACCAAGCATTGCAGCCTCCTCCTTTGGTTTATCCTTCACATCCCTTCCCAGCCTCCCCCCTCTCCCCCAATCCAATCCTTCTCCTTCCTCCCCCTTCCCTACTCCCCCCCCCCGCACCGACGTTGTAAAGCTCGTTTTGGACATGTCAACTTGTACTTCTCATTGTTGCAACAGGTCCACCTGTTTCCTTAAACAACTGGATTTTCCCCATCTCCTCCACAAGTTATACTGACATCAAATATAGTGAAAGCAGGAGTTATACTGTGGGGGAGGGACATACAAAGCAACTAAGATATAATCTTATAAATGCGTTAGAAACACATGCATGAAAGGAAAAACATTAAAATACATATCTAAGGGTTCATTTTCCTGACATCATATTATCTGACCTTTTCCGCTTGACTCATACATATACTAGATATTGCAAATAAGGAAAACCATGGGACCTATGTTTCTTTGGGCCTGGCTTACTTCACTTAATATAATTTTTCCAAGTTTTTCCATTTCCTAACAAATGGGGCAATGTCATTCTTTCTGATGGAGGCATAGAATTCCACTGTGTATCTATACCACATTTTCTTGATCCATTCATCTACTGAGGGGCATCTGGGTTGGTTCCATATCTTAGTATAGTAAATAGTTCTGCAATAAACATAGTCATGCTGGTAGCTTTAGTGTGGTGTTGTTTGTAAACATTTGGGTAAATGCCCAAAAGTGAGATTGCTGGGTCATAAGGGAGCTCTATATGGAGTCTTTTGAGGAAATTCCATACTACTTTCCAAAGTGGTTGAACAAGTTTACAACCTGTCATAATTTTTAAAGTCTTTTAAATTCCTTTATCAGAATCGCGAATTCACCAATCCTAATTCCACCTTTACCATCCAAAACAGTTAACATGTTGTTTTCATGATATTGTGTCCATGAAACTATGATTTTCCAGTGACTTTGTTATGTGTATATATGACCATATAAGCTGATGCTGAGCAAAATGGACTCCAAGATATGGAAACAGAGATTTTTATTTGTGATTGTTGTTTTTTAATGTACTATTGATTTCTATTTTCTTTGGGCTTTTCCCCTATGGTTTATTCCCTGCTGTATTTGATTGTATACACATTTAGGTAAACAATTTGTATACACCTTTAGGCATACCAATGCAATAGCAATTCTCACAAGACAATACGTTTGAAATGTACATTACAACTTTTGAGGTTATTAGGGTGAAGAAAATCTGAGAAAAATGAGGGAGGGGGTAACAAGTTTGAAAAGTTATTTATTCACTAATTTACAATTACTGTGACCCCACTGTACATCACTTTGACAATAAAATTAAACTAAAAAAATAAGTTGCATAAAATATACCTTATCTCTATTCTGAAAAAAATACTAAACCTCTGCGAATGTGATGCCCTCCTTGTTCTGGAACGAACACCACAATAAACAGGGTTGCATGAATTTTTCCCATACTGGTATTCTTGAGATCAGAACACTTGCAAATATTATTTATATTTATACTTTTTTAACTATCATAGATATGCAGGATGCTAAGATTGAAAGATTATAGTTCAAAACCCACCCAGGCAGGAAGGTTCGTTAGAGTCTTATCTCCAATAAACTTCTCAGAAAAAGCCAGACACAACTGGCACTGAAGTTGAAGTGATAGGGCATGAGCCTTGAGCAAAAACAGGCTCAGAGACAGTTTACAGGCTCAGCATTCAAGCCCTAAGACAAACCAATAAAACAAAACAAAACAAAAAAAAAAAACCCCAAACCTAACATTTTTCTCATTGCGTACAGCAGCATATAATTAAGGAAATTGCTTCCTGTGTTACATATAGGTAGAAGAAAGACGATCTCACAGAATCATTGTCTTCATTCCATGTTATACCAAAGCCTCAAAAAATTGCTTTTTCTAAATTTATAAATTTAGAACTCTGTCTACATTACTCACATTATCATTTTATACACGAACTATTGGAATTATCTATTAACTAATTTCTAATTATAACTCTCTTGAAAGAATATTCTTGGCAAATAGAATGCCAGAAACATTTGTTTATTTATCAATTAAACCATCTACATGAAAAGAATTTTGTACTATCCTATAGAATATGAAATTACAAAAAACAACAAATCTAAATTCTAATTTAGCAAGATCTTCGAAGTCTTACAGATGAAATTTGCTATTTCTCCAGGCTTAACCTTTTGTAATCCTTCATCATTTCTTTGGAATCCAACTGAATGATGATTACTTACTTTTTCAAATTTTGGATGGGAATCATGAGCCATTTTGCATCTAGGAATGTTGGGTAATGAAGAGGGCATTTAAAACTCAACTGGGGACAATATATGAGTTGCATTGCAATAGGAAACTTGACTTCTCAAAACATAATAACAAAATTAGCCCAATCTTCCAATTGTGTATTCCTTTCTTGAATGGTTTGTTTTATTAAGACAAAATTATACTACCTGGTCTAGGGAAGCTATCGCTATGTAATTGCACTCTCTAATCTCCTGTCTTAGTCTGAGTGCTAGAATTCTATCCTTGTATCACATTTCCCTGTCATAGTTTCTTGGTTTATTTAATTTAGATAAAGACTTGCAATTCTGAACTACTCCAGTGATATTATTCAGTAGAATGACTGTTCAGACTCTTTATCTTCTATTTTCAAAGATGTTCTAACATTTCACACAAGATATGAACATTGTCAGATGCACCTGCAGGGGTCTCTGATTCATTCCTCCATGGATCCAATCCCTTTAATAATGATTACTTGATTCTCTTACTATCTCTGGTACCTACCTATGTAATAGTCTCAAACTTTTTTGAAGGTAATTCACTTGAGGACTTTCTAATTTTAAAAATTATTACTTGATTCTAGTGTTACTCAGGACATATTTTCTATTGTTTTCTAACTTTTCTACATATTCTGAGAGTTGTTTCATTTGTGTATTCGTGTGTGCACATGTAAGTGCCTTTGTGTGTATGTGTATCTTTGTATGTATGTATGCAAAAGCCCCAAGCTCTTATCTATCAGTCTTGCTCATGACTGGTATTTCATCACCTGAGCCATTCTTCCAATCCAGCTTTTGGCTGGTTAATTATAGGTAGTGTCACAAAGTGTTCTGCCAAGGCTGGATACAGACTGAATTTCACAGACTCCTTTATATTCTTAGGTTTTATTTCTCCAGGAGTATCAACTTTTAAACTACAAACATTTTTGTGAGTATAAAGTCTAAGCTGTTTACCAGATTTTTCACACAAGAATTCATATAAAGATAGATGAACATACACATTGCATATACTGAGTGTACACTGTTAGAAATGTGATCTTAACCGGGAGGCGGTGGGATCTGAGGATTGGGTTTCAAAGCCAGCCCAGATAGGAAAGTCCCGTAGACTCTTTTCTCCAGTTAACTACAAGAAAAAGGGAAGTGGTACTGTGGCTCAAGTGGTAGAATGTTAGCCTTGAGCTGAATAGCAGAGGGAAAGTGCCCAGGCCCAGAGTTCAAGACCACAACCACCAACAAAAATATAAATAAGTAAAGAAAAAGAAATGTAATCTCAGCCAACCGTTCATTGCTAGTATAATCCCTGTTCTCTCAGGATGCACTTTTTCCCAAGTTAAGTGCATGCTCTTATATCTGACTTACATTGGAAAAAGAATTATACTTCCATTCTACTTTTAACAAATTTGCATGATTAGAAAGTGTGATTTAGAAAGGGAGTGGCCACATACTTCGTGTTCCACTTAGGAATAATGCTCTCTGTATATCACTCCCATAAATCTACATACTGGAAATGGCTTTATTGTTTCATTGTTGTCGTATTTGTAGAGTCTTCTATAGTGTATTGAACCCTTAGACTTAAAAGCAGAACTTCTCTTTCTCCTATTATTGATATTGTGTCTCTTACTGTTAACTCATGTACACTTGGGAAATAATGCGCAGCACATATACTCACAAAAAGAAGGACCTGAGAACCTTCTTCCCATTAAAAATTCGCCTTAATTTACAGAGACCTTACAAAGTTTGAACTCAAGGTACTCATTGATAATATATTCATAAGCAACATAAATTTCATATTTTCTTTTTACTAAGTTGTCTCTGAAACACGTGCTACCTCAGGTCCAAAGGTGTCCTTGTGTTATTTCAGTGAACCCAGAAAACTTTCATCATAACTCAGGTAGCACCATCGATTGTAAGTGGAAATAATTGCTGTTGGTGTGGAAACTCCCAGGAGAGGAAATGAACATAGAGGAATGACAAAGGTCATGTTAACTTGTGCTTTCCCTTTTACTGAACAAGAATGAATCCCAAGGCTTGAAGGAAACTCTGTCCCTGACATTTTCGAGTGTGTTCTATACTCATATAAAACTTTTCTGTAAACTTCTAGTTGAGAGTATTACAAAAAGAAATAATGTGCTATTTGAAGGCCAGCATAGAACAAAAGGAAAATAACGTTGTTTTAAAAGTGTTCTACAGCAAAGAAACAAAGACATGGAGGTTTTAAAGTCTCTTATGGATGGATATTTCACTGCTGAGATGATTCTCTTGTTGCAGGAGACAGATATCAATTCCTTTAGTCTGGCCCTGAGTTCTCCAGAGCAATAAGGATTCCAAAAAAGCAGGATCCAGTGAGTATGATCAGCAAAAGAAGCCTCTTCTCAGACCAGTACTCCTTTAAGGATGGTCCCAAAGAAATATGTGGGGTTATTTTTGTTTCCTTGTTTGTTTGTTTAGTTTGTGTTGGTTCTGGGGCTTGAATCCAGAGGCTATAACCTATCCCTGAACAGTTGTCTTTCCTGCCCACCTGCCTCCAAAGCTAGTATTCTACTGCTTGAGCCAAACTGCACCTACGGCTTTTTGGTGTTTAATTACAGATAAGAGTTTGACAGACTCCCCTGCCTGGGTTTGCGTTGAACTAAGATAGTAAGAAAGCTAAGTGACATCAACTGTATAGACTTATCTTTTGAAACAAGAAATATTAGTTGAGGGCTGGGAAAGTGACTCAGTGGTAGAGTGCTTGCCTTGCATGCATGAGGCCCTGGGTTTGATTCCTCAGCCCCACATAAGCAAAAAGAAAAAAAAGCCAGAAGTGGCACTGTGGCTCAAGTGTTAGAGTGCTAGCCTTGAGCTGAAGAGCTGAGGGACAGTGCCCAGGCACAGAGTTCAGGCCCCACACCCAGATCCCCCCCCAAAAAAAAAGAAAAGAAAAAAATATTATTTGCAAGTTATTGTCAAACTAATATTTGACAATTTTTAAAAGAAGAGAATATGTCCAGCAAAGAAGCCATAACTTAAATTTTAACTCAGCAAAAGTAGGTGCACTGAATCATTTTGGAATTATTTCTTCTGCTTGGGAAGATTATTGACCTTGTCGTTCTTTTGGGGGAAACTTAAAGTCATATTTCACTTTTTTGTTGGTCTTGGGGCTTAAACTCTGATTCTAGGCACTGTCCTTAAGCAGTTTAGTTCAAGTTGAACGCTCTACCATTTTAGCTACAGCACCACTTCCGGGTTTTTGGTCGTTAATTGAAGATAAGAGTCTCATGGATTTTCCTGACCAGGCTGGCTTTGAACCACAATCCTCTGGTCTCAACCTCCTGAACAGCTAGGATTACAGTTGTGAACCACCAGCACCCATCTCACATTTGCATTTATGTGCAAATATGCAGACAAAGTATGGAAACTTGAACCAAATGATGACATTGCAACTTTTCAGAAAATTTGAGTTAGCAATAATTATGTCCTCCTTTTCCAAGTTGTTACATTAATAACTAATGAGCTATAGGACCCTTACATTAGTATCTTTTGCCATCTGTATATGTGTAGTATCAGGAAATGTTCATAGACAAATAGAGAAAGACTGAGATTTTTAGAAAGCAAAGGAGATCAGGTAGGAAAGAACAGCATAGAAGGAGATACATTTATCACACAGAGCTTAAGAACTATCCTAAGAGATTTAGAAAGCTATAGGCAATGAGGAACAATCCTAGTTGATAAACTAGTTCTTCAATAATCAAAAATGGTTCCCTACAACAGCTTCTGGTATACCTTAGCTACCATTTTATTCCTTCCATCTGGAGTTATTCCTTCTCTTCTGTCACAACTGTTAATTAGCCGCTGCCTTTTTGGTGCCATGACTGACCAAAAAGATTTCTAAATCACACTTTGACTACCCTTCTCTTTGTGATTAGCAATGACCAAACAAAAGCCTGGAATCATTGAATTTCCGGAATTAATCTTCACCTGACATCTAAGCACATTCCTGGCATTAATTCCTGTGACCTAATAAGCAAAACTTTTTATTTCAACACAGTATCCTAAAGTACATTATTAAAGTACATGAATTAGAGACTATTTTCAGGTGTCAGTATGGAAGGAGCAATTATATATTCCAAGTATGGGTTCTTTATTTTGCATTTACTAAATGTTTTTTGTTTTGTTTAGGTTTGTTTTTGCCAGACCAGGGGATTAAACTCAGGAATAGGGAATTATTCCCGAGCTTCTTTTTTTTCCTCAAGGTAAGTACTCTACCACTTGAGGCACAGCACCACTTCCAGTGTTTTTCTGTTTATGCGGTACTGAGAAATTGAACCCAGGGTTTCATGAATGCTAGGCAATCACCGTACCATGAAACCACATTCTCAGTGCCCTAAATGACTGTTTTTTAAATATGGCATTACATTTTCATTCCATAACTATGTATCATAATTTTGGCCAAGTGCTACAAAATGATGTTGAAAACTATACTAAGTCCAGTAAGGGTGGATGGACAATGAATAACCATCACGGTCTAGCCAGGACACAAAGAGGCTTACCTCATGGAACTGTTTCAACAGGCTGAGCAAGACAGCTCCTGACCCAAAGCCCACCCCCTGAATGAGAGGGCCACCTTGGGTTCCAGCCATATGGGGACACTGGGCCACCTCCTCCAGCACCATCCAACCAGTTCCTGTGTGTGAGGGAGAGAAAGCAAGTCAGAATTACACTTAAGTCAGTGCTGGTGGCTCAGAACTCTAATCCTAACTAGACCGGAGCCTGAGATTTGAGAATCATGGTTCATAGCCATCCCGGGCAGGAACGACTGTGAGACTCTTATCTCCAAAGAACCATGAGAAAACCGGAAGTGATGCTGTGGGCTCAAGTGGTAGAGTGCTAGCATTGAGCTGGGGAGCTTGGGAACAGCTCCTAGGCCTAGAGTTCAAGCACCACGACTGACAAGAAGTGGACTTTCGACCACAAGAAGTGGACTGAATAGCACACATTGTCCTAGAGACATGGCAGAGAAGTCAGGCTGAGCATCCTCTGAACTTGAGGTCATAAGTAGGTCACCTGGCTTCTCTATGCCTTGATTTCCCCAGCTGCAAAACTTAACACAGTGAAGGATCTCCTTCCTCATGAGGATAGGATAAGGATGAAAGAAAGCCATGTTTTGTTTCATAATCCCAGAGGTGTTGCATGAATAATAACAGGTCCCACCTGAGCCCTTTCCTGGTATCTTCCTGTCATATGCTCCCAGGATTGTCAAGAAGCTTGTATGAAGGCCACTCCCTCTGTGCCTAGCCATGCTCGAGATCCCTCTGTATAAATCCCTTGTTTCTTCACAACTGTTCTGTAAGGAGACTGAGGTCCTATGGTTGAAGCCCTACACAGAGCTTCACCTGTGGTCAAAAATTGGCTGCTGTCGAATAAGGGTTTGGGTTAATCCATCTAAACCGATGACTGATCATGGTGCTACATGCCTACCATCCCAACTACAGAGGACCAGGCCTGGTGGAGCATACATGTCACAGATAGGAGGACCATGATTCAGCCCAGCCTGAGCATATATTAAGTCTCTATATCAGAAATTCCCAAGACAGAAAGGTGGCTCCTCAGAGCTGGGGAAAGGAAACAAGCAGGGGATCATGGTTCCCCTAGATGGGTGTCTGAACCAGGGTAGGGATGGTGTTGGGGGGGCCATACCCCTGTGCTGCTGGGAGAAGCTGTTGGTGGCTGCTCCGGGTGGGGTGAGCAGCAATGGCAGCAGCATTGCAGACACATGTGCCCAGAGCAGAGGATCTGGGGCAGGGACCAGGTGGGAGCCTTAGGCTAGCTGGCAGCAAGCCATTGCCTGTGGTATGAAACTCAGCACTGCGGGGAAGCAGAGGAGGGGGCCAGGGCCACGCTGGGAGTATCAATATCCTACTATACTCAAATTCTCTTGTGCACCACTCAGCCACCTCTGCCTTCCTCAACTGCTGGTAGTGGTGTCAACCAACAGAATGAATCCCTGTGCTACCTGGCAGCATAGAATGTGGCCACCATTCTTGTATCCCATTGTTCAGAAAGAATCATGAAAGAATGGGAGTGTAGCCTGAATTCTGTGATGCAGGCAGCATGGGTGGAATAAAGATGACAGCGGCTCCCACAGCGCTTTTCCCAGAGAACTCTGTCCAATTCAGTTGGGTACAAGAGGGTGACCTGCTTTAGCCAGATAACTGCACGGATTGTTGTGTATATCTGTTTGTTTCCAGTCCCAGATATTGAACTCAGGATCTGGGCAGTCTGTGAGCTCCTTTTGCTCAAGGCTGGCCCTCCACACTGGAGCCACAGGGCTTCTGGCTTTGTTGGCAATGAAGTTGGACAGGGGTCTCAAGGGCTTTCCTGCCTAGGGTGACCATGATTCTCCTGCCACAGCCTGGTAAGTATCTAGGAGGACTGCTGAGCGCCACTGGTGCCTGCCTCCTCATTGGTCTTGCTGATGTTCTTGTACAGACCGGTGAGTTCCCTATCCACGGGTTGAAGTCGTGGAAGCTGGAGCCCACAATTCAAATCCTGGTCCTGCCACCTCCAAATGGCAGGAGATACTAAGAGACCTGTTCCTATCCATATGATTACCAGTGGAATGTGATATATGTCATGATTGCATGAGCAGATCTTGAATGATTCTAGCATAAAATTATTCACAATTATATTATAGGACACTGATCAATTTTAGTTAATATTTTATTAAGCATTTAAACAATCATATACATACAATGGAGGCATAATGAAATACCTAACAATTGGGCCGTACATACTATAAAGGTTCCATTTTTTCTGCCAGGACTGGGATTTGAACTCATGATCTGGGTAACTCTGTTGCACTGTGTGGGAAAGGGAAGCTGGCTTCCTCGAAGTCAAGAAATTCAATCTGCTCCTTAGGCCTGAAATAGATCCCCACCACTAGAAAACATCCTATCCATGTACAACTTAAATATATGATTTATATTTATATACATATGTTGACTCCATAGGAGTTAAGTATAGTTATTTTATTTTTTGTTTTATTCATGTATTGACCGTTTATGTCATTGACTATTATGGCACATAGAACATTGATTACATTGATTAAATAGGATATAGGTCTACATATGTATTCTATTTCATACCTGAAACCGAGGACATTCACAGAAAAGGAAAACATGTGTCGCCATCAGCTTCTTACTCCACGATTCATTGTTTGGGAGTGCTGGCATCTGAACTTATGGCCTACAAGGCCAAATTCATGAATGCGTGAGTGTCATCATGACATCCTGGGGCAAATTGGGCTGACAGGCTGTTTCCAGGATCTGAGATAAAGCCCCAGGTGTTAACAAAATAAGATCAGATTGACATGCAGATGGCATTATGCTAATAAATATATATCTTTATAGAGTGCCAGAGTTTTCTATACATTTTTCAGTTATACAGATTACATTCCTACCAATTCCTAGGTATTTATTATGGATCCACATAATTAATGTTATTGTTTTCATCCTTAAAATATTAATGAAATCAATTAGTGTCCTGAACTTATTGCATTCCTGTAAGTAATTACATTCTTTTAATGCTTCATAAATATTAAATAAAATTAATCAACCTCCCGAAATGATGCTGTCTAATTTTATAGGAGCATAATTCATGATCAACTCATTCAACCATGACATTTACACCATTCCATTTTTATTCCTATGGATGGGAACCTGTATCTTAATATCTCCTGCCATTGATTGTTGTCAGAATGGGGATTCGAAATCAGGGCCTATGCTGCCACATAGCCCTATGGTTTCCCCGATAGTCTGGACGCCGTCAGCAATGCAGGGTGAAGTACCCTTTGCAACAGTGTCATTCAGACCCAGGAGGGTCACCATGCAAAGGAAGAAAACATAAAATGGCCACATTTTTTCTGTGCATTTTTTTCCAGGCAAGGCCTGGAGCAGCTATGGGGCCAGTGGGTGCACTGCAGCTTAGGGTGATCAGAGCTGAGGCAGAGGTACCACGAACTGAGTTCAAGCAATGTGCTGAGAAAAAAAATAAAAAATAAAATATAAAAAAAATTAACTACTTGGCTTGCAATTCCCGCAATTCATTCTTCCAGGCTTTGAATTTGAACTCAGGATCTGGGTAAATCTGCAGCAATGTGGATGAAGGGGAAGATAACCGTACTTGAAGATAAGAAAGTCAGGCCTGTTCACTAGGCCTGAATTCAAGCCCCAATCCTGGAAAACATACTATTTATATTCATTGTAAAGACAGGATTTATACTTACCTATAGATGTTCAGTCCATTCATGTTTGATGTGGTTGTTCCTTGTATTTTTTGTTTTATTCATTTATTTAACATCAATTATACTACGATGAAACCCATTCCATTTATTACATTGATGACATCCTTTCACAGAGCATCTAGATTTGTAGAAATGTTCTCCATCATGTCTGACACACAGGATTCTCAGAGAAAAGGTAAACAAATTTGACACTCGGCTTCTTACTCCATGATAAACTTGTTGGTAGTGCTGGAATCTGAACTCAGGGCCTAGCAGGACCAATTGGAGAATAAGTCAATGTGAGCAACTAAGGAGCTCTGACATTCCTAGGATCTGACAATGATCCCCAGGGTGTTCCACTATAGTCATAAATTGATTACTTAAACATAGGATCTATATTGACATACATGTGTGGACACCACCTTCTGTTCGGTGCACTTCTTATTTTGTCCCAAATTCTTGGAGGTATTATGTATTTTACTAAGTATGGTGACAGGTATAACTGTTCTTACATGGATGACAACCTGTTCCCATTGTTATAGGGTTGCCTATGCATTCTCCATTCTAGTTGATACACAGGACATTCACGTCAAGGAAAGCGTGTGCAACAACTGGCTTTTGACATCAGCATGAATGTTTTGTCAGTTCTGGGATTTGAACTCAGGACTGGGCAGCTCTGTTGCACTGGGGAAGAGGGGGAAGCTCACCATCCTTGAGGGATAGAATTTCAGGCCTGGTCCAAGGCCTGATTTGAAGCCCCAGCACAGCAAGCCCACCTTTTTTAAACATAAGATCTCTCTTTACCTACAGGTGTGGTATGCATCTTGCATTCAGTGTAGTTATTCTTTTTATTTTGTGTCTTATTCAAGGATGTATTGTATATTTTGTTGAGCATGGTGACAGATATAACTATGCTGACATGGATGACAACCTCTTGTCATGGCTATAGAGTTGCGTATAAAACATTCTCCATCCTCGATGAGATCCAGGACATTCACAAGACAAGAAAACATGTGCAACCATTGGTTATCACATCCGAATGAATCTTTTGGCAGTGCTGGAATTTGAACTCAAGGCCTAGCAGACCCAATTGGTGAATGGGTCATGGTGAACACACCAGCCTGTGAGCCACTAAGGAGTTAGGTCATTTCAGGGACCTGAGATCAAGCCCTGGTGAGGGGCAATATAGTCATAAATTCATAATTAAAGAGAGGATCTATATTTCCAAACATGGGTGGGCATTATCTTGCATTCTGTGTAGTCACTCTCTTTATTTTGTGTCTCATTCATTGATTTAATTTTGTATTTTCTTTAGTATAAGGAGACAGATATAACTGTGGTGAACGGGATTACTACCTATTCCAATGAGTATAGAGTTGCCTATGCATTCTCCATCCTGGCTGAGACCCAGAACTTGCACAACACAGGAAAACAGGTGCAATGCCTGGCCTCTCACATCAAGGTGAATTTTTGGCAAAGCTGGGATTTGAACTCAGGGCCTAGGAGACCCAAATGCACAATGGGTCCAGGTGAGCACACCAGCCTGTGAGCCACTAAGGAGCTGGGTCATTCCCAGGAACTGAGATTGAGCCCCAAGGAGGCCAAAATAGTCCTCAATGCATCATTGATATATGATATATATTCACATCCATGTGTGGACTGCATCGTGCATTGAGTGTAGTTATTCTCTTTCTTTTGTACGTTATTCATGGATGTATTGTGTATTTTCTTGAGTATATGATGACAGGTATAACTGGGTAGACATGGATAATAACTTATTCCCATGGCCACAAGGTGACCCATGCATTCTCCATCCTATCTGAGACCCACGACTTGCACAGTAAAGGAAAACAAGTGCAATGATTGGCTTGTGACATCAAGATGAATCTTTTGGCAGGGCTGGGATCTGAATTCGGGGCCTAGCAGTTCCAATTGGAAATTTGGTCCACATGAGCACACCAGCCTGTGAGCCACGAAGGAGCTAAGCCATTCCCAGGATCTGAGATTGAAACCCCCCTCTGCAGGGGAGGAAGAGTGAGGAGCACAATAGTCATCCATTCATAAGCTGAAGTACTATGCAAATAAGTACATATTTGTATAGGTAGGAGAGATGGTGTTCTGTGATGGAATCCAATCTACCATGGGACTACCGATTCTTAGATCTTTCCTGATGCCTCCATTGCATGACTGTGATGATTATTGTCAGCTTCATCAACTCTTCTTTACAATTAATCAATACCGCATGAGTCTTGTCTATCCTTTTCTACTCGCATCATGCATGAACTACTCATTCAAGGATGAGATTGATAGCATACCATGACTCTTCCGAGGTCCACAACTGAGTAGCTCATGATCTCCCACCATTCTCTCCTCATATCGGGGGCTAAATTCAAGATTCAGGCCTGCAAAAGATACACCTTATATACATTTTAAAAGTAGGATTTATACTTCCATACAGATATTCAGTCCATATTGTGTTTGGTGTGGTTATTTATTTTATTTCTTGTTTCATTCACTTATTTAGAATTTATTTTATTGACTCTGATGCCACCTATACCATTTAGTAAATTGTTTACATCCTATCATATAGCATCTAGATATTGGATGTGTTCTCCATCATGTCTGGCAATGCTAGGATCTGAACTCAGGCCTAGCAGGCCCTATTCATGAATGGGTGAGTTTGAGCATGGCAGCCTCTTGCCAATGAAGCTGTGAAGGGGTTCCCACATGCTGAGATTGACCCTGATGTTTGGACAAAACAGCGATACATGGATTGGCAGACGGTGGTATACAAATAAATATATATTAGTAAAGAGTGCCAGAGCCGTCTATCTATGATTGAATGAGACCTACTACGTTTCTATCAACACTTAGGTATTTATTATACTGCCAGTGAAGGAAAATTATTCGTTTCATGCTTAATAAACTATTAATTAAGATGAATCAGCATTCTAGGATTATTGCATCCAATTTTAGACTAGACCAAGGCATGAAGTAATCTTTCAACCAATATTCCTATGCATAGGAATGAGTTCCTTTTGATCTTCTGCCATTGGTGTCAGGACTGAGATTTGAAGCTAGGGTCTATGTTGACAGGTTGTCCTATGGCTTCCCTGAGAGCCCATCAGCCAATAGCAATGGCAGGTCAGGTCCACTTTACAGCAGTGTCATTCAGACCCAGGATGGTCACTGTGTAAAGAAAAATAAATAAAAGAAACCCAGCCCTCTGCAGCTCGCCACTTTTTGTGTTTTCTAGCGTTTTCTTTTCTTCCTGACAGCCCACTGGGCGTAGGATCTCAGGATCGGCTATGGGTCCAGAGACTGCATCCCAGCCTAGGGAGGTCCAAGTGGTGGCAGTTTCCACGACCTGGTTTCAAGCCCCATGGTTGGCCAATAAGTAAGTAATAAATAAATTAATTAATTAACAAAATTTAAAAAAATGAAGCTCCCTGGTTTGGAATTTCTGCCAGTTTTATTTCCTAGAAAGGGATTTGAACACGGCTTCTTGGTAAATCTGTAGCAATGTGAGGGAAGAGTTACCACTACTTGAGTTCAAACCCCATGCCAAACAAAAATGAAAAATTAAATTACTGACCTCGGCAGGGGGAGCTAGTTGTCAAGATGGGAGGGAAGGGATGGTAAGGGGAATACAAAGGAGGAGGCAACAGTGCTCAATAGGAAATGTACTCATTACCTTGCTCATGTAACTGTGATCCCTATGTACAACGTTTTTACAATAAAAAACATACAAAAAAGAAACATATTAGTTTTCAGAGAGGCACTTTGGGGGTAAAGGAAGGAAATCTGAATAGCTGTACAAAATTCTACGCTGCCTATTTTTAATGTTCAGTATGGAACTGAATAAACATAAATGCTTCCATTAAAAAAAATTAAGTCACTGTCTTGGAACTGGGGCCATTATTTCTGCCATTGCTAGGATTTGAGCTCAACATCCAGGTAACTCTTTTGCAACAAAGGTGAAGGCGAAGCTCACTGTCCTTGAGGAAAAGAAATTCAGGCTAGAATTCCCAGGGCCTGAATGAAGGCCCTGCAATGGAAAAAAATATTTCTATACATGTGCAATGAATGTATGATATATACTTACATGTGTATGTTAATTTAATATTATTATTTTTATTATTGATTTTTATTTAGTTTTATTTGATTCATTTCTTTATTGATGATTGTGTTAAGTATTATTATACACATAATATTTATTCCATTTTGCACATCTATTATAAAATTATACACAATAATTTAGGACATTGACTTGTTTTTCATTAATATTTTATTAAGTGTTGAAACATAATACATAATTAAATGGAGCCATTTGTCACAGTCTTAACATGTTTAGAGTCTCTCCCAAGTATGAGCTTTTTCTTTCTTTTTTCTTTCTTTTCTTTTCTTTTTATTGTGAAAATACTGTAGAGAAGGGTTACAATTACATGGGCAAGATAATGAGTATATTTCTTATCAAGCATTGTAGCTTCCTCCTTTGTTTCCCTTTCCCATCCTTTCCCATTCTCCCTGAGTGTTTTTTTTTTTTTTTTTTTTTTATCTTTGGACATCTTCCTATAGAGACTTTTTTAGATGATTTATATTCAGAAGCCTTTTTTGAGGATAGGCAAATTGAGGGATAAAATTTTAAGGGTGGGGCTAGAAATGTGGCTTAGTGGTAAAGAGCTCGCTCCCTCAGCATGCATGAATGCCAGGGTTTGAATCCTCAGAGACGCATACTCAGGAAAAGCCAGAAGCTGTGGAGTGGTTCAAGTGGCTAACCTTGAAAAAGAAGCACAGAGATAGTACCAAGGCCCTAAGATCAAGCCCCAGGACTGACAAAAACAATAGGCTAGATGCCAGTGCTCACAGCTGGAATGCTAACTTCTCAGGAGTCTGAGAGTTGAAGACTACAGTTCAAAGACAGCCTAGGCAAAGAAAGCCTGTTAGACTGTTATCTCCAGTGAACCACCAAAAGACCCCACCTGGCACTGTGGCTCTAGTGGTAGAGGGTTCGCCTTGGGTTGAAGGGCTCAGGGACAGTGCCCAGGCTTGAGTTCAAGACACACACTAGAACAAAAGTGAGGGTTAATCAAAGTACTTTCCTATTTGCTAATTAGGAGAACATTCTCTAGAAAATGAACACTGATGTACACCAGAATTGGAGTCACAGCTCCAGGTTCAAATGTAGCAGATTTATATTCCAAGCCTCTTAGACTCTAGCATTGTAACCTTGTGTCCTACAGGTTCTTAAAGGTCCATTGTTGAAAAGCTTAATATGCTTCCCAAACCCTATGTGATAAGCAGTTGACTTGTATTGTAAATGTCATTACATTTCTGAACCTAGCAGAGCACCAGTAGCTCATGCCCAACAACCTAGATCATGAGGCTGAGGTCTCAGGATCACAGGGTGAAGCCAGACAGGGCAGAAAGGTCTATGACACTCTGACTTCCACTTCTGAAAGGTCAGATGTTCAAGAGCTTCCTGTGTTTCCCTTGGTGATGAGAAGTTACTTGCACTCTAATGTTCTTAGAGTTCTTGAGCTATAGAAGCAGGAAAGAAACATTATTGAACCATCTGGGTTCAAATGAAGTTCTCAGGATCCAAGCCCTAGCACTTTTTGCAGAAAAACTCCAGTGTAACACTGTAATTGAAGGACAGAAAATGGTTGCAAAAGCCAGGCTAGGTGCAGAGACCTAGGCCTGCAGGATTAGGAAGCAGAATGTACACACTCAACTGGGAAAGTCAGCTGCAAAAGCCAGCAATGGGGGGAACCCTGAAACATTTGTTAGAGTTACACCAGGGTCAGGCTTTTCTCACCCTCTTCAAACAATGACTAATTAACCTTCCTCTCTCAGGTGAACGGAGCCTCAGGCTATCTTTAGGGTAACAATAGAGAGCCAGTTTAGTGGGGGAGAGGGGAGGAACAGAGAAGAAAAACCCTGGTCTCTGGTCTTAAGGAGTGGGGTTTTGACTCTCCATATGTCAGATTTAAAGACCATTCTTCTACCTCCATCAGTCCATTCTCCTTCCTTCATTCTGCACATCATTAATGCAAATTCCCAGTCCAAGGAGAAGCAGGGCCCTTTCTCTTCTGTCTCCAAGCACCTGAGTTAAATCCTGGCTCTGCCCTCTTGGCTCTGGGGCATTTGGCTGCCTGAGAAGTGGGAAAGAGACAGTCTTCTTGCTCTGTGGTTGTGTGAAGGCGAAGTTGGTGACCGGAACATTGCATAAGGCATCATGATTGGAAATTGTTCCCTTCTTTCCTCCTGCCATCCAAGACCAGGCTAATCTATCATGTTTCTTTCTATCTATCTATTTATCTATCTATTTTCCTTTCTATTTATCTATCTTTTTTTTAATCTATCTATTTTCTATGTATCTATGTATTATGTATATATGTATGTATGTATGTATGTATGTATGTATGTATGTATGTATCTATCTATCTATCTATCTCTCTATCTCTCTATCTCTCTCTCTCTCTCTCTCTCTCTATCTATCTATCTATCTATCTATCTATCTATCTATCTATCTATCTATCTATCTATCTATCTATCTATCTATTTATCTATCTACCTACCTACCTACCTAGTTAATTAGCTACCTACCTAAGTAGGTTTCTGTTTGCCAGGTCTAGCCACAGCCCCAATTCTGGCTTTTTCTGTGTATGTGATACTGAGTAATCATATCCAGGGCTTCTTGTATGCTTGGCAAGCACTCTTTCAGTAATCAAAGTCCGCAGCCCCATCTTTTTCTTCATGGTAGTTTTTACATAAGTATACTACCATTTTACATCCCCAAATTTATTTTTCTGAATACTAGTTATTTCTAAAAAACCTTATCTTCTGTTCCCCTGCCTGATTTGTGTCTGTTCCTGAATGGCCTCAGAATAAAATGTAAATAAAGCCTGCTGAGAGCTTAAGTGTCATCATATAAGGACACAGGCCTGGAACACTGGAAGAGAAAAGCCATGGGCCCGAAATGAAGAGAATGGTGCAGTATGTGCAACGAGCATATCTGAAAAAGGAACCAGTAAATAAAAGGAGAAGCATTCCATATGGTCTGTTTGCACTCAGGGACGTACTATACACACATAAGTAGTTAGTGCACTGATACATAATCCTGGCCTTCTCTTTTTGAAAAGAGAAGCCATCTCAGTGCTTAAGCACAGGGCCCAATGCATTCTTCAGCTGTTTCGTACAAGGCTGAGGCTTTACCACCACCATAGCTCCACTTCCAGCCATCTGGTTGTTAATTGGACATAAATGCCTCCCAGGCTTTCTTGCCTGGTCTGGCCTGTGTCTCCTGTTCGGCTTTTTCTCTCAAAGCTGGAGCTTTACCCTCTGGGACACTGTTCCACTTCTGGTTTTCTGGTGGTTTATTGGTAATAAGAATCTCACAGACTTTCTTGCTCGGGCTGACTTTAAATTGTGATCTCCCCAGGAGACTGCAAGCAGCTTTCTCAGGGATACACTGAGAAACCCCTCCACACAAAACCTTAGTCTAAATCTCGGGATGTACTAGAGAAAAACAGAAACATGAAGATGCTTCTAGTGTGTTCTAGATAATTAATATTGGAGATACACAACATTCATAATTATTAGATCATTTTATAGGAAAAAGGAGCAATGTGGACAGTATGAGGATTGCTCCAGCTTTCGGTTCTCTCTTCCGTAGAGAGTAAATTCACTGCGTCTCAATGCTAAGTGACAGAACTGGCAAGTAATGTGGACATTAGCTGCCAAATCCTGTGATACTCATTTCTTACTTTTGGCTTCAAACCTGTGACCAGAAGAGAAGATGAGGAGAAAAAATCCCTCTCAGAGAAAGCAGCTATAAAGGACATTGGAATAGCTTACTTATAAATTCAAACCACTGTAAGGACCTTGTTAAGAAGTCAGATTGTACTGATTAAAAAACGAAGAAGAAAAGAAAGGCAAGAGCCAGTGGAGAATGACTACAATCCCAGCTCCTCAAGAAGCTGAGATGTATAGAATCTGAGTTTCAATCCAGCCAGCATAGGAAAATCCATAACACTGTTATTTCTAAGAGATCACAGAAAAACCCAGAAGTGGGGCTGTGATTCATGGTTAATGCAATACCCTTGAGCAAAAGTAGCTCAGGGACAATGCCTAGGTTCATAGTTCAACCCCAGGTCCTGCCCCCTCGAAAAGAACCTGTACCTCCATATCTCTGTGTATATGGACGTATTCCTATAGTGAATCTCCAGAGTAGCTATTATGAATTGCACCAATCTAGAAAAATGTGTTTTCAATTCAATGATTTCATAACACAGAGAGTGCTTTCATGACAGTGCATGTTCTGGGGCTCACCTCACTGTTCCCAGTGTAGCCTGAGGTTTTCTCTGCATCCCAGGCCTGCTGGAAGAAGTTTCTCTCATTGTTTCTCTGTATCCCAGGCCTGCTGGAAGAAGTCTCTCTCATTATCTGGATATGCAGACAAATGGCCTCACTCCTGTTCAGCTGTTTAACAAACAATTCCATCTGCATCAGTTATTGATGATGAGTGTGAGCAGGCTTTGAAGGCCAGGAGAAAAAGGCCTCTCTGTATCCCAAGTGATCTCTCTCCCTAGTGCCCTGTTTTGACAGGAAGCCTTCATTTGTGCCACTTCCCATGGCACGCCAAGTCCTGTGCACTTATCCTGCCTTTGTGAGACTATTTCCGGTGTTCAGATACAGTGCTCAATATAATTCAGGAGACCTTCTGGCAGACAACTAGGGCACTGAACCTAATGAAATATTTCATTGTTGGAGATGATGGGCCTATGATACCTTTTCTAGGTTTCTGGAAGCTTGGGAAATCCAAGCACATATCAGATATCTCAAAGCTTCCTGTCATCTAGGGCTGGTGAAGCTCATCAGATACTGAAACTTTTCACCTCTCCTAGTTAGGGCCTGGGTGGCTAGGTTTGGGGGTTGAACACAGGGCCTGGGTGCTACCATGAGCTCAGTGCAGAAGCCAAAGAAATTACCATTTTGTGTCACGACTTCACTTCTGGTCTGTGTTTGTGTGTTCATATGTGTGTGTGTGTGTGTGTGTGTGTGTGTGTGTGTGTGTGTTTGTGTGTGTGTGTCTGTTTGATTGCGAATACACCCGTCCTGGAGCTGGAACTCAGCACTGTACCTAGTTTCTCTTGTACAAGGATAGCCCTCTCCTGATTGAGCCACAGAGCCACTGCAGCCTTTTTCTAGTGTTGTGGTCCTGAGAAAAAAAGTCCAGGGTTTCATAGTTCCAAAGCACTCCACCCCTAAAGTACATTGCAGCCCTTTAATTCAGGTTTGTTAGTTTGTTTCTGTCTTTTTTGTTGTTGTTGGTTGTAGGAGTTGAAGTCTGGGCCTGGGTGCTATCCCTGAGCTCTTCAGCTCAAGTCTTGTGCCCTACTACTTGAACCAAAGCGCCACTTCATGTTTTCTGGGGGACCATTGGGGCTAATTATCTCAAAGTCTTTCCTCCCCAGGCTAGCTTTGAACCATGACACTCATATCTCATCCTCCTGATAAGCTAGCATGACAGGTAAGAGCGACAAGCACCCAGCTTCAACTTCAGGTTTCTTAGTGGTGAATTGGAGATAATAGTCTCATGGGACCTTTTGTGTCTGGGATAGTTTGAAACCCAGGTGCTCAGATCTGAGCTTCTTAAGAAGGCGGGATGACAGTCCTCAGCTATCGACCCCTAGGTGGCACTCTCCTGCAAGGGGGTCCTTGGCTCCACGTGGTGGCGTGCTAGCCATGTGCCCAAAAGGTAAGGGTCAATAGCTAGGCCCCAAGTTCAAGGTTCATGACTGTGAAAAAAAAGAGAAAAAAAAACCAATTGTCTGCAGAAGAAAACTCACTAGTCTTCAGCAATACATAATTTTGTCCCTGCCATAGGGTCATATCTGAGCCTCAATATTCTTGTCTACATAATCATCTCAGTTGTAGTGCTCTTACAAAGACCTGATGAAAGAATGCACCTGTGAAGGACACAGCACATGGCACTCTTTGCATGACTCAACACACAGCATACTGTGAAAGACCCAGCATACAGCACCGAATGCAGGACTCAGCACACTGCACCCTGTGAAGGACTCAGTACATAGCACCAGGTGCAGGACTTAGCACAGAGCACCTTATGAAGGACTCAGCACATAGCTCTGTTCCACAAGCTGTTAATAGAATTAGGTTGCTTTCATCAGTATCACCATTCTTTAAGGAACATTTCACAAACCACACAAGTTCACATCTAATGGTTTATTGTGGTGGGTTTTCTTTTGGGGGGATTAGGCATATGGCTTGAACTCAAAACATGGAGATTATACTCTAATAACATTTGCTCAAGGCTAGAGCTCTACCACTTGGAGCCACATTTTAAAGAGTCCCATAGAATTCCTTCCAGGACTGGGTTTTAAAGCCCCTGAGCAGCTAGGATGATCTGGGTAAGCCAATTGTGTCTGGTTCCATGGAGCTGGGTTGCAGCATTTACATCTGGCTAAGTCAGGTTAGGTGGCAGCTGTCAGCACCAGACTCCTAGCTTGCTCTGTGATGAAGTATTTGAATTTCTGTCTTTGTATAGTTGCAGTTAGAACAATCTACCTTTTTGTGGCAGCAGTCCTATGGCTTGAGTAAGGCCTTAGACACTGTCCCTAAGCATTTGTACTCCAGGCTAGCACTCAATTGATTGAAAGACCTCAGAACTTCCTGGTATTCTGTTTATGTGGCACTGAGGAATTGAACCAAGGGCTTGGTGCTTGCTAGGTGAGCACTCAACAACTGAAACCAGGACTGAACAAGGTATACATAGAGATTGCTGTATATAAATATTATATACACAGAGAGATGTCTGTATATATTTAATTATAGATAATATTACTAATAATTTTTAGGTATTAAATTATGTCTCCATTTAATGATATGTTTCAGTTGAACAATTAATAAATCATTAATTAATAATTACTCTATATCCTGTTATTATCATATATGTACATATATCCATACATAATATTACATATTTTATAGAATGAGATAGATGTCTATATATAGTTAAATTATGCATCATGTGTTACTTTCAATTATTAGGTATTTAATTATATCTCCATGTAATTTTTATTCTGTTAATGCTTAATAAAATATTAATTAAACTTAATGCACCTATAATTAGTGCATACAATTTTATCCCAGAATGATTCACTACTAATTCAATGTGTTTTTCATTCATTTTAGTGACAATTATTCCACCTATGACATTTCTTACCTTTATGACATCCTATTACATTGTATATAGATTTTTACCCGAATTATACGTCCTACCTGACACTGAGCACTTTCAAAGAAAAGGAAAACATGGGTCCCGCTCAGCTTCTTACTCCATGATTATATTTTTGGCATTGATAGGATCTTGACTCAGAGCCTAGAAGGCTCAGTTCATGAATGGGTGGCTGTCAGCACAGCAGCATCTAGCCAATTCATCTGTCAGGCAGTTCCCAAGCCATGAGATCGAGCCCTGTATGTTGACTCAATATTGCGCTTATTGTCGTTAATCATTCAATTTTTTGTTTTATTCATTTAGTTACCATTTATTTTATTGACATGGAATATTTACCACATTTATTACATAGGATATAGATTTGCCTATGTATGAAACTTCACACTTGACACCCAGGACGTTCACAGAAAAGGAAAACATGTGTTACCCTGGGCTTCTTACTCCCTGCTTCAATTTTTGTGAGTGCTGGCATTTGAACTCACAGCCTACAAGGCCTAATTTATGAATGGATGAGTGTCAGCTTGGCCAACATGGGACAGATGGAGCTGACAAGCATTTTCCAGCACTGAGATCGAGCCCTAGGGGTTGACAAAATAAGAACAGATTGACATGCAGATGGTAGTATACAAAGCAGTATAGAGGTTCCTCAAAAGACTCCACATAAAACTCCCCTATGACCGAGCAATCCTACTTTCGGGCATTTACCCAAATGATCACAAACAAGACCATACTGAAACTACCAGCACAACTATGATTTTGCCTCATTATTTACCATAGCTAAGATATGGAACCAACTTAGATGCCCCTCAGTAGATGAATGGATCAAGAAAATGTGGTATATATACACAATGGAATTCTATGCCTCCATCAGAAAGAATGACATTGCCAAATTTGTTAGGAAATGGAAACACTTGGAAAAAATTATATTAAGTGAAGTAAGCTAGACCCAAATATACATAGGTCCCATGGCTGCTTTATTGCAATAAGTAGTATATGTCTGAGTCAAGCAGAAACGGTCAAATAAGTTGATGTTAGGGGAATGAACCTCAAGATAAGTATTGAATTTTTTTTTTTTGCCTTTCATGCAATTGTTTCTAACATATTTATAAGATTATTTCTATGTTGCATTGTATGCCCCTCCCCCACGGTATAACCCCTATTTTCACTGTATTTGATGTGGGTATAATTTGTGGATGGGAAGGAATACAGATGGACCCATTGCCACAATGAGATGTACAATTCGTTATGTTGTAAAATGAACTTTACAACTTTGGTGGGGAGTGGGGGGAGAACCTGGTGGGGGGAGGAGAGTAGTATGGGAAGGGATGGGAAGGGAAACAAAGAGGAGGCAACAATGCTTGATACGAAATGTACTCCTTATCTTGACCATGTAATTGTAACTCTTCTGTACGGTATTCTCACAAAAAAAAGCCCTGAAAAAAAAAAACAAATAAATATAGATCTTTATAGAGTCCAAGAGGTTTCTATACATTCTTCAGTTATATAGACTACATTCTTACCAACTCTTGGGTATTTATTATGCCTCCATGTAATTAATATGACTGTTTCCACCTTAATGAATTTTAAATTGAATCAACCACTGTCCTGAAACTATTACATACATGGAATTAAAAGTATTCTTTTAATGTGTCAGAAAATATTCATTAAAATCCATTGGCCTCCTAAAATCACTCTGTTTAATTTTATAGTAGTATCTTTCAGGAACAACTAATTCAACCTTGACATTCATAACATTCCATCAGTATTCCTATGAATAGGGATGAGACTCTTAGGATTTCCTTCCATTGGTAGGGGACAGGAACGGGCTTCTAACACAGGGCTTATGTTGCCAAGTTGGCCTATGGCTTCCCTGGTAGCCCGCCAAACTTCAGAAATGCCAGGTTACAAACAATTTTCAGCCATCATTCAAATCCAGGATGGTTACCTTGCAAAGAAAGCAAATGTAAAACCGGAGCCATCTGCAAGTTGCCGGATTTATATCTGTCTTTTCATTTTTTTTTCCTGTCAGTCTTTGGGGCCCAGGAACTCAGGTTCAGCTGTGGGTATAGTGGCTGCACCCCAGCCTAGACTGATCAAAGCTGAGGCACAGTTGCCACTACTTGAGTTCAAGCCCTGTGCTTGACAAAACAAAAATAAATACATACATACATACATTAAAAATATTTTAAAATTATAAAAAAAAAATTATGAGGATCCTTGGCTTGGAAGTCACGCCATTTTTTTTCTGCCAGGCCTGGGATTTGAACTCAGGGTCTGGGTAAATCTGCAGCATTGTGGGGGAACAGGAAACTCACTGTGCTGGAGGACAAGAAAATCAAGCCTGTTCTCAGGGCCTGAATTCAAGTCCTAGCATTCGAAAAAACAAATATTCGTATACATTTTAAATACATGATTTATATTTACATGCACGTTTACTGCATATTGTGGTTAGTGTAGTATACATTTTATTTTGAGTTTTATTTATTTTTACTATTTAATGAGTATGATTACACAGATAACATACATCCTATTACATAGGACATAGATTTGTCTATGTATTATACATCATTCCTGAAACCCAGGACTTTCACTGATGAGGAAAACAAGTGAGACCATTGGCTTCTTCCACCAGGATTAAGTTTTTGACAGTTCTGTAATTTGAACTCCAGGCCTAGAAGGCCCACTTCATGAATGGGTTAATGTTAGCACAACAGTCTGATGCAAGTGAAGTTGGTGAGCAAATTTCAGGACTTGAGATCAATGCCTAGGAGTGGCCAATACATAAACAGATAGATGTGTAGATTGCTGTGTGTGTATTTACATATGTATATTCATCTATAAATAAATGCATATATAGAGAGAGACAGACATTTATGTAGATTCTAGTGTATAACTCTATATAAAGTGATTTCTGTCTATATCTTATTTTTATATATTCTATTACTACCAATTATTAGTTCTAATACTATGCCTCCATTAATTACTCATGGTGGAAGACTTAATAAGGTACTAATTAAATTAATCAATGACTTATATTTATTGCATACAATCTTATAATAGAAAGACTAGCCAATTAGTAATTAAATAGTATATGTCAAACATTCTATTAATGTTCCTATAGATAAGAACGAGTCTCCTAGGATCTTCAGCTGTGTGTAGGTGGCAGTCCCAGGATCATGGAACTCAGGGCCTAGGTGTCTCTGTTGGGCTCAGGCTTCACTGACAGCCCACAAGCCTTAGGCCATGCAAGGTGACATACAATTTTCCAGCCAAGTCATTGAGACCCAGGTTGGTCACAGTGCCAAGGAAAAAGTGGTAAAATGGTTGTGTAAAACTTCTTGGATTTTTCTTCCTCCGTTTCTTTTTTTTTTCTTTTTTTGGTTTGATGTATTTTTGCCAGTGCTAGGAGTTGAACTCGGATCCTAGGATCCCCGGATCATCTGTGGGTGTAAATGCTGTACCCCAGCCTAGGGTAATCATGGTTTAAGACAATAAAGTGCTTCCTTCAGCAAAAGGAGCTCAGGGACAATGTCTAGGCTCACAGTTCAAGCCTCAAAAAAAAAAAGTCATTACAAAAAGCCATTAAAAAGCCACAAAAAAGAGCCATTAACTCCATGTGTCTGTGTGTGTATGCATGTATTTCTATCGGTGAACATCTATGGCCGCTATGAAGAAAGGCACACAGCTAGGAAATTTGCTTTGAATAGAATGATTTCATAGCACAGACAGTGTTTTCAAGACAGTGCATGTTCCTGGGCTTCCCTCACTGTTCCCAGGGTATCCTGAGGGTTTCTGCGCACCCCAGGCTGCTGGAGAAAGTCGGCCTCACTGTTGGAACAGGCAGACAAAAAGTTTCACTCCTGTATAGCTGTGTAGCAAACAATTTATTGGGGGCAATTAGTGAGGATGAGTGTGGATGGGCTCTGAAGGCCAGGAGAAAAATGCCTATTTGTACCCCAAGCTAACTCTCTCCCCAGTGCTCTGTTTTGACAGGAAGCCTTCAATTGTGCCACCTCCTGTGGCAAGCCAAGTTCCCTGCACTTGTCCTGTCTTTGTGAGACTATGTTCCAATGTTGAAACAAACTGCTTCAATTAATTCGAGTTCTTCTGGCAGAAAACTAGGGAGCTGAACCTAATGAAAAGATTCCTAATTGTCAACTGGGGTACCTCCCTAAGATTCTGGAAGTTTGCTAAATCTAAGCACTTGTGCAAAATCACAATGCTTCCTGTCATGTAGGTCTGGTGAAGCTTATCAGGTTTTGAAACCTTTGTCCTCTCCTAGTCAGGCCTTGGTTGGCTAGTTTTTGGGGTTGAACACAGGGCCAGGGTGATGTCCATGAGCTCAGAGCAGAATCCAGGTGCTTTACCATTTTGTGTCACAACTTTACTTCTGCTCTGTGTTTGTGTGTGTGTGTGTGTGTGTGTGTGTGTGTGTGTGTGTGTGTGTATACACTAATCCTGGAGCTTGAACTCAGGACACGAGCATTGTACCTGTTTCACCTGCTAAAGTAAAGCACTTGAGCCAGAGAGCCATTTCAGACTTTTTTTCTAGGGATGTGTTACTTAGGATTCAAACCCAGGGTTGCATACATGCAAAGCACTCTACCCTAAACAAAGTTCCCAGCACTCCACTTCAGATTTCCTTCTTTCTTGTAAGTTGGAGGAGTTCAAGTCTGGGCCTCGGTGCTGTCTCTGAGCTCTTCAGCTCAAGTTTAGCACTCTACCACTTGAGCTACAGCGCCCCTTCAGGCTTTCTGGTGGTTCATTGGAGATAAGCATCTCAAGGAATCTCCTGCCCAGGCTAGATTTGCACCATGATCCTCATGTCTCAGCCTCCTGATTAGCTAGGATGACAGGCATGAGTCACCGATGCCCAGCTTCCACTTCAAGTTTCTAAGTGGTGAATATAAGATAATAGTATCATGGGACATTTTGTCAGGTTAGATGGCAGCTGTCAGCACCAGACTCCCAGCTTGCTCTGTGATGAGGTATTTGTAGTCCTATACTTGTGATGAGGTATTTGTAGTACTATACTTACATTGTTGCAGTTAGAACATTCTATCTTTTTTATTTTGGTGCCAGTCCTGGCTCTTGAGTAAGGGTCTAGACACAGTCCTTAAGTTTTTATGCTCAATGCTAGTGCTTGACTGCTTGGGTGACAGCATGACTTCTGGATTTTTTTGTGTACACAGTAGTGAGGAATCGAATGCAGGGCTTTGTACTTACTAGGTGTACATTCTATCATTAAGCACCAGGAGTGACAATTGTATGAACAGATAAATGTATAGATTGGTAGATAGACAAATAGATGTATATGTATAAAACAAAAGAGAGATGTCTGAATATTATGAAATTGCATACACAATATTAATACCGATTATTGGCAATTAAATTATTCCTTCCATTTTTAAGTATCATGATTGAATAAATAATAAAGTATAAATTGAAAATTAGTCAATATTTTATAATTGTGTATAATTTTATAATATCGTATACTAACTACTAATTTAATTGTTAATTTTATAACATTCCATTTGTATATGGAAATAGATTTCTGAGAATCTCCATTCATTAGTGGCAGTCCTGGGATTCGACCTCCAGGCCTAAGTTGCTGGTTTTGGCTATGGCTTCCCTAATACCCCGCCAAACATCAGCAATGCAAGATAATGTATGCTTTCTGGGCCTTGTCATTTAGACCCAGGATGGTCACAATACAAAGGGAAAAAAAAGGAAAACTACCTCCTTGAACTTCTCAGTTTTAGCCTTCTCCTTTACAGTTTTTTATTTCTTTTTCAACCCCGAGATTTGAACTCGGGTCCTAGGATGCCACCACCAACTGTGGCAGAGATGCCAAGACCTGAGTTCAAGCCCCGTGCTTAGCCAAAATAATAATAATAATAATAATAATAATAATAAGGCCCTGGTTTGGAATTTGCACCATTTTTCTAGTAGGCCTGGGATTTGCACTCAGGGTCTGGGTGAAGAGGAAAGGCTCAGCATCCTTGAAGACAAGAAATTCAGACCAGTTCCCAGAGCCTCAATTGAAGCACCAGCACTGGAAAAACTAATATTAATATATGAGATCTGTTTACATACATGGGTTAGTACATATGACATTTATTACCCTTATTTATTTAGTATTTAGTATATACACATGTAACATTTCTTTTATTACATCATATCACATAGGATATAGTTGCATATGGATTATACATCATACTGAGACCAAGGACTTTCACAGAGAATGAAAATAATGTGTCAAAATTGGTTTCTTACTCCATGAATAAATTTTTGGCCATGCTGGGATTTCATCTCACAGCCTACAATGCCCAATCCATAAATAGGGTTACAGTCTTAGTCTTAGCAGACCAGCCTCCTGAAAACTGAGCGGCCAGGAAGTTCTGAGGACCTGTGATCAAGCCAAAGTAGTGCCCCATATATATATATATATATATATACACACACACATATATATATATATATGTATATATATATATATGTATATGTTGATAAATATGTAGATTGAAGTAGATAGAGAGATAGACATAAACATACATACATATATATACATATACAGAGAGTGGGTCTGTGAGGATATTAAATTATATATGTTATTACTAAGTATTAGTTAATAAATTTTGCCTCCATTTAATGAAGTATCTAGGTTGAATACTTATAAAAGTATTAATTAAAAATTAATCAATATCCTTAACTATACCATGGTGCTAGAATGGAAAACATAAATCCAATAATTTTTGTGTGGCATTCTAAAATAGGGTCATGAATCCACTGCACATTTATTGTTACATTCATAACACTCCATAAGCATTCACATGAACAGGAATAAGTTTGTCAGGATCTCCTTCCTTTTGTGGATGGCTGTCCTAGCATTCAAACTCCAGGCCTGGGTCGTTTAATTATAATGCAAACCATTGGAATGACACCGTGAAGACTTCAGATTGTTACCATTAAAAAAAAGAAAAAGAAGAAGAAAAGTAAGCAAGGTGCCAGTGGCTCCTACCTGTAATCCTAGCTCCTCAGGAGGCCAAGATGTAGAGAATGCCAATTTGAATTCAGCCAGGGTGGGAAAGTCCATGACACTCTTCTTTCTAAGAGATCACAGGGGAAAAAAAAACCATGCATGGGGCTGTGGCTCAAGGGCAGAGCACTACTCTCGAGCAAAAGGTGCTCAGGGACAGCCTAGGCTCATAGTACAACCCTGGACCTGCCAAAAATAAAAAAAGGAGGCAATAACTCCATGTATCTGGGTATGGACAATAGGTATTCAGCAGGTTGCCCATGCCCAGCCCCCCAACCTGGGCAATCTGGGACAAGCCCTCAGAGAGTACAAAGTCTGAGCGGGCAACATGAACAAAGCATCCATCTCTGCCATTTAAGAACTGAAGCCTTATATTCTGGCCGAGGTGTCCCATCAGGACACCATGCAGCCAGCCACTGCCTCCAGGGAAAGCACAGTTCCTAGGCTGTAGGAGTTGTCAAAGGTTCTAGCTCCATATTCTCTATCCTTCTGTAGGATGTGAGGCTAGACTTCTGGGGCCTGTGGCTATCACTCATTTATCATTCCTCATTGACGAGTCACAGTCTGGTCCCAAATCATGGCAAAGATATGAAATAGAGATTTCTACACCAAAGGGGGTAAGCCAATAAACCCCACCCTCATAACTCCTGTTAGAAGGGAGCCTTAGGCTGAGATTGGAGCTTAGTGCTAGAGTGCTTACCTAGCCCGCATGTACAAACCCTGGGTTTGGGTTTGATTGCTCAGTACCACAGAAACAGAAAAAGCCAAAAGTGGTACTGTGGCTTAAGTGATAGAAAGATAGCCATGAGCAAATGTAGCTCAGGTGTATGCCGAGACCCTGAGGTCAATCCCCAAGACTGTCAAAAAGAAAAAATTCATCCAGGTGTGATCTTTTGCTCTGGGACTCAGAGGAGGGCTGAAGTTATAGATAAGAGGTAGAGTAGAGGACGGGTGCTGGTGGCTCACCCCTGTAATCTTAGCTACGCAGGAGGCTGAGATCTGATGATCCCAATTGCAAGCAAGAAAGTCTATATGAGACACTTTTCTCCAATTAAACACCCAAAAAGCCAGATGTATAGCTGTGGTTCAGTAGTAGAGCGCTAGCCTTGAGCACAAAAGCTCAGGGATTGGATAGCATCCAGGCCATGAATTCAAACCCCAGGACTGGCACACACATGCGCACGCACACACACACACACACACACACACACACACACGATAGAGCATTTGCCAATCAGCCCGCACAAGTTCCATCTCTAGAAACTCAATATTAAAAAAAAGAGGGAGAAGGGAAGGAAAGACTTGCTCAACGAGGCGATATATCCAATGCCAAAATTCCACAGGAGTTCTAAGATGTGGATTCAGGACAGAGGGCCTCAGGCAGAAGGTACAGCATGGGCAAAGGTACTGAGGTGTGCTTTAGAGCAGATGGTGTGGGTGGAATGAAGGTTCTGTGGCTTCAGACAAGTCTGGTAGGACATTCAAGGCTGGGTCAAGGTTTATATTTGAGTCACAGGTAGGGCAGAGGCTGGGGTCCCAGAATGGGGCCCAGGGGGAAGATCAGTTGGCTTTTTATCAGAGACACCTGACATTTCCTGTGGCTGGAAGCTTATTTTTCACAGCTCCTGACCCTCAGACCTCCTTTGCATGGAGGAGTCAGGGCAAATGCAGGGAAGAACATTTGCTTAAGAAAAGCTTCTAGACAAATGCCACCAGTGGCTCAACCCCTGTAAATCCTAGCTCCTCAGGAGACTGAGATAGAGATTGTGGGTCAAGCCAGCTCAGGGGAGGAAAGTTAGTGAGACTCTTCTTGCCGATGAACTACCAAAAGCTGGAAATGGAGCTTTGGCTCAATTGGCAGAGTGCTAAAATTGAGGGAAAAAATTAAGGGACCAGAGCCTAACCCCTGAGTTCAAGCCCCAGTACTTGCACCTAAAAAAATAAAGA
Organism: Dipodomys spectabilis; assembly: GCF_019054845.1. Taxonomy (NCBI): domain Eukaryota; kingdom Metazoa; phylum Chordata; class Mammalia; order Rodentia; family Heteromyidae; genus Dipodomys; species Dipodomys spectabilis. The sequence continues at coordinate 865,516 of NW_024870687.1, forward strand.
AAAGCTTTCAGAAACTCCTAGTCTACTGTGGTGTAAGGCCAGATCAGCCGGCACCGGTGGCTCACACCTGTTCTCCTAGCTCCCCAGGAGGCTGAGATGTGAGGATCACAGTTCAAAGCCAGCCTAGGCAGGAAAGTCTGGGAGACTCTGATCTTCAAAGAACCTTCAGAAAACCAGAATTGGTGTTGTGCCTCAAGTGGCAAGCCAAACCTCTGGGGGACAGAGGGTTAGGCCCAGAGTTCAAGTCCCATGACCAACACCTGGCCTGCTTGGACCTCACTCTGTGGATCTAGGCGGAGTAATTTCCAGTGGGCCACTGAGGGTCTCCCAATGTCTAGGTGTCCTACAAGTCTTCAGAGCAGCCTCTTTGGAGGCCTTTGCCTACAGAGCAGGCCACAATATCAGAGAAGGTTCGAGCCTTGACCCGGAGGTCATTAATCTGTTTATCAGAATGGCATCTGTCATGGCTGCACTTTGGATCTGAGCAATAAATCGACCTCAGACCAAAGTTCTGGGCCAGAAGGGGCAGGAGCTGCAAGATGGCACAGGAGGTAATGCCCACTCACTCGAGTATCACAAGAGTGTGAATCTGTCAGGCACACATTTGGCGGATGTTGAGTTGGGCTCATGAAAGGCTTGTAGTCTCAGGTATCCACAGCCAGCAGGCTGCTGCTGGTAGCAGTCTCTATCCCAGGAGTCACAGGGCTCGGAGCCTTACTTTCCTCACCAGTACTCGGAGCAATCATGGGCTGACTACAAATGAGCATTCATAGTGGCTTCCCTTGGTCCTGTGGCCCTGTGCATGGATAGAGGGGCAGGTTCCATGGAACTTACTGCCATGATCCAGACCCCTCAGCCCAAGAATGACTTAGGGAAAAACTACTTGATCTGCCTTGAGAGTTTACTATGACTATGCCTCAGGAGTGCCCCCAGTTTTGTAGCTGAGCTCATCATTACCACCATCTTCTGTGTGTGTGTGTCTGTCTGTGTATGTATGCATGCACACACTTGCACACATCTTGGTACTAGGGTTTGAACTCAGGGCCTGAACTCTGTGCCTCAACTTTTTCATTCAGGGCTAGCACTCTACCAGTTGAGCCACAGCTTTTCTTCCAGCTTTTCAGTGGCTAGTTGCAGAGGAGAGTCTCACGGACTTTTCTAGCTGGGCTGCCTCTGAATGGCAATCCTCAGATCTCAGACTCCTGAGGAGCTTGGACTAGGAGGGCATGAGCTATTAGCATCTGGCCACACTTTCCTTCTTGGCTGAAACAGACTACCTCTCCCCCAGCCGAGCGCCCATCTACAGCTACCCTCCTTCCCCAGGCTACAGAAGAAACATACCCTCCCTTGAGTACAAAGAAATGGGATCATGTTAGAGGTTTATGTTCTCCACACAGTCACGGGATGGTGGGAGCTGAAGTGGAGGTCAGAGATCTAGGCCAGGGGAAGTAGACAGCTGTTAGAACAGAAGAGCATATGAAAAGACATCCTTGCAACTGGGTACCAGTGGCTCATGCCTATAATCCTAGCTACTCACGGCTGACACCTGAGGATCAATCAAGATTCAAAGCTAGCCTGGGCAGACTCTTCTCTCCAATGAATCACCAAAAGCTGGGAAGCAGAGATACCCTAGTTCAAGTAGTACAGCACCAACCTTGTGCAAACAAGCTAAAGGATATCCCCTAGGCTCTGAGAACAAGTCCTGGTAAACACACACACACACACACACACACACACACACACACACACACACACACATGCACACATGCACACATGCATGCGCACATGCACGCAAACATGCACGCAAGCACATGCATCCACTACCATCCTTAATTGGAGCCAATTGCTCATACCAGCAATTCCAGCGACTCAAGAGGCTTAGCTCTTAGAATGGCAGCTTGAACCCAGCCCAAGCAGGAAAGTCTGTGAGACTCTTCTCTCCACTAACTACTAAAAAAGGTGAAAAGTGATCTGTGATATAAGTGGTAGAGAGTTAGCTCAGGGACAGTGCCTAGGCCCTGAGTTCCAGCTCTGAGATTTTTTTTTTTAATATACACCCTTTACCTTCCCCACCCCCACAGACCATAAATCCAGATTTTGGTCATACTAGATCTCACTTTTGCTCTTGCCATTTCCATAGCACTTCCACAAATGGCCGGTGTGTGGCCAGCCATGGGTTAAGAAGTGAACTTACGCAAGGAAGGCATAACCAGGTCAAGGCTAATGCCCCAGAACACTGAGATACTGGCCATACCAGTATCTCATCCCCCAGTTCCCTGGCCCTGGAATCTTATGTCTGTGCCTCTGTATTCTGGGTATCCGGAATCGTGTAGAAGGAACTGAGAGGTCAAGCTGGGGCTGGGAGATGGACTTGGCTGTGATAATGTTTGTTGACATTTCCTAGACAACAACAGATACTTCCAAGCCACCTGGGCCTCACCTCTATGCAGCCCAAGATCCTTCTTGCTTGGGCAGCCTTCATTCAGCTATCAAGCTCAAGTTGGTCAGAGCCACTGGCAACCACCCTTCCCCCACTCCACTGCCAGCTGCTGGGAGGGACATGCAGCCAGAGGCCCAGCTGAGGAAAAGGAAAAGACATCACATGACTGAACCCCACCCTTCCAGAGGTAAGGGAGAACCTATGCCAGCAGGCCCTGCTGACACAGAATCCCATGGAGGTGGCCAAAATTACGGACAGCCGGACTTGGGCCCCAAAGAAAAGCTGGACTATACAGGTCTCTGGCAATTTAGTACTCATTGTAGACCCTGCCTGGGGGCTAAAGGCAAGGTTGTAATGGAAGAGGGGCAACATCCAAGGTCAGGAAGAGGAAGACAGGCACCCAGGAAGGGGACAGAGAAAGATGAGGGAAACACACACACACACACAGGGGTAGCCCAAGGCCTCATCAGGCCCTGAGCACCAGAACATGCCAAACCCTGAGTAGATGGCACTACCATCCTCAGACCAACTGTAGACAAATCTCAGCCTCTCACACGTCTGGAATGGCTCATAACACAGCATGGCATTTCCTACTGTACACAACTCTATGCAGAAAACTCATCCACCTTATTTTTGGTTGTCGGTCACAGCGTTTGAACTATGGGCCTGCACGCAGTCCCTCAGCTCTTCAGCTTAAAATGCACGCTCTACCACTGGAGGCACAGCACTACCTCTGGTTTTCTGGTTGTTCATTGGAGATAAAAATCTCACAGACTTTCCTACCAAAGCTGGCTTTGTACTGCAAGCCTCAGATCTCAGCCTCCTGAGTAGCTAGGATGACAGTTGTGAGCCACCAACAGCATCCGGCTTTAGTTACCTTCTTATAGCCAGGTGAAACCCAAATTGTCAGGCTACAAACCACATGCAACCCTTCACTTCAGACTTTGACACTAGCATCCAAAACTATATTTCCATGGATGAAGAGAATATAATTGACAATACCCACCCATCCCTGCTCACATTAGCCCACTCCATGCCTAAGACAGGCCAGGACTTCTGGAGTTGTTGGTAAGGCAACGCCCACCCTGCTGTGACTTCACCCTGGGGCAAACTTGGAGAGTTTTTAGAAATTTCTGTACACTTAGGCTAGCATCTGGTCTCCCAACGACAGGACCCCCACTGCTTCACCATCACTTGCAAGCAAGGTTGTCTTTCTGGTTTTTATTATTGTTGTTTTTGATGAAGGGCTTGAACTCAGGGCTTGGGAACTGTCCCTGATGATGATTTTTGCTCAAGGCCAGAACTGTACCTTTTGAGCCATGGTGCCGTTTCTGTTTGGAGATTGGGGATGACACTCTCATGGGACTTTCCTGCCTGGGCTGGGAAACGAGATCCTCTGAGTCTCAGCCTCCCGAGTAGCCAGGATGACAGGCGTGAGCCACCAGCACAAGGCTTACGGTGTCTCAGTCTTTCGAATTTCCATCTAGTCCTCCTCTATATACTACCACCTAGACACTCTATCTCCCTCACAGAAAGCAAAGAAAGGCTTGGAATCTGGTTAGGGCCATGGGCATTAAAGAGCTCCCTCCACATCTCAATCCCTCTCTAAGCTCCCATCTGCCTCCTCTGGATGGACTGGTCCTCTGTGACAGGTCAGACCCAGTAGGACTTTAGGGGTTTGCCCTGTATTCCCCAAACCCCATCCAACTTGTACCTGAGGATTTCTGGGGCCATTTCTGCGGTGGAAGATGTTGGGAGGGTTGCTGATAACCACCTCCAGGGGTGTCCAGGGCAGAAGGAATATCCAGCTCCCCTCTGTCAAAGAAGGAGACACTAAGCATGGATGGATTTACTAAGAGCTACAGGGCATAGCCAACCACCTGTCACCAAGGTCCATCTGAGTGCTATTTTATTTTCACAGTCCTAAGGCGTGACCTCAGGGCCTGGGCAATGTCTAGAAGCTTCTACTGACAGAGGCAAGCACTCTTCCACCTGAGCCATGGTGCCGCTTCTGGCTTTTTCTGTGTATGTGGGACCTAGGAATTGAACCCAGGGTTACCTATGTACTAGGCAAGTCCACTACTGCTAAGACACAATCCCAACCCTGGATAGCTGTTCCTCTGTGAACCCTCGGGCCTGCCTCGGGATACTCTTTCACATCAATATTGAGTTTCTCACCAGCAGCCCTGGCTGGAAATAAACATGCTCAACTATGTTGTAATTTATCTACAGCGTCTTTGCTCTCTGTGCTTCCTGTCAGATCCTCTTTGTTAAGAAAGACCCCCTTTCAAGTGCTGCCTCTAAAAAGCCTGCTCCAATCGCCCTGACAGAGCAAGATCTTCTCTGCTCTGCAGGCTGCCTGCTTTGTCATGCTCTGTCTTCCAGCTGGTGTGGGTTAAGAGCACACGAAGGAGTAGGCCTGGCTTCCACCATCCAATTTCTGAAGGCTCTGATACACTACCTAGGACCGGTGCTGTATCACACACTGTGAGAGGGCACTCATGGCCCAGGCAGTCTGGGGATGAAAAGATGGGGCCATTTTTGTGTGTGGGCTTGAATTCATGTTCTGGGAGTGGTCTCTCTGAGTTTTCATGCTCAAGGCTGGTGCTCCACAACTTGAGCCACAACTCCACTTCTAACTTTTTGGTGGTTCTATGGAGAGTAGATTCTCACCAGCTTTCTAGCTTATGGCTGGCTTTGATCTTTGATCCTCAGATATTTGCCTCCTAAGTAGCCAGGGTGTCAGACGTGTACCTGAGCCAGAGGTGATGGGCACCAGACCCTTTCTTTGTTTATCTCATGCCAACAAGCAAACCATAGTTAAAACAGTCATTTACAAAGGATCAAGTTCCTCTGCTAGGTCAGTTAATACAAGGAGATAAGGTGCCTTTGAAAAAGGCTAGTCTGTGTTGGCCTAGGTGTGTGTGTGTGTGTGTGTGTGTGTGCATGTGTGTGTGAGTTTCAGGGATACCTACCCTTATCTCTGCAGTGCCTCATCCTCCCAGTGGTGAGTACATCCAGAATCCCCACCCCAAGGAAGGTGTTTAGGGGAGGGTATATAAGGTCACATTGAGTGGGATGATCTGAATTCTATCCTGAAACTGAAGCCTGGAGAGCTAATGGAGAGAAGGGGAGGTTTAGAGGAGCATCAAAGAAGCCCCTTACTTTTGGCTACAAGTACCAAAGAGAAGACTGAATCCATTTTTTTAGTAGTAAGATAACAGGTGCCCACTATTCATTTATTGTATTATTTTTTTCTGAGCCCTAGGACTTGGATTCAGGGCCTCGGTGTCATCCCTGAGCTTCTTTCATTCAAGGCTGAGGCACTACCACTTGAACCACAGAACCACATCTGGCTTTTTTTCTGGTGGGGGGAGGTGGTTTTTGGGAGATAAGAATATCACAGACTTTGCTGCCTGGGCTGGCAATTAGTCATGAATATCAGACCTCAGCCTCAGCCTCCCAAATAGCCAGGATGATGGGTGGCAGCCACCAGCACGTGAATGCCACCATCCATTTATTTTCCTCTAGGGCCAGTGCCAGCCACCTGCACTGCACCCCCCCCCCTTATTGTGAGTGGGAAGTAATCATGGGTGGGTTTGATACTTCAACAGACCACCTACGTACCTTTTAGCATTGTTCCTGATCAGTTTGATGGCAGCTACTTCCTTATCCACAGCAATCACTTGGCTCTGTCACAAGAAAAAAGGTACCTCAAGAGCTGTCAGGTCTGGAGTCTTTCCTCTGCACCACGCCCCCCCTACCTGAAATGACACACCCCAGCAAAGCGAAGTAGACATAGAGTGAATTCATTTTCTTATAACCGGGGTCTGGACAGATAGATGGCCGTGAGGATCAGAGGTCCAGGATCATGCTGGGCGGTTGGACAACACGATATCTCCTCATCCACTTTCCTTTAACTCTCTTAGCAGAGGGTAGTGGGGAAGTACTCAGAGGATGGATGGACAATGAATAACCGTCATGTTCTAGCCCGGGCACAGAGTGGTGGACCTCAGGGAATTATTTCAACAGGCTGAGCAAGACAGCTCCTGATCCACAGCCCACCTCCAGAATTAGAGGGTTACCATGGGTCCCAGACACATGGAGACACTGAGTCACCTCCTCCAGGACACATTCAACCAGTTTCTGAAAGAGAGAGAGAGAGAGAGAGAGAGAGAGAGACAGAGACAGAGAGACAGAGACAGAGACAGAGACGGAGAGGGAGAGAGAGAGAGAAAAAGAAAGAAAGAAAGAAAGAAAGAAAGAAAGAAAGAAAGAAAGAAAGAAAGAAAGAAAGAAAGAAAGAAAGAAAGAAAGAAAGAAAGAAAGAAAGAAAGAAAGAAAGGAAGGAAGGAAGGAAGGAAGGAAGAAAGGAAGGAAGGAAGGAAGAAAGGAAGAAAGGAAGGAAGGAAGGAAGGAAGGAAGGAAGGAAGGAAGGAAGGAAGGAAGGAAGGAAGGAAGGAAGGAAGGAGGGAAGGAAGGAAGGAAGGAAGAAGGAAGGAAGGAAAGAAAGAAAGAAAGAAAGAATTGGACTTATGCCTGATGCCAGTGGCACAGGCATAATGCTATACAGGAAACTGACATATCAGGACCATGGTTTTTAGCCAGGCAGGCAGGAATGGTCTGTGAGACTCTTATCTCCAAAGAACCACCAGAAATCCAGAAGTGGTGCTGGGGACTCAAGTGGTAGAGCACCTGCCTTGAACTGAGGAGCTTGGGGACAGCGCCCAGGCCCAGAGTTCAAGCCCCAGGATTGACAAGAAGTGGACTTTCCACCACAATAAGTGGACTGAATAGCAGCCATTGTCATAGGGAGCATGGCAGAGAAGTCAGGCTGAGCTTCCTGTAACTGGGTGTCATGAATAGGTCACCCAGCTTCTTCATGCCTCATTTTATCCAGCTGCAAAACTGAACAGTGAAGGATCCCCTTCCACATGCAGATAGGGTAAGGATGAAAGAGAGCCATATTTTGTTTCATAATCTCATACTTGTTGCATGATAAATAACAGGCCCCATCTGAGCCCTTGCAGGGTATCTTCCTGTCATATGTTCACAGAATTTGAAGAACCATATCTAGCAACCACTCCTCCTATGCCTGGCCCTGCCCCAGTGATCCCCCTATATTGATCCCTTGATTCCTCACAACAGTCCCAGGAGGATACTGAGGTCCGATGGTCAAGGTCCCGAGCTTCAACTCTGGTCAAGAATCAGCTGCTGTGGACTAAGAGTTTGGGACAATCCATCTAAACTGATGACTAAACGTGGTGCTACCTGTCTAGCATCCCGATACAGAGAACCAGTCATGGTGGCCCACACTTGTCACAGGAGGATCGTGATCCAGCCCAGCCTGAGCATATATTTAGTGTCTATCTCAGAAATGCCCAAGACAGAAAGGCTTGGCTTTCATGGTAGAATACATGACTGGCAAGCCTAAGGCCTTGAGTTCAATCCCTAATATACCAAAAAGAATCAGAGGCCCGTTGGCAGAGGCTCATGCCTATAATCGTAGCTACTCAGGAGGCTGAGATGTGAAGATGATAGGTCAAAATTTAAAATAGGGTTGGCCTCACCCATCAGACCTCATGATGAGAAGACCCAGAGTTTGGCCCATTCAGTACGCTCCATACTAACAGAGCTGACATCCTGAATAAGTGCTGGCCATGCTCTCTGTCCCTCTGGGGAGCCACCCCATGCAGGCCCCACTCCCAGGTCCTCCCAAGCTCCCTCTGCCACCAACCAGGGACAAGGGAGTAGACAGCTCCCGGGAACACAGATCCCTTGGTCTTATAATTTCAACCTTTCACCCTTCCAGGCCCCCAAACCTAAGACACAACATTCATGCACCCACCCAAAGGTAGCAGTTAGAAGTTACCAAAGGGTCCAGCGCTCCTTGTTGCAACCCACTTCTACACACACACACACACACACACACACACACACACACACACACACACACAAATCCGGCACAGGTGTTTCATGTATGTCATCCTACCTACTCAGGAGGCTGTGGTTTGAGGATCACAGTTCAACGCCAGTCCATGCAGGAAAGGCTCTGAGGCTCTTATCCTCAGTGAACTACCAAATAGATAGAGATGAACCTGTGGCTCAAGTGTCAGAGCACTAGCTTTGAGCTCAGAAGGTCAGGAACAATACCTATGGCCTGAATTCAAGGCCCAGTTCTTCTACTTCCAAACACACAAAGACACAGACACAGACACAGACAGAGACACAGACCCACACAGACACACAGACACAGACACACAGACCCACACAGACACACAGACACAGACACACACACACACACACACACACACAGGGACAGCTCAAGGCTTCAGCAGTCCCTGAGAACAAAACTACGAACTCATTCCATTAGGATCACATCCCACCCACAAGAAGGTGGCACTACCGACCTCAGACCCACTGTAGACAAAACATTGAGCCTCTCACATATCTGGAATGGCTCATAGACCAGCATGGCATTTCATTCCGTACACACTGCTATGTAGAAAACTTAGCCACCTCTTTTTTTGTTGTTGCTCATGGGGTTTGAACTCTGGGCCAGGTCACTGTCCCTCAGATTTTCAGCTGAAGTTGAGCACTCTCCCACTTAATCCACAGCACCACTTCCTGTTCTCTGGTGGTCCATTGGACATCAAGTCTCACAGACTTTTCTGCCCAAGCTGGCTCTGAACCATGGTCTTCACATCTCAGTTTTCTGAGTAGCTAGGATGACAGTTGTGAGCCACTGGCGACTTCCGGTTTAGCCACCTTTACATACCCAGAGGAAAACCATCTCATAAGGCCACAAACTCCTTGCAACACTTCACTTCAGACTTTGTCACCAAGCATCCAAATCCATCCTTTATTGGAGAAAAAACAGACACAGGAATCCTAGCCCTGCACCCATTCACCCACTCACTGCCTGACACATGCCATGTCCTCTTGAAGCAGTGGGTTCAAGTTGGGGTAATCTTGGGGAGATCTTAGAAATGTCTGTACAGTGGGGTGAGCACCTGGTCTCCAAACCACAGCAACCCCCTCTTCATCCCTTGCACACCTGGACCATCCTTTGCAGGCAAATATGTTTTATTTTCTTTCTTTTTTCAGTTGTGGGGCTTGAACCCTAGGTCTGGGTGCTGTCCCTGAGCATTCCAGATCAAGGCGAGCACTCTACTACTTAAGTCACAACACAACACCACTTCTGTTTATCTGGCGGTTCCTTGGAGATAAGAGCTTCAGAGTTTTTCTTGCCCAGGCTGGCTTTGACCACTGATCCTCAGATCTCACCTCCTGAGTACCTAAGATGACAGTCATGAGCTAGTGCCACCCAGCCAAACATACTTTTCCATGCCTGTCATCCTATCCCCTCAGGAGACTGAGATCTGAGGACTTCAGTTGGATGCCACCCTTGGCAACAAAGTCCATGAGAACTCTTTATCTCCAATTATAAATGCCCAAACATGTTGGAAGTGGAGCTGTGACTCAAATGGTAGAGCGCTAACTTTGAATATAAATGACAAGGTATAGGACCCACTTCCTAGTTTCAAGTTTTTCTAGCAAAAACCCACCCAAGAAAGGGAAGCAGGTGGGCATACGGGAGCTGAAAGCTCACACATAGTACTCAAGACTCCCAGAACAGACCCCATCCTGCTGCGATTCTCTAGATTCTATGTCCTACATTATGGTAATCTTAGATGGAACTTACCATGCACCAAGTTAGGATGTTCAAGTACAATCGCATATTCAGGATCCCCTGGCCTTATCAAAGACTCAAGATCTTTCACTGTCCTGCCTCTATACTGGGTAGGGAGGTGAGGTCTAATTATCCAACCACAGGATGTGGGAATGAAAGGATTTCTCGGCCAAGATAAGTAGACTCAAGGGTTCCAGGTCTCTCTCTCAGGAAGAAGAATAGGGCTGATCTATCCCAGGAATTTTCCTGGGGTGTGAGTATTCTCAAAGAAACAACCCTGCTCACAGACCAGTGCCTCTGGTTTTCCAACCAGCCTCTATCCAAACCTGCCCCACGTTCAGTCTGCCCTCTCTGAATCCCAGATCTGCCATTTAGACTAAAGGCTGAGCCAGCAAAGAGACCCATCTCTGCATCTGAGAATAGCAATCACGGGGTCCTAGTGCCCCCTAGAGGAAGTCTGGGGAAACAAGGGTCCTTACTCCCACCCTCATTCCCTGGCTGCCCTGTGCTAGTGGCCAGTTTACTTCTGTCTCTGGTGCAGGAAAGGATAGGGTGGGGGATGTCAACTTCAGATTGAGCCCTGGAAAGTCCCAGTCCCCAAGGATGTACTGCACAGGCATCCTGCAGTGGACAATAGATAGGTGGTCAATGGTGAATCCAATATGCCAGGACTCTTAATAGCAGTGTAGCTGGGTCAAAGGCTCTATCACATTTGGTCTAGGATGTCAGGTGAAGTCATGGCTCCAATATCCTGACATTCCTGACCTGTGATCCTCCTCCCTCTTCATCTTCTTGCTTATCCCTTGCCCCCCCACAACACTGCCTCACACCAATACCTCCCTAGACCTTGGACAGCTTGTTCTTATCTGACCAGCAAATAAACTCATTGGCGCCAGGGATGGTTGAAAACTCGTGAACCGCCCTGAGTCCTAGGGTCTACCCGAGATTGCTTACCTCTGTAGTTGGCTACCACACAGCTCCTGGATGTCAGAAAGTTGCAGAGGTATCAGTATCTTGGTCCTACATACTGGCTTTAGTGTCTGAAATTGTCCCCACATAGATTGTGAATGGTTGGCTCACTTGATCCAGGGACTCCAATCCAAGGCTCACATGTTCTCCCTTCTTCCTTCCTTTCCTCTTTTTTTTCCATCCAGCCTTCCCTCCACTTTCTCTCTTTCCTTCCTTTCTCTCACTACTGGGCCTTGAACTCGGAGCCTAAGTGCTATGCCTGAGCCTTTTTACTCAAGGCCAACAGACTACGTACGGCTTGAGCCACACATCCACTTCTGGTGTTTTCTTTTTGGTAGTTAGTTGGAGATAAGACTCTTACAGGTTTTCGTGCCTGAGCCTCAAGCATCGATCCTCCCATCACAGCCTCCTATGTAGCTAGGATGACAGGCATGAAGCACAGGCATCCGGCTCAAACCAAGGTTTCTTCATGTGCTATGGAACAAGCACTGGAACCTCTCATTTTCTATGACCACTCCAGAGCCTGGCACAAACTGTAACTCTTTGTTGGATAAATAAATGAGCATCTGTCTACAAAAATACTACCGAAAATCCCATCCCATTCAGGTAAGCATCCTGGTGGGCGGGGCAAAGCCTGATGTAGCTCTCCCACAGTTCTCCCTCCTCCCTCTTCCCACCTTCATGATGCCACCGAACTGAACTGTTTTGGCTCTGAAGACACTGTGTACTCGCTGGATTCCAGGGCCTCTGGGATGCCTATCTTCTCAAAGATCTCTGGCCAGCGGCTGACCAGCTTTGTGGCACTCAATTCTCCACTCAGGAGTGAATGAGGTTGCCATGAGCTGAAGGCCAGGCTCAAGGGTCCTACTCTTCTACCCCTGGGGCCAGCCAGGATGGCCCACCACATCTGGCCCCCAAGTTTCATGTTGCAGAGATCTTTGAGGCATTTTGGGTTTCTGAATCTCCCAGAGTCCAGTGCAGGTGCTGAGAATCCTCTCTACTCACAGGTGGCAGGCTAGGGATGGTGAGGTCACAATTTCTTCTCCCCATGACATCCTCAATGTTATGCCTAGGTCGCAGGACACCCACCAAGAAGACCACCAAGAGTCAGACTCTACAGCTGTTTTATTTAAACGGGCTGCAGCTGGGGTCTCGTCCTACACTCTGACACAGTGGAGTCCAGGATGAGAGCCCTGAGCTAAGGATTTACAGGTCTTATAAAGGCACACAACCAGGTGGTTTAGCACCATGTGTTGCTCTGCTCTGAAACAAGCAACAAATGGTCACTGCCTCAAGTATTTTAACCCTTCACTCAACCGTGGTGGTCACACTAGAGAAAGTCAGAGGAGAATCAACAGCTGCCGCATGAAAGCAATCAAGGCACGACGTTCATAGCAGGAGACCAACTGGCTTGGAAACTCTGCTTGTGATACTTTGAACATCATTGATTGTTGGCTGAAATGGTCCGTCTAATTTGACCAATAATCCCAGTTGTTAGTGGAAATTGCCAGCTTCAAGAAAAAAACCCTCGAAAAGGTGGCATTTCAGTTGTCCCAATAAAACTTAAAGGGTTCCAAAGTTAGCGGTCCCCTTTTCTTTCCAGACAGCCCAGAGCAGGTTACAGAAAATGGCATTCAGCCAGCCCTAGCTTACTGCCACGGCCTGATATCGAGCAGGCTCCACCAGGGTGAATGCACTTGCCTACCACTGCCCAGCTGGAAACAGCACAGGCAGGACACAAATTAGAGTCTGCAGGATGCCAGGGAGGACTTCAAACCAGTGAACTCCCCCAGGAAGGAATCCACACCACCAGTGGGGTCCCAGAGCCCCCTGCCTAGATGCCCATGGACACCCTCAATGCCCTTGGTAAGGTTGCCCTCTCATCCTCGGTAGTGGGGAACCATCTGCAATGTCACATCGTTCACCACTTACCAGAGCCTCCTAGATTCACAGCCCCTGCCCTACTCCCCCCCTCCATCTCCTTCCCTAGTTACATTTGGCAGACACATTCCCAACCCTTGAATTAGCTCCAACTATACAAACGAGAGCAGACTGTCTGGCTGGAAGAGTGCTGTGGTCACACTCGTCTCACAAGCCTTCAGGCTTAAGACAGAAGGTGTCCACTTTGGTCTGTCGTTCACACAGGCCTCCAAGGGGAGATCCACCCAGGCCCAGCAGCTACTGTGGGCTATAGGAAAAGGGGAAGCGAGAGGTGGAAAGGCACGTCTACTGAAATATTCCCTAAAGGAGCCATGAAACAGTGAAGGTGAAAACAAAAATTATGTCTGGTCTCATACTTGGCATTGATGAAAAAAGCACAACAAGTACACACACACACACACACACACACACACACACACACACACACACACACATACAAACAAATCAAGAACAGTGACTGTAGACTCATCCATGCAGCATCTGCAATTTGCCAACTGATCACTTACCTGAGCACAGTCAGGCTCTCTCTCTCTCTCTCTCTCTCTCTCTCTCTCTCTCTCTCTCTCTCTCTCTCTCTCTCTCTCTATCTATCTATCTATCTATCTATCTATCTTTTTCTCTCTTCTTCATGCACACACACGCACGGTACACACACACACAGACATAGGTTCAGAATAGTGCCCCTCCTGAGTTTGTAGGTTTCTCATCTGGGACAATGTACAAGCTGAAGCATGTGAGTTCCCTTGTCAGAACCAGGGGCTCGACCCAAGGAAGCACTGCTCTAATCATGCTGAACCACCCTGCCTCTCCCTTTCTTCAGGGCCAGACACTTTCCCTTGGGAATAACCACCCTTGACTCCCCATTCAGCAAAACTCTAGGCCAGGACTCTGGGTGAAGGAGTCCTGAGACAGGTGGCTCTTCAGAGCCTAGACTGAAAACAAGCAGGAGGTCATGGTGCCCCCAGAGAAGTGTCTGACCCGGGGTCAGGGCAGTGTTGGGTAAATGGATGGGGTCCTATAGGCTACATACATGGATGAACTTCCTATTCCAGCCTAGATGATTCTGGGTTACTTGGTGGATTCTTGGGGAGGATGAGGAAACTACATGGACTTGGAGCACCAGCAGATGGTGGCAGAGCTGGTAAATGTGATCACCCTGTGAGTGCTGTTGACAGCTGGATTTGGGGGGACAGGCTTCCCCCCAACCCCAGCAGCTGCCTGGGGGAATTGAAGATCCCCTCAGCCCAACCATTGGGGGAGACACTTCTCCATCCACCCCACACACCAAGCAGGTGCATGGTAACGCTCCGTGTTTGTGTGTGTGTGTGTGTGTGTGTGTGTGTGTGTGTGTGTAATTGTCCTCTCAAGGACTCAGAACATTGAATCTTTTGGGATGACAGCACACAGCACACTTAAAAAGAGAAGCACAAAGAGCCCTGTGTAATGGATTCAGCAAAATGTGCCTTTTGAAGGACTCAGCACACAGCAACTTTTGGGATCCTCATGGTAATTTAATTACCAGTAAGATTAGACATGCCATTTTGACATCACTAAATTTAAATATCATAATATTATGACATTATATGTCGTAGGGACATTATAGACATATTGTGAATTCCTATTCTGTGATTTCATTCTATTACAGGCTAGTAATATTGGTGGATATCAGAAATCCATTGTGACCTCAAAGTCATTGTGACATGAAAATCCCTTTGTGACATCACAGTGCCATTGTGATATCATTAACCTGTTCTGACATCACAAACCTATCCTGTCCATTGTGACCTCATCACCAACGTGACATCACAAAACCATTGTGATATCACATTGCTATTGTGACATTACAAGCACCTTGAAACCTCCCAAACCCATTATGACATCCTTAGCACCTTTGAAAAAAACACATGGCCTTTGTGACATCACAGTCCCTTTGTGTATCCATATCCTCATTGTGAAGTATCAATTGAGATCAAATATGCCATTGTAATATCACAAAACACTTACAATATAATCATTGGTGTGACATCAGATTGTCATTATGACAACATCAGGTCATTGTGACATTACAAATCTATAATGACATCATACCACTATTACACCACATTGTCATTGTGACAACACATATACATTATAAAGGCCTATTATGTGATTTCGTTCTATTTCAAAGGTGGGTTCATATCAAAAACACATTTTGACTTCATAACCATTGTGACATGACAACCCCTTTGTGATATACCATTGCCATTTTGATATGTCTAAACAACTGTGACAACTCAAACATGTCCTGTCCTCATAAATTTTGTGACATGTTGCCACTGTGTTAGGCACATTGAGAGCTCAATCTATTTTCAACCTCATATTATTTCAGGTATGACATTAAATATTAGAAATATACTGTGATATTATGAATATTGTGACATCACACTGCTGGATGTAATGACCATTGTGTCACATTGTCACATCACAAATCTGTTCTGACTTCATCACATTTGTGCCAACAAATGACTTTGGAATCCTCACAATCCCATTCTAAACTCATATACTCATTATGAGTTAATGACAATTGAGGTCTGGAATGCCATCGTCACATCACCAAACTACTACGACATCACAAAACTATTTTGAACTCATCACTATTATGACATCATCAACTAATTGTGACATAACAACACTTTTATGACATTATAATTTGACATCATATTGCAATTGTGATATTACTGAACCACCATGCTTTCACAAACCTAATATGATCTTGTTACATCTTAAAAAATTTTGACCTTTGAGACATCTAGCTCCTTCTGTGAACTTGTGTCATTGTGAGCTTGTAGCAATTGAAAATTGAAGTAAGATGTGATATTGCAAACTAGTTTTGACATCACTAACCCATTTTTCTATCATTAACACTTTGACAACCAGAACCTGTTAGGAACCTTAGCACTTTTGACAAAATACATGGCCTTTGTTTCATCACAGTTCATTTGTATATGTCATTGTGACTTCATTCTCATATCTTCACTATAAACTAATGGCAATTAATATCTTTCTGAAGGGTAAAGGAGGAGGCTACAATGCTTGATAGGAAATGTACTCATTATCTTGCCCATGTAATTGTAACCCCTCTGTACAGTATGTTCACAATAAAAAACAGATCTGACATGCCATTGTGACATCATAAACCCTTTGTGATATCATCACCAATGTGACATCAGACTGTCATTATTACACCATCAGCTCATTGTGACATCACCAAGCTACAGTGACATCATAGCATTATGACATCGCATTGCCATTTTGCTGTCATAGACACATTGTGAATGTATATCTTGTGATTTCATTCTATTTCAGAATATATCAGAAACACATTGTGACCGCATAACCATTGTAAGATAATAAACCCTGTGTAACATAATAACCAGTGTGACATTATATTGTTGATATGACATCTTTAGCTTATGGTGACATCACAAAATGATAATGACAGCATAGCATTTGGCATTGGCATTGTGACATCATTGTCACATTATGAATGCCAAATCTGTGATTTCATTGTATTTGAAATGTGGCATGTGGGTTGATATCAGAAACTCATTGTGATATCATAACCATTGTCACATCAAAATCCCTTTTTGACATCAATTTGGCAATGTGACATCACACTGGCAATCTGATGCTAGTAAGGCATCATGATATCACAATGGTCATGAACTCACAATGGATTTCTGGTAACAACCGACATGCCACATTAGAAATATAATCAAATAATGTAATAGGC
Source organism: Dipodomys spectabilis (assembly GCF_019054845.1). Taxonomy (NCBI): domain Eukaryota; kingdom Metazoa; phylum Chordata; class Mammalia; order Rodentia; family Heteromyidae; genus Dipodomys; species Dipodomys spectabilis. The sequence goes on from NW_024870687.1 coordinate 882,331, forward strand.
AAACACAACGTGTCTGTCTATGACATCAGAATGACAATGTAATGTTACAATGCTATGATATCATTGTAGTTTTACATGTCAAAATGTGCTGATGGTGTCATAATGGCAACATGATGTCAAAATTATTATTATGTCAGAAAGGATTTGTTATGTTTCAATGGTATATCTGATGTCAGTTTTCATTAGTTCCCTATGAGGATATGGACACAAAAAGGTTCTGTGATGTCACAGAGGCCATGTGTGTTTTCAAAGGTGGTAAAAGGTCATAATAGGTTTAGGATGGCACAATATGATCCATAATGTCACAATGGAAATGAGATATCCCATTGGGTTTTTGATGTCACAGTGGTGATGAGGTCACAATGGTTTTGTGATGTCACAGTTGGTTTGTAATATCAGAATGATATATCAAATTTCAATGACTCATAATTCAATATGAGGATACCAGGTGATAGAAGAAGTATCAGGTCATACTATGTGAAAAACCAATGGGACAGTGATTTCACAATGACAATGATATATCTCACCAATCTGTTATAAGAAAGTTTTGATGTCACAATTGGTGATGCAATACTGATGAGGAGGTCACAATAGATTTGAGATGTCCCAAGGGGTTGGTGATGGCACAATGGCATGTGGGATCTCAATTGTCATTAACACACCATGAGTATATGAGTTTGGGAAGGGATTCTGATGTCAGCAAAGCATATGTAGTCAAAAAGGTGAAGAACTAAAAGGTCTGAGATGTCACAAAGTGACACAACGGTTATGATGTCCAAAAGTATGATATGATGATGTTACACTGGATTTTAGATATCTCATGTCATATCTGAAATATGAAGTTGAACACAGATTTTCAACTCACAAATGGCCTAAGATATCACAATGGCATGTCACAAAATTATGAGAACAGGAGAGGTATTTGATATCACAATGGGTTATTGATATAACAAAGGCAATGTGATGTGACAAAGAGATTTAGATCTCACAAAGGTTATGAGTTCACAATGGTTTCCTGATATCAATGCAGATGGCACATTTGAGATAGAATGAAATCGAAGAATAAACATTCAAAATGGGTCTATGACATGAAAATGACAATGGGATGTCAAGGCAGCAATGTTTGATAGTATATATACTCATTACCTTGCTCATGTAACTGTAATCCTTCTGTACACTGTATTTACTATTAAAAAACTCACAGAAGAAAAAAATAAAAATATGGTATGGTGTCATTGGGGTTTGGTGATGTCACAATGAATGGTGGTGTCATGATGACAATGTGATTTCGCAGTCATAATTATTGCACAAAGTATTTGTGATGATACAATGCTATGTGTGATAACAATTTTCATTAGTTCACTATGAAGATATGAGTACACAAAGGGTCTGTGAAGCCACAAAGGTCATGTGTTTGTTTATTTTCATGTGTTTTTTTTAATTGTGAAAATACTGTACAGAGTGGTTACAATTACATGGGCAAGATAATGAGTACATTCCTTATCAAGCATTGTAGCCTCCTCCTTTGTTTCCCCTTCCCACCCCTTCCCATTCTCTCCCTGCCCCCTCCAAATCCTCCCCGCTCCCACTCCTCCTCTCTGCACGAAAGTTGTAAAGTTCGTTTTCGACATAACGACTTGTACATCTCAAGAGTTCACAATAGCTTTGTGATGTCACAATGTGATTGTGAAGGCACAACAGCAAGGTGATGTCACAATGGTTTTGTGATGTCACAGTGGTGATAAGGTCACAATGAGTTTGTAATGTCACTATGAGTTTGTAATATCACAATGACATGTCTTATTTCAATTTCTACTAGTTCACAATGAGGATACAATTTCAAAGAAAGAATCTTAAGCTCCAAAGGCACTGAGTTTTTAGTCATAACTTGTGTGAAATGCTGCCATTAGGATATTTTAGGCCTTTAGTAAGCTTATAATATGTTTTCAAACCCATAATAATTCAGATATAACATATGATATCAGAAATTGACTCTGACATGAACATTGTGACATCACATTGATAGACATCAAGACCATGGTGTCACATTGTGAACTCACAAATTTGTTAGGGTTTCATCATATTTGTGCCAACACATGAGTTTGGAGACAACACAGTCCCTTTGTGAACTCATATCTTAATTGCGAATTAATGACATTTGAGATACGGCATGCCATTTTGACATTTCCAATCAATATGCCAGCTCAAACTTATTATAGTAGAAACACATTGTGATCAAATAGCCATTGTGGTAGCACAATACCTTCATGACCCCAGATTTCCATAGTGATATCACTAACCCAATGTGAAATTCCAATCCTCTCATACCCAATCCAGGTATGAAATGTGATACCCGTATCCAGTGTGACATCTTGATCATGGTGACATCACACTGATAGATGTTATGAGCATTTTGTCACATTCTGACAACACACAGCTGTTAGGACTTCATCACTTTTGTGACAATGCATGCCTTTGGAGACATCACAGTCCCTTTGTGAGCTCATATACTCATTGTGGGTTAATGACAATTGAGAGCACATGTGTCATTTTGATATCACCAACACATTGTCACATCACACACCTCTTGTAAACTCATCACCAGTGTGGCATGACCAATTGTGAGATCAAAACATTATTAAGTCCTCATATTGCAACATCACATTGCCATTGTGATATCACTGTTCCACTGTGTTTTCAAAAACCTACTGTGTCTTCATAGCATTTTAGATAATTCATAGCCTTTTATATTTCAGTCTTCTGTGAACTCATATTCTCATTGTGAAATAGTAGCAACTGAAATTGGACATGTGATTATCAGATGTGACTTCACAAAATTATTTGATTTCATCACCAATCTGACATCACAAAACCATTGTGAGCTTCCATTGCCATTTGACATCACTATCACATTGTGACATCCCAAAACTATTAGAACCTCTTAGCACCTTTGAAAAAACACATGGCCTTTGTGACATCACAGTCCCTTTGTGTATCTATACCCTCATTATGAACTGACAATTGATATCAAACATGCCATTGTAACATCACGAACCCCTTGTGACATCAACAGTGTGATTATGGCAGCATCAACTACTTTTTACATCACAAATCTACAATGACAAGATAGAATTATGAGATCACACTGCCATTGTGATGTTATAAAAAGATAATGAATGCCTGATTTTAATCTTTTTTTTTGGCCGGTCCTTGGGCTTGAACTCTGCGCTTGGGTGCTGTCCCTGTTCTTCAGCTCAAGGTGAGCACTCTATCGCTTGAGCCACAGGGACACTTCTGGATATCTAGTGGTTTTCACTGGAGATAAGAGTCTCATAGACTTTCTTGCCTGAGCTGGCTTTGAACTGCGATCCTCAGATCTCAGCCTCCTGAGTAGCTAGGTTTACAGGTGTGAGCCACTGGCACCCAGCTTTTTTATTCAATTTCAAATTTGACATGTGTGTTGATATCAGAAACCTAATGTGACCTCATAACCATTGTAACATCATAAATCAGCAGTGACATCAAATTGTCATTATGAAACCATCAGCTCATTGTGACATCACCAAACAACAATGGCATCATAGCATTATAAATCAAAGTGACATTGTTATGACTTAACAGTGTGAAGGCCTATTCTGTGAATTCACTCTGTTTCAGAAACCCATTTTGACCATATAACCATTGTGATATCACGATCCTTTGTGACATCACATTGCCATTGTGATATCATTAACCTGCTGTGCCTTCACTACCAGTCCTGTCCTTGTAAAGTTTGTGACATGCTGCCATGGTAATATAGTAGGGCCGTTGTGAGCTCATAATCTGTTTTCAATCTCATATTTCGGTATGACATGTGATATCAGAAATCCCTTATGACATCATACTGCCAGATGTCATGACCATTGTGTCACATTGTGACATCACAAAGCTGTTAGACCGGCATCACATTTGTGACAATGCATGCCTTTGGAGACATTACAGTCCCTTTTTGAACTCATATATTTATTGTCAATTAATGACAATTGAGATATCCCATTCCACTCTGACGTCATGAACCTATTGTGACATCACGAACTTATTGTGAGCTCATCACGAGAATGGTATCAACAACTAATTGTGGTATCAAAGCATTATTTTGACGTGATATTGTGGTATTCGCATTGTTATTTCACTGTCCCATTGTGTTTTTGCAAACCGATTATGGCCACATCACATCTTAGAAATTTCATGGCCTTTGAGACTTCAAGCTCTTTCTGTGAACTCTCATACTTATTACCTCTAAGGCAAGGAGACAAACCATTGAGTCACATTTAATATAATAAACCAATTTACACTAGAAAGGAGACTGTGATTACCTTATCCTGGAAGGGATAACCATGTCCAAACCTCAGACCTCCAATGGGCAGCCCGCCCTATCTTAATTGGTCTGCAAACCACCAGCCAAAAAATTATGAAGGTTCTCCAAAGCTCCAAACCTCAATGGGCAAGGCTTTTAACTTTTCCATTACTCCCTCCTTCGCTACAGACCTGTCATTCCTTTCTGGTCTTTCTGTTTTTCCCTTCCACCACTTCCTTCTTCTCTTCAGGCCTCTCCAGTCTCCATAGGCCTTCACTACACTGCCCTAACGACCACTTTTCTGCTTCCTCCCTTCTCAGGTTTTTCCCTTCCTGCTGTCTTACCACTTTCTTCCATCTGGGTATCTCTCATTTTTATCTCCCCTTCCAATGCTCTAAAAATGCAACTTATATATAGCTTGTACCCCTCCTCATTCCAACGGGTCTTCTGCCTAACAGTTTTCAACTGTCACTTCCCAAACTGCTGAATGTTCAATCATTTCTTGACAGCTCACCATGTGAGGCTTGACACCTCCACCTTTGGGGGCATTCCCCACACTCTCCGGTGGGCCAGGCCAAGAATTTACAATGATTAATGGCTCTCACAGATAATTCTGGCTCCACTGGTTAATACAGTATCATCATAGTGAATTAAAAGAAATTGAAATTATATATGTCGTTGTTATATTACAAACTTGATGAGACATCACTAACCCATTGTGACCTCATCACTGCGGTGACATCACAAACTCTTTGTGATATCACATTGCCATTGTGCCACCATGATCACATTGTGACATCCCAAACCTATTACGACCTTAGAAGCTTTGAAAGAAAGCATGGCCTTTGTGACATCAAAGGCCATTTGTGTACCCATAGCCTCATTTTGAGCTAATGACAATTGAGATCATACATGCCATTTTAACATCGCAAACACTTTGTGACATAATTACCAGTGTAACATCACATTGTCATTATGACAACATCAGCCAATGTGAGATCATAAAACAATGACATCATAGCATTATGACAACACATGGTAATTGTGATTTAACAGATATATTGGAATGCTTATGCTGTAATTCCATTCTATTTCAAATGTGGCAGGTGGGTTGATATCAGAAATATATTGTGACCACATAATCATTATGACATCACAATACCTTGATGACACCACATTGCCATTATGATATCACTAACCCAATGTGACATCACAAAACTCTCCTATTCTCATAAATTTTTTGACTTGCTGCCAGTGTGATCTCTTTGGCATCACTGAGTTCATAAGTTGTTTAACTCATACTTCAGGTATAACAAGTGATATCAGAAATCCACTGTTTCATCATGACCACTGTGACATCACACTGCCAGATGTCATGACCACTGAGTCACATTGTATATCACAAACCTGTTAAGACCAATTACACTTGTGCCAACATATGCTTTTGGATACATCATTATCCCTTATGAACTTATATATTCATTGTCAATTAGAGATCTGGCAGGAGATTGTGACATCACCATCCCATTGTGAAATCACAAACCTTTGTGACCTCATCACCTGTATGGACCACCAATTATTTGTGACTTCAAAACAATACTATCTCATGTAATGGTAACATCACATTGCCAATGGGATATCTCTGTCCCATTGCATTTTCACCAACCTATTATGTCCTCATAATATTTTACAAAATTTATGGCCTTTCTGACTTCTAGCTCCTTATGTGAACTTGTATCTTCATTGTGCTCTAGTAGAATGAAATTGGACATGTAATGGTGATATTACAAATTCATTGTGACATCACTATCCAAGAGTGACCTCATCACCACTGTGACATCACAAACCCATTGTGTCACCACATTGCCACAGTGATATCACGATCTCCTTGTGATATCCCAAACTTGTTGTGATCTCTTAGCACCTTTGAAAAAGCACATCGTGTTTGTAACACCACAGTCCCTTTGGGTAACCATATCCTCATTGTGAACAAAGGACAACTGACATCAGACATGCCATTGTACCATTACAAACGCTTTGTGACACCATTGGCAGAGTGAGATCACATTGTTGTTAGGATACCATCAGCCCATTCTGACATCCCAAAATGACAATGACATCATAGCATTATGACATCACATTTTCATTGTGAGGTCATAGAGACAATGTGATTGCCTATTCTGTGATTTCATTCTATCTCAAATGTGGCATATAGGTTGATTTCAGAAACCCATTGTGACCACATTACCATTGCGACACTACAATCCCTTTGTGACCTCATATTGATATTGTAATATCATTAATGCAATGTAACATCACAAACCTGTCTTGTCTTCATAAATTTTGTAACAAGAGACTACCTTGCCCTGGGCTGGTTGCCCAGAGCTAATTGCATCCTCAACCATGAACCCTCAGACCTCGAAAGAGCAGTCTACCCATTTATTAACCAGCCTTCAAACAACCAACCCCCAAAATAATCATCTCCAAAGCTCCACACTTCAAAGGACAAGGCTTTTTCATTTCTCTTCATCCTCTTTCTCTACAGACCTGTCCTACCTTTCAGGTATTTTCATTTTTTCCTTCCACCATTCCCTTCTTCTCTTCAGGTTGCTGTACACTTGACAGGCCTTCCCTGCCCTGTCCAGGTGGCCAGTTGCCGTCCTTCACCTCCTGCTCTCCCTCAATTTCCTCTCCTCCCAGGTCTTTACCCTCCTGCAGTCTCATCACTTCTTTCCTTCCAGGCCTTTCCCTTTTTCTTCCCCCTTCTGTTGCTCTGAACATGCAACCTATATATAGGCTGTACCCTGCCCCCACTAAAATATGTTTCCTGCATAACATTTTTCAATCATCACTTCCCAAATGTCCATGCCCAATAACTTCTTGGCAGCTCACCATGTGGGGCTTAACATCCTATCTCTTCAGCAGCATGTCTTGCCCACTCCAGCGGCATGCACCCCCCTCTCTGGTGGTCCAGACCTGGAGGTCATGATGACTATCTGTTCCCGTGGATTATAGGGGCACTGCTGGTTTTTACAGTGTCCTCATGGTGAACTAGTAGTGACTGAAATTGGACAAATAATTGTGATATTACAAACTCATGACCTAACTAAACCATTGTGACCTCAAAACCACAGTGACATCATGAACCCATTGTGACATAACATTGCTGTTTAGACACCAAGATCACATTGTGACATCCCAAATCTATTATGACCTCTTATAACCTTTGAAAAAATACAAAGCTTTGTGACATAACAGTGCCATTGTGTACCCAAATCTCCACTGTGAAATATTGACAATTGAGAATCAGACATGACATTTTAACAATAAAAAGTTTGTGAGGTCATTACAACTGTGACATCACATTGTCGTTGTGATACCATCTGCTAATTGTGAAATCACAAAACTAAAATATGATAAAATTATAATTTCACATTGTCATTGTGATATCATTGATACATTATGAATGCCTTTTCTGTGATTTCATATTACTTCAGATGTGGCATACAGGTGGATATCATAAAGAAATCATGAACTCATAACCATTGTGACATCACAATCCCTTTGCACATCACATTTTCATTGTGATATCACTAACACACTGTGACATCACAAACCTATCCTGTCATCATAACTTTTGTGACATGCCTTTTCTTCCTCATAATCTGTTGGCCACCTCATTAGATTTCACATAAGACATTTGATATCACAAATTCCCAGTAACATCATGACCATGGTGACATCACACTGCTAGATGTCATAACCATTGTGTCAAATTCTGACATCACAAACAATTTAGTATTTCAATATGTGACAACACATACTTTTGGAGAAACCACAGTCCCTTTGTGAACTTATGTACTCATTGTAAGTTAAAGACAATTGAGAACCATCATGTCATTGTGACATGGCCAGTACATTGTGACATCACCAATCTTTTGTGACTTCATCACAAATGTGGCATCACCAACTATTTGTGACACCAAAACAATGTTTTGACATGATGTAGTGTGTTGACTTTGCCATGGTGATATCAGTGTCCCACTGTGTTTTCAAAAACCTAATATGACCTCATAAAATTAAACAAAATTCATGTCCCTTAGGATTTCAAGCTCCTTCTGTGAACTTGTATGCAGATTTTGAAATAGTAGCAATTCAAATTGGACATGTGTTTGAGATATTACAAAATCATTATAACATCAAACACACCTTGTGATCTCATCACAACTGTGAATCATAAAGATATCATGACCCTTAAATACCTTTGAAAACACATATGGCATTTGTGACATCACAGTCCCTTTGTGTACCCATATCCTCAATTTGAACACATGACAATTGAATTCATATATGCCATTGTAATATCACAAACACTTTGTGACCCCATCACCAGTGTGACAACACATATTCATTATGACACCATCACCTCCTTGCAACATCACCAATTTACAATGACCTCATAGCTTTATGACATTATATTGTCATTGTGAGGCAATGGAAACATTGTAAATTCCTATACTCTTATTTCATTCTATTTTAAATGTGGCATGTGGGTTGATATCTGAAAATCATTGTGATCTCATAAATATATGGCATCACAATGACTTTGTGACATCACAGTGCCATGGTGATATCACTAACACACTGTGATATCACAAACCTGCCCTGTCCTCATAAGCCTTGTGAGGTGCTGCAATTGTGATGTCTTAGTGTGAGCTCTTAATCTGTTTTCAAACATAACAATTCAGTTATGTGATATTAGAAACCCTCTGTGACATCATGACCATTGTGACATCATACTGACCGACTTCAAGACCATTGTATCACACTATGACATCACAATCCTCCTAGGGCTTCTTCACATTTTTGACAACACATGCCTTTGGAGATGCCACCGTCCATTTGTGAATTCATATTCTCTGTGATTTCATGATAACTGAGAAACTTTATGCCATTTGGATATCACCAACCAATTGTGACATCATAAACCTACTGTGACCCCTTACCTGTATGCCATCACCAACTAACTGTGACATCAAAACTTTTTCTGATGTCACAATGTGACATAAATTCATGACATCTGTCAGTGTGATGTCACAATGGTCATGTTGTCACAGTGGATTTCTGGTATCTTATGTCATTCATGAAATATGAGGGTGGAAACAAATTCTGAGGGCAAAAACTTCCAAGATATCACAATGTCAGCATGTCACAGAAGTTATGAGGATAGGAGAGGTTTGTGATGTCACATGGTATTAGTTAAATCACAATGGCACTGTGATGTCACAACGTGATTATGATGTCAAAATGGTTATGTTGGCACAAAAATGTATTTTGGATATCAACTCTCATGGCATATTTGAAATACAATGAAATCACAGAATAGGCATTCATAATGTATCTATGATGTCACAATGACAATTATCATAATGAGATTATGTCATTGAGTTTGGTGATGTCACAATGAGCTGATGCTCTCATAATGAAAATGTGACATCACACTGTTGAGGATGTCACAAACACTTTTTGATGTTATAATGGCATGTCTGATCTCAATTGTCATTAGTTAACAACAAGGATATGGGTACACAAAGGGACTGTAATGTTGAAAAGGGTATGTAATTTTTCAAAGGAGCTAAGAGGTCATAATAGATTTGAGATATCACAATGGAATCATGATGAAACAATGACAATATGGTCACAATGGGTTTGTGATGTCGTGCTGATGATGATGTCAAAATGGGTTTGTAATTTCACAACGACTTTGTAATATCACAAGCAAATTTCCAATTTCAATTGCAACTAGTTCACAAGGAGGATACTGATACTGTAATAATCAGCAGGGCCCTAATAATCTATAGGGTCCAATAATCAGTGTGGCCCCATCTCCTGGCCAGCTGGAGAGGACAGGCATTCTGTGGGAGGGGCTGGAACTTTAATCACCAGGAGTTGAGCTGTTAAGAAGTGATTGGGCTGTGGGGAGTTTGGGATGTGACAGTTGAAAACTGTTAGCAGTTGGAGTGGAGAAGGGGTACAGACTTTATATATGCTGCTTGTTCACAGCAATGGAAGGGGAGATACAAATTGAAAAGTCCTGGAAGGAAGGAAGTGGTGTCATAGCAGAGGGGAAAGACCTGGAAGGAGAGGAAGTTGAGGGAGAGCAGGAGGTGAAGGATGGCAACTGACGACCCAGGCAAAACAGTTCAGGCCTGTGGAGAGTAGAGAGGCCTGAACAGAAGAAGGAACTGGTAAAAGGGATAAAGGGAAAGACTTCAAAGGAAGTATAGGTCTGTAGCGAAGGAGAGACAAAGGGAAGGGGAAAAAAGTCTTGCCCTTTGATATTTGGAGCTTTGGATAACATAATTTTGGGTGCCGGTGGTTTGGAGAACATTTATTATATTAAATGTGTCTTGATGGATTCTCTTGAACAATAGAGGCTTGAATTTTGGAGATCCCATTGAGATTAATCCGTTTGGATGGCATCAGACCTTGGTCTCAGGGGAAAATCCCTATAGGTGAGAGTGTCAGCCTTCAAGGCCTCGAGTGTTTGTCTCCAGAGGAGCAACATGCACAAAAGTCATATAGGTACCTCTAGGGGTGCGTCTGGGCAAGCTTGCCAGCCTGTTTTTGGGACCCCCTCTAGAGGTCATTTGTGGCTTTCTTGGGAACTCCTTGAGAAGTCATGTGGGCCTTCCTTGGGAAGCCATCTGGAACTTCATCAAGAGTGCATCTGCAACTTCCTTGAGAAGCTATCTGAGACCTACCCTGGAGGTAATCTTGTGCCTTCTCCAGTGGCCATCTTGGACTTTCTCCAGAGGTCATCTGTGGCTTCCTCAGGAGGCCACCTGAGACCTATTCAAAAGTAGTCATTGGGGCTTCCTTAAGAGGCAAGTTAGGACGACCTCCTGAGGTCATGTGGAGCTTCTTTGGGAGGTCATCTAGGGTTACCTTGATGAAAACTCTGACTGTCTTCAGACATCATCTGGGAATTCCTTGAGAAGCTATATAGGACCTTCTCTGGAGGTCATCTGTCACTTTCTCAAAAGGGTTATCTGGAACCTTCTCTGGAGTTCATATGTGGCCTCCTTGAGTGGCCATCTGGGAGCTACTCAGGAGGTAATCTCAGCCTCATGGAGAGGACATCTGGGTCCTCCTATGGAGGTCAACTGACACTTCCTTGGGAAGCCGTTTGGAACCTCCATGAGAGGTCTTCTAGGGCCTTCTAGGGAGAATATATGTGACATCCTCCAGAGGTCATCTGCAGCATCCACAAGAGGCAATCTGGGATGTTCTCTCTGTCATCTCATATCTCTGTAGAGGTCAAAATGGAGTGGTGTGGCACTTGTGGGTTAAGTGTCTGTGGCTGTTGGTCTGTGTGTGTATGCTGATAGTTTTATCTGTGTCATGTATGCACTTCTGTTTACTCCTTTTCTCAGGATGGGAGAACAAGCCTAAAGTTGTCATATCCAAAAAAATATTCTCCCCCAGTGTTACAGCATCCTTCAGTGGAAGATGTACTCTCTGTCCTATTCTTTGCCATCAACACCTCTAATCTAAAGTCCTCCCATACCAAAAGTGGTTACTTGTACCAGCCTGAGGTGGTACAACGTGGTATGTTACCCTTGTTACCCTTGAGACAGGAACATGGAAGAGATGGTGGGCAGGACCTTCTCTAATATATTTTCCCTTTACAGCTAGTGACCTGTATAACTGGAAACAGCAAAATACATCCTTTTCAGAAAAAATAAATCCAGGGACTCATTCCCTCATGAGAGACAGTAATTTTCACACACAAGCACATCTGGGATGAGTGTCAGCAAATTTTACACGTGTGTTTCACCTGGTCGTAAAGGGAGTAAATCCTGCTCAGTGACTTAAAGGTGGTCCTTCTACCACACAGTAGCCCCACTATTGAACCAGACCATTTGGTGCTTTCTTTTTAGTAGGTAGTTGGAGATAAGAGCATTAAAGGCTTTCCTGCCCTGGCGTTAAGCCTCTATCCTTCTAACTCAGCCTCTTAAGTAGCAAGGATGACAAGCGTGATGCTCCAGCATTCAGCTCAAACCAAGGTTTCTTCATGTGCTCGGGAACCAGCACTAGAACCTTTCATCGTCTATGACCTCCCCACACACTGGACCCTGGCACACTGTGATGCGTTGTTGGATAAATAAATGAACATCTGCCTATTACAATACTACAGAAAAGTCCCATCCCATACTGGTAAGCATCCTGGGGCGGGGGGTGCAAAACCTGATTTAGCTCTCCCAGTTCTCCGTCTTTCCTCTTCCCGCCCTCCTGGTGCCACCGCACTTAACTGTTTTGGCTCCAAGAATGTGAGCCACGATATACTCACTGGATTCTGGGGCCTCTGGTATGCCTATCTTCTCAAAGATCTCTGGCCAACAGCTGACCAGTTCTGTGGCACTCAATTCCCTACTCAAGTGTGAACAAGGTTGCTGTGAGCTGAAGGCCTGGCTCAAGTGGCCTCCTCTCCTCCCCCCTGGGCCAGTCACGATGTTCTACCACCTCCAGCCCCCAAGTTTCATGTTGCAGAGAAAGGATCCTTGAGGCATCCCAGGTTTCTGAATCTCCCAGAGTCCAGTGTAGGTGCTCGGAATCATCTCTGTTCACAGCTGGCAGGCTAGGGATGATGAGGTCACAATCTCTGCTCCCCACGATATCCTCGACTGTGGTGATCACCCTAGAAAGAGCCAGAGGAGAATCAACAGCTGCCGCATAAAGGCAGTCAAGTCACGACGTTCATAGCAGGAGACCATCTGGCTGGGGAACTCTGCCTGTGCTTCTTTGAATGTCATTGTTTGGTGGCTGAAGTGGTCTATCTAATTTGACCCATAATCCCAGGTGTTAATGGAAATTGCCAGCTTCAAGAAAAAACCCTGGAAAAGGTGGAATTGCAGTTGTCCTGATCAAACTTAAAGGGTTCCAAAATCAGCGGTCCCCTTTTCCTTCCAGACAGCCTACATCAGGTTACAGAAACTGGCATTCAGAGAGCCTTAGCTAACTGCCACGGCCTGATACTGAGCAGGCTCCAGGAGGGGAAACACACTTGCCTACCACAGCCCAGCTGGAAATGGACTAGGAGGGACACAGATTGGAGTTTGCAGGACTCCAGGGAGGACTGCCCACTGGCGCACTCCCCCTGGAGGGAACACGCCACCAGTGGGGGCTTGGAGCACCCTGGCCAGATGCCCATGGACACCGTCAATGCCCTGGGTAAGGTTGCCCCCTCATTCTTGGTCGTGGTGAACCATCTACTACGTAACAATTCACCACTCCCCAGACCCTCCTAGCTTCATAGCCCCTGCTCGACTCCCCCACATCTCATTCCCTAATTACGTTTTGTAGACACATTCCCAATCCTTGAATTAGCTCCAACTATACACACGAGAACAGACAGGCTGGCTGGAAGAGTGAGGCTGTGGTCACACTCATCTCACAAGCATTCAGGCTGAAGACAGATGCACAGGTGTAAACTCTGGTCTGCGGTTCACATAGGCCTCCTAGGGGAGACCCATGCAGGCCCAGCAGCCACTGTGGGATACATAACAGAGGGAAGAGATAGCTGGAAAGGAACATCTACTGAAACCTTCCCCCAAAGGAGCCATGAAATGGTGAAGGAGGAAACAAAAATTATGGCTAGACGCGTACTTGGTATTGATGAAAAAAGGACAACACACACACACACACAAATAAAATGCTTTTGCTCTTTTTAGACATGGTGACTTAAATATATTTTCATTTTTCTCATCTCCCTGCTCTCCCAACACATACACACATCCAGACTGTGACAGAAGACTAATCTATGCAGTACCTGCAATTTGCCAACTGATCACTCACCTGAGCACAGTCAACTTGTATAAGGGAAAGATGATCTCTCTCTCTCTCTCTTTCTCTCGCTCTGTCTCTCTCATGCACACACACACACATACACACACACACACACACATACACACACACACACACACACACACAAACAGACTCAGAGCAGTGCCTCTCCTGAGATTATTGGTTCCTCCTCTGGGACAAGGTGCAAGCTGGAGCATGGGGGTTCCCTTGTCAGAATCAAGGGCTCGACCCAAGGAAGCACTACTCTAATAATGCTGAACAATCCTGCCTCTCCCGTTCTCTAGGGCCAGATGCTTTCCCTTGGGAACAACCAGCCTTGACTCCCCATTCACCAAAACCCCAGATCAGGATGCTGGGTGAAGTTATACCGAGATAGGTGGCTCCTCAGAGCCAGGACTGAAAACAAGCAGGGGGTCATAGTGCCCCAGAGATGTGTCTGACCTGGGGTGGGGGTGGTGTTGGGGAAATGGATAGGATCCTAAAGGCTACATACATAGATGGACTCCCTACTTCCAGCCTAGATGAGTCTGGGTGACTTGGTGGATTCTTGGGAAGGACTAGGAGACCAGATGAAACTGGAGCATCAGCAGATGGTGGCAGAACTGGGAAATGTGATCACCCTGTGAGGACTGTTGACAGCTGAGATGGAGGGGGGACAGGCCGAGTGTATGTGTGTCAGAAGAGGTGTGTTCCTCCCAGATATTCACCTTCTATCTGACCCCCAGTGCCCTCACCTCCCTAGTGGGCTCTTCTGGGACCCTCCTCAGTTAAAAAGGTGACCGAGCACAAAAGACAAGGGCTCACACAGCAAGGAGTCCCTATCTTCTGCGTCCAACACCCACCACCCCCAGCAAAAAGGAAAAGACCCAAGAAGGCTGGTGAGGTGCTACTCCCCACCTCTGACTAAAGCCACCAGGTTCCCACCAGGGAGAAGTACGGTGCAGATGCACAGCTGTGTGTCTCTCACTGCTCCAGGCCAGGGGCTCTGTAGTGCCCACTTCTCACTCTTTCTGCATCTTCCCGTTTCCTGGGACACTGGGAACTAGATGGAGGTGGGATCCCTGGGTCGACACCCACTTCCACCCTCCACCCCTGGGGCACATTTGTGGCAGGGCTATGGCAGACTGTGGGGCATGGCGCATGCGAGGGAAGGACGGAGAGGGGAGGCAGGAGGCATGGGTCCGCATCAGTGGGGGAAGAAGGGGGACAGGAGGGTTCACAGGTCCTGGGCCCTTGGCAGCCACTCACCTGTGCTGCTGGGAGAAGCCGTAGGCAGTGGCTCTGTGTGCTTGTAGGCCTGGAGTCCAAGGACTGAGGACTCAGACTGGGTTGGGGCCAAAAACCGGCCAGGGATGCGCCATCTCTGTTGGGTGACTGTGAGAGACAACATGGGTCCAAGCTATGTTTGAAACACCATGCTGCTGGGAGGGGGCAGGTGTATCTGCACGGCAACATAGAATGGCTGCATGAAGCCTCTGCTCCTCTTCCTCTTCCAACGCCACCCCTGCCTCAACTGCCACCATTGCCTCCGTGCTCCCCTATGCTGTGACCTCAGACTCAGGGCCACCATGGCCCTGAGTGGCTGCCTGTGGCAGTGTGCCTGCTGCGCCAGCTCCATGTGCTTTGTGATCCCCACTAGGACCTGTGAAATTTCGGGGAGGCCGCCAGATGATGAAACTGCTTGTCCTTGTGCGTGTGCTTGCTCTTTTCTCTGCTCTCTCTCTCTCTTTCTCTCTCTCTGCCCCCACTCCTCTCCTGGGCCACCTCGTGCCTGCCCCCTCCCCCAGTGCCTGCCCCCATACCCCTGGCCACTGCTGCCATCTCAGTGAGCCCTGGGCCCTGCCCCCTCCTTCCCTTGGCCATGTCCCCTCTTCTGCTAGACCCCTCCCCCCACCTTGGCTGCAAGCCCAGACCTGATTGGGCCCTAAGGCTTCCAAGCCATGGCAATTGCAGCCTCACCTCAGCTCAGCACTCCCTCCCAACCCCAGACCCTTCCCAGAGGATTAATTCTCCCCTTGCCCCACTGTTGGAGGAGACTCTCCTCCGTCTCTCTCCACTCCACACACCAAGCAGGTACACAGTGACCCTCATTTGTATGTGTGTGTGTGTGATTGGTGGGGATAACAACCTCTCAAGGACTCAGAACATAGCACCCTTTGAGATGATTCAGCACACAGCACACTTCAAAAAACAGCATAAAGCACCCTGTGTAAAGGATTCAGCACACAGATCCCTTTGAAGGACTCAGCATATAGTATCTTGTGTAGAGTACTCAGCACACAGCATCCTTTGAAGGAAGGAGTCCATAGCCTGCAGTGTAAAGGACTCAGCACATGGCATGCTTTGAAAAACACAGCATGTAGTACTTTTTCCCAGTTACTCAGTACATAGCACCCTGTGTTAAGAGCACCCACAGCCCCCTTTGAAAGGCTGAGTATGTAGCACCCTGTGTAAAACAGTGCACAGAACCCTTTGAAAGACTCAGCACATAGCACAATATTGAAAGACTCAGCACATACCACCCTGGGGAAGGATTCAGCACATACCACACTGTCAAAGGATTCACCACAGAGCACCATTTGAAAGACAGTACAGAGCACACTGTGTAAAGGACTCTGCACACAGCACTTGAAAAATTCACCTCATCCCTCCCTTCTCAAGGGCTCAGCACATAGCAGCAGCCTTTGGGATGAATTAGCACACCTCACCTTTTGAAGGACTCAGCATACAGTACGTTATGTAATGGACTCAGCACATAGCACCCTTTGCATGATTCAGCAAACAGCACCTTTTTGAGGACGCAGCAGAAAACCCCAATGTGGAAAAGCCCCAGCCAACAACACCCTGTGAATGACTCAGCACATAGCTGTATGTCACAAGTTCAGCTGTCATTAGAATTAGGGTGCTTTCTTCATATCACCATTCTTCAGAAACACTTCACAAATCCTACTAGTTTACTTTAGCCAACCTGTGTTTTATGGAGGACAGTCAACTGGGCGTCTTGAACTCAAAGCATGGGGTCCCTTTTCCTGAGCTCTTTGGTTCAATGCTAGAACTCTACCACTTGGAGCCATAGCTCCAATTTTGTTTTTTTGGGGTTGTTCTTTGACAGGTCTTATGGTAATCAGGAAGGGAAGGCCAAGTTGGGGTGTCTGTGCGCAAAGGCTCTTAGCTCGGCCTGCAACTGACCTCTCCTTTCCTTGGGCCCCTGGGTGCTGTGCCTCCTGGAGCTCTCTTGGCTTAGGGGGAACAGACCTGCTCTGGCATCAGCACTCAGGGTGAACAAAAGTCAGCTTGGCCCTGGTCACTTCCGAAAATTGAACTCTAGAGAATGGCATGAGGCTGCACATCTGGCCACCAGGGGGGCGGGGTCACTCACCATAGGGATTGTACCTGCAAGTTGTGTTTACTCTTGCTTCCATGGGGCCCCCATCATGCTTCAAAGCCATCCTGGACAGGAAAGCACTTGAGACTCTTACTTACAATTAACCATCAAAAGGGAAGTGGGGCTGTGGCGCAGGTCGCAGAACATGAGCCTTGAGCAAGAAAACTCAGGGATAGAGCCTAGGCACTGAGTTCACACACACACATACACACACACACACACACACACACACACACACACACACACACACACACTACATGCATGCAAAATCAGATATTTCTACACTGCATTCTTTGGGTATTCTCTACCTTTTCCCCACTAAGCCTGATGGCTGTTGACCTAGTAGTTCGATGCATACACCACCACCTGGCATCTTTAATTTTGGGGAACAGAATAGCTAGAAGGTCTGCCTTCCCCCATCCCAGCTCCTTGATTGGGTCATGGTCTATCCAGGCCCTTTGGAGACTTTCCAAGATGCCTTCAAAAGGCCTCACATGCTGGGCACAGGTGGCTCATACATGCCATCCTAGATACTCAGGAAGCTAAGATCTGGTGGATCATGGTGCCAAGCCAGCTTGGGCATGAAAGTGTGTGAGACTCTTATCCTCGATGAATCATGATAAAACAAAAGTGTCCCTGTGGATCAAGTGGTAGAGTGCTATCCTTGAGAAAACGAGCTCAGGGACAGTGCTCATGGACAACAACAAGGAGAGGCATTGCATGTTGACTTTAGGATTGGTATGGGCCAAATAAAATAGGAATTTTCAAGTGCTCCAAGACAAAGCAGTACCTCCTTTAGCCCTGTGCTCCTCCATCTTGTCTCACACCCTGACCTTGGCCATGCTTTGGGTCAGCATTGATCTGGCTTGATGGGGGGGCTCCAAGTCAGAAGATCCCAAAGCAATCACCCCGCCTCCTTCCACCCTTCTCACCCTGCTGCTTTTGCTCTTTGCCATAGACCTTCTTCCTGGAATACATCCCTGAGGTCATCACTGCCAACATTGTGGTGAGTGGTGGGTCCAGCCTAACTCGAGGCAGTCAGAGGTGGAAGTCAGTCTGGGATTAGGAGCTTCTACCTGTGTGTGGGCTGAAGTCAGGGCTGACCTTTATTTCATCCTGAGTCTTAAAGTGATGGAGAGATAGTGTAGATTCCACATTGAGTCAGGTAAGATCAGAATCTAGAGGACCACTTGTGTGAGGTAGGCTGTGTGTCTCACGGGGCCACTTTTCGTGATACTCTTCTCTTGGGACTCACCTCTCCCTCTCTCATCCCTATGTTAGAATAGAAAGTTCAACTAAGTGGATCTAAGAGGTGTCAGAGGAGCATTTCTGTGTGAACCGCACTTGTGCTTCATATTCATCCTAGCCCCTACTTCCTATTTATCTGAGGAATGGCCATATGGGTTTGGGGCGGAGAGGAATCATCCTAACTGAGAATGTGGCTCAGTGGTAGATGGTCGCCTAGCATGAGTGACACCCTGGGTTCAATTCCGTACAGAAAAAGCTTGAAGGGGAGGTGGGGCTCAACTGGTAGAGTGCCAGCCTTGACCAAAAGAGCTCAGGGACAGTGGTCAGGCCCTGAGTTCAATGCCCCCGACTGGAAGAACGAATTTTTGTTGGAGGTTTTACTTCCCTTTGAAAACAATTTATTGTTTGTGACAAGCATAACATGGGTCTCTTCTCTGGCTACCGATGGGCCATTAGGTGTCCCTTGAATTTGGGCCACATCCCGAAGCCTGTGCCCTACCTGACCCACAGTTTACCCATCCCATCTTGTGGCAGATGGAGGCCTGAAAGAAGGCCACCTTGCCACCTACTTCTGGTGGCTTCCAAGGCTTTTGAAAGTCAGTATGTCATATAGAGAGTCATCATCCAGATCAGTCTACAGAAGAAAGGGAGGGAGCACTCCTTGTCCGAGCCTGCGAGCAGCAGGCCACTCTGGATGTGGGGCATCTGCATCAGGACGAGCTTCATGGAGGAGTTATCTACAGGTTCAGGAACTCCGACCTCTTCTTTGGCAGTTTCCAAGGTGTCTTCAAGTTGCAATTCTTCAAAACCTTTCTGCTCCTCTCTCATTTCGCCCAGCCCAGAGCATGAGTCATTTGAAGCAGTGGTGGTGGCAGGGGGCTAGAGCCTGCTGTCTGTCCTTCCCCTGCGAGGAGCGACATCAGCTCCTGCAGCTCTCTTCTCCATCTTCTCCTGGGAGAGCCAGCACATGCACTTGGCTTTCTCCCAACACAGCTCATCCTGGATGAATGTCTGCTCTTTACACCCCATGAGGGACTCCTCGACAGTGGATATGTGTGCCAACATCTTGCTGCATCGATGGTGGAGCTTATCTGCTGGACTATCGAAGTCCACTTCATCATACAGGTCATGGACAAACCAGATTTTCTTCTTGGATGCCCACATGTCCTACTTCCTATCCCTACGCCTGCTGTGGTGGCAGCTCACAGAGCAGGGGGCCTGTGGCTCCAGCTCTGTCTGGCACTTGCTGCCGGATGGGCCGGGCACCTGCAGCAGGGCCACCGCTCCTGCAGCAGGAGTTTCCCCCTGTGGATCTCAGCCTCCTAGAGCTCTCACAGGGCCATGTCCCTCTCGGTCTGGGGGACATCTCCAGCCTCTGCTTGGTCTCATCTGGGGGAGTTACCTCCTCGCCTTTTGCTTCTCCAGGGCTCATGCCTTTCCCTTCCTTAGGGAAAGACAGGAAGCTCAGCTGGGCCTCCAGGCACTCCTGTGCTCTGGTGGTTTCCAGGCACTGGACCATGTCCTGCTACTTTGGGGGCACCAACTGTTCCCCCCAGTTGGTTGGGCCTTGTACTTGCTTCAGCTGCTTCAGCAGCTGGGTCTACTTCTGCAGGTGCTGCTGCAGGGCCTACCTCTCAGTGTTCAGCCGCTCATTGGAGACAATCTGCTGCTGACAGGTGGTTCTGAGCTCCTGCAGCTGGGCCAGGGACTGATCCTGCTGCTCCTGCAGCTCCCAAACCACATGGTCCTGTCTCTCGGACACCTCTTTCCATTCCCCTATATTCTCCTCTAAGTGATCTAGCTGTTCCCACAGATGTTTCTTCACCTGCTGCTCTGAGTCCAGGATTCTGGTGAGGTCCTTCTCACCGCTCACCCTGTGGATAGCATCCCACAGCAGGGCCAGCTATTCCTCTGGCTATGGGTCGCACACACCCATGTGCATCATGGGGGTCTGAGGGATCTCCTGCCGACCCTTGGCCTTCTCCTCTAGTATCCGTAGTTGCTCCCACTGCTCCGCGATCTAGAGACATAGCTTTTGGTTTTCCTTGACCTGGATGTGACCTTGTTCCTCAAGGTTCTTCAACTCCATCTGCATGTGCTAGGCCTGCACCGCAACTGCCAATCAGCCTGAGATGGCTCTATCAGCTTGCTGCTCAGTTCCCCCAGCTCATTCTCTAGGTCCAGCACCTGCCTCTCCCTTTGCTCCTTCTCTGTCAGTTGGTTCACCTGGTCAGTCAGCCACTGAGCCTCCTCCTTCCATGAGGACTTATCAATGCACAGGTCCTCTGAGAAGGTGTCTCTCTCCAGATTTTCTGAGGTCACCATACAGCTCAGGTTGTCCAATAGTCTCTTCAGTACCTCCCGCCCCGCCAGCCCTTGTTGGAACTTGCAGATTCTGTTCTTCCTGTTACTCTTCTGTGTCCAGAGTGCTTCCAGCTTCTCCTGCAACACTGTGTTCACTTGCTCCAGGTCATTGAAGCTTCTGGACTTTTCCTCGAACTGAAGTGTCACATCATTCAGCTGTTCGAAGAACATTTCGATCTCCTTCTGTGTAGCAGTGATGGCAGAAAAAGCCATCTCCACCTCCACCATGCCCCACTCTGCAGCCTGCATGTGGCAGGTGAGAGCTTCTTGCTCCATTTCTGTGTCATTGGCCACCTGCTTCACTTAGGCCGTTGCAGATTGTAAATCACTTTTTGCTGAAACCAACCTCTGTATGGGTGGCTTGTGGATCTCTAGCTCTGTTTTTGGTTCTTTGTGCACCTCAGCTATCTTGTCCCTCTCTTTCTCCAGTCGACCCTGCCGGTCTGTCTTTTCTTGCTTCAGTGGTTGGATCTTGGCACAGAGTGCCTGATTTTCCTCTTTGGCTGCAGTCCAGGGTTGGCATCATGTGTCGCTAGCACCTCTGCAGATCCTTGGTGGTACTGCGATACTTGATATTCTTGACCCTGTTGGCTTTGACTGTGTTCAAAGGCAGGGGAGGCCCCCAGTCAGCATCACCTTTGGCTGGAACCTCCGTTGAATCACCCTCCCCAGTTGTGTTTGTCTTGGGGATCCCTCCCTTTTTCGTGTTCTGTGTTTTCTTGAATGTTGCAGGTCTAATGGGAGGATTCTTCTGCCAGTGTTCTGGCAGTAGATTCTTGCCCACAGCTCTCTCATGGAGTCTTGTTGTTTCAGACATATGAGCACTGGAATGGGAAAGATGGGCTGGCCACATTCCCAGGCTCTGGGAAATCCTCTATTCTCCCACTCACTGACAAGGACGTCAATTTCCTACTCTACTCCAAAGTTGCCTCAAGTCTGTAGCTCACCACACAGCCACCTCTACCTTCCTCAACTGCTGGTGGTGGTGTCAACCAATAGAGGGAATCTTGATGCTTGGCAGCATGGAATGTGGGGTGACACCATCCTTGTATCCCATTGGTTAGAAAGAACAATGAAACAATGGGGTGTGACCGGAATCCTGTGATGCAGACAGCATGGTCAGAGTCAAGATGACAGAGGCTCCCCCAGCCCCTTTCCCAGGGAATTCTCTCCAATTCTGTTGGGGACAAGAGGATGACCTGCTTTAGCTGGATGGCTGCACAGATTGTTGTGTATGTCTGTTTTTTGCCAGTCCCAGACCTTGAACTCAGGATCTGGGCACAGTCTGTGAGGTGCCTTTGCTCAAGGATAGCCCTCTACCACAAGAGCTACACTGCTCTACTTCTGTCTTTGTTGTCACTGAAGTTGGACAGAGGTCTCAAGGACTTTCCTGCCTAGGGTGAATTTGACCAGGATCCTCCTATCACAGCCTTGTAAGTATCAAGGAGGACTGCTGAGAGCCACTGGCCCCTGCCTAATGATTAATCTTGCTGTTCTTGCACAAACAAGTGAGTTCCCTATCCACAGGTTAAAATGGTGGGAGCTGGATGCCACAGTTCAAATCCTGGTCCTGCCACCTCCAAATAGCAGGAGATCCTTAGAAACTCATTATTATCTATATGAATATGAATGTAATGTGATGTATGTTATGACTGAATGGACAGTTCTTGAATGATTCTAGGATAAAATTATACACAGTTATAGTAAAGGAAATTGATCAATTTTAATCAAAACTTTATGTAGCATTTAAACAATCACATGGTATAAAGTTTCCATTTTTTCTGCCAGGACTGGGATTGGAACTCTTGGTCTGGGTAACTCTGTTGCAGTGTGGAAAGGGGAAGCTGGCCTCCTTGAATCAAGAAATTCATGTGTGATCCTTAGGTCTGAAATTGATCCCCAGCACTGGAAAACAACATATTCATGTACATTTAAAATATATGATTTATATTTATATACATATGTTGACTCCATATTGTGTTCAGCGTAGTTATTCATTTTATTTTTTGTTTCATTCATGTAATGACTTTATTTTATTGACTATTATGGCACAATGAACATTGATTACATGATTAAATAGGATATAGGTCTGCATCTGTATTCCACTTATACCTGACACCCAGGACTTTCACGGAAAAAGAAACATGTGTCACCATCAGCTTCTTACTCCACGTTCATTGTTTGGGAGTGCTGTCATGTGAACTCACGGCCTACAGAGCCAAATTCATGAATGGATGAGGGTCAGCATGCCATCCTGGGGCAAATTGAGCTGATAGGCAGGTCCCAGGACCTTAGATCGAACCCTAGGGGTTGAGAAAATAAGAACAGATTGACACACACATGGTACTACCCTAATAAATATATGTGTTTATAGAATACCAGAGAAGTCTATCCATTATTCAGTTATATAGACTACATTTCTACAATTCTTGGGTATTTATTATGCTCCATGTAATTAATGTTATTATTTTCATCTTTAATAAACTATTAAGTAAATCAGTGTCCTGAAATTATTGCATCCTTCTGAAAAATATTATTCTTTTAATGCTTCATAAGATATTAAATAAAATCACTCAGCCAACTGATATCATGAAGTCTAATTTAATATGAGTGTCACTCATGAGCAACTCATTCAACCATGACATTGATAACATTCCATCGTTGTTCCTGTGGATGAGAACGAGTCTCTTAGGACCTCCCAACATCTGGAAGTGGCATAACTGGGATTCGAACTGTAGGCCTATGTTGCCGTGCAGTACTATGGCTTCCCCAATAGCCCGCAATAAAAAAAATTTATTTAGCTCCTTGGTTTGCAATTCATGCCATTTTTTTTCTGCCAGGCCTAGGATTTGAATTCAAGGTCTGTGTAAATATGCAGCACTGTGAGGGAACTGAATCTGACCATGCTTGAAGACAAGAAACTCAGGCCTGTTCCCTAGGCCTGAATTCAAGGTCAGGCCTGGAAAACATACTCCTTATATACATTTTAAAGATATGATTTATACTTCCATACAGATCTTCAGTCTATATTGTGTTTGGTGTGGTTATTTTATTTCCTGTTTTATTCATTTATTTACCAATTATTTTATTGACTCTGATGACACCTCTACATTTATAACATTGTTTACATCCTATCACATAGCATCTAGATTTGTAGATATGTTCTCCATCATGCCTGACACCAAGGACTCTCCCAGAAAAGGAAAACATGTGTCACACTCGGCTTCTTACTCCAAGATTAAATTTTTCGCTGGGATCTGAACTCAGGGCCTAGCAGGCCCAATTCACGAATGGATGATTGTGAGCATTGCAGCCTCTAGCCATTGAAGCTGTCAGGTGGCTCCCAGATGCTGATATCCAGCCCCAGGTTTGGCCAAAACAGTGATACATGGATAGGCAGACGATGCTATACAAATAAATATATATTGGTAAAGAGTGCCAGAGCAGTCTAGCTACACCTACTATGTTCCTACCAACTCTTAGTCATTTATTATAGTGCCATTAAAGGAATATTATTCTTTTCATGCTTAATAAACTATTCATTAGGATCAATCAGGTTCCTAGGATTATTGCATCCAATTTTAGACTAGACTGAAGCATGAACTACTCTTTCAACTGGTATTCCTATGCATAGGAACGAGTCTCTTCTGATCTGCCATTGGTAGGTGTCAGGACTGGGATTTGAACCCAGGACCTATATTGACAAGATGGCCTATGGCTTCACTGATAGCCCGCCAGCCTTCAGCAATGGCAGGTAAGGTCCACTTTGCAACCGTATCATTCAGACCTAAGATGTTCACCATGCAAAGAAAAAAATGTAAAACCCCCAGCCCTCTGCAGCTCACCACGTTTTGTTCTATCCTACTTTTTTTTCTTCCTGCAAGCCATCTGGGCCTAGGATCCCAGGATCGGCTATGGGTCCAGAGGCTTCACCCCAGCCTAGGGCTATCGAAGCTGAAACAGGGTTTCAAAGACCTGAGTTCAAGTCCTGTGTTGTCAAAATAAAGAATAAATAAAAAATTAATTAAATATTTAACTAAATTAAAAAAGAAATAAAGCTCCCTGGTTTGGAATTTCTGCCAATTTTCTTTCCTAGCCTGGGATTTGAGCTCAAGGTCTTTGTAAATCTGTAGCAATGTTTGGGAAAGTGCAGAGTTGCCACTTCTTGAGATCAAACCCCATGAAAAGCCAAAAATAAAAAAAAGTGACTGAGCTCAAAAGGGGGAGTAGTTGTGGAGATGGGAAGGGAGGCATGGTAGGGGGAAAACAAAGAAGGAGGCAAGAATGTTCAATTGGAAATGTACTCATTACCTTGATCGTTTAACTGTAACTTCTCTGTACAACTTTTTTACAATACAAATTGAAAAAAAATAGTGCTCAGAGAAACATTTTTGGGGTAAGGGATAGTTGTCTAAATAGATGTACAAAATTCTACACTGCTTTTTTTAATGTTCAGTATGGAACTGAATAAACATAACTGCTTCCATTAAAAAAATTAAGTCATTGTCTTGGAACTGGGGTCAGTATTTCCATCATTGTTGGGATTTGATCTCACCATCTAGGTAAATCTTTTGCACCATGGGTGAAGGCAAAACTCACTGTCCTTGAGGAAAAGAAATTCAGACTAGAGATACCAGGGTCTGAATGAAGGCCCTGCAATGGAAAAATATTTCCATATAGGTGTAATATATGATATATCTTTACATATGTAAGTTTACATATTATGATTTTTATTATTGATTTTGCATTTATTTTACTTTTTACTTGATTCATTTATTTATTGTTTATGGTATTTAGTATTATTATACACATAATATTTAGTACAGGTTGTACATTTATTATAAAATTATACACAATAATTTAGGACATTGACTCATTTTTCATTAATACTTTTTAAGTGTTGAACATGATACATAATTAAATGGAAGCATTTGTCACAGTCTTCACATGTTCACAGTCTCTCCCAAGTATGATCTTTGTCTTATTTATCTTTGGACACCTTCCTATAGGAATTTCTTTAGATGAGTTATACTTAGAAGCCTTTTCTTGAGGATAGGCAATTTGAGGGATAAAATTATAAGGGTGGGGCTAGAAATTTGTCTTACTGGTAGAGAGCTTGCTCAGCATTCATGGATGCCAGACTTTGAATCATCAGTGCAACAACTCAGAAAAAGCCAAAAGCTGTGGAATGGCTTAAGTGGTAGAGTGCTAGCCTTGAGAAAAAGAAGCTCAGAAACAGAACCTGGTCTCTAAGATCAAGCCCCAGGACTGTCAGAAACAATAGGCCACGTGCCAGTGGCTCACAACTGGAACATTAGCTTCTCAGGAAGCTGAGATCTGAAGACCACAGTTCAAAGACAGCCTAGGCAAGGAAAGCCTTTTAGACTCTTCTCTCCAATGAAACACAAAAAGACCCTATGTGATGCTATGCCTCAAGTGATAGAGTATTCGCCTTGAGCTGATGGGATCAGGTATAGTGCCTAGGCTTGAGTTGGAGACACATATCAGGGGAAAAAGTGAGGGTTAATCAAACTATTTTTCCTATTTGCTAATTAGGAGAACATTCTCCAGAAAATGAATACTGATGTACACCAGAATTGGAGTCAGAACTCCAGGTTTAAGTGTAGAACATCCATATGCCCAGCCTCTCAGGCTCTGGCATTATAACCGTGTGTCCTACAGGGTTCTGAAAGGTCCAATGTTGAAAAGCTTAATACGTTCCCCAAGCCCTTTGTGATAAGCAGTTGACTTATATTGTTAATGTCATTACAGTTCTGACCTAGCAGAGCACCAGTAGCTCATGCCTGTCACCCTAGCTCAGGAGACTGAGGTCTGAGGATCACAGGGTGAAGCCAATCAGGGCCAGAAAGTCTATGACACTCTGACTTCCACTTCTGAAAGGTCAGATATTCAAGAGCTTCCTGTGTTTCCCTTGGTGATGAGAAGTTACTTGCACTCTAAATGTTCTTAGAATTCTTGAGCTATAGAAGCAGGAACGAAACATTATTGAACCATCCTGGGTTCAAATGAAGTTCTCAGGATCCAAGCCCTAGCCATGTTAACAGGATGAACTCCGGTGTAACACTGTATTTGAAGGCAGAAAACAGTTGCAAAAGCCAAGCTAGGTGAAGAAACCTAGGCCTACAGGATTAGGAGGCAGAATGTACACACTCAACAGGGAAGTAAGCTGCAAAACTACTTCATTCATTCCAGGCACGGCCAGCCATGAGGGGAAACTGGAAATATTTTTTAGAGTTACAACAAGGTCAGGCTTTTCTCAGCCTCTTCAAACAATGACTAATTAACCTTCCTCCCTCAGGTGAAGGAACTTCAGGCTATCTTTAGGATACTAATAGAGAGCCAGTTTAGTGCTGGAGAGGGGGAGGAACAGAGTAGAAAAACCCTGCTCTTTGGTCTTAGGGAGTGCACTCTTGACTCTCCATCTGTCAGATTTGAAGGCCCTTCTACCTCTACCAGACCAATCTCCTTCCTTCATTCTCCCCATCATTAATGTAAATCCACAGTTCAAGGAGAGGCATGGCCTTTTCTCTTCTGTTTCCAAGCACCTGAGTTACAACCTACCTCTGCCCTCTGGACTCTGGGGCCCTGCCTGAGAAGTGGGAAAGAGACCATCTTTCTGCTCTGTAGTTGTTTGAAGGTGATGCTCGTGGTCTGGCACACTGCAGAATGCCTCATGACTGGGACTTGTTCCCTTCTTTCCTCCTGACAACCAAGACAAGATTCATCTATTTATCTATCTATCTATCTATCTATCTATCTATCTACCTATCTATCTATCTATCTATCTATCTATCTATCTATCTATCTATCTATCTATCTATCTATCAATCTATCTATCATCTATCATCTATCTATCTACCTACCTACGTACCTACCTACCTACTTACCTGGCTATCTCTTTGCCGTTTGTTGGGTTGAACTCAAGGCCTGGGCATTGGTTCTAGAACTCTACAACTTGAGCCACAGCACCAATTCTGGCTTTTTCTGTGGATGTGCTACTAAGGAATCAAACCCAGAGCTCCTTGAAAGCTAGGCAAGGACTCTCTCACTAATCCGCATTCCCCCCCCCCATCTTTTTCTTTTTTTTTCTTGTTTGGGTCCGGTCATGGGACCTGAACTTTGGGCCTGGGCGCTGTCCCTCAGCTCTTCAGCTCAAGGCTAGCACTGTACCACTTGAAACACAGCGCCACTTCCAGCTTTTGTTCCTTTTTCTTATGTGATGCTGAGGAATCGAACCCAGGGCCTCAGGCATGCAAGGCAAGCACTCTAACATTGAGCCACCTTCCAGCCCCCTCATCTTTTTCTTAATGGTAGTTTTTACATAAGGATGCTGCCATTTTACGTCCCCAAGTTTAATTTTCTGAATATAGGTCACTTCTAAGAAACCTGATCTTCTCTTCACCTGCCTGGTTTGTGACTGTTCCTGCATTGGCCTCATAATAAATTGCAAAAAAGGCTGTTGAGGGTGACCTGCTTTAGTCCGATGGCTGCACAGATTGTTCTGTATGTCTTTTTGTTTCCAGTCCCGAACCTTGAACTCAGGAGCGGGGCACTGTCCTTGAGCTGCTTTTGTTTAAGGCTAGCCCTCTACCACAGGAGCCATATGGCTGACTTCTGGCCTTGTTGGCAATAAAGTTGGACAGTGGTCTCAAGGACTTTCCTGCCTAGGGTGAATTAGACCATGATCCTCCTATCACAGCCTTGTAAGTATCAAGGAGGACTGCTGAGAGCCACTGGTGCCTGCTTAATCACTGGTTTTGCTGATATTCTTGGACAGACCAGTGAGTTCTCTATCCTCAGGTTTACGTGGTGGGATGTGGAGACCACTGTTCCAATCCTGGTCCTGCCACCTCCAAATGGCAGAAGATCCTAAGAAACTCATTCCTATCCATATGAATACTAATGGAAAGTTATATATGTCATGATTGAGCGGGCAGTTCCTGGATTATTCTAGGATAAAATTATACACAATTTTATTATAGTAATCTGATCGGTTTTAATTAATACTTCATGAAGCACTTAAACAATCACATTCATTAAATGGAGGCATAATGAAATACGTAAGAATTGGGAGTCACATAATTTAGAGATGTCATTTTTTTCTGCCAGGACATTCTTTAGTTAATTGGTATATACCATTTTCTGAATGTAGTTTAATATATGAAACTAGGATATATTATGCCTGAAGAGTTTTTATCTGAAATGCTTATAGCGAAATGTAGAGGTAAAGCAAAATTATGTATATTTGAAGACAATGCTTGGTTAGTCCTATTCTCACATTCCCCATTCCCTTCATGAGAATAATACACATTGTAAGGAAATGCTTAGCATGTTTTGGAGATATAGGTTGACTTTAAACCAGTGAGTGACTCTATGCTGCATTTTGTTTACTTTATATACAAAAAAGCTAAATTCTTACTTTATAATTTTCCTTAGGCTTTATACTCAGATTTAATCACTGATGGGTGACAAATAAAGATATAAACATTTTTTAACAGTGGCTAAATTTAGGCTGAGAAATCTAGGTACTAGGTACAATGGTACTCATGCACATAGGCCTCATCAGTCATGAGACGATGATATCAAAATGTTAACCAATGCGTACTGTTGTCATGCTTATGAGATTTTGTGTATTATAAACAGTGGTTATTAGAATTTTTTGTAATCATCATCATTTCATGGGTTATGAACTGAAGTGAGACATTATACTCAGAACAAAATTTAAGGAGGCATCCAAAATTCGTTACCAAGATATACATCATGTAACACAATGGTATAAAAATGCAAGCTAAACTAAATAACTTTTGGAAAAAGAAAACAGCATTTACTATAAATACAGAATCAGTACGACTGATTATTCTTTTACCCAAGTTGCAATATGACTTACATGATAACTTTTCTGGTTATATGTTTAGTTAGGTCTTGATATTTAGTTGGAGAAGTTATGTTCTTTCATATATTCATTTGTCAGATAAAAGAGGAAATGAATTCCATGCCAGAGTTAACATCCATAATAATGTTACAGATGTATCCTTCTACTTTGCCAAAGTTTCAAATCAGCTCGAGTAACTTGGGTCTTTTTTTGTATCTAACTAAATAGGTATGCAATTTTGTCAGTGCTTAAAAGATTTTGACCAGGGCTGGGAAGGTGGCTCAGTGGTAGAGCGCTTGCCTTGCATGCTCAAGGCCCTGGGTTCGATTCCTCAGCACCACATAAGAAAAAAGAAAAAAGCCGGAAGTGGCGCTGTAGCTCAAGTGGTAGAGTGCTAGCCTTGAGCTGAAGAGCTGAGGGACAGCGCTCAGGCCCCGAGTTCAGGCCCCACGACCGGACCCCCAAAAAAAAAAAAAGATTTGGACCACTATTTATTAAACTATTACTTTCCACAAACTACTTCTCTCTTTTCATAAGATTTTTAATTTCATTTATATCATGTGTTAATGTGTTCCTTTAGATAAGCCACATCCAGTCTTCTACAAGGTGTAATTTGGAGTAGTTTAAAATTATGTACACTCAGCTACACTGCTCAGATTCTATTATTTGCATATTTTTTCTTGTTAAATCAGCAGGAATTCGTTCTCAATATGGATACTATTGTACTTATTCATTGCCTTTCTGAATTGTTTAAACATGTCATGATTTTTCTTTTAAATATGTGCAGATCTCACTCTGCATAGTCACATTTGTTTTAAACAATTTGATCCAATCAAGGGATTTGCTATATTAGGTTCATCTAGATGAATTTAATTACAAATTAACACAACCGTATTTCTGAGACACAGTTATCTTTATGGCTCTCCTCCAAGTTAACATGTATTTGAGGTTTTTGTGCATAAAAAACCTGGGCACAACATGTTTTTGTTTGTGGGGGAGTTCTACTTTGTTGGTTGTTTTTCCGGTTGTGGTGACTTCAACATATGTGTGCATTTTATTACAATTGTTTTGTGTCTATATTTTGTTTCATATAACAGAGAGTACAGAAAGAATCAGTGATTTAGACTGTTTCCTAATACAATTCTAAGAGAAACATTTGAAATTTTGTGCCAACTGGGAATGGACAGGTCTTCATAGTGGAGGGGGTAGCAGAATAACAGAGACATAGTTTGATATGCTTTGAATTCTTCCTCCTCTTGCCTCAAAATTTCCAATAATATTACTTCAAAGTCTTTAGTGAAAAGAAAATAATTTTGTCTGTATGAACTTAGAATTTTTGGTTCATTTGGGACACACTACACATTCATATTCATTTTAACTCGAAAATCTTTCCTTCGTTTAAAATCACAGATGTGAATTTATAATGCTAAAATAGCATCTACTAATTTATATGAAATGGTCCAAACTATTTTCACTTCACACTATATGTAACATAGAGTGTAATAATAATAGTGAGTAATATAGTATGTAATAATTAACGTTGGGGAAAGTCAGTTACTGTAGATTTTTGTGAGATATTGAGTAATAGTAAAAGTTATATTTGATTCTATTAAAAAATTCAATTACATCTAAAAATAACTCATAGTTATAAACTAATGCTCAAAAATAAGATTATTTACTGGAAAAAGACAGAAGTTTCTGTAAGTTTGCTTTTTAAAAATTGTCTTTGAGCCGAGCGCTGGTGGCTCAAGCCTGTAATCCTAGCTACTCAGGAGGCTGAGATCTGAGGATCGCGGTTCAAAGCCAGCTCGGGCAGGAGAGACCGTGAGACTCCTATCTCCAATAAACCACCAGAAAACCGGAAGTGGCCCTGTAGCTCAAGTGGTAGAGCACTCGCCTTGAGCTGAAGAGCTGAGGGACAGCGCCCAGGCCCAGAGTTGAAGCCCCAGGACCGACAAAAAAAAAAAAAATTGTCTTGGATCTGCACTCTGGTGGCTCCTGCCTGTAATCCTAGATACCCAAAAGTCTGGGATTTGAGGATAGTGGTTCAAAACCAGCTTGGGAAGAAAAGTCTGAGAGACTCTTATCTCCAATATATCTCTTGAAAACTAATAATAGCACTGTGCCTCAAGTCATACAATGGTATCCTTGAGCTGAAGAACTGAGGGATAGTGCCGAGGACCAGAGTTCAAACCCCATGACCGACAAAAGTATTGACATGGGGGATGGGAAGGTAGCTCAGTGGTAGAGCACTTGCCTTGCATGCATGAGGCCCTGGGTTCGATTCCTCAGCACCCCACAAGCAAAAAGAAAAAAAGCCGGAAATGGCACTGTGGCTCAAGTCGTAGAGTGCTAGCCTTGAGCCGAAGAGCTGAGAGACAGTGCCCAGGCCCAGAGTTCAGGCCCCACGACAGGATCCAAAAAAAAATAAATTGACATGGACTTTTACTTTATTATTTCATGATTTTTTATTATGAAAATACAATCAGAGGGGTTACAATTACATGAACAAGGTAATTAGTACATTTCCTATCAACATTGTTGCCTCCTCTTTTGTTTCCCCTTCCTATCCCCTCCCATCTCCCCTTCTGGGCCTATCCGCCCCTCTCCCCCACGACAAAGTTGTAAACTTTGGTTTTCGATATAATGCCTTGTATATGTCATTGTTGCAATAGGTTCACCTGTATCCAAATTTGTTTTTCCCATTCCCTCCACAAATTATACCAACATCAAATACAGTGAAAATAGGGGTTATACTGTGGGGTAGGGACATACAAAGCAACAAAAAATCATCTTATAAATACACTGGAAACAATAGCAGAAAAGAAAAAAAATTGAGTATCTTGGGGTTCATTTCACCTAACATCAACTTGTCTAACTGTTACAGTTTGTCTCAGACATATATTGGATATTGCAAATAATG
This sequence comes from Dipodomys spectabilis, assembly GCF_019054845.1. Taxonomy (NCBI): domain Eukaryota; kingdom Metazoa; phylum Chordata; class Mammalia; order Rodentia; family Heteromyidae; genus Dipodomys; species Dipodomys spectabilis. The sequence continues at coordinate 915,347 of NW_024870687.1, forward strand.
GAAACCATAGGACCTTTGTTTCTTTGGGCCTGGATTATTTCACTTAATATATTTTTTTCCGAGGCTTTCCATTTCCTTACAAATGGGGCAATGCTATTCTTTCTGATGGAGGCATAGAATTCCTTTGTATATATATCTCACATTTTCTTGATCCATTCATCTACTGAAGGGCATCTGGGTTGGTTCCATATCTTAGCTATGGTAAATAATACTGCAATATGGGATGGGAAGGTGGCTCAGTGGTAGAGAACTTGCCTTGCATGCATGAAGCCCTGGGTTCGATTCCCCAGCACCACATAAGCAAAAAGAATAAAATAAGCCAGAAGAGGTGCTGTGGCTCAAGTGTTAGAGCATTAGTCTTGAGCTAAAGAGCTAAGGGACAGCGCATAGGCCCAGAATTCAGGCCCCACCATGGACCCCCCAAAAAAATAATGCTGAAATAAATACATTTGTGCTGGTAGCTTTAGCATGGTCTTCTTTGTGATCATTTGGGTAAATGTCATGGGAGTACTGGGTCATCAGCGAGCTCTATGTCTTTTGAGGAACATCCATACTACTTTACGAACTGGTTGAACAAGTTTTCATTCCCACCAACATCCCCTCCAGCTTCAGTTGTTATTAGAGTTCGTTTTTTTGGGGGGGGGTCCGGTCGTTGGGCCTGAACTCTGGGCCTGGGTGCTGTCCCTCAGCTCTTCAGCTCAAGGCTAGCGCTCTACCACTTGAGCCACAGCACTATTTCCGGCTTTTTTTTCTTTTTGCTTATGTGGTGCTGAGGAATCGAACCCAGGGCCTCGAGCATGCAAGGCAAGCGCTCTACCACTGAGCCACCTTCCCAGCCCTATTAGAATTCTTGACTATAGCCATTCTAACTGGGGTGAGGTAGTATCTCAGTGTTGTTTAGATTTGCATTTCTTTTATGGCTAGGGAGATTGAGCATTTCTTCATGTGTCTATTGGCTATCTTTCTTTCTTCATCAGAGAAGTTTTTCTATACATCTCTTATATTGTCCAGTAATTTGGAGTTGTTTCTTGTGCAGAGTGATATATAAGGATCTAGCTTTAGTTTTCTATAAGTGATTGACCAATTTTACCAGCAACATTTACTGAAGAGGCTGTGTTTCTTCCATTCTATTTTTTTTAGCTCCCTTATCGAAGTTTAGGTGGCTATAGATCCATGGGTAAATTTCTGCGTTTTCAGTTCTATTCCATTGGTCCTGAGGTCTGTTATTGTGCCAGTACCAATCTGTTTTGATTACTATGGTTTTGTAGTAGAGTTTGAAATTTGGTATTGATATTCGCCCAGCACTGTTCTTTTTGTTAAGGTTCATTTTTGCTATTCGAGGTCTTTTATTGTTCCATGTGAATTTTTGGATTGCCTCTTCTATTTCCTTGACGAATGAGGATAGAATATTGATAGGTATCACACTGAATTTGTAGATAGCGTTGGGAAGTATTGGCATTTTCACAATGTTGATCCTTCCAATCCAGGAGCATGGGAGGTTTTTCCACTTTCTAAGTTCTGTTTTGAATTCCTTTTTCTGGTTTTTAATGTTTTCTTCATAAAGGTCCTTTACTACATTGAATAAGTTAATTCCTAGGTATTTTATTTTTGGGGGGCTATTACGAATGGAGTTGCTTTCCTGATTTTAGCCACACTTTTCTCATGTTGGCATACAGAAAAGCTATTGATTTTTAAGATTTAATTTTATACCTTGCTACTCTGCTAAAGTTTTGAATCAGCATGAGTAATTTGGGAGTGGAGTCCAAGGGATTCTTTAAATGCAAGATCATGTCATCTGCAAAGAGGGAGAGTTTTACTTCTTCTTTCCCCATTTGGATCCCATTTATGTTTGCATCTTGTCTTATTGCTGTAGCTAGGCATTCTAATAGTAGGTTGAAGAGAAGTGGAGAGAGTGGACATTCTTGTTTTGTTCCTGAGTTAAGAGGAAATGGCTTTAGTTTTCCACCATTAAGTATAATGCTGGCTGTAGGTTTGTCAAATACATCCTTTATTGTATTGAGGCATGTTACCCAGATTCATAGTTTTCCCAGAGCTTTCATCATAAAAGGGTGTTGGATCTTGTCAAATGCTTTTTCGACATCCATTGAGATAATCATGAATTTCTTATCCTTGCTCTTGTTGATGTGATGAAATATTTTAATTGATTTGCATATATTGAACGAGCTTTGCATCCCTGAAATAAATCCTGTTTAATCGTTGTGTATTTTTTTGGAGGAATTGTTGAATTCGATTGGTCAAATTTTTGTTGAGGAGTTTTGCATCAATGTTCATCAAAGAAATGGTTCTATATTTCTCTTTCTATGATGAGTGCCTGCCTGGGTTTGGGAAGAGGTAAAAGGGTGAGATGTGGTCCCCTCTGGGCGAAGGAAGCAGGCAACAGCTGTCACTTGGGCATTGAGTCCTGAGATGAAGTCTGGAGCCTTGGATGAAGTCTGGAGAAGACTCATGAGGCATTGAGGGACTGAAAAAAATACTAGAGAGCAAATAAATGGCAAGAGGAAGGACTTGGGGCTGAAAATGTTGGTAGAAATGTTCCTAGCTATTTCTGACATCTGGCGACTAGGTAGAGAAGAAGACAAGTGACAAAGGCAAGAATATAAATTTCTGTCCAATTGAAAGTTAGAAAGGAATGAACATTAGATGGGCAGCCTTCTTGCTTCTATTGATCTCCCGGCTCTGGTATATTTTGAAAGGGCAGGCACAAAGTGGCTGATGTGATATCATCTCCTCTTACTCCTCTCCATGATCCCCAGACCGGCCGAGTCTAGGTGATCATTGTTGAAATGGTTTGCCCCAGTTGGTATTCAAGTAGGTTTGTACTTAAGGCCTAGGCACTGTCCCTGAGCACTTCTGCTCAAGGCTAGCACACTACCATTTTGAGTTATAGTACCACTTGCAGTGTTTGCTGCTTAGAGATAAGAGGCTCGAGCCATGCTTCCAGCCTGTCTTTGCAGGTTAGTTGGGTGATGGAGTCTGAGGGATTTTTTGGCCTGGGCTGGCTTTGAAGTGCAATCTTTGCCACAAAAACCCTTTGTTATTTCTAATTAAAGCAACAAGGAGATCAAATAGAATAAGTAGGGCTTACCTGGTTCTTATCAAGAATTGACCAAATATTCTGCAATGACAAAACTCATTAGACGTGAGAATCTTAGCAAAGATATACTCAATATTTTATAATCACATAGTGAGTACCAAACTACACAACACAAAACAAAAAAGGCAAAACTCAAAACTTAAATTTTTGACAACAATATTTAGACATCTTTGCTAACAAATCACATCAGATGGTTGGGCATCAGTTATCAGTGTCTGTGAAAAGAGCAACTTTTTAGCAAGGCACATTAGAAATAGATGAAAGGAGGAGTAGTAAGCTTGGTGCAAGGGTACGGGTTGGATGGGGCCAATCCCTTAACCCACTATGTGGCCAAGATGGCAAACTCAAGTTGGCAAATTTCTGAAAAATGCAAAGAAAAACAACAAAAAATCAAGCCTTGTTTGGCCAGCCTTTGAGAGGGAACTGGAGGGGTGCCCAGGACCCAGCCCATGTAGCACTCTTCAGGGCACAATCCAAAAAGTTGTAGAAAAGAAAGGGAGATATATGGAAAGTTGGACATGAATAGCAGAGATCAAAGGGAGTCTGAAACTAAACATACTTCGACCAATGCAGAGGCAAAACTTATCTAAATCTGACAACAGCATAAAAATATTAGGTGTGCCATCTATCCAGGGAGTGCAGGAAGCATTTCAGAGGGGTTTCACTGTTCAGGCATGGCTCACAGAACCCTATTAAATGTGTACGACAGTCAGTCTGGTGAATGAAGGAGAGCTGACCAGGCAAAAGTGGCATCCCATCTTCCCCCAGAGCCCTCTAGAGAGAAATGTCCAAGTCCCCAAACCAAGCATCCTCGGCTTCAGAGTGACCAGCCTTTCGGCTAAAGGCCAGAGGAGCTCTTTGGCTTGGTGGCACCTCTGAAAAGAGATTGAGAAACAGAGAGCCATAGAGACTAGTTTCACTCACCAGAGTAGAGAAGTGGTGTGGACGTGGATGTCAAGGCCAGCAATGGTATTGGTGAAAAGTCTCGTGTGGTGTCTCAAGGCATTTTGGTTTGCAGAAAGAGGGTGGTTAGGAAATTCTAACATTTCCAACTCAAAAACCCCATCCGAGACAGAGCACCATATATAAGGTATATTAAATAGGTAGGTTTCATTAGGTAGCTGATGAAGAGAACACCACATGCTATTCAGACTCTTCGGAGTCTTCTGGAAGCCTTGGGATGCTTGAGAGTGTGTGGTCCTCTGAAGGTCCAGAGCCGGGGCCACATAAGCAGCCTGGTAAGAAGCCCTGCCACTTAAGCTGCTCAGCGTGGAGCCCCATCAACAACAAGGGATTTGGGAAGGGTCTTCCCACTTTAATGTCTGTGTAAGTTTTTCCCTTTTCTTTTTCACTTCCTGTAGCTCTCTGAGTAATCGCCCTTTTTCTGGTGGGTCACTTGGAGAAACAGAGAATTGAAATCTGTATTTGGTTAGAGAGAGCTATGGTGTTTCCCTGCTGTTCCATCGCCATCTTGACCCCTCCCCTGCAGGTGGAGTTTTTCTTAGGTGGACTGTGGGCCTTGGTTACCAAAGGATAGGTACATAAAAGAATATGTTGTAAAGCCAGCAGATTGTATATTAACATTTATGTTAATATAGCCTTCCCAAGTTTAGCAACCAAAGGGGGTGGTCTACCATAAAGTATTTCAAAGGTATTAAATCCTTTAACATAAGGGCTACATATTGCTCGAAGGAGAGCAAAGTTCAGGAGGCTTACCTAGCCATGGCCAGTCCCTGTATTTAATTTAGTTAATGTTTCCTTTAAGGTGATATTCATTCTTTCTAGTCCCTTGAATTCTGAGATCTATAAATGGATTGTAACTTCCAATTTATTCCTAGGGCGTTAGTTAATAATTGAGAAATGTGGCCTTGAATGAAGGGGCATCTTTGGACCCCATAGCTAAAGGTAAGCCAAATCAAGAAACTATCACATGCCTCAGCTCAGCCTGAAAAAGTGTCCACAATTAGTAACAGATACCAATAACCATACTTTCCAGCCTTTACCTCGGTGAAGCCCACATTCCCAAATTTACCATCTGAGGTTCCTCACATACGAATTGTTTCCATACGTTCCAGCTTTTCAGCATTTACCTGTTGGAAATTACCTACACACATTACAAAGGATTGTCAGGCTGAGGTCCCACTGGTTTTCGAACAGTTATAATAAGTGTCCCGGGGCAATATACCAGGGTGTAAATATATACATGTAAACTGACAGAAAGCTTGAGCCTGCATGCATTTTTCACAAGTTCAGTGTCAACATTTGCACACTTATTACTACTGTTTTTGCTTCTTCTTTTAATCTTAACGACTAGTAGCTCTAGAGATCCCACTGGTTTTAGAGTGGTCTCCCAAGCTACCTGATCAGATCAGATGTTTCCCTGTATCTTAGGGTCTCTAGTTTTACTCCTTTATAGTACCCTGAACTTTGGAAACTTCTTCCATTTTATTCTCCTCCTTTTCTCTCAAACTTGCTTTCATGATCTTACTCTCCTTCTCAATGTGCTCCTTAACCTGCAAGTATTTTGACAGGGTCACAGGAGAGTTCCTTTGACTGGTCAACTGCTGCTCCTTCTCACATCACCTTTGCTTGCTCTTCAACTACTCCCTTAAGTTCAAAAAGGTGCTATTGAGAGGTATTTTTTCCCACCTCCATCTGTTCCATCGGGACTCGATGCTTCTGCATTACATTTATGGTGAAGGTCTCAGCAGTCTTTTTGGCCTTTTACTCTAGTATTTTCTCTTTCTGGTTTTCCACTTCAGTGTAATTTTGTGACAGATCTTTCAACTGTTTGTTTAGCTTTTCTGCTTTTCTTCCCAATGATCTTTCCCTTTCCCTAGCATTCTCAATCAGAGCATGTGGTCCTTTAAATCTTTCTGAAGATTAACAATCTCTTTCTTCAGCCTGATATTTTCCTGTACACTTTTCTTGGCCTGATCTTCTATGACACAGCACTTCCCTGTCTTCTCTGCTAACTACTCTTTCCTTCTTTCTCTGTTGCCTTGAATTTCTGGTGACACTCTTCAAAGCTTATAATCAACATGTACTTCACCCTAATACATTCTTATATTAGGTCTAGCTCCTTTTGCATGGCTATGATTTCTTAATGCAGCATCCAGATCTTTTCTTGGCCTCACTTGTGGTTAGCAAGGATGGCAGCATTGCTGTCCTGTGCTTCTGTTGGCCTCTGACTTGTAGTCCCCTAATTTTCCTCATGCTTACCCAGGCTAATGTACTTGAATTTCATTTGATTCTGGGTGTTTTCTAGGTTCCTTTTGAGGATTTTCTTCTCATTTTTGACTCTCACAAGTTCCTAATTTATATCTTCAAATCTTTTCTTCATGTTAAATAATTATCTCTATTTTCTCCTGTGTGCTCTATGTGCTTTTACCCTCTTGGTGGGTTTTGACTGGCACCTATAGGAGATTCAGTCTTTTATAAGCCTGTGTTTTGAGTTAGAAGTGGGTGAATTTTTTCTTTACCACATTTCTTCTTAAGTTCAGAGGGCTGCTTTTTAAATTGAACACAGTTGGAATTCGGGGCCCAAAGCTCCTTTGCATGTTTCTCCAGAGAAATGAATACATTTTCCAGGTGGTTAATGTGATTATTTACCCTGTCATTTTCTATCTTTCTCCTCCTTGGACATTCTTTCCCCAATGTCCATTTTGCTTGCAATAAGCACACTGGTTTAGTCCTACTGGTTTAGTTTCCTACTGTCATTTTCAAATCGATTGTACTGTCTTCGCCAAAGGTTTCTTGATCCGTATTCTGGTGCTCCTACCAAAAATTCAAACTCCCTTCTTAGACTCTTTTTTTACAGGGTACCTCTGTTATCAAAAACCCACTGGGCAAAACACTTCCAACTTAGAATGCACCTTTCCCTCAAAACCTTCTAACTTTTGAAGCTTTCTTCTAATCTCTGTGGCCAACTGGGTAACAAAGGCCATATTTAGGGATCTTTGATTCTCCAAGTCTTCAAGATCTATAGGCCAGGCCTATAGGTCCTATAGGTTTCTGGGAGAAGTTCCAGAAAAGCATTAGAGTACTCACTGGGGAACTGTCCCATCTCACTCACCTTAGATTGATGACTTGGCTTTCTAGCCACTGTGTTATCCCTGCTAACCAAACCTGGCAATAATTGGTAAGTACCTCCATACCTCGATAGCTGTTAGTTTCAGCTTGAGTTAGTCTCGGGAAAGACTTGTTCCAAATGGTCTGGTTCAATAGTGGGGCTACTGTGTGGTCGAAGGACCATATTTAAGTCACTGAGCAGGACTTACTCCCTTTACTACCAGGTGAAACACACCTGTAAAATTTGCTGACACTCATCTCAGATGTGCTTGTGTGTGAAAATTACTGTCTCTAATGAGGGAATGAGCCCCTGGTTTTATTTTTTCTGAAAAGGATGTATTTTTCTGTTTCCATGTATACAGGTCACTAGCTGTAAAGGGAAAATATATTAGAAAGGGTCCTGCCCACCATCTCTTCCATGTTTCTGTCTCAAGGGTAATAAGGGTAACATACCATGTTGTACCACCTCAGGCTGGTACAAGTAACCACTTTTGGTATGGGAGGACTTTAGATTACAGGTGGTGATGGCAAAGAATAGGAGAGAGAGTATATCAGTGCATCGTCATCTGAAGGATTCTGTAACCCTGGGGGAGAATATTTTTTTGGATATGACAACTTTAGGCCTGTTCTGCTATCCTGAGAAAAGGAGTAAACAGAGGTGCATACAGGACACAGATCGAACTATCAGCATACACACACAGACCAATAGCCACAAACATTTAACCCACAAGTCCCACACCACTTAATTTTGACTTTACAGAGATCTGAGATGACAGAGAGAACATCCCAGATTGCCTCTTGAGGATGCTGCAGATGATCTCTGGAGGATGTCACATATATCCTCCCTAGGAGGCCCTAGATTACCTCTCCTGGAGGTCCCAAACGGCTTCCCAAAGAAGTGTCAGATGACCTCAAAATGAGGCCCCAGACGTCCTCTCAATGAGGATGAGATTACCTCTTGAGTAAGTCCCAGATGGCCAGTCAAGGAGGCCACATATGAACTCCAAAAGAGGTTCCAGATAACCGTCTTGAGTAAGCGACAGATGACCTCCAGAAAAGGTCCTATATAGCTTCTCAAGGAATTCCCAAATGATGTCTGAAGACAGTCAGATTTTTCATAAAGGTAACCTGAGATGACCTCCCAAAGAAGCTCCACATGTCCTCAGGAGGTCGTCCTAACTTGCCTCTTAAGGAAGCCCCAATGACTACTTTTGAATAGGTGTCAGCTGGCCTCCTGAGGAAGCCACAGCTGACCTCTGGAGAAAGTCCAAGACAACTACTGGAGAAGGCCCAACATGACCTCCAGGGTAGGTCTCAGATAGCTTCTCAAGGAAATTGCAGATACACTCTTGATGAAGTTCCAGATGGCTTCCTAAGGAAGCACTACATGACCTCTTAAGGAGGTTCCAGATAGCTTCCCAAGGAAGTCACTCATGACCTCTCAAAGAGTTCTCAGATGGCTTCCCAAGAAAGCCACAAATGACCTCTAGAGGGGGTCCCAAAAACAGGCTGGCAAGCTTGCCCAGACGCACCCCTAGAGGTACCTATATGACTTTTGTCTATGTTACTCCTCTGGAGACAAACACTCGAGGCCTTGAAGGCTGACACTCTCACCTATAGGGATTTTCCCCTCAGGCCAAGGCCTGATGCCATCCAAACGGATTAATCTTCATGGGGTCTCCAAAAATTCGGACCTCTAATGTTCAAGAGAATCGATCGAGACACATTTAATATAATAAATGTTCTCCAAACCACCAAACCCCAAAATTATGATATCCAAAGCTCCAAATATCAAAGGGCAAGACTTTTTTCCCCTTCCCTTTGTCTCTCCTTCGCTACAGACCTATACTTCCTTTGAAGTCTTTCCCTTTATCCCTTCTACCAGTTTCTTCTTCTCTTCAGGCCTCTCTACTCTCCACAGGCCTGAACTGCTTTGCCTGGGTTGTCGGTTGCCATCCTTCACCTCCTGCTCTCCCTCAAATTCTTCTCCTCCCAGCTCTTTCCACTTCTGTTATCACACCACTTCCTTCCTTCCAGGACTTTTCAATTTTAATCTCCCCTTCCATTGCTGTGAACAAGCAGCATATATAAAGTTTGTACCCCTTCTCCACTCCAACTGCTAACAGTTTTCAACTATCACATCCCAAGCTCCCCACAGCCCAATCACTTCTTAACAGCTCAACTCTTGGTGATTAATGTACCAGCCCCTCCCACAGAATGCCCTGCCCTCTCCAGCTGGCCAGGAGATGGGGCCACACTGATTATTGGACCCCTATAGATTATCAGTGCCCTGCTGATTATTACAGTATCCTCCTTGTGAACTAGTTGCAATTGAAATTGGAAATTTGATTGTGATATTGCAAACTCATTGTGACATCACAAACCCATTTTGACATCATCATCAGCACGACATCACAAACCCTTTGTGACAATATTTTCATTGTAACATCTTGATTCCATTGTGACATCTCAAATCTATTATGACCTCTTAGCTCCTTTGAAAAATCACATACCCTTTTCAACATAACAGTACCTTTGTATACCTATATCCTTGTTGTTAACTAATGACAATTGAGATCAGACATGCCATTATAACATCAAAAAGTGTTTATGACATCCTCAACAGTGTGACATCACATTTTCATTATGAGAGCATCAGCTCATTATGACATCACCAAACTCAATGACATAATCGCATTATGACAACAATTGTCATTGTGACGTCGTAGACACATTATGAATGTCTATTCTGTGATTTCATTGTATTTCAAATGTGGCATGAGAGCTGATATCAGAAACACACTTTTGTGCCTATATAACCATTTTGACATCATAATCACTTTGTGACATCACAGAGCCATTGTGATATATCTAATACCATGTGACATCACAAACCTCTCCTATCCTCATAACTTCTGTGACATGCTGACATTGTGATATCTTATGACTTTTTGCCCTCAGAATTTGTTTCCAACCCCATATTTCATGTATGACATGAGACATCAGAAATTCAATGTGACATCATGACCATTGTGACATCACACTGACAGATGTCATGAACATCGTGTCACATTGTGACATTACAAAAAGTTTTGATGTCAAAATTAGTTGGTGATTCCATACAGGTAAGGGGTCACAGTAGGTCTATAATGTCACAATTGGTTGGTCATATCCAAATGGCATAAAGGTTCTCAGTTATGCTGTAATCACAGAGAATTTGAGTTCACAATGGACTGTGGTATCTCCAAAGTCATGTGTTGTCACAAATGTGATGAAGTCCTAGGAGGATTGTGATGTCATAATGTGACACAATGGTCATGATGTCTGTCAGTATGATGTCACAATGGTCATGATGTCACAGGGGATTTCTAATATCACATATCATAACTGAATTATTATGTTTGAAAACAGATAACGAGCTCATAAAGGGCTTAAGACATCACAATTGCAGCACGTCATAAGATTTATGAGGACAGGGCATGTTTGTGATGTCATAGTTTGTTAGTGATATATCCATGGCACTGTGATGTCACAAAGTGATTGTGATGCCATATATTTATGAGATCACAATGATTTTCAGATATCAACCCACATGCCACTTTTAAAATAGAATGAAATAAGAGCATAAGCATTTACAATGTGTCTATTACCTCACAATGACAATATAATATCATAAAGCTATGAGGTCATTGTAAATTGGTGATGTTGCAAGGAGGTGATGGTGTCATAATGAATATGTGTTGTCACACTGGTGATGGGGTCACAAAGTGTTTGTGATATTACAATGGCATATATGAATTCAATTGTCATGTGTTCAAATTGAGGATATGGGTACACAAAGGGACTGTAATGTCACAAATGCCATATGTGTTTTCAAAAGTATTTAAGGGTCATGATAGCTTTATGATTCACAGTTGTGATGAGGTCACAATGTGTTTTTGATGCTATAATGTTTTTGTAATACCTCAAACACATGTCCAATTTGAATTGCTAGTATTTCACAATCTGCATACAAGTTCACAGAAGGATCTTGAGGTCCTAAGGGACATGAATTTTTTTTTTAATGTTATGAGGTCATATTAGGTTTTTGAAACAGTGGGACAGTGATATCACCATGGCAGTGTCAACTCACTACATCATGTCAGAATATAATTTTGGTGTTACAAATAGTTGATGATGCCACATTAATGATGAAGCCACAAAAGTTTGGTGGTGTCACAATGTGCTGGCCATGTCACAATGAAATGATGGTTCTCAACTGTCTTTAACTTACAATGAATTCATGAGTTCACAAAGAGACTGTGGTTTCTCCAAAAGTATGTGTTGTTACATATTGAAATCCTAAAAGGTTTGTGATGTCCGAATTTGACACAATGGTTATGACATCTGGCAATGTGGTGACACCATGATCATGACGTGACTGGGAATTTGTGATATCAAATGTCATATGTGAAATCTAATGAGGTGGCCAACAGATTATGAGGAAAAAAAGGCATGTCACAAAAGTTATGATGACAGGACAGGTTTGTGATGTCACGCTGTGTTAGTGATATCACAATGAAAATGTGATGTGCAAAGGGATTGTGATGTCACAATGGTTATGAGTTTATGATTTGTTTATGATATCCACCTATATGCCACATTTGAAGAAGAATGAAATCACAGAAAAGGCATTCATAATGTATAGATGATATCACAATGACAATGTGAAATTATAATTTTATCATATTTTATTTTTGTGATTTCACAATGAGCAGATGGTATCACAACGACAATGTGATGTCACAGTTGTGATGACCTCAAACTTTTTATTGTTAAAATGTCATGTCTGTTCTCAATTGTCAATATTTCACCGTGGGGATTGGGTACACAAAGGCACTGTTATCTCACAAATCTATGTATTTTTCAAAGGTTATAAGAGGTCATAATAGATATGGGATGTCACAATGTGATCCTGGTGACTAAACAGCAATGTTACATCACAGTGACTTCATGATGTCACAGTGGTTTTGAGGTCACAATGGGTTAATTAGATCATGAGTTTATAATATCAAAATTATTTGTCCAATTTCAATCGCTACTATTTCACCATGAGGACACTGTAATAACCAACAGTGCCCCTATAATCCATGGGAACAGATAGACCTCCTGGACTGGACCACCAGACAGGGGGGGTGCATGCTGCTGGAGTGGGCAGGACATGCTGCTGAAGAGATAGGAAGTTAAGCCCCACGTGGTGAGCTGCCAAGAAGTTATTGGGCATGGACATTTGGGAAGTGATGATTGAATACTGTTATGCAGGAAACATATTTTAGTGGGAGCAGGGTACAGTCTATATATAGGTTGCATGTTCAGAGGAACAGAAGCGGGAAGGAAAAGGGGAAAGGCCTGGAAGGAAAGAACTGTTGAAACTGCAGGAGGTTAAATTCCTGGGAGGAGAGGAAATTGAGCATGAGCAGGAGGTGAAAAACAGCAACTGGCCACCTGGACAGGGCAGGGAAGACCTGTCAAGAGTACAGCAATCTGAAGAGAAGAAGGGAATGGTGGAAGGAAAAAAAGAAAAGACCTGAAAGGTAGGACAGGTCTGTAGAGAAGGAGGATGAAGGAAAGGAAAAAGCCTTGACCTTTGAAGTGTGGAGCATTGGACATGATTATTTTGCGGGTTGGTTGTTTGAAGACCAGTTAACAAATGGCTGGGCTGCTCTTTGGAGGTCTGAGGGTTCATGGTTGAGGCTGTAATTAGCTCTGGGCATCCAACCCAGGTCAAGCTAGTTGCTTGTTACAAAATTTATGAAGACAAGACAGGTTTGTGATGTTACATTGCATTAATGATATCACAATATCAGTATGAGGTCACAAAGGGATTGCAATGTCGCAATGGTAATGTGGTTCACAATGGGTTTCTGAAATCAACCTATACGCCACATTTGAGATAGAATGAAATCACAGAATAGGCAATCACATTGTCTCTATGACCTCACAATGAAAATGTGATGTCATAATGCTATGTTGTCATTGTCATTTTGGGATGTCACAATGGGCTTATGGTATCCTAACAACAATGTGATCTCACTCTGTAGATGATGTCACAAAGCGTTTGTAATGGTACAATGGCATGTCTGATGTCAGTTGTCCTTTGCGCACAATGAGAATATGGTTACCTAAAGGGACTGTGGTGTTACAAACACGATGTGCTTTTTCAAAGGTGCTAAGAGGTCACAACAGGTTTGGGATATCACAAGGTGATCGTAATATCACTGTGGCAATGTGAGATCACAATGGGTTTGTGATGTCACAGTGGTGATAGGTCACACTTGGATAGTGATGTTACAATGAATTTGTAATATCACCATTACATGTCCAATTTCATTCTACTAGATCACAATGAAGATACAAGTTCACATAAGGAGCTAGAAATCAGAAAGGCCATAAATTTTGTAAAATATAATGAGGACATAATAGGTTGGTGAAAATGCAATGGGACAGAGATATTCCATTGGCAATGTGATGTTAACATTACATGAGATAGTATTGTTTTGAAGTGACAAATAGTTGGTGATCCATACAGGTGATAAGGTCACATAGGTTTGTGATTTCACAATGGGATGGTGATGTCACAATCTCCTGCCAGATCTCTAATTGACAATGAATATATAAGTTCATAAGGGATAATGATGTATCCAAATGTATATGTTTGCACAAGTGTAATGGGTCTTAACAGGTTTGTGGTGTCACAATGTGACTCAGTGGTCATGACAACTGGCAGTGTGATGTCACAGTGGTGATGATGTCACAGTGGACTTCTGATATCATGTCATACCTGAAGTATGAGTTAAACAATTTATGAACTCAGAGATGCCAAAGAGATCACATTGGCAACATGTCAAAAAATTTATGAGAATAGGAGAGTTTTGTGATGGCACATTGGGTTAATGATATCATAATGGCAATGTGGTGTCATCAAGGTTTTGTGATGTCATAATGATTACGTGGTCCAAATATATTTCTAATATCAACCCACCTGCCACATTTGAAATAGAATGGAACCACAGAATAGGCATTCCAATGTATCTATGACATCTCAATGACCCTGTGATGTCATAATGCTATGATGTCATTGTTTTAGGATGTCACAATTTGCTGATGTTGTCATAATGACAATGTGATGTTACACTGGTAATGATGTCACAAAGTGTTTTCGACGTTAAAGTGGCATGTATGATCTCAATTGTCATTAGCTCAAAATGAGGATATGGGTACACAAATGGCCTGTGATGTCACAAAGGCCATGCTTTCTTTCAAAGATTCTGAGGTCCTAATAGGTTTGGGATGTCACAATGTGATCATGGTGGCACAATGGCAATGTGATATCACAAAGAGTTTGTGATGTCATCGCAGTGATGTGGTCACAATGGGTTAGTGATATCTCATCATTGCCTTAGAGGTAATAATTACACGAGTTCACAGAAAGAGCTTGAAGTCTCAAAGGCCATGAAGTTTCTAAGATGTGATGTGGCCATAATCGGTTTGCAAAAACACAATGGGACAGTGAAATAACAATGCTAATACCACAATATCACGTCAAAATAATGCTTCGATACCACAATTAGTTGTTGATACCATCCTCGTGATGAGCTCACAATAAGTTTGTGATGTCACAATAGGTTCATGGTGTCAAAGTGGCATGGGATATCTCAATTGTCATTAATTGACAATAAATATATGAGTTCAAAAAGGGACTGTAATGTCTCCAAAGGCATGCATTGTCACAAATGTGATGCCGGTCTAACAGCTTTGTGATGTCACAATGTGACACAATGGTCATGACATCTGGCAGTATGATGTCATAAGGGATTTCTGATATACATGTCATACCAGAAATATGAGATTGAAAACAGATTATGAGCTCACAACGGCCCTACTATATTACCATGGCAGCATGTCACAAACTTTACAAAGACAGGACTGGTAGTGACGGCACAGCAGGTTAATGATATCACAATGGCAATGTGATGTCACAAAGAATTGTGATATCACAATGGTTATATGGTCAAAATGGGTTTCTGAAACAGAGTGAATTCACAGAATAGGCCTTCACACTGTTAAGTCATAACAATGTCACTTTGATTTATAATGCTATGATGCCATTGTTGTTTGGTGATGTCACAATGAGCTGATGGTGTCATAATGACAATTTGATGTCACTGCTGATTTATGATGTTACAATGGTTATGAGGTCACATTAGTTTTCTGATATCAACACACATGTCAAATTTGAAATAGAATAAAAAAGCTGGGTGCCAGTGGCTCACGCCTGTAAACCTAGCTTCTCAGGAGGCTGAGATCTGAGGATTGCAGTTCATAGCCAGCTCAGGCAGGAAAGTCTATGAGACTCTTAACTCCAATGAAAACCACTAGAAACCAGAAGTGTCTCTGTGGCTCTAGCGATAGAGTGCTCACCTTGAGCTGAAGAACAGGGACAGCACCCAAGCCCAGAGTTCAAGCCCAAGGACTGGCAAAAAGAAGATTAAAATCAGGCATTCATAATCTTTTTATAACATCACAATGGCACTGTGATCTCATAATGCTATCTTGTCTTTGTAGATATATGTCAAAAGTAGTTGATGCTACCATAATGACAATATCACACTGGTGATGTCACAAAGGGTTCGTGATGTTACAATGGCATGTTTGATATCAATTGTCAGTTCATAATGAGGGTATAGTTACACAAAGGGACTGTGATGTCACAAAGGCCATGCGTTTTTTCAAAGGTGCTAAGAGGTCCTAATAGGTTTGGGATGTCACAATGTGATAGTGATTTCAAATGGCAATGAAAGCTCACAATGGTTTTGTGATGTCAGATTGGTGATGAAATCAAATAATTTTGTGAAGTCACATCTCCTAATCACATGTACAATTTCAGTTCCTACTATTTCACAATGAGGATACGAGTTCACAGAAGAAGACAAGTCTAAAAGGCTATGAATTTTCCAAAATGCAGTAGGTTTTTGAAAACACAGTGGAAGAGTGACATCACAATGGCAATGTGATGTTGCAATGTGATGACTTAATAATGTTTTGATATCACAATTGGTGATGACATACTGGTGATGAGTTTACAAGAGGTGTGTGATGTCACAATCGGTTGGTGATATCAAAATGACACAGGTGATCTCAATTGTCATAAACCCACAATCAGTATATGAGCTCACAAAGGGACTGAGATGTCTCCAAAGGCATGCATTGTCACAAAAGTGATGAAGTCCTAACAGGTGTCAGAATGTGACAAAATGCTCATAACATCTATCAGAGTGATGTCACCATGTTCAAGTTGTCACACTGGATATGGGTATCACATTTCATACCTGGATTGGGTATGAGAGGATTGGAATTTCACATTGGGTTAGTGATATCACTATGGAAATGTGGGGTCATGAAGGTATTGTGCTACCACAATGGCTATTAGATCACAATGTGATTCTACTATAATAGGTTTGTGCTGTCACAATTGATTGGAAATGTCAAAATGGCATACCGTATCTCAAATGTCATTAATTTGCAATTAAGATATGAGTTCACAAAGGGACTGTGTTGTTTCCAAAGTCATGTGTTGGCACAAATGTGATGAAACACTAACAAATTTGTGAGTACACAATGTGACACCATAGTCTTGATGTCTATCAATGTGATGTAACAATGTTCATGTCAGAGACAATTTCTGATATCATATGTCATACCTGAAATATTATGAGTTTGAAAACATATTATAAGCTTACTAAAGGCCTAAAATATACTAATGGCCGCATATTGCACAAGTTATGACTAAAAACTCATGGTCTTTGGAGCTTAAGATTCTTTCTTTGAAATTGTATCCTCATTGTGAACTAGTAGAGTTTGAAATTGGACATGTCATTGTGATATTACAAACTCATAGTGACATCACAAACTCATTGTGACCTTGTCACCACTTTGACATCACAAAACCATTGTGACATCACATTGCTGTTGTGCCTTCACAATCACATTGTGACATCACAAAGCTATTGTGAACTCTTGATGTACAAGTCGTTATGTCGAAAATGAACTTTACAACTTTCGTGCAGAGAGGGGGAGGGGGATCGGGGAGGATTCGGTGGCATGGCAGGGAGAGGATGGGAAGGCGTGGGAAGGGGAAACAAATTAGGAGGCTACAATGTTTGATAAGAAATGTACTCATTATCTTGCCCATGTAATTGTCAGCCCTCTGTACAGTATTTTCACAAAAACACATGAAAAAAGAAGAAAAAACAAACACATGACCTCTGTGGCATCACAGACCCTTTGTGTACTCATATCTTCATAGTGAACTAATGAAAATTGTTATCACACATAACATTGTATCATCACAAACACTTTGTGCAATAATTATGACTGTGAAATCACATTGTCATCATGACAACACCATTCATTGTGACATCACCAAACCCCAATGACACGATACCATATTTTTCTTTTTTTTCTTCTGTGGGTTTTTTTTTGTAGTAAATACAGTATACAGAAGTTTTACAGTTACATGAGCAAGGTAATGATTACATATCCTATCAAACATTGCTGCCTTGACATCCCATTGTCATTTTCGTGTCATAGACCCATTTTGAATGCCTATTCTTTGATTTCATTCTATCTCAAATGTGCCATCTGTGTTGATATCAGGAAACCCTTGTGAACTCATGACCTTTGTGACATCTAAATCTCTTTGTCACAGCACATTGCCTTTGTTATATTACTAATCCACTGCGACATCAAATACCTCTCCTGTTCTCATAATTTTGTGACATGCCATTGTGATATCTTAGGCCTTTTTGAGTTGAAAATCTGTGTTCGACCTCGTATTTCAGATATGGCATGAGATATCTAAAATCCAGTGTAACATCATGATATCACAGCGCTGGACATCAGACACATTGTATTACTTTGTGACATCTCAGACCTGTTAGTTCTTCACCTTTTCACTACATATGCTTTGCTGACATCAGAATCCCTTCCCAAACTCATATACTCATGGTGTGTTAATGACAACTGAGATCCACATACCATTGTGCCATCACCAACACCTTGGGACATCTCAAATCTACTGCGACCGCCTCATCAGTATTGCATCACTAATTGTGACATCAAAACATTCTTATAACATGATGGTGAGATATCACATTGTCATTGTGGAATCACTGTCCCATTGGGTTTTCACACAGTATGACCTCATACTATGGAGCTTCTTCTATCACTTGGTATCCTCATATTGAATTATGAGTCATTGAAATTTGATATATCATACAAACAAACTGTGACATCACAAAACCATTGTGACCTCATCACCACTGTGACATCAAAATCCCAATGGGATATCTCATTTCCATTGTGACATTATGGATCACATTGTGCCATCCCAAGCCTATTATGACCTCTTACCACCTTTGAAAACACACATGGCCTCTGTGACATCACAGAACCTTTTTGTATCCATATCCTCGTGGGGAACTAATGAAAACTGACATCAGATATACCATTGAAACATAACGAATTCTTTCTGACATAATCATAATTGTGACATCATGTTGCCATTATGACATGATAAGGTCATTTTGACATATAAAACTACAATGACATCATAGCATTGTTACATCACGTTGTCATTCTGATGTCATAGACACGTTGTGTTTGCCTATTATGTGATTTCATTCTATTTCTAATGTGGCATGTCGGTTGAT
Source organism: Dipodomys spectabilis (assembly GCF_019054845.1). NCBI lineage: Eukaryota > Metazoa > Chordata > Mammalia > Rodentia > Heteromyidae > Dipodomys > Dipodomys spectabilis. The sequence goes on from NW_024870687.1 coordinate 934,283, forward strand.
ACCAGAAATCCATTGTGAGTTCATGACCATTGTGATATCACGATGCCTTACTAGCATCACATTGCCAGTGTGATGTCACATTGCCAAATTGATGTCAAAAAGGGATTTTGATGTGACAATGGTTATGACATCACAATGAGTTTCTGATATCAACCCACATGCCACATTTCAAATACAATGAAATCACAGATTTGGCATTCATAATGTGACAACGATGTCACAATGCCAATGCCAAATGCTATGCTGTCATTATCATTTTGTGATGTCACCATAAGCTAAAGATGTCATAACAACAATATAATATTACCCTGGTTATGATGTCACACAGGGTTTATTATCTTACAATGGTTATAAGGTCACAATGTGTTTATGATATCAACTGATATGCCACATTTGAAATAGAATGAAATCACAAGATATACATTCACAATGTGTCTATGACAGCAAAATGGCAATGCAATGTCATAATGCTATGATGTCATTGTAGCTTGGTGATGTCACAATGAGCTGATGGTGTCATAATGACAGTCTGATGTCACACAAAGGGTTTATTATGTCACAATGGCATGTCAGATCTTAATTGCCATTAGTTTATAATGAGGATATGAGAATGAAGTCACAATGACATATACAAATGAACTGTGGTGAAACAAAGGCCATGTATTTTGTCAAAAGTGCTAAGGTTCCTAACAGGTTCTGGTTGTCAAAATGTTAATGATATAAAAATGGGTTAGTGATGTCAAAACTAGTTTGCAATATCTCATCTTACTTCAATTTTCAATTGCTACATGTTCACAATTATACAAGTTCACAGAAAGAGCTTGATGTCTCAAAGGCCGTAATTTTCTAAGATGTGATGCGATCATAATAGGTTTGTGAAAGCATGATGGTTCAGTAATACCACAATTGCAATATGATGTCAAATTACAATGTCATATGAGTGTTGTTATGTCACAATTAATTGGTGATGCCATAATAGTGATGAGTTCAAAATAGTTTTGTGATGTCGCAGTAGTTTGGTGATGTGACAATTGCATTCCAGACCTCAATTGTCATTAACTCATAATGAGTATATGAGTTTAGAATGGGATTGTGAGGATTCCAAAGTCATTTGTTGGCACAAATGTGATGAAGTCAGAACAGATTTGTGATGTGACAATGTGACACAATGGTCATTACATCTAGCAGTGTGATGTCACAATATTCATAATATCACAGTATATTTCTAATATTTAATGTCATACCTGAAATAATATGAGGTTGAAAATAGATTGAGCTCACAATGGGCCTAACACAGTGGCAACATGTAACAAAAATTATGAGGACAGGACATGTTTGAGTTGTCACAGTTGTTTAGAGATATCACACTGGCAATGGTATATCACAAAGGGATTGTCATGTCACAATAGTTATGAAGTCAAAATGTGTTTTTTGATATGAACACACATTTGAAATACAACGAAATCACATAATAGGCCTTCATAATGTATATATGTTTTCTCAATGACAATGTGGTGTCATAGTGGTACGATGTCATTACAGATTTGTGATGTCACAATCACCTGATGTTTTCATAATGACAATCTGATGTCACACCAATGATTATACTGTAAATGCTTTGTTATATTACAATGGCATATTTGATCTCAATTGATATTTCACAATGAGGATATGGATGCACAAAGGGCTTGTGATGTCACAAAGGCCATGTGTTTTTTCAAAGGTGCTAAGGATGTCATAATGTGTTTGGGAGGTAATCAAGGTGATCGTAATGTCACAATAGCTTTGTGATGTCACATTGTTGATGAGGTCACAATGGATGGGACAGGTTTGTGATGTCAGAACAGGTTAATGACATCACAATGGCACTGTGATGTCACAAAGGGATTTTCATGTCACAATGTCCTTGAGGTCACAATGGATTTTTGATATCCACCAATATTGCTAGCTTGTAATAGCATGAAATCACAGAATAGGAATTCACAATATGTCTATAATATCACTGTGACACATAATGTCATAATATTATGATATTTAAGTTTAGCGATGTCAAAATGGCATGTCTAATCGTATTGCTAATTAAATTACCATGTGGATCCCAAAAGTTGCTGTGTGCTGAGTCCTTCAAAAGGCACATTGTGCTGAATCCATTACACAGGGTTCTTTGAGCTTTTATTTTTAAATTGTGCTGTCATCCCAAAAGATTCAATTTTCTGATTCCTTGATAAGACAATCACACACACACATACACACACACATACAAACATACACACACACACACACACACACACACACACAAACCCGGAGCATTACCTTGCATCTGCTTGGTGTGTGGTGTGGATGGAGAATTGTCTTCCCCAGTGTTTGGGGTGAGGGGATCTTCAATTCCCCCAGGCAGCTGCTGGGCTTGGGAGGAAGCCCTGAGCTGAGGTGACGCTGCTTCTGTCATGGCCTGGTAGCCTTAGAGCTGAGTCAGGGCAGCACAAAGCAGGAGCAGGGGAATGCCCGAGGTGGGGAGGGGCTGTGACTGAGGGGAGGACAGGGCATGGCTGAAGGAGCACATAGTTGCTGCAGCCAGGGGAACACGGTAGCTGGCATACTTGCGCAGCAGGGACTGGGCAGTCTGGGTGAGAAGTGGGGCAGAGAGAGAGCAGAGAAGAGCAGGCACATGCACCAGGGGTGGCAGCATCAATGGCTGGCCTCCACTGCTGTAGGAACACAGGTGTGGGCCAGGAGCACAGAGGACACAAAGCCAGCACAGCAGGCACATCCGTCTCAGAGCCTCAGGGAGGCTTAGAGGCCAGGTAGGCCCTGAGTCCAAGGTCCTTGCACCAGAAGCTCAGCCCTGCCACCTGTCTGCCCCTGCCCAGGCCCCTTCTCCTGCCCTCCCCGTGACACTGCATTTGAAACAGGTTGCTGCCAGCTTGGACCAGTGGCGCCTCTTGGAGTCATCCAGCAATGGTGTACCCCTGGCCTCCTTATGGCCCTGACCAGGTCCCAGTCCCCAGTGGAAGCCCGTGGTCTGCACCTCACAAACTCCTCCTACCCTCCACCTGCCACAGACCTAGACCTGTGACTCCTGTCTCCCCTCTTGTGTCCCAAACGCACCTCACCAGCACCAGGCAGGCCAGCTCTTACTCTGCCACAAATGAGCCCCAGGAATGGGGGGTAGGGGAGTGGATGTTGATCCTGGGAACCCACCCCCATCCCTAGTGGACAGTGTCCCAGCAAAAGGGCAGATGCAGGGATGGGTGATGAGGGGGTGCCACTGAGCCCCTGGCCTAGAGCAGTGGGAGCCACAGAGCCATGCATCTGCACCCTTCCTCTCCCTGGGGAGAACCTGGTGGCTTTAGTCAGAGGTGGGGAGCAGCAACTCCACACCTGCCTTCTTGGGATTTTTCCTTTTTTGGAGGGGTGGGAGGTGTTGGATGCAGAAGATAGCCCCACCACTTCTGTGTGAGCCCTTGTCTTTTGTGCTTGGTCACCCTTTCCACTGAGGAGGGTCCAGAAGAGCCCACTAGGGAGGTGAGGGCACTAGGGATCAGATAGAAGGTGAAAGTTTGGGAAGAACATGCCCCTCCAACACACGTACACCCTGCCTGTCCCCCCCACTCCAGCAGTCAATAGCACTAACAGGGTGATCACAATTCCCAGCTCTGCCACCATCTGCCGGTGCTCCAGGTCCATCTGGTTTCCTCATCCTCCCCCAGAATCCACCAAGTCACCCAGAAGCATCTAGGCTGGAAGTAGGAAGTTCACCCATGTATGTAGCCTTTAGGACCCCATCCATTTACCCAACACTGCCCCGACCCCGGGTCAGACACTTCTCTGGGGGCACCATGACCTCCTGCTTGTTTTCAGTCTAGGCTCTGAAGAGCCACCTGTCTCAGGACTCCTTCACCCAGAGTACTGGTCTAGGGTTTTGGTGAATGGGGTGTCAAGGCTGGTTATTCCCAAGGGAAGGTGTCTGGCCCTGAAGAAAGGGAGAGGCAGGGTGGTTCAGCATGATTAGAGCAGTGCTTCCTTGGGTCGAGCCCCTGGTTCTGACAAGGGAACTCCCGTGCTCCAACTTGTACAGATGAGGAACCAACAAACTCAGGAGGGGCACTACTCTGAGTCTATGTGTGTGAGCGTGTGAGTGTGTGTGTGTGTGTGTGTGTGTGAGAGAGAGAGAGAGAGAGAGAGAGAGTGCATGAAAGAGAGAGAAAGAGAGAGAGAGAGAGAGAGAGAGAGAGAGAGAGAGAGAGAGAGAGAGAGAGAGAGAGAGCCTGACAGTGCTGAGGTGAATGATCAGTTGACAAATTGCAGGTGCTGCATGGATGAGTCTACAGTCACTGTGTCACTGTTCTGGATTTGTGTGTGTGTGTGTGTGTGTGTGTGTGTGTGTGTGTACTTGTTGTTCTTTTTTCATCAATGCCAAGTATGAAACCAACCATAATTTTTGTTTTCACCTTCACTGTTTCATGGCTCCTTTGAGCAAGATTTCAGTAGATGTTCCTTTTCACCTCTCTCTTACCCCTTTCCTATAGCCTACAGTAGCTGCTGGGCCTGCGTGGGTCTTCCCTAGGAGGCCTGTGTGAACCACAGACCAAAGTGGACACCTTCTGTCTTAAGCCTGAAGGCTTGTGAGACGAGTGTGACCACAGCTGCACTCTTCCAGCCAGACAGTCTGCTCTCGTTTGTATAGTTGGAGCTAATTCAAGGGTTGGGAATGTGTCTGCCAAATGTAACTAGAGAAGGAGATGGAGGGGGGGAGTAGGGCAGGGGCTGTGAATCTAGGAGGCTCTGGGAAGTGGTGAGTGATGTGACATTGCAGATGGTTCCCCACTACAGAGGATGAGAGGGCAACCTTACCAAGGGCATTGAGGGTGTCCATGGGCATCTAGGCAGGGGGCTCTGGGACCCCACTGGTGGTGTGGATTCCCTCCTGGGGGAGTGCACTGGTTTGAAGTCCTCCCTGGTGTCCTGCAGACTCTAATCTGTGTCCTGCCTGTGCTGTTTCCAGCTGGGCAGTGGTAGGCAAATGCATTCCCCGTGCTGGAGCCTGCTCGGTATCAGGCCGTGGCAGTTAGGTAGGACTTACTGAATGCCATTTTCTGTAACCTGCTGTGGGCTGTCTGGAAAGAAAAGGGGACTGCTAACATTGGAATCCTTTAAGTTTTCTCTTTTTTTTCATTTTTTTTTTTTTTGTCGGTCGTGCAGCTTGAACTCTGGGCCTGGGCACTGTCCCTCAGCTCTTCAGCTCAAGGCAAGCACTCTACCACTTGAGCTACAGCGCCACTTCCGGTTTTCTGGTGGTTTATTGGAGATAGGAGTCTCAGGGTCTTTCCTGCCTGGGCTGGCTTTGAACAGCGATACTCGGATCTCAGCCTCCTGAGTAGCTAGGATTACAGGCGTGAGCCACCAGCACCTGGCTTGGAAACCTTTAAGTTTTATTGGAACAAATGAAATACCACCTTTTAGAGGGTTTTTTTCTTGAAGCTGGCAATTTCTACTAACAACTGGGATTATTGGTCAAATTAGACGGACCATTTCAGCCAACAATCAATGACGTTCAAAATATCACAAGCAGAGTTTCCAAGCCAGATGATCTCCTGCTATGAACGTCGTGCCTTGATTATTTTTATGCGGCAGCTGTTGTTTCTCCTCTGACTCTCTCTAGTGTGACCACCACAGTTGAGTGAAGGGTTAAAATACTTGAGGCAGTGACCATTTGTTGCTTGTTTCAGAGCATAGCAACACGTGGTGCTAAACCACCTGGTTGTGTGCCTTTATAAGACCTGTAAATCCTTAGCTCAGGGCTCTCCTCCTGGGCTCCACTGTATCACAGTGTAGGACAAGGCCCCAGCTGCAGCCTGTTTAAATAAAACAGCTGTAGAGTCTGACTCTTGGTGGTCTTCTTGGTGGGGGTCCTGCGACCAAGGCATAACGTTGAGGATGTCATGGGGAGAAGAGGTTATGACCTCACCATCCCTAGCCTGCCACCTGTGAGTAGAGAGGATTCTCAGCACCTGCACTGGACTCTGGTAGATTCAGAAACCCAAGATGCCTCCAGGATCCTTTCTCTACAACATGAAACGGGGGCCAGATGTGATGGGCCATCCTGGCTGGCCCCAGGGATAGGAGAGTAGGCCCCTTGAGCCTGGTCTTCAGCTCATGGCAACCTCATTCACTCCTGACTGGGGAATTGAGAGCCACAAAGCTGGTCAGCCGCTGACCAGAGATCTTTGTGAAGATAGGCATCCCAGAGGCCCCGGAATCCAGCGAGTACACCGTGGATCATATCATCGGAGCCCAAACAGTTATGTTTGGTGGCACCAGGAGGGTGGGAAGTGGGAGGAGGGGGAACTGTGAGAGAGCTACATCAGGCTTTGTCCATCCACCTGGATGCTTACCTGGATGCGATGGGATTTTATGTAGTATTTTTGTAGACAGATGCTCATTTATTTATCCAACAGAGTTACAGTGTGTGCCAGGCTCTGGAGGGGTCAAAGACAATGAGAGTTTCCAGTGCTGGTTCCACAGCACATAAAGAAACCTTGGTTTGAGCTGGATGCCGGTGCTTCATGCCTGTCATCTTAGCTACATAGGAGGCTGTGATGGGAGGATCGATGCTTGAGGCTCAGGCAGGAAAGCCTGTAAGACTCTTATCTCCAACTAACTACCAAAAAGAAAACACCAGAAGTGGATGTGTGGCTCAAGCCGTAGTCTGTTGGCCTTGAGTAAAAAGGCTCAGGGACAGCACTTGGGCTCAGAGTTCAAGGCCCAGGAGTGAGAGAAAGGAAGAAAAAAAGAGAAGGAGGAGGGAAGGCTGGATGGAGAAAAAGAGGAAAGGAAGGAAGAAGGGAGAACAAGTGAGCCTTGGTTTAGAGTCCCAGGATCAAGGGAGCCAACCATTCACAATCTATGTGTGGACAATTTCAGAGCCTAAAGCCAGTTTGTAGGACGAAGCTACTGACACCTCAGCAACTTGCTGACATCTAGGAGCTGTGTGGCAGCCCACTGCAGAGGGAAGCAGCCTCAGGTAGGCACTAGGACTCAGGGCGGGTCACCAGGTTTCAATCATCCCTGGTGCCAATGACTTCATTTTCTGGTCAGATAAGAACAAGCTGTCGTCACCAGGTTTCAATCATCCCTGGTGCCAATGACTTCATTTTCTGGTCAGATAAGAACAAGCTGTCCAACAGCTAAGGAGGTAGTGGTGTGAGGGAGTGTTGAGGGGGGAGCAAGGGATAAGCAGGAACATGAAGAGTGAGGAAAATCACAGGTCAGGAGTGTCAGGACATTGGAGACATGACTTCGCCTGACAACCTAGACCAAAAGTGATAGAGCCTTTGACCCAGCCACACTGCTATTAAGAGTCCTGGCACATTGGATTCACCATTGACTACCTGGCTATCGTCCACTGAAGGATGCCTGTGCAGTACATCCTTGGAGACTGGGACTCTCCAGGGCTCAATCTGAAGTTGACACCCCCTACCCCGTTCTTTTCCTCCACCAGAGACAGAAGTAAGCTCTTCACTAGCACAGGGCAGCCAGGGAATGAGGGTGGGAGTAAGGACCCTTGTTGCCCCAGACTTCCTCTAGGGGGCGCAATGGCCCCGTGAATGCCATTCTCAGAGGCAAAGATGGGTCTCTTTGCTGGTTCAGCCTTTAGCCTAGATGGCAGATCTGGGATTCAGAGAGGGCAAACTGAAGGTGGGGAAGATTTGTATAGAGGCTGGTGGGAAAACCAGAGGCACTGGTCTGTAAGCAGGGTTATTTCTTTGAGGATACTCAGAACCCAGGAAAATTCCTGGGATAGATCAGCCCTTTTCTGCTTCGTGAGAGAGAGGGACCTGGAGCCCTAGTGTCTGCGTCCCATGTCCAAGAAATCCTTTCATTCCCACATCCTGTGGTTGGTTAACTACACCTTACTTCCTTACTAGTGTAGAGGCAGGACAGTGAGAGATCTTGAGTCTTTGATAAGGTCAGGGGATCCTGAATATGCGATTGTACTTGAACATCCTAACTTGCTGCATGGGAAGTTCCATCTAGGATTACCATGATGTAGGACATAGAATCAAGAGAATCAGAGCAGGATGGGGTCTGTTCTGGGAGTCTTGAGTATTATGTGTGAGCTTTCAGCTCCTGTATGCCCACCTGTTTCCCTTTCTTGGGTGCATCTTTGCTAGAAAAAGCTTGAAACTAGGGACTGGGTCCTATCCCTTGTCATTTA